>NC_141691.1:720284799-721484799 GCF_964263255.1 Lissotriton vulgaris
TACAAGGTGAATGAACGCCTTGTGCGCTGAAGTTTAGGGCACTGTTGTGTGACGAGGGTTCATGGTGGGCCGTGGCTGCCATCAGCACACCAAGTTACTGCCAGCTAGTGCCCTAGGAGTGTTGCCTCATGGGATGAATGTAAATAGACAACCAACAGGAGGGCAGCACACTCTGCAGAAGAGCGCTAGGCAGTTGTTCAGAAAACAGTGTCTGATCCCCACTCACACCTGCCTGATCACGCAAACACATAATGCTGCTGGGAGGCACCAGGTCCAATTTTAGTGCTTCAAAATCATGGACAAGAGCGGATTCTGCTCAGAAATCTGGAGCCACTTGGTGCATGTGTTTCCTCTTACCCACCCCAGCTAACAATGTCTCCATTGCTGATTCAAGCAGTAACCCAGTGAAAAAGATGGACCTTTGACAAATAAATACTCAAAGCGACACCGCTGACCTTCTGTTACTAGCATCCAGAATGTGTGTCCCTTAGGAGAATGTGCATGTGGGCACCTTCCCACATGAAGGACCTGCTTTCAGCACTGTCTCCAAATGTGTTTTTTAAGTGACATTGTTTGAATGGGATGAGGAATGGAGAAAGCTTGCTTTGATTTACCCTATTACCTTTTAAGGTAATTGCATCTGCCAAGTTTTTTTTGTTCCTTCTCAAGCCTCATGGCACCTTTTCCTAATCCTTGCGGAACTATTATCAGTAATGGCTTCAGGCAGAATAGAATACTTCCATGCGTATTTTAAAACAACTCAGATTGGTTTAATTGAATTTATACAGATTACAAAGATAAAGTTTTACAAGTCTCTTAGATAGCTTTGTTTCTAGCTGATATATATTCTCTGACAGTAACATGAGAGCTAAAGTAGATTTAGCAGCTTATTTTCAAAGAGCATTGTACTATCTTAACACTACTTTCTCTTTCTATTGCAATATTAGCAATTTTAAAAATATAACTAGAGAGAAAATAAGCCACATGGGTAACCTCGCAACAGAGAACAGCATGCGGTTTGCGTTCCTTGTGTTGTTTTCTTACATTTATTTGTATTTTGAAGACAATAAAACTAGCATTATGAGCAACAATCATGGCACACAGGCTCACATCTCGAAGAAACAAATCCTCATAGGAAGTCAACAAGATACAGAATGTCACCCATGAATATACTGGAGCCATCAAGTTGAAGCTCAGTGATCCTGTGCAGAGAAGGATAAAAGTAACTAGCTATATGTTAATGGTTAGTCCCCTATAGAGTTTTCTAAATGGTGTTCCCATGCTCTCCATATCCTGCAATGTTTGCGATGACAGCCTCAGGTCTCATACAGTGGTGTCTAAAGGATGCAGCTTCTCTCTATGCCCTGTTACCATCTCACTAAACATGCAGTTGTGAGTTTTCTCAAATTCCGAGTGAAATCCCCCTTTTCCCATCTAAACTCTAATCTAGGAGGACCCTCTCTGCTCTTGTGAAGTCCTCATAGTCCAATATATTCAGGAGCGCCATCTTTGGGTCTGGAGTGCATGGCTGTTTGTGTATATTGCTGAAAAACTGAAACGGTCCTTCCCAAAATGAGTGCAGCGCGGGGCATGTCCACACATTGATCTACAGAGGCTCTATTTCCCAGGCTCCGAGATCTTGTCCTAGACATAGTGTCAGGTTAGTTGTCTATCATGGTTTTTGAGAGGACAGGAAATTAGCCTTTTGAGTTGTAGAGAGGAAACAATCAACTTGGTCTAGAGTGGGCTGTACACAGGTATAACCACGTCATTTCAGTACTGCCTAAAGGAGAGTCTACTTTCAAGATGTCTGCTAAACTAGAATGTGGAGTAACCCAAGCTCTTCACAGCCACTGACACAACCATACAAACACTTGGACACCCACACACACACTCAGGCACTCACACACTCACTGACAGACCCACTCAGACATTGATATACCTCCTGATATACCTCCCCACACACCCACTTAGATATTCATAGACCCACTGACAACCCACTCAAACATCCACTCACAGACCTACTCAGACACTCACACACACTCATAGATCTACTAAGAAACCTATGTACCCACGCACAGACCTACTCAGACACACTCACACCCACTCACAAACCCACTCAGGCACTCATGCAGCCACCCACAGACCTACTCAGATGCTCTCACATCTACTCACAAACCCACTCAGACACTCATGCACCCGCTCACAGGCCCACTCAGACACTCATGCACCCACTTACAAAACCACTTATACTCTTTCACACCCACTCACATGCCTACTCAGAGACTCACACACCATCTTGCAGACCCACTCAGACACTCCCACTCCAACTTACAGACCCACTCAGAGACTCACACACCCACTCAAACACCTACTCAGAGACTCACACACCCACTCCCAGACCCACTCAGACACTTATGCACCCACTAACAGACTCATTCATACACTCATACACTCACTCACAGATTGACTCACAAACTCATAGAGGCACATGCAAACCAACTCAGACACTCTCTCACCCACTTACAGACCCACTCAGACACTCACTTTTGCACCCACTCAGACACTTACACGCCCTCTCAGATAGTCAAGTCAAGAAATTTGTATAGCGCACTACATACCCAGAGGGTTTCAAGGCGCTTAGGAGGGGAGGAGGATTACTTGTCAAATATCCACGTTTTAAGTTGCTTCCTGAATGCTAGGTGGTTCTGGGTGAGGCGAAGGTAAGCGGGGAGTGAGTTCCATGTTTTGGCAGCCAGGTACGAAAAGGATCTGCCTCCCATGGTGGTCTTGTTGATGCGAGGTACAGTGGTGAGCGCTTGGCTGGAAGAACGTAGTTGGCGGGAGGGGGTGTAGAAGGACAGTCGTGAGTTGAGGCAATCTGGTCCGATGTCGTAGAGTGATTTGTGTGCGTGGGTAAGCAGTCGGAAAGTGATCCTCTTATTGACGGGTAGCCAGTGGAGGTCTTTGAGGTGCCCAGAGATGTGTTCGTTGCGTGGGATGTCTAATATGAGCCTGGCTGAGGCGTTTTGGATTCGTTGGAGTTTCTTCTGGAGTTTTGCGGTAGTACCTGCGTAGAGGGTTTTTCCGTAGTCCAGTCGGCTCGTGACCAGAGCGTGGGTGACCAGAGCGTGGTGACAGACACTCATGCACCAACTCACAGACCCACTCAGACACTCGCACACCCACTCATAGACCAATACAGCCACCCACACCCACAACATCACTCACACAGCCACTCACCAACCTATACACCACTCAAACACACTCTCAAAGGTTACAGGTTACATTTAGGAAATAAAATTCATTAGAAATTCACTGAAAAACCAAAGGTTACAGGGGCTTTATAGTAAGGAAATAAACTTGGAAAACATAGAAATTCATGAAAGAAACCATAGGTTACAGAGACCCTATAGTTATGCTCAGATTTACCTCATACATATCCATAGAAATTCAGCAGTTATAGTTACCTGAGCTAACTGTAACTTACGCCTCTGTAATGCAGTGCCTATGACCTCACATATTGCATCACTCATTACATGATCAGTGACATCATTGATGACATCACTGATGACTTCACCCAGTGTAGTAAGTGTTTTGACTGTTAAAATATATACTAAGGTACTACAAAAGTTAATTTAGTATACTTCATGTACTACTAATGAGTGCTACAATTCTAAACATATATTATGTGAGTGGCTGTGTGACTGTGTGTCACGAGTGATGTAATATGTTTGGTCATAAGCAGTGCATTGGGGGAGTAAGTTATAGTAAGCTCAGGTAACTGTAACTGCTGAATTACTATGGTTTGTACGAGTGAAATCTGAAACTCTAACGTCCTTGTAACCTTTGTTTTTTTCACTGAATATAAATATATATTCAGTGACAAAACTATATGTATATATATATATGTATATATATTTATATATAAATATATGTGTGTGTGTGTTTAAACATGTTTTTCTTTTTCTTTTTTTTAATTGAGGGGAATTCTATCTACCTCTGAACCCTAAAAAGACCCTTACCTCCCAAATCCTTTACTCATCCCTAAACCCTAACAAGCCCTTACCACCCAATTCCCTTATCCACCTCTAAACCTAAAAGACACCCTTCCCACCATGTACCCTTACCCACTCCTAAACCCTAAAATCACCCTAACTACCCAATATCCTTACCCACCTCTAAACCCAAAAACCACCTTTACTACCGATGGGGTCCATCAGGTTAGTTGAGATAATTGTCCTAAGTAGCATAACTTGTACCCTAAGGTAATTATAGCAAGCGTTTTTTGGTTTGCTAATAACTTTGATGTTGTTTGACGAATCTTCACAACATTTTCAAAACTAGTTTGCCGCTCACTTCAGCTGCTGTCTGTTTTGTTGTGGTCTGTCAAGCAGGGGCTGGGAAAAACGGATCCCAAAATGCTTTTTCTCTATGTAATTTCCCATCAGGATTTTAGACTCGACTACAGCCCGAACCACTGAATGGAATTACACCAAATTTGGAAGAAAACTGGATCTTGGTCCAGAAAGAGAGCTTTTTGTACCTTGGTCTAAACCTGCTGAGCAATTTTGGCGGTATTAAAGAAAAAGATTTATGTACACCCACATACGTGAATCATCCATGGATCTGACAGATCTCAAACTGAAATCTAATTGGCCGCCACAACTGCAACCAGAAAGTGGTTGCAGGCACCTTAGGACTCAGAGCTCAGCACAAGTCCTTAGAAAAAACGCAAAAAAGACACAAGGGGCCTTGTGGTGGGGCCTGGGACCAAAAAAGTTGGTTCTTTTTTTACTCAAGTTTGTGGACGATCCACGAATCAGGGACACCAATATTTCTATTTTATGGGGGCACATAGTTACCATCCGCAGATTGATTTCCACCCTGGGAACAGTAACTGCTGGGGCCTGGCAGCATTGCTAAGGGGGAGGGGGCACACAGCCTCCCTCCCAGGGCTTTTTTCACTCTTCGGGAACCCATCACCCAGAGCCAAGCTGCATTGTTATGAGGGAGGTGCCTCAGAGACCCCCCTTCCTGGTCCAATTTCAGCCCCAGGGACCACATCCCCCGGTGCCCAATCACATATTGAAAGGGGAGGAGACTGCACAGCCCCCTTCTCTCTGCCCTTAATGGCCTACAGTGGGACTACATTGCCACAAGGTTGGATCAGGCTATGTCCCGGGTGTGCACAGCCCAGAACATAGTGGTTTCCCTGCCTGTACCAGGGCAGGCAGGGAAATTTATGTTTGCTCTCGCTTGATGGTTGAAATTTCAAATCTCTTGTTGAGTGGCAGCAAACACCAAGTGCGCTTCCAGCGGGCGGGAGTTTAAAATATGCTCCTGCCCAAATGGGAGATGACATTTCATCTGTTTCCCTACCCGCAGTGAAGCGGGCAAAAATAGATGAAAAGATTGATCCTGCCCACAGAGAGCACCATTTTTAGCTGCTTCCTGTGGGTGGGAGAAATGCCAACACCCGCTGCAAGTGGGGATCCAGCAGGGGCCACAGGGGCATAGAAGTACAGCAGTTATAGTTATCTCAAGTAACTATAACACATGCCCTAATATAACTAAACTCACGCCATCACCATGCACTGCTAATTACCCCATATATTGCATCAGTCATGACATCTTCTATGTCATGATTGATAATATCTCTGCAACATTGGCAGTGAAATTATTGATGACAAAATTGTGCTTGGGGGTGCGAGCTATAGTTATCTTAGTGTTCAAGTTATAGTTACTTGAGACAACTATAACTGCTGAAATTTCTATGGTTTTGTGTGTGTAAAATCTGAACCTACCTGTAACGTCCCTGTAAACTTGGGTTTTTAGTGCATTTCAAAGGTTTTTTTAATTATTTTTCCTAACTATAACATCCGTGTAGCCTTTGTTTTTTTCAGAAAATATTTATACACACACAGAGACATGCACACACACACGCATACACACACACACACACACACACACACACACACTTACCTTATGTATACTTACCATTTTGTTGTAAAGGAATGCATGGGAAAAGCCATATGCATGGTAAAGGCATTGTATTATAATTGATGCGCGGTAAAGCATTACTTTGTAATGCCTGCATGGTGAGGGCTGTTTCCCCAGTAGAGTAGAGGACATTCACACCTTGCAAACACTTCTCCCACATTTTTTTCACTGCACACAGTGGAAGTTGTGAATTTTGTTTGAACAGTTTGCTATATCTGTACTGTATTTTCAGAGGTGGGTAAAAAGGTGCAGCACAGCGCGTACTACCTGTTTTCCTACCAAATAACCTTTTTGGCAGATGTTGCTGCAAACACATTATCTAATGAAACTTGCCCATTGTTAGAACTGGGGGTCTCTAGTTGGCAGAGGTAGGTACACTGTCCAAATAGGGACCCTTGCTTCTAGTCAGGGCAAGGAGGAAACACTCTTCAGATAACCCCTGCTCACCCCCTTGGTAGCTTTTATACTCTTTTTTTTATTTTCATGTGGAGATTTGTTTAATGCTTTTTTTGTAATGGTTTTAATTAACCTAAATAATAAAGAACTTACTTACTTACGTACCTTGGTAGCTTGGCACGAGCAGTCAGGCTTATTGAAGGCAATGTGCAAAGTATTTGTACCAACACTCACAGTAACACAGTGAAACACCACAAACTGATTCCACAACAGTTTAGAAAAATAAAGGTATTTAATCTAAACTACACAAGACTAAACAAAAAAAATCCAACTTACACAGTTCAAGAATATGGTTTCAAATGAGTTCTTAAGGTTGCGTTTAAAATAATCCACAGTTGCGTCACGTTTTAGCCAACAGTACCTTTAGATGCGACAAAAGTTCCAAGTGAAAGCTGTAGTGTTGAAAAGCAAGCGATACGTCACTCCTGAGACCCTGGGAAGGCGATGCGACAACCCCGCTGGACGTAGCGGGTGTGTTGCGGTGACTCCGGTCTGTATGGGGAGGGATGCGAAACCTTGCAAGGATTCCGGTGCACAGGTTTCGGTGGAAGCGACTCGCAAAAGGTATGATGCGACGATCTTTGGGGCGGCGGCGATCTCCGGTGCCGCAATGATGTGCAGCTCAGCATCGATCTTCTCCTCTCGTGGCCCCTCGATGCAATGGCTCTACGACGACTCTCGCAGCGACGTGATGCGGTCCGCAAGCAAGCGGTGCGACAATCTCACCCAGTGACACACAGGCACTGCGACCATACTCGCAGCAATGGTAATATTCCCACTCTGGACTGGTGTGTCCCGCAAGCGTAGGATGCAATGAATCTGGCAGCTGCAACAGGCGCTGGGACGATCTCTGCCTTCGCGGCAGCGGGAATTTCCTCGTATTGACGGGGATGAGCTTCGCAAGCGAACGATGCATTAAAACTTGCAGAAAGTCTTTAAAATCTTGGTTTTCAGCTTCCCAACACTGTTACAACTTCCAGAGGCACCACAACTGGCCCATTCACTCTAGGAAGGACAGAACTCTCTCGGCAGAGTTCATGGAAGCTGGGGGTGAAATCCTTTTGTTCCTGGGACTTCTTAAAAGGGAGCCAGCTCTTCTTTAGGCCCTTGGAGATTCCTCAAAGCAAGGGGACAGAGCAAAAAAGAAAAGTCCTTCCCCTCTCCTTGGCAGCAAAGCAACTGCAGCTCAGTCCAGCAAAGCAACAGCTGGACAGTCTTCCTTCTTCAGTCTTCCAGCGTTCTCCTTGGCAGAGGTTCCTTCTTGATTCCAGGATGATCCAATTTTCTGCAGTCTGGGTCCTGTACTTATACCCCTAAAAGTCTGTTCCCTTTGTGCAGGAGGGCTCTGAGCCTGGTCTGAACCAGTTCTGGGTGTTCCTTGAGCACTTTGTTTTCCTGGCTTCTCCTTTCCTTTCAGAGAGAGGGGCAGGGCCGTCAGCCACCCAGCTGGAGGTGGAGCCAACATTAGGGAAGGCAGGCACAGCCCTATTCAGGCCCAGGTGCTACCCCCTCCCAACACTCTAGATGCAGATGGAGCTATTCAGCCCAGGGATGGCCCACTCAGCCTCTGGGAGTCACCCAGCCCCTGTCACTCACAAACCAGACAGTCAATTCACAAACAGGCCAAGGCAAAGATTTGTTATTAAATTCTGAGTTCAGGGATACCAGACTTTTATGTCCTACCTTGCTCCTATTGGAAGATATGCTGGTAGCCACTGTACCCAGAACCCCCCATGATAGCCTATGGGCAAGGTAGCCTTACAATAGTGAAAAACGAAAATGGCTGTCATTCACTACCAGAGCATGTCACCTGCACTAGTACATGCTTTACCTTTCACATACACTGCACCTTTCCCAAGGGGGTACCTTGGGCCTTCCATAGGGGTGACCTATGTGTACAGAAAGGGAAGGGTTAGGCCTGGTCAGTGGGGACACTGACCAGGTAGACATGACAGTTTACAGACTGCACACGGGCTCTGCCGTGGCAGGCCTGAGACACCATGTTAGGGCTACTCATGTGGGTGGCACAATCAGTGCTGCAGGCCCCCTAGTAGCATTTGTATCACCAGCCCTGGCACACTCAGTGCACTTTACTAAGGCCTTCTTGGTAATACAAATATGCCAATCATGGATGACCAATCACAATAACAATTTACACAGGGAGCACTTGCACTTTGACACTGATCAGCAGTGGCAAAGTGCCCAAAGCATCTTAACCAGCAAAAACGAAATCCATCACAGCATCAAAAATACAGGAGGCAGAGGCAAAAAGAAAGGGGAAACCACGTCAAAGATGCCAGGTCTAACACCCATGTACCTGCATTACTTCTCTTATTTGGACTGGGAATGCGACCTTGCCAATGCAGGAATGCCCTTTCATGAATGCAATCGTCATGAGCCGTGGAACGCTCGCATGCGGGGATAATTTCCCTGCTGTGCTGAGCGTTCCACGGGAACAGGTGTGGCCGTGACGAGCTGAGCTCGTCATGAGCACAGGAGCGCCGTGCCTCATGACGAGCTCAGGTCGTCATGAGCATGTGAGTGCTGTGCGTGCCCCCCTCCCCCCAGCACAGCAGGGGAATGTCCCCCGCAGCGAAGGGGTTAAAGCAACTGTTGGATTCAAGGTGGGCAGACAGAATTCTTCTATTGTTGATGTTGCTTGATATTTGCGTATAATTAGACAAGTCTTCTGCGAACCTTGTTGACAACATGATTGGTTATTTGAGCCCATTGGTTTTTGTTGTGTGTATGTTGTGTGTAGTGTTTAAAGGGATGGTTGTGAGAAATAAACTTCTCCGTCAATACGGTGTAACTTCCAAGAGATATCCCCCAGAGTAAAATTTCATTTTTATGCCCTCCTCATAATAATTAAATACAAAGGACATCAAGCTCCAAAAACGGATTAGAATTACAATTTTCTCACTGAAGACATTTTCAATATAATGCTCTTGCACTCTTTTCTGAGTGTTTTGGGGCACAGCTACCAGCTAATTCGCGGCTGTTACTTAAAAATATTTTTAAACACTCAAATCATTTTTGTCTGGAAACAGGGCATGTTGTCTCTGCGTCCCACTGCCCACTGATATGTGGGTGGAATTGCTCCTTATTGATACTAAATATAGAACATTAAATGTACGAACCATGCATGATGTCTAAACACACAATATTTCTGGAATGTGCCCCTTTTTTTAACACGGAATACACTTCTAATGTGTCATTCTTAGTCAGAAATGTACTCATCCATGTGAATTTAAATATAAAGACAGCAGTAGAAGTGATGCTGCTTTTAACATACACTGTAAAGACATCCCTCAAATTTTGACTTATTCCTGTTTATGAACAAGTCTAATGAAATGTGAAAGCAGGATATATTGTAAAAATGTTAAGAAAAAAAATGCAATTATTTGATTTTTTAACTGTCGGAGGAGAAGGCCTCTGCAACTTGCAAATATCAGCGGAGCCGGAATATGTGGTTAAACCGGCACAGAATTCTTCTGTCATTCTCCATTATTTAACATTTTACAATTTACAAGTGTCGTACTTCAGGACAATATGGCAACGAATTTCTCTAATCCAATCACTTAAGTACAGTATGGGTTCCATATGCACATCATTATCAATTCCCTTCCAGGAATATAGCTTTCTTCCTGTGTCCAACCAATTCCAGTTTCATCAAATCACACATCTGCTTTTACTTAATGCGCACAAGGCTGTGCACTCCAGCGTTTTTATAGCTGGGGCATAAAACAAAAATTAGGATGTGAAAATGACTGTAAAATCTTCCTCCAAGTATAATTTGCTGTACATTTGTCTTGCACTCAGTGCTTAAAATGACAAGTTGCTTAGTGTAATCAATTCTTCTGGAGACGTGAACCTCAACCTCCCAACATGAAGAAATAAATTAGTTCTGTTTGTGTGACTTCAACATCACAAACCATTTCTCGGGAGCGAGCAGCTTCCAGTCTTGCTCCCAGCAAGAAATCTCCATTACAAGGCAGACACTAGCGGTCTATTGCTGAAGTACAGATTTTTCTTACCACGAATAGTTTTCTTTTTTTAACCCCTTCGAGGCTGATGACGAGCTCAGCGATGCGGTTAAATTTTAACGACATTAACGGCATTGTTGTAAAATATAGGTAGTTAATTGCAATAGACTATATTGTTCAAAGCATCCTTACACAGAAAATGGTATTGCTCGGAACAGTAGTGTGCTTTGTGTTTTTTTAGTTTTTTTTATGTACTAGGGGACATATTTACGAGCCCCTTTGTGCCGCTCATGCACCACGCAATGCAAGAGCGAGGCAAATGAAAAATGAGATTTATGAAGCCCCACAAGGCCCCATTGCGTGACCCTGGCTGGCTTCATAAGTCTTGAGTAATGCAATGCAGCGCAAATCGCTATTTTGCATTACTCTGCGCCAGGAATCTGGGATTGCGCCAAAAAATACGTCTCACCTGGGGAGGCGCAACAAGGAGAAATATGTTTATATCTCCTCGCTTTTTCCTCTTCCTATGTGTGCAGCATTCTGCAGCAAACATAGAAAGAATGAAAATCCTCAAGTGATTGTTTTGTGTGTAGGAAGGTGCCACTTTCTTCACAAAAACAGTTCTCCTTACCATGATGCCTGCATTGGTGCTAGGCAGCCGAAGGGCCCAAACGCAGGGGAAAAGGCAGGAATGCATAGTATTGACTTGCGCATTGAGTCACACAGAGCAGCAAGGTGACTTGCTGTGCTACACTGCGTTTCTTGGACGTACATATGGCCCTAGAGTCAAAGGGTCTGATTCACAAACTGCATTTTGAAGTATGTAAAGTAGCACCACTCATGTACTGCAAAATGCTATTTCACAAACCTAAATGTAGAGACCACTGCCTCTGCCTCTTCAATCTTTGCTATGCAGAGATCTGCACCAACTTTTTAGTAGTAAATCTGGGTGGGACAAAGGGGTGTGTCAGGAATATGAGGAATATTTACTACAAAATTGGAGAGGTTTAAGGAAAAGCAACAAGCGGTTATTTAGGCATCACCTTTTCGGGAAATGGGAAATGGATTAATGAACAAAACAGTGTCCTTTTCAAAATGGCCCGGAATACAAACTGTATATTTAGATTTGCCGCTAAACTAGGGGATTGCAGAATTCGTGAAATGCTAACCCTTTTTAATGCTAGATGCATTTCCTCAGCTATATATGGAGCTGGAGTATGGGGGTATGATGTACAGTGTGCCAAATCTATCCAGGTAAGGGAGAATGTGTTTTTAAAAAGATTAATTAGTGTTCCAGTCATGGCTTCAACGGAGCTAATACATAAGGAACTTGATATGTACTATATCAATGATCTAATTGCCCTTCGTCCTCTATCCTTATGGCGCTCAATATGGGCAAAGGAGGAAACCAAGTTTACGCAGGACGTAATAACAGATTGTATCAAACTTGATCGCCGATCAAACATCCCCTGGCTGAAGCATATACATCATTGGTACAAAACATTATATGGACTGGACATTTATAATTAACTAATAATGGACCCTATTTTATCAAAGCGGGAGCTGAAGGTTTCGTTTATGAAATTTACAGAAGAGACTAGGATGGAAAAATATACCAAACAGAGTACATTCAATCTTTACCAACAACATAATATTAATGTAGGCTTCCAACCTTATTTTGTAATAGTTAGTATTCCCTCCCATCGATTTGTTTTAACCCGCCTCCGCCTAGGAATTGTACATCACCTTGTGGCTTTCCCTGTGCCTAAAAAACCTGGAACTTGTGTATGCCCGTGCGATGGCAAATCAAAACAGAGCACGTGTCACTTTATGTTGACTTGTACTTTTTATACTTTTTTAAGGAAATATTATTTGAAACCCATCTTTTTAAAATACAATACGCATCATCTACAAACAGCAATGACACTAGTGTTTAACCTAGAGTCCCCAGATGTATGCTTTTATGTGGCTACTTATATTTTAAAATGTATCTCTGCAAGAAAATCAATTATTATATGAATTTCTTCAGCTGCTAAATGTACTATGCACTTTAAATTGATGCTGCTGAATTATGTATTTGTATTTTGCACACTATGTTTGTTGGACTAATTGCTGCTACTGTATTAGATTTATCGTAGGATTGGCTTATCACTTGCACTTTGTTTCATTTATCATTGTTTTTAATTAATAGACAGTCTAGGTGCTGCTAATTGCATATGCACTTTAGAATTGCCAATTTGCACATATACTAATATAGAGACAATATTTAGCACTTTAAATTGCATATTTGCACATAATTATAGGTCGCAGGATTGTTAAAATCTTAGCCAAACTTGAATGACCTAATGACTATGCACTATTGATACTGTTAAATGTTTCTACTATGAGCGCTACTGTGTAAGATTGTTTTTGTGATAGCTTAATTTAGTATTGTGTTAAATTTCCTTTTATGTGTATGTTGCTATATGGTTGTATTTCTTTACAAACCGAATAAAGCACCTTTTGATTTGATTTGCAACAAGCGGTTTAAGGAGGTACAGACTACTACAAACACTTACCACATACGTGTAAGCCAACTGCTATTCACAAACTTCACTTCTAAAGTTACTACAGCCCAAAGGTGACACAACAGTAGTAAGACAAGCACCATCAATTTGAGATGTCATCAGTGATGTCATCAATTATGTTATTAAAGTTATCATGGGTGATGTCATATATGAGGCCAGAAGCAGTACATTATAGAGCACTGAAATATTTCAGTGACATTCCAGTTTACGAATGTCCCTTCTTATTTCATTTCAACACCTAATTATTATGTCAATTTAATTTTGATTATTTTAATTTATGTTTAGATTTTGCTACCATACCTAACTATATCACCACTTTAATCTTTGTTTTTTTCCAGTGGAATACTATGATTTATTGATCACATTCTAAGTTGATCATATGCCCAACCCCCTTAGGCAATTTGTAGCCATATCCAACTCCTCCTGACCTTCAGCCATGCACAGCAGGGTATTAGCTGCAGGCCCATTAACAAAATGTACCCCTAAAAGACTCACAAACTGCTTCACATGGCCTTCAGCAGTAGGCTGATTTAGAGTGTTAACCATGTCATGAGTGATGTAATATGTGATGTCATCAGCAGTGCATTACACGTGCAAGTTATAGTGAGTCCAACTAGCTATAACGTGGAATTTCATTGGTTTTATGTCAGTAAAATTTCCAGCTAACTATAACTGGTGCGAAACCTATGGTTTTTTCAGTGAATTTAATAGGTTTTTTAAATGCTAATTCCTAAGTATAACTGGTGTGAAACCTATGGTTTTTCAGTGAATTTAATAGGTTTTTAAATGCTAATTCCTAACTAAAACTGGTGTAAAACCTATGGTTTTTTCAGTGAATTTCATAGGTTTTTTAATAGCAAATTTCTATAGCTATGAAATGTAATATTTATGTAAGAAACTCAGGGCCTTATTTATGAAAGCCTTGCGCCACTGGTGCGTCATTTTTTTCCCACGTTAAAAGTGACGCACCTGCGGCACAAGCCAATCAAAAATAAGGCCCAAATGTAAATACCATTGACTTGCCCCCAAAATCGTTTTTTGAATAACATTTTACCAACACAGCGCAGGTCCTATGTACAAGCATTCAATTTCACTACTGAAACCTCACTGCTTCACAAAAGACAATTCCTCTATCTTGCATATTTTAATATCAAGCATTTCCAAAAAACATACCACAAACCAACAAGAAAGAATCTCAATCTGCTTCCTAATTTGAGTTAACGCAGGTGACTTAATTCTAAAACATTCAAATATATTTCTTTACAGAGGCAGACACTATTAATTGCTTCTCAAGAAAATAAAAGCCATTCTTTTACCCCAAAATCGTTTTTTAAATAACTTTTTACAAACACAGCACAAGTCCTATGTACAAGCATTCAATTTTACTACTGAAACTTCACTATCTACTTCCAAATCTTCTCCATAGAGCAAATAAGTCTCTATCTAAATTAAATAAATCATTACTTACCTTTACAAATGCTTTTGGAGATTGAGAACAGTGTCAGACACACACACCAATTTTTCTTTAGCAGAGCAAAAGGTATGCATTCAATACACTGAAACCAAGACTGGCACAGAAAAGCTCTAATTCAACACACATATGCCTCCTTTCGACCAATCAAAACTCTTCCCTCACTATTTTCAAACCAACACCCTTCCCCCTCTGAGACCTTTCTACATGTTACCATAACAACTCCCTCCTAATTGAACTCTCAGGTTCAAAAGTTTATTCAACAATGTTGCAAATTAAGTCAGCAAGGATGTTTGAGCTCTCAAAATACCAGCTTATCCAGGGCATTATTGCTTTAATTGACTTTTTCTTAACCATTCAAATTGCTTCTTTCACACAACACAACCATGCACCCTAATTTTCAGTTTTCTACTATCTGAATCCACCAATAATTGCTTGTGATTCAAGAGCAGGGAAACTCCACAATTTTTTTTTGTAAACTCCTACTGTTCCAACTGCCATTTCATTCCCACACTTCATCTGACTGCACCAGAACCTTCTCTCATCATGTATTCTGTGTGGATTATTGGACATAGCTACATCCACTGGGCTAAAAGGTATGCAGCTTGCAGAAATTTTCACAACCTTGATTCATCAAATGTGGAAATTAAATGGATTGGCCAGAGAGGATTGAGATGTCACCAATTGATACCATTGGTGAAAACCTTTTTGCATCTGCCAAACCCTGACCTCTTAATAGTGCACTGTGGAGAAAATGACTTGGGCACTTTGACTGGGGTTAGTCTGGAAATGCTTTTAAAGGACACCTTTGATCAATTGATGACACTTTTTCCACAAACTGCCTTGGTATATTCCAATATATGCCAAAGACAGAAATGGAAGTGGTCCAACCAATTTTGTCCACAATTTGAGAAAGCACGGAAACATGTGAATAAATCTGTTTCTGCTTACATGAGAGACTATGGAATGGGTTCAATATACAACAATAACTTGCGTTACAACATGCAAGACATCTACACAGGAGATGGTGTGCACTTCTCAGATGAGGGGAATAGAATATTCCTCCTGAATTTAAGACTGTGCATTGGAACCTACTTGTAGGTACCTAAATCAGCCACAGAACCCAAAAGCTCTTTTCAGAACTACCCTACCTCTGATCACTCAAAATGATTATCTTTCTCCAACTTTTTTCACTATTTTTCACCAAAGTACGCTCCCCGGTACGCTCCCCAGTGCGCGTACAGAGCGCTCCCCCCCGCGAAATTTAAAACATTTTTTTTTTATTTTGGCATATATGCCCCTCCTAAACTCCCCTCAGAAAACCTAGAGGGTCAGGAAGTGTCTACCGTGCCCCCTTCTACCCAGTCCCAACGTTGTTTGTCCACCATCTTGCGTCTCAATTCTACAGAAACACAAAATGGCGGACTTCCGTTGCGCTCCCGGTGCGCGTACTGGGGCGCGCACCGGGAATCTCTCCCCAAAAAAATGTGGGAAAGTAATTTACATAAAAACCACTGGAGACACTTACACCAAATATAGAATAGGCCCTACTACATAGCAGTCCCTACCATTTACCCAAATTTGGTGGTATTCCATTGAGCCATTTGGGCTGTAGCCCTGTCTAAATATCCTGAGGTAAATTACATGACAAAAACACATATGAAACTGTTTGAATTTTCAACCAATTAAAATGTTACTTACATTTTGTACTTTTATGTGCTGACATTTGATTGGTTAAGTACATGAATATATATGAAAAATAAGAGGGAAATACAGCCATTTTGACTTACACTACCTAAGGTACATTTGGAATGAATTTTGACAGAAAACTTCAACTACTTTGAAATAGGTAAGTTGTTAATTTGAAAGGAAAACTAAGTTTTGCACTTAAAACTAATTTGGGAAAACGTTTTCAGATAGTTATATACTGTCCCTCTGTAAGAGTTAGAGATTGAGATAGGCTTCTCTGTTATAATTATGGATTGAGTTAGGCTTCTCTGATATAATTATGAATTTACTTAGGCTTCATCACAGGCACTTTTTAATAGTTCTACTTCCTGCCTGAAACCATACAATGCCCAAAGATAACTTCACTGTTAAAAACTCACAAGTACCTGTCTGAACTTAAACCCAACAGTGCCCTATCTCTACTGATATATTTTTTTTATGCAATTTACAGCAACAAAATGGAAGGAGAACAGAATATTTATTTCGAAATTGTTTTGAACAACAACCCTGAAGAAAGAATTGCTGAGAATGATAACTTTGGTTTTATGGATGACTCTCTGGACCAACAATTAGTTCAGTGTGTGGAATCAATAGAATCACAAAATGAAAAGGAGGACATTCCAGACAATATACTGTTAGAAGTTTTATTAAATTTTGAAAAAGAATCAGAAAAATAAATGTATATTTAATAATCAAAAATTGTTCGAGCCATTATTCATTTTTATATGTAATTCATCAAGTAGTTCCAAAATGTTTATAATATAAAGTAAAACTTATAGTTTACTGTGCAACTTTTTTGTGTTACATAGTAAGTTTGATCATAGTTACTTCCTTTCTCCACTATATTATCTCCAATGTGTATTTAACATCTCTTTATCATCTCCTTCCTCCATGTTGTTTCTGCTTTCCTGACAGACTATGGTATAAATTCCATATACCACAATAACTTCTATTACAACATGCAAGATATCTACAAAGGAGACGGTGTATATTACATTTCATACTAAAAAAAAAACAACAAAAAGAACAATAATAAACATACAATTTTTGAAAAGTCTGTCATTCTTTTTTCCCCATGGTACGCTCCCTGGTGCGCTCCCCGGTGTGCGTGTTGGGCGCTCTCCTTGCAAAAATCGCTGGACCCTTTTATGGCCCCCACATCAAACCTAGAGGGTCAGGGGGGGGTCTACCCTGCCCCCTTATGGTCAATTCCCCCCTTTGTTTTTGCCACCTCTTGTGTCTCGATTTTACCGAGAGACAAGATGGCGGCCGCTCCAGACTGTTTCGAATGTTTACAGACACCCGAGAGCCAATCAGCTTTCCGCACGCAAGTCGTGTAGCACGCCCAGTACGTGCCCCGGTGCGCGTACCGGGGCGCTGCCATAGATATATATATTTTTTTGAACCTAAGTTACTCAAAATCCACTGGAGCACATATCTTGAGATATAGCAAAGGCATATCGACTACCAGTCCCTACAATTTTGCCAAGTTTGGTGGAAATCCATTCAGCCGTTCGGGCTAAAAGTGAAGTCGACCGCCCTATGGAAATTAACATGGGGAAAACACGTTTTGGGACCCCCTTTTATCTCGTCCCCCGCTTGACGAATCCCCCCCAAACTTTCAGGGAAGGAGCGGAGCGGGCCATTCTCTTAGAGAAATTCGTGAAGATTCGTCCACCGGCGCCAAAGTTATTCCCAATAGAATGTTGCGGATTTCCTATGGAAAGTAGATCCTAACTATAACTACCTACTAGGGACCGCCAGTAGGTAATATATATACTGGAGCGGGGCCGCCGAGTGGAGACGGGCGAGGGGTGGACTACAACCACCAGAAGCCCTAGCGCTCTGCCGCGTCATCTGCCAGCGCCAGGAGGCGCTTAAAAGCGGCATCGTTGCCATTGAGCGGGGGAAACGTTTGCCTGCCGTTTTCTGCTGCTCGTGCTGTCCTTACCTGAATCCACAGGAACTATCTGTAGACCCGTGCCAAGTTCGTGGACCCGCCCGCTTGTCTCCCGCCACCCTATGCTCTCTGACCACCTGGAGCGGGGCCGCCGAGTGGAGACGGGCGAGGGGCGGACTACAACCCCCAGAAGCCCTAGCGCTCTGCCGCGTCATCTGCCAGCGCCAGGAGGCGCTTAAAAGCGGCATCATTGCCATTGAGCGGGGGAAACTTTTGCCTGCTGTTTTCTGCTGCCCGTGCTGTCATTACCTGAATCCACAGGAACTATCTGTAGACCCTTGCCAAGCTTCGTGGACCCACCTGCTTGTCTCCCGCCGCCCTACTCTCTCTGACCACCTGGAGCGGGGCCGCCGAGTGGAGACGGGCGAGGGGCGGACTACAACCCCCAGAAGCCCTAGCGCTCTGCTGCGTCATCTGCCAGTGCCAGGAAGCGCTTAAAAGCGACATTGTTCCCGTCTCGCGGGACGCCGGGCGATGCCCGGGCCAAGGGCAGGCTTGTTGAAGCCCGTTCAAGACCGGGTAAGACTGGACTGGGCCACGCTATTTGTCTTTTGTACCCCAGACAATTTGCTTGTAAATGAACATATTCTACGTTTGTTGTTGATTACTGTTGAGCATTAGTATCTGCTTTTTATCATACCTTGTGCTTAGCCATAAATAGAGGCACTAGAAGCAAAACGGCGTTCAACGCCGCACAGATAACAGGCCCGATAGATCTGTTCATCACCAGGACCAATGAGGTGATAGAGCAGAGTATAACTATGCTGGAGCGCCGAGTATCTCAAGAACTGGAAATAGCGAGAAGATCCTCTATGGGGCCTCTTGCTTCTGCTCAAACACCGATCCATCAGGGAACGATTACCCCCTTGCTTCTTCCATCTGAAACAACTATTGCAGTGATTCACACTGTTCCAAATACAGTGGATCTCTCCGCAACTCAATTGTCCCTTGAATCACATTTAAGTGACGATTTAGAGAAAACACCTGACTTACAACTATCCCACTCCCACGTTGATACGTCAGAGAAAAATGTTAAGGGCAAGAGGGAGGGCGCGATAGCAAAAAGGGTGAAGACAAAAAAGAACACCTCTATTTCAAACAAACTCATACCACCTACAAATACTCATACACCTGTACTAAACCAGTTTACCCATACTCCCATAAATGTTAGTAACACCCCTTCAATCAATATTACAGGCTCACCTGAGAACTTAAATAGCCTGGGAGCAGTGGGGGGTACATGTAATACATGTAATTCATGTTCATCGACCAATCAACTCCTCTTAAAGAGTGTGGGGGAGCTTTTCAAACGTTATTTACAGCCAGTAGAAAAAAGCCTCATGAACATTGAAAAACAATTAGCAAAACTAAACACACCTTTGTTCTCCCAGAAAACATTAGGCCCACTTACTACAGGGGGGGAAACCCAAAGTTGTTAGCAAACCAGCGCAACCACCCCAATCCGACACCCGAGCAAAGCCTGCACCTGCTCAAAAAACTGTAAATATTCAACCTGAGCAAAAATCTGCACAAGACACCTCCATGTCTATAACAGGAGACGGGAAGGCAAAACCTAATCAAACCTTAGATATCCCTCAAGTAACTTTGGGTCAATCAAAAGGCCCAACCCAGACAGTCAAGCCGAAAGCGACCCCATCCATACCTCATAAAGGGTCGGTTTCGCAACCCCAGGGCGAAGGAAGGAAAGGAGTAAAGTTCAGGCGACCGACACATTTACCACCTGAGGCGACCCCATATACTGCCATTCTTACTTGGGTCCCTGAGTTGTCGGACAACACTATTGAACCCCCTTGGTCCCTCCGAAATAAGGTACTGCAGTGGCTGAGCCAAAACAGACCTCTTCAACCACAAAACTCTAGTAGAATCTCTTCGGTACGAAGAGTGTTTTGGATTGGCGAAACAAAAAAAAGTATACAGGGCGACTGTGTTATAGTCAACTGTGATGACCCTTCCACAGTTGACTATATTTGCTCCTGTCAGCTCTGGCAAAAAAGGGGGGGATCGACGTACATCGTCTCTCTTTTTTTTTATCCACCATCTAATATCTTCGACTACGGAGAACCCCTAGCTGGGAGGACGGCCAGGACTGGTCTTGGAACCAGGTGGGTCACTGGAATAGAAACAGAAACAGAAATTGGACCAGAGATTGGGACCCCCGGTCCTGGTTTCCAAGAAGGGAACAGCCCAAATTGGAAGGCTGAAGGGGCTTCCCCACAAGAAAGAGGTTCGACTTCTTAGATATGGTCGATTGACCAATAGGGCATTCAAATGGGGAAAACGGGGCTCACCAGGCACTCGGATCTTTCCCTGTTTCCCCAACTCTAGAGAGAGTACTTTACCCATATAATAACACACAGAATCTCTGTTACACTAGCCCGGCATTGATAAATACTGTTCCTGCCCCCAGGCGGGAGACAGCGACTCAGGCCCAGCCCCCTTTACACCAGCCACCTATGGGATCAACATCTGAGGGACTCGTTGCTTTAGATACAAATGAGGAATTTGATATATCCTCTGGCAAGATATTACTCACAGGCACCTCAAATACGATAGGACACAGTGCAGTTATTACTGCCAGCTCACCCCAACAGGCTAAAGGTTCATCACAAAATGAGGGGAGAGCTAGTTTGAAAATAACATCATGGAACATTGCGGGCCTCTCCAAAAAATCAAAGGACCAAACATTTCTAACTTTTATGGAAAATTTTGACATATGTCTTCAGGAATGCTGGGACCAGGAGGAGACCCATATTGAGGGCTTTAGTACCTTCTTTACCCCTTCCACACAGGGCAATCGAGGCAGGGGATCTGGAGGCTTGTGTACTTTTGCCTCCAATCTGGCTAATCTGACAATGATTAGACACGAGGCGGAAGGGCCCAAAAATAGGGTGCGCAAATCTTTGCAGGGATTTTCTATTAAAGGGAAAGGGCGGAGTCTTCCTTTGATTAACTTATACAATAACGTGCTGAAAGAAGACGTCAAAGCATTCGTAGGCGAGCTGATCTCTATTTTAAATAAAGGCGTGGGGGAGGCAGACTGCATTCTTATAGTTGGAGACTTTAACTGTCATCTATGTCCACACGGTGATTCAAATATTTGCGGCATAACAAATTTAAAAGGGGAACCCAGCACGCACTTTGAACACATTGTTTTTGGCAACATGTTAAACCAACTAATGCATGACTGGGACATAGGATTTGCAAATGAACTCTGTGAGCCCATGGTTGCATTTCAACCAACTTTCCACGGCCGAGGGGTAGGTACTGTAATAGACTTTATGCTATTGTCTGATAATAATGAGGGTTCCATACAGGGGTTCGATACTGAAGAATTAGCAATGAGTGACCATTTCCCAATAAGCGTCAGTATTGTCTCGGGTAATCATGACAGTCATGTAACAAGCATACATGAAAGACTGTACCGCCATTCTATCTCCCTGTCCAGAAAAAATGGGTACGCCATTAAGTGGGCTAAGGTTGACCCCAAAAAATTCCTAGAGGAGGTAATTAGGAAAGAGTGTGAACACTTTACAACATGCTTGGAACAAAATCCTAACCCTCATTTGATCAGAGTGGCTTACGGCAAGATAGTTATCACTATAAATGCTAAACTGACTAGGAAACAAAAAGATGGCGAGAAAATAAGATCAACTGATTGGTTTAATTCAGCCTGCACTAAAGCCCATAAAGCTCTTATACAGGCCATAAAGACCTTGCCGAAAGATACCAGCTTAGTTAGAGCTGCCACGCGAGATTACAAACAGGCTCTACAAGGCAGGAAGGAAGAACTTAAAAATCTTGCCTGGGAGGCTTTAATTAAGGCCAGTGCCCTCCGGGACAATATCTCATTCTGGAGAGAAGTTAATGCCCCTTTTTTTTCTGAGAGCAAGACAGATTCAATGGAGGTTGCCATAGCAGAAGACGTGTGGGTTAGCTACTTCACGTCTTTGTATAAAAATGATGTTTTAGCAATGTCAAACCCCTGTGTGACCCTAGAATATGCTGATACTGCTTCGCAGTCTGAAGCCTTACTTACCCGGGATAGTTTCCCATTTAACATAGCTTTTTCCCCACAAGAAGTCGAGCAAGCTATTCGTGAGACCGCTAACTCAAAAGCCCCAGGGCCCGATGGAATTCCCATTGATCTATTCAAAGAAAATATTGAACTCTGGGCCCCACTTCTCACAAACGTAATAAATGCTTACAGTCAACTAGGTTTCCCTGACACATGGCATGAAGCCATTGTAATCCCCATCTTTAAAAAAGGCGATAAGCAGGACCCAAAATGCTACCGACCTATTTCCTTGCTTGATACCCTGATGAAAATAGCAGGTAGAGTCTTACTCACAAAATTGCAAGTCTGGGCCAAATGTAACGGGGTCCTCTCTAAATTCCAATATGGATTTAAGAGTGGCCTGGGCACAGTTGAGCAGGGACTCAATTTGACATTAATAATGAATAAATATATGGTAGCAAAAAAAGGGAACGTGTTTCTGATGTTTGTCGATTTAAGCTCGGCTTTCGATTGCTTGGATCACAAAGTGTTATGGAACACTCTGATCAAAATGGGGATAGACTCACATATTTTAACTTTTATAAAGGAACTCTATAGAGATGCAGGAGCAACGGTTCGATACGGCAAAAACGGAGAACGCACTAAAAAATTTCCCATAGAAAAGGGTGTTCGACTGGGCTGTATCCTCGCCCCTTTTCTTTTTAACTTATATATTAACGAAGTGGCAGATTTTTTAACCGATCTGGAAGTCGACTATCCCAAAATAAACGGCCTTTCGGTACCACTACTATTATACGCCGACGATGCCGTGATTATGTCACGAACTCAGATGGGCCTCCAGAAGGCCCTAACTGGATTCTCGACTTTCATGAGCACTAGAGGACTGAAGATTAACGTGGGAAAAACTTTTACCATGTGTTGCACCTCAAAAAATAATCCCAAAATAGACTGCAAAACCTTCGTCAATCAAACAAAGATAGGCCTGACTAAAACCTTTTCATACCTAGGCATGACTTTTAATAATAGGGGAACATGGACTACAGCCATCACTACTCGCAATCTGGCCTTTTCCCGCACCATAGGCGCAGTAAAACAATTTGCCAAGAGACTGGGCGGAAAACCCATAGATAACCTGCTTAAGATCTATGCAGCTAAATATGTCTCTACTGCGACATATGGTGCTGGTATCTGGGGGATGGCAGACTGCACACAAATCCAATTAGTGAAAATGGATTTTTTAGGTTCTTGCTAACAGTCCCAAGATCAATCTCCACGACCATATGCCACAAAGAATTAGATAGAGTTCATATCACTGATATAATAAAGATAACTCCCGTCATGCTATGGCACAAGATATGGTCCTCTAAGGACACAGTTTTTAGTAGGGAAGTAATCCATGATTGCATGAATCAATCAGCTGCCAGTAAGGGGTGAACAGACCAAAAACCAGAAGCTGGTGATGTTGCCTATATATCTTTACTCTTTGCGCCGACGGGTCATGAACTTCTCTGAGATCACCATGACTGTTCATAATATAATATACATATTTACAGTATATGATCCCCAGGGGAAACAGATTAACAACTGGAAGCTGGTGGCATTAATTATAAATCTTTAGGTTTAGCGCAGACGGGTCACTAACACCTCTGACGTGAAGTACAGTGTCAATATTATAATATAGAAAGTCACAATATATAGGCTCAAAGGAGCAATGTTTGCTGTAATCGATCTGTTTCTGAAAACAAGTTGCTTACAGAAAAATAGACAATAACATGCAATAACACTTTTTTCTAGATATAAATGTTTAAATATTGACAAATAGCTACGTATTATAAATATCTATTATGCCATAATCAAACAACTTACAACTCCAGAATATGTTATGTTTCTGCAAAACAAGAATCCGACGCAAGAAAGGGAACCTGCATCACAGAATGGACATAGATAAATAACTTGTGAAAATGAAACTAATTTGAACAACGGGTGTGGTTTATATACTTTTTGGTTATTAAGTAGTCTATGGAAGGAAGATGCGGCTACGCCCATTTAGATGTCACG
The DNA here is from genome assembly GCF_964263255.1 of Lissotriton vulgaris. NCBI lineage: Eukaryota > Metazoa > Chordata > Amphibia > Caudata > Salamandridae > Lissotriton > Lissotriton vulgaris. Next base: position 720,309,065 of record NC_141691.1, read on the forward strand.
TTTTATACCTTACACATGCTCACATTTTAACAGTTTAACTTGTGCACGTTTTGGGAAAAGTAACAAAATGTGAAGCTGTAAAGGTTTCCATTGTAACACGTATAATGTCCTTAATACGTACATATGTTGAAGAGTGTAAAAACTGTTACCTGGCAAATTGTGTCATTTGCATTCTCCTGATTAAAAACATCAAAATAGAAGACATGAAAAAAAATATCATTCACAATAGAAGAAATAAAAATACCTCCTAATATTTGTCATCACTATGCTGTTAAATTTAAAAAATGCCAGCTTTTGTAAAGTGTACATCTACCCCCGGAAAGGTGTGCCGGCACTAGGGGCGTTGTCACTGACCATGTCATGAGTGATGTAATATGTGATGTCATCAGCAGTGCATTACACGCGCAAGTTATAGTGAGTCCAACTAACTATAATGTGGGAGTTTCAATGGTTTTATGTCAGTAAAATTTCCAGGTAACTATAACTGGTGTGAAAGCTATGGTTTTTTCAGTAAATTTAATAGGTTTTTTAAATGCTAATTCCTAACTATAACTGGTGTGAAACCTATGTTTTTTTCAGTGAATATATATATATATATATATATATATATAGATATATAGATATATATATATATATATTACCTACTGGCGGTCGCCAGTAGGTAGTTATAGTTAGGACCTAGTTTCCATAGGAAATGCTCAACATTCTATTTGGAATAACTTTGGCCCTGGTTGAAGAATCTTAGCGAATGTCTCAAAGAAGATGGCTCAGTCCGCTGCGCTCCTACCCTAAAAGTTTGGGGGGGATTGGTCAAGTGGGAGCTGAGATAAAAGGGGGGGTCCCAAAACGTGTTTTCTCCATGTTATTTTCCATAGGACCTTTAGACTCGGCTACAGGTCGAACGGGTGAATGGATTTATAAGAAATTTGGCAAAACTGTACAGTCCGGCTCGCAGATTACGCTTTTTTTGGAATGGTGTAAATCCGTTTAGTAGTTGTTGAGAAAATTAAAGTTAAAGTCAATTATATATCTATAGGCGCGCATGCGTGCGCGCACCCAAGTGGCTGCGCGTGAGCGGAATTTTTTTTTGCTGCGTGACGTCTGTTAACGTTTGATTCGAAGGAAATCAGGAAGTGTTGACCGCCATTTTGTCACTGCGAGTAAATATATTGTCATTTCAAAGCGTTGGAACATGGAAAGGGGAGAAGGTAGAGATTGTTTTGCTGCGTAGGTTTTCTCAGGGTGTGCAGTAAGGTACTTAAAAGCGAAAATATATATATTTTTTTCTCGAAAAAGTTGCGGGGTGCGCGCACTCGGGCGCGCACACCTATTTACAAAAGTGTGAAAATGGAGATAAATCAGAAGTTTGAGTGCTTTGATATAAGGTGGCTCTGAAAAGAGCCCTTGTGTTAATTGAGTTGTTTCTGCATTTATAAGTAAGTACCGATGCAGAGTTTGATATAATATTGTTGGCAGCATTTTGAAAGGAAAGACAGGGGCCCATTTTCTGGTTAACAGGTGACCAGGCCAACTTTTCATGCCAGGCCCATTCCTGCAAAGTCGACCGCCATTTTTAGGAGATCTGCAACCACCGGCAGTCACTGGGTTGCAGGAGCAGATGGACTCAAGCCTGTCGGGCGAAGCATCGTTGCACCGCCACAGTGGACGAGACCCTGCTGGGTGAGTGGAGCGTCGCCCTACCGCAACAGTGGGCGAGTCCTTTGCTGGGCTCGTGGAGCGTCCCTATACCGCCACAGTATGCGAACGCTTTGCTGGGCTCGTGGAGTGTCCCTATATCGCCACTGAGTACGAACCCTTTGCCGGGTGCATGGATCGTTGGGGGTGCAGCTGAGGGGCCTCCATCTGGGGAGGCTCGTCCGCGCCACCTCTCCCTCCCAGTGGACCCCACGGCGTCTTGCTGGCATTTGTTACGGCCGGACCAGGCGATGAAGAGAGGGGGAGGTCGGATATATATGAGTTATACTATTAGGTATGTCACATCCCCCTTGTGGCCTGCAAGGCACCGAAAAAAGAAGAGAATGGGAAGACAACTACATCTCGGGTCGGGCCCATGCCTTCTCTGGCCGATGGCGGCCGGCCGCTCTTTGCCACGGCCCCAGGAACAGATCCCTTGGTTCATCCTGGGGACAGGCCTTGGCGTGTGGTGTCTCCTCCGGACTATTCGCGTAATGGTTCCCCACCCCAGGCCGTTGCCGACGGCTTTTGTAGACTTTCTGACGCTCAAAAACCCTACTAGAAAGCAGCCCAAAAGTAGCCCAACATCATTGCTACTTTGGGGAAGGAGGGGCTGCGCGCGAGCGGAATTCTTTTTGCTGCGTGACGTCTGTTAACGTTCGATTCGAAGGAAATCAGGAAGTGTTGACCGCCATTTTGTCACTGCGAGTAAATATATTGTCATTTCAAAGCGTTGGAACATGGAAAGGGGAGAAGGTAGAGATTGTTTTGCTGCGTAGGTTCTCAGGGTGTGCAGTAAGGTCCTTAAAAGCGAAAATATATATATTTTTTTCTCGAAAAAGTTGCGGGGTGCGCGCACTCGGGCGCGCACACCTATTTACAAAAGTGTGAAAATGGAGATAAATCAGAAGTTTGAGTGCTTTGATATAAGGTGGCTCTGAAAAGAGCCCTTGTGTTAATTGAGTTGTTTCTGCATTTATAAGTAAGTACCGATGCAGAGTTTGATATAATATTGTTGGCAGCATTTTGAAAGGAAAGACAGGGGCCCATTTTCTGGTTAACAGGTGACCAGGCCAACTTTTCACGCCAGGCCCATTCCTGCAAAGTCGACCGCCATTTTTAGGAGATCTGCAACCACCGGCAGTCACTGGGTTGCAGGAGCAGATGGACTCAAGCCTGTCGGGCGAAGCATCGTTGCACCGCCACAGTGGACGAGACCCTGCTGGGTGAGTGGAGCGTCGCTGTACCGCAACAGTGGGAGAGTCCTTTGCTGGGCTCGTGGAGCGTCCCTATACCGCCAGAGTATGCGAACGCTTTGCTGGGCTCGTGGAGTGTCCCTATATCGCCACAGAGTACGAACCCTTTGCCGGGTGCATGGATCGTTGGGGGTGCAGCTGAGGGGCCTCCATCTGGGGAGGCTCGTCCGAGCCGCCTCTCCCTCCCAGTGGACCCCATGGCGTCTTGCTGACATTTGTTATGGCCGGACCAGGCGATGAAGAGAGGGGGAGGTCGGATATATATGAGTTATACTATTAGGTATGTCACATCCCCCTTGTGGCCTGCAAGGCACCGAAAAAAGAAGAGAATGGGAAGACAACTACATCTCGGGTCGGGCCCATGCCTTCTCTGGCCGATGGCGGCCGGCCGCTCTTTGCCACGGCCCCAGGAACGGATCCCTTGGTTCATCCTGGGGACAGGCCTTGGCGTGTGGTGTCTCCTCCGGACTATTCGCGTAATGGTTCTCCATCCCAGGCCGTTGCCGACGGCTTTTGTAGACTTTCTGACGCTCAAAAACCCTACTAGAAAGCAGCCCAAAAGTAGCCCAACATTGCTACTTTGGGGAAGGAGGGGCTGCGCGCGAGCGGAATTTTTTTTTGCTGCGTGACGTCTGTTAACGTTCGATTCGAAGGAAATCAGGAAGTGTTGACCGCCATTTTGTCACTGCGAGTAAATGGTGCTCCACATTGTAAATGCGGCACACCATGGGTGGCAGAGCAGCGGTGCACATTAACTGGTGCATCTCTGGGGATGCGCCAGTTAACATAAATCTGCTCCTTTACATTTAAGTATGAGCAGGGGACACAGAGTTGGTGAAGCTTATCGAAGATAAAAAAGAGATGAGTCCTGTTCACTGAAAACTTGGACATAGGACTCACCTCCTCAGCATCGCTGGACATGGCTAAATAATAGCTGCAAAATGTAACTGTTGTTAAACAATTTTACTATTATAGTGTCTGAGATTTGTCTCTTACTCTGCAACATCTCATTGTTGTTCTCTTTCTTTAAAGATAAGGACATTAACCATGAGTGATAATGAGCAATCCGTTGGTCTCGATCTTATTGTTGAACATGTCATTGAAACGTCAGTGGAAGTGGAACCCTTAGATGATTTAAATCCTGAGGATGATGAAGAACATGATGAGGATGCCGATTTGTCAGAATTGTATGACATAGGGTGGGAAGCTGACGTGCTTCAGCATATGGAACTATAAACATTTATTTTTCAAATTTACTGGAAATAAAAAGTGAAAATGTAAACCGTTTCATTTAAAATTAAACATTACTTGAAAACAGGTTATGTGTAGTGTCTTTAATAAAATAGTCAAATATGCTCATAAAAATATTTCTAAACCAATGAAAAGCCTTAACAAGTCACATGACCTGTTATGCTTACGTTACGCGCTCCGCGCCGCGCCCCGGATTGTTGGTCATTCAAACTGAGGCTGGCGTCAGCATGAGAGCGCCAACGTCTCGTGGCTACGCCATTCAGAAAATATTGTTGGCAGCATTTTGAAAGGAAAGATCTGCAACCACCGGCAGTCACTGGGTTGCAGGAGCTGATGGACTCAAGCCTGTAGGGCGAAGCATCGTTGCACCGGCACAGTGGACGAGTCCTTTGCCAGGTGCATGGAGCGTTGCTGCACCGCAAGAGTGGACGAGTCCTATGACGGGTGCGTGGAGCGTTGGGGGTGCAGGTGAGGGGCCTGCACGTGGGGAGGCGGGAGAGGCTCGTCCGCGCCGCCTGTCCCTCCCAGTGCACCCCACGGCGTCTTGCTGACATTTGTTATGGCCGGACCAGGCGATGAAGAGAGGGGGGGGGGTCGGAGGCATATGCAAGACATCCCCCCTCGTGGCCTGCAAGGCACCGAAAGATTATCGTCCGTGCCGTCTCTCCCTCCCAGTGTACCCCACGGCGTTTTGCTGACATTTGTTATGGCCGGACCAGGCGATGAAGAGAGGGGGGGGGGTCGGAGGCATATGCAAGACATCCCCCCCTCGTGGCCTGCAAGGCGCCGAAAGAGGAAGAGAATGGGAAGAGAACTACATCTCGGGTCGGGCCCATGCCTTCTCTGGCCGATGGCGACCGGCTGCTCTTTGCCACGGTCCCAGGAACGGATTCCTTGGTTCATCCTGGGGACAGGCCTTGGTGCATGGTGTCGCCTCCGGACTATTCGCGTAATGATTCTCCATAGTTGTTTTAATATATTTTTGTTCAAGAATAAAAACGTTTTAATCTGTTATTTTGCTGTCGTGTGGTATATTTCTAATATTTGTCGCTCTGATGTCGTTTCCCCTCCCAAATGGAACATGTGATTGTAATCTACAGCCGGACATTTCGACAGGACATGAGAGCAAAAGGGGGGGGGGGTCAGATCTGAAGTTGGGCAGGCGATAAGATCACGTTTTGCTATGTAGGGCTATCTATGTTCGTGATGGGGCCTAAAAGGGGGCAAGATGGCGTCGAGCTCGGTTTCTCTCACTAGTTTCACTAGTTTCATATTTCTCATGACGGGTTGTTCCTAATGTTTCTATTTTAGCAAGGTCAAAAAGAGATCCTATCAGTGGCCTATTGATTTTGTTCGATTCCTTTTGTTTTCTCTAACGAGTTTTAAGTTAAAATTTGCTAGTACGATACAGCGGCTAGTCCGCATTTTATATATATGTCTTTTTTATTAGGGGTGTTTTCCGGTGGAGTCGGACGATCTACCTCTAATAAACGGTAAGGTTTCCTCTGAAGGAATGCGTCTTGAAAGTGGCTGACTGTAATGTATGATATTTCACTCAGTGACTTTCAGGCCCATGCTGTTTCAAAACTGTGCATGTGTTTGAAGCAGGCGTAGGTATTGACGCAGCATAGAAACTACTAGGAACCAATTGGAAGTGTTGTTTTCAAGTCACATGACTTCACATGCGCGTCTCAGGACGTGTACGCGGTGATAGTATCTGGTTGGAAGTAGCGGTCCAATTTCAAAACGTGAAAAGGAGTAAATCGAAACATATCCGGATTTAATATATCTTCTGAGTAGTATAAGTTCTATGGTGGGTGTATGAAGAAATTTAATAAGTTGCAATCGCGAACTTTTCCCGAAATATATATATAGGCGGTTGCGCGCACACGGTCGCGCACGATCGAAAGCCGATAAACGCCCTTTATAACATGCTCCTGGAGCTGTTTTTGGAAAGTTCAAATTGCAAAGTTTTCACGAAATATATAGGCAGGTGCGCGCACTCGGTCGCGCACGAAAGCCTGGAAATGCGATATCCATTTTATTGACAACTGTTGCCGAGAGTGCGCACACCGGGTCGCGCACGAAAGTTTAGTAAGGCTATTTTTATTTACAGACAAATTTTAATGTGTTTAAAAAAAGGCAAGGTACAGACTTTCGAATTCTGTATCGCTTTACAAGGAGTCTCTATGCAACTTGAACAGTGAAGAAAACGGCTTGTTTTCGAAAAAAATATTGCCAGAACTTTATTGCCAAAAGTATAGGTTGCATACACGACATTTTTCTGAATTAGCATTTTAAAAACCAATGAAATTCACAGAAAAAACCATAGGTTTTACACACGTTATAGTTAGGAAGTAGCATTTAAAAAACCTATGAAATTCACTGAAAAAACCATAGGTTTGACACATGTTATAGTTAGCTGGAAATTTTACTGACATAAAACCAATGAAATTCCACGTTATAGTTAGTTGGACTCACTATAACTTGCGCGTGCAATGCACTGCTGATGACGTCACATATTACATCACTCATGACATGGTCAGTGACATCACTCATGACATCACTGATGACACCATCCAGTGAATATGTGTCTTTCTGAAAAATAAATATTAGTGAGTTATGTTTAAATATTTAAATATATATATTAGTGTTTCACTTTGTGTATAAGTGGCTACATGTGTTGGTAAGTAGCTACATGCGTATGTATATGGGTTATTAGATATTTTTATTAGTATCAGTATGAGTGTCTATATGGTTTGGTGGGGTATTACTTAGCACATAGATGCATGAGTGACTGACTCTCTGTTTGTATGTGTTTTGAAGACAGCATATGTACAGGACTGTATGGGTGGATGAGTGTCTATATGTGTTTGTTAGTGAGTGAATGACTGTCTCAGTAGTGTCTTTATCAGTAACTACATATGTTTTAATCTAGTATATATGAATATTGATGTATATAAGTGAGTATATGTGAGAGTAAGAGATTGTAAGAGTTCCTGTTTAAATAAGTATGTGTTTCTATAAGTGATTGTTTAAGAGAATAAATATGTGTAATTTTCAATAGAAGTAAGGTGGAAGTGTGTGTATAACTCTATATTCAAATAAATGGATGTTCAATAGTTTATTTGCACGTGTGAATATGTGTGTGAGTAACTTTTGGATGACTGTCGGTGTGTAACAGGATGTATAGGTGTATCACTTCATATGATGAGTGAGTATATGTATGAGTGACTATATAGAACTGTTGGTGAATGAGTGGATGTGTATATAGATAGTGGAATTACTGAATTGCTTGTTGTAACTGATATAGGTATCTCCATTTTTTTTTAAATTTCAGTTTCTATTTTTGAATATGTGTCTCAAGGGTTACATTACAGTGAAAGGAGGTCTGTCACTATGTCACAAGGATGGTGTCATCAGTGATGTCACTGACCATGTCATGAGTGATGTAATATGTGACCTCATCAGCAGTACATTGCACGCGCAAGTTATAGTGAGTCCAACTAACTATAACGTGGAATTTCATTGGTTTTATGTCAGTAAAATTTCCAGCTAACTATAACATGTGTCAAACCTATGGTTTTTTCAGTGAATATATATATATATATATATATATAATTAATCATTTTGAGACCTGTCATTTTTCTGATCCAAAAAAGCTATCATACTACATTATTGAACAGGTTAACTTAAATCAAAGAGGTGGTAACCATACTTTGAAACTTAGGCAGAGAGAATCCAGACAGATCATCGGTCTTTGCACACGGTACCCGAGAGGGCACAATATGGACGAAGAATATAATGTACATCTTTTGGCATAATAAGGACAAATGTATTGTAATTGAGCTGATTGTGACTTTCTACTTCTTCTAACGTGTGCATATTTTCTTCTTTTCTTCTCTGTCTCACAGGAAGAAAGGGAGGGACACTGTCTCAGGACCGCGACACCTGTACCCTAATCCTTTCTCTGTGGTCATCTTCCATTCTCACTTCACATATGTAATGTATTTGGATTTTATCTCCTTTTTAAAAAAAATTGTATTGACATTTCGTGCACTGTATATATGGTTAACACAAGGGGAGTGAGAGGTTTAGTATATTAACCTCTCAAATTGAAAAGTTCTCAGTTTAGAGAATAGAGCATAGTTCACCTACATGAGCATACAAGTCTCCATATATTATATCTGCCACTAAAAAGGAATAATTAAGAGCTCACTTTTTAGAGTCTGTCATACTACAGGGGTAAAAGCGCAAGTATTCTTCCACTAACCAGGAAGTTCCACCCATGTCCATACCACATTCTCGCCAACTCTATTATATGCTGCAGTGTGTTTCAATAATCCGGGGCACATATTCAGTAACAATGACAACATGACAGCATACATAGATCAGACTTCGCCAATATCGACTGGGTGACGTTCTTTTAATACACATAGAACTGAACTTTGACATGCAGGTCTGCGAGGTCAGATAAGTGGTATTGCCGTGATAATTATTAGGCACCAATACAATCGCATGCCGGAGGCAAATACCACGCTGATCCGGTAACCCAGGTAACACGACACACAAGCACTGGACCACACCCACGTACATGTGGTGACGTTAGCCAATACGCTTCACTGTACAATCCCCCACCAACGAATAGAAGCTAATACATTATGGAACACAATGACAGTACAAAAGTAGTTGGCGAGCACAGGCCATTGCAATATAGATATATAATTACTGTTTGCCCGCATTCACAGCACGTATTGGATGTTAGCTAATTTTTTGCAATATGTGATTGATGTTTTATGAGATTGGGTATGCTTCACAATATAACAATGCAATGTATATTTTACATGGTACTAGTGACATTGTACGATCTTTTGACACAGTTAGCACTAATGTTTAGTAATATGTACACCAGGCATAGATGGCGCCGATATTGAAAGCTGCTTAGTCCTATGTCCATGACTAGTGTGAACTTAACGAGTGTTTAAAATGGCGAACTTTATTGATTGTAATTGTGTGATCAAGCACTTTGTGAAGCGCGAAACGCGTCATATAGGGCTTATGGCGTGAATAAACCCTGCTTTTTGGACTTATGCCTGCGGTGTAGTTTTGTACCCGAGTGCTCGCTGTGGAACGCCGTTCTTGAATTGATTTCGACTACCGGCTGCTTCGCCGGCTGCGAACCACCCCTATCAAAGGCGACGGATTTCTGGAAGGAGCACTGTTAATAGTGATATATATATATATATATATCCTCACCACTCCACTCTACTTCCACGAGCAGATCGCTTGCTCTCTCCAAGCCAGAAAGAAACATGGAGCACAGACCCAAGTTAGTGCAGAATTTCTTGTTTATTTAAAAACTGCTGCTCTGTCCGCCATTACGCGTTTCGGTACTGGGCGTACCTTGATCACATGACACAGGGAAAGGTCACCTGATCCCTTATGTACCAACATTACACGTTTTTTTCATTTTTTAGTGATGCAATTTAAAGTGACAGTGCTTATCTAAAGTGCAATGTTACAGCCACATTTTTTAACCTTTTGCTGTTCGTTCTTTTGTTATACATTTTAAAGTGACAGTGCTTATTTAGCGTGCAAATTATAGCCACAGTTTTGAACTTTTTGCTCTTGTTCTCGGTGTAATACCAAATGATACATTACTTTGTGCAGGTTTGCATGACTGATTATCGGTTTCACAATACAGTACAGTATATGTTATTTTGCCAAAATTCTTTTTGCAACCTTTGCCTTGATCGTCTCTGTATAAATACCTTAAAGTGCCAATGTTAATTTTCCATATAAAAACATAAATTATATTTCATATAGACTTTATATATACAATTAAAAACATGGGTTTGTTAAAAGAACCATATTTTTCTATTTGTTTGCTGGCACTGTGTCACAGTATAAATACTATGTACAAATTCTGCTTTCATGTGCAAATGTGCAATTCCTATGGCATGTAGATACAGTACAAATTCAAGTCAATACTGCGCTGCCATAATCCTGCAAAAAAAGGCTGTTATTTTTCGCTGAGGCTCCTCAAATAGGCGTTCTTTGTGTGTTTGATTCAAAGCGGCCATGCCTGGTCGCGAGGAAGCCCGCTGCATCTCCAGCAGACCTAGCGCTTTGAAAACTCGGAGCGCGATGGAGCGGAAAGGCCGCTTGGAGGACGTTTAACTGGAGCAGGACAGTGCACATAGTGTTACCTCTTGCCTACTAAGGATTTTATTTTGAATACTACATGCAGAAGGTGAAAGCACCCATATGGCTGAGATACCCGCCACCCCCTCTCAACACAATCCCCAAAAGGAGGGAAACCGGAAACAGTTCTTAAAGTTTTTGGATGTGGGAGGGAGTGACCCTCCCGGCCGTATTTATTAAAACAAAAAATTAAAACATTAAACGTTTCATGTTATGTACAATTTCATTATCACATTGCGATGTTTGGCTAACCTTAACATATTCTCTAATACAGAGGTTCTCCTAGCCGAACTAGCATCCTACAAAAACATTCTCTAGACACTGAAATTGTACATCCTAACGTTTAAGGGCCAACAGCAAGGTCATAACCGGTGTCAAGATCCCTAACCAGACTTACCCCTCCCACTTGGGAGGGGCGACAGCACAGAGGCTTACCTCAAGTGCAACTACTAACAATTTCCCTTGACTTGACGGGGGCACTTAAGACTCGACGCCATTTAAAGGTCGTTCGAAGACTTGTGTGTGGTATCTAGAAGGTATCGTGGACCTCCCCCCACCCCACACAACTTACCGCATCTGCCGTCGCAGATGACACTGGCCCCGGGAAATTCCCCCAGGAGGGGGCTGTAACCCCTCCTACAAAGGAAGGGGCCTTGACCGCCTTTCCTTTACTTCCGGCGACCCGCCCTTAGACGGGACCGCCTCCCCATTGAGGGGCCAATGGCCACCTCTCCCGAGCGCTCCCATCCGTGTTGGGTGACGCCCACTCATAGGGATCTACCAATTAGTGCTCACCGATCATGACCTTACCGCCTACCAAAAAATAAATACGACAATTCTTACTCAAACCTAAGAAAACATTGGTCGCTACGACCGAAAGAATATGCTTAAAATGCAACACTACATCAAATCATTTTAATCGGAACAACTTACACGATATTCACCATACTTTATTATGATCAACAACAAACTGATACTTTCACAGCCTGTAAACGAAACGGAAAACATACTTATAAAAATTCACTTTATTGCACAACGACTTGCTGTCCTCAGGGGCTGGTGGGTGGGTCAAAATTGGCTCTTCGTTCTGTCCCGAGCTCACGGGTAGCGAGGAGGTGCAGCTTCGGAGCACAAGAACAAGAGGACGTCTTCTGGTCTTGCGTCTCTTTTTATCCGTCTTCAGGGCGGGCGAGAACCCGCCCCTGCCTGCCCCTAGGGCGGGGCTGGCTACGTCGGTGTCTAGGCCAGCCCACTCCAGGGCGGGAAAAGGCGCGCCCCGGCTACGCCGCTTCGGGCATACCAGCCGAGACGCGCCTCCCGCCCAAAAATGGCTTCCCGGGGGGATCGAGGCACTCCGCCATACGTTCGGGGGGACCGAGTGGTCGCCCCTTTCCATATGGCTGAGATACCCGCCACCCCCTCTCAACACAATCCCCAAAAGGAGGGAAACCGGAAACAGTTCTTAAAGTTTTTGGATGTGGGAGGGAGTGACCCTCCCGGCCGTATTTATTAAAACAAAAAATTAAAACATTAAACGTTTCATGTTATGTACAATTTCATTATCACATTGCGATGTTTGGCTAACCTTAACATATTCTCTAATACAGAGGTTCTCCTAGCCGAACTAGCATCCTACAAAAACATTCTCTAGACACTGAAATTGTACATCCTAACGTTTAAGGGCCAACAGCAAGGTCATAACCGGTGTCAAGATCCCTAACCAGACTTACCCCTCCCACTTGGGAGGGGCGACAGCACAGAGGCTTACCTCAAGTGCAACTACTAACAATTTCCCTTGACTTGACGGGGGCACTTAAGACTCGACGCCATTTAAAGGTCATTCGAAGACTTGTGTGTGGTATCTAGAAGGTATCGTGGACCTCCCCCCACCCCACACAACTTACCGCATCTGCCGTCGCAGATGACACTGGCCCCGGGAAATTCCCCCAGGAGGGGGCTGTAACCCCTCCTACAAAGGAAGGGGCCTTGACCGCCTTTCCTTTACTTCCGGCGACCCGCCCTTAGACGGGACCGCCTCCCCATTGAGGGGCCAATGGCCACCTCTCCCGAGCGCTCCCATCCGTGTTGGGTGACGCCCACTCATAGGGATCTACCAATTAGTGCTCACCGATCATGACCTTACCGCCACAGGTCCGGATAGTTGACCGGCTATCCGGACCCCCCACAAAACTCCTACCTAAAGGTCATGTTTTAACGATTTTAACCAAGCTAAGAAGTCACCTATGAGTAACTCATTCCCCACCCTCGACAAATGCACACCATCCCCCAGATACATACTGTCATCATTAATACAACTATGCGAGATCGAATGCAATGTCTTGGAACGGAACAACCTACTCACTTTGTTATTCAATTTTCTAACAGAATGATTCAAAGCAGGGATCGAGATAGCCCCCCGCCACACTTTTCGTGGGATCATATGAGACCACGCAATTATGCACCCCGGAACTCTCCTCGCTAACCAACTTACTGTGGAAAGCATAGCCTCCAGGAGAAGTCGTCTACCGGTGGTGACCAAATCATTGCCCCCCAAATGCACTATGACTATGGACGGCGGTGACCTCATCCGCTCTAACAAACCCTCAAAAAATTCTTGAAACTGGTCAATACAGAGACCGCCCCTTCCGTAGAAGGACACTCTGTACCCGTATTCCCCAGGTACGTCAATCATGTCACCTGCTTTGAATACGTCTGCGGCCCGTCTCACGTATGAGTGGCCCACGACCCACACCTCCTTCCTCACAGCCGGTGACGTGCGACCGCTGGCCTGGTGTTGGGTCGACTGCACAGTCCGCCCTGCCGCGTAGGCTTGCGCAACTGAAAACAAACAAAAGACAAGAAGCGTGAGTACATGATTACAGCTTCACAACATGTGCAATCGCACATACCTCTTATAACAATTGGAGGACCAGCGCCCCATACGTTTCACTCGTTCTACATTAAGACCCCTGGCTGTAGCTTCAGTGGCAGCCCCTATTCGAAAGGAATGGGTCCCAAATTCGCCCGGGTCCAAGCCCGCTGCGGCAATGGCCATTGCAAGCACCCGCTGAAACTGAAACCTCGTCAGCGGGGTGGCGTCTGCATGCCTCAACAATGTCCCCCCACATGATGCCACCCTTCGTGCTAGGTAATCTTCTAAGCACTGTACCGGACACATGGATGACTCGGGGTTCCTGCGAATGATCGTGCAGTCCCCTCTCCCATCTTGGTCAGTCTTGGACCTGAGAAAGGAGACAATCATCGCATCACCCCTGATCTGAACATGTTCCCTGCACAAGCCCCCCGTCACATCCTGTTTGTTCCTTGCAACTAGCTCACTAACTCTCATAGCCCCGTGAAATGCCAGCGTAAATGCAGTCCGGAACAAACAGGTCTCGAAAGGGGACGAGCATGTGTTAGGGAGTGTGGCCAGTAACTGGGACAACCTGTCTAAACCTATCGGTCGTCTTACGTCTACTCTGCGACCCTCTAGGCGTTGCCACCCACGCAGCGCTTTCTGTACTGTAAAAGACGCTGTTGGGTCCAGGATGCCATGGGCCCTGGCAACAAAAGAAATGGCGGCACGATGCCTTTGGGCCGTAGCCACCGATTTCCCAGCCCTACGTAAGGACATCAGAAAAAGTACAACCCACTCTTCCTGACCCCAAAGTCCCCCTCTCTCTGCCCCCAAAAAGGCTAAATAGGCCTGGAACGCCCCTTCATATGCCTTCCTTGTCCTGGGTGCTAGACTCTCTCCCACGAGGTGACGAAGTTCGGGGCACCGAGAGACCAGAGAGCTTCGGGGAAGGGTGCCGGCTCCGGGTCCGCTGAAGGAAGGAAACCCGAGAAAGCCTGCATGTGAAAACGAGACAGTGCATCAGCAGCCTGACTCATCACCCCTGGGACATGTTTTGCTCTGAATACCACGTTCAGTTGCATACACAGTAGGACAATTTCTTTGAGCAGCCTCAAAATCAATTTACAACGGGCTGCCTGACCATTGATGCATTCTACCACGGTCATATTGTCGGACCAGAACACGACAGAATGATCTCTGAACCCTTCTGGCCAGGTTCTCAGGGCCACCAGAATGGGAAATAGTTCAAGGAAAGCAATATTACTCGTTAGCCCCTTCTCGTGCCACCATAGGGGCCACCTTTGAGCAGACCACTTTGTGCCGAAGATGGCGCCAAAGCCTATGCTTCCTGCTGAATCTGTCCATAGCCCAAGCTCTTCTGAGGACACGGCTGGCTTGTTCCAGACGACTCGGCCATTGAAGTCCGCCAAAAATGCTAACCAAATCCGCATGTCCTGGCGGACCTCAGCCGATAACCTCGTGCGATGATGACCCTCCTTTAGGCCAACCATCGCTTGGGCAATTGAGCGGGAAAAAGGGCGAGCCATTGGGATCACCCTCAAGGCAAAGTTCAACTTTCCCACTAATTGTTGCAACTGATGCAGTGTAACCTTAGATGCATTCAAACATACTTGGAGGGCTGCCCTGAATTTTAACACTTTGCTAGCTGGTAAACGGAAACACCCCTCCCTTGAGTCCAACTCGATCCCCAAAAACTCGAGGCAAGTCGTGGGACCCATAGTTTTACCCGGTGCCAATGGCACGCCAAAATGACCCATCAACACACAGAATTCAGCTAAGGCCTGAGCACATTCGGGATTTCCGGCGGGACCAAGGAACAAAAAATCGTCAAGGTAGTGCATTACATTTCGGAAACCCGTTTTCTTCGTGAACACCCATTGCAGGAAAGTACTGAATTGCTCAAAATAAGCACATGATATAGAGCATCCCATTGGCATACACCTATCCATGTAAAATGACCCCTGGAACCCGAATCCCAAAAGACGCTGATCGTCTGGGTGTACCGGGAGCAACCGGAACGCTGACTCGATATCTGATTTCGCCATCAACGTCCCGGGCCCCAGGCGATTCAAGATGGCTACTGCCTCATCAAACGATGCGTATCGCACCGAACAAACTTCTGGATCAATTGCGTCGTTCACCGAAAGGCCGTGTGGAGCAGACAAATTATGGATCAAACGAAACTCACCTGGGTCCTTCTTGGGGACCACCCCTAACGGAGAACAAACAAAATCCGGTACCGGGAGTACACTAAACGGGCCAGCGACCCGTCCCCGGCTAACCTCTTTCTGAATTTTTTCTTGCACCACAGATGTATGTTGTAAAACAGAAAGTTGATTTTTGCAAATCCCTACACCCTGAAAGTCCCCTACCGGGATGCGGAAACCATGTGAAAAACCGTTCCGCAGCACCCCAGCAGAAGTACGATCCGGGTATTCACTGAGCCAGGGAATCATTGCCAAGGTATCAATCGGGGTTGGTAAAGGCGCCCCTCGGACTAGTTTAGACCTGTTTGGCGCCTCCCTTACCCCCATTCTCACCCGTTCTGGCTCTGCACGATGACTCAGGATGGGACGACCCACACGTACTACACTCATGTTTGAATTTACACGATCCCGGAGGTCTGGTACATTTCCCTTTGTTGAAATTAAAGCAGAAACCCTTCCTCCCTGTATTGCCTGCGGGCCTCGACTGATCGTCGGTGCTCGTACTTGGTCGAAAGGGCGTCCCCACATTTTGGCGGGAGTAATCTACAACATTGCTCCCAACCAATGGCATCTTTAACATTCCTGATTCTTTCATTTTATCCCATGTTACAGAATCGTAACAATCCCAAGTCAAACCCTTGTTATGTTCCTTTTCTTTCCTGAACAGATTGTCATAACAAAACCAATGGTTACCTTGATACGCTGTCGAGTAACCCATAATTCGTGATTGATAAATGGGAAATTCAGAAAGCAACTCGGGCCTACGTTCCCCCAAAATCGATGTAAAAATACCCCACGCATTGCCCCAGTTGCCAATATTCTCATTTACCTTAAAGGCGGCCATTTTTGCGCGCCAAACACTCGGATGCATTAGGTCCTTCTGACTTTTAACATGCTCCACCTCATAATGATCAACAAGCAAGGAGAAAATATTCACGTACTCCCCAGCCCAGATTTTTTCTTTTATAGCTAAAGGCACATGTTGTCCCAATCTCTCTCTACGAGAGGGTGCTGACTCGTCCCTTGCAATCGGCAATGGCCGCTTACCTGCACCGGACGCAGCTTCGGCCGCTTGCGGCTTGTCTATTCCCGCCAACGGCGCAGTCACTTTAGCTGCATCTCTCTTCTCACGAAGCCCTTTTATCAGCGCCTGTGCCTCGGCAGCCGTGGCGCCATCACTACTATCCCCCAACCAAGCTGCTAGCTGTGCTGCCAGCTCGGGGGGCATGTCTTCTTTGGATGTCGGGGTGACGACAACGGGGATTGGATTCCCCTCCATTGGTACTGGGGTCGGCGCCTCGAGCGATACAGAGGGGACCGGGACGTCTCCACCGGCTGGAACCCTTCTCGGCCTCTTAGGTCTCCCTCCAGCCGGCGCAGGGCCCGAACCCTCCTCCCCGTCCCGATTCGCCAACCGTTTCTTTATGTCGGACACCTCTTTGCAAAGGGCCCGCACCATCTGGTCGGTCGTCATTCTCTTTGCGACTTTCTTTGGCATTTCTCCGACGAAGTATCTAGAAGACAAAGAAAAAGATCAAAACGCTCAAAATTGGCTCTTCGTTCTGTCCCGAGCTCACGGGTAGCGAGGAGGTGCAGCTTCGGAGCACAAGAACAAGAGGACGTCTTCTGGTCTTGCGTCTCTTTTTATCCGTCTTCAGGGCGGGCGAGAACCCGCCCCTGCCTGCCCCTAGGGCGGGGCTGGCTACGTCGGTGTCTAGGCCAGCCCACTCCAGGGCGGGAAAAGGCGCGCCCCGGCTACGCCGCTTCGGGCATACCAGCCGAGACGCGCCTCCCGCCCAAAAATGGCTTCCCGGGGGGATCGAGGCACTCCGCCATACGTTCGGGGGGACCGAGTGGTCGCCCCTTTCCACAAGGGGAATACGATGGGAACTACAGGCTCCAGCATGCCTAGCAGCACTCAATGATGGAGGCGGAGCCAGGTGGACTTAACAAGGTGTGTTCCCGATCAACTGCTGCCATTAACTGCTTCCTGTGCCCGTGACCAAGAACACTCGCTGTTCGAAAGGGGTTGGACTTTTGAACTGAAACAGAGAGACACCCTGTCTATACTGTGCTGCCATAATCCTGCAAATAAAGGCTGCTATTTTTTGCTGAGGCTCCTCAAATGTGCGTTCCTTGTGTATTTGATATATATATATATTCACAGAAAAAAACATAGGTTATAGATCATATATAGTTAGGAATTTGCATTTACAAAACCTTGAAAATTCACTGAAAAAACCATAGGTTATAGACCATATATAGTTAGGGATTAGCATTTAAAAAACCTTATTTTATTTGCACAAAACCATTGAAATTCCATATATAGTTAGTTGCACTAACTATATATCGCGGACCCGCAATCCACTGCTAATGATGTCACATATTACATTATTCATGACATGGTCAGTGACATCACTGATGACATCACTGATGACATCTGAAATGACATCACTGATGCCATCACTGATGACATCACTGATGACAACACCCAGTGACTGTATGTTTCTGTAAAGTTAAAATATGTCTTACATATTGAAGAATGAGTGGATGTATAAGTGTCTGGATGAAGGATTTAGTAGGTGCATGACTGACTGTATGAGAGAATGATTAAATGTGTCTCACTGAGTGTATGGGTTAGTGATTAAAGTGTCTTAATTTGGCAATCATTATTATTTATGTTGTTCTGTAAACTGCTGCATGTTTAAATCAGTAGCTATATCAGTAACTATATGGGTTATTGAATGGTTGCCCAAGTATTTGTATGGGAGACTGAGTATGTGTGTGGGTGGCTGGGAGGTGTATAACTCTGTGCATAGATGTGTGAGCAGTTGGTTCCCTAGGTGTATGGGTTCAAAAGTGCATGTAGAAACAGCTGTATGGACAGTTGACTGTGTGCATGAGTATATTGGTAGGTGAATGGATATCTCAGTGCTACATGTCAAAGTAAGTACATATGTAAAACACACTCCATGTGAGAGTTGACATATATAAATAACTGAACATAAGAGCCAGTGAATGTGTGCGTGGCTGTATGAATCATTGTGAACTTGTATCAAGGATTGTATAAGAGAGTAAATATGTGTTACTATATGTTTGAATAAGTAAGGTGTGTATAACTGTATAGTTGAGGAAATGGAGATGTGATTGATTCTTTGCATGACTGACTAGGTGTGTGAGTAACTCCATGGATGTGTGACAGTCTGTGAGTGCCTGTTTACACTGAGTGTATCTAAGGTTATATTAGAGTCTGAAGATGTATTATCACATAAATGATATCATCAGTGATGTAATCAGTAATGTCAAATGAGATGTCAGTGATGTCATCAGTGATGTCATTTGAGATGTCATCAGTGATGTCATCAGTGATGTCATTTGAGATGTCATCAGTGATGTCATCAGTGATGTCACTGACCATGTCATGAATAATGTAATATGTGACATCATTAGCAGTGGATTGCGGGTCCGCGATATATAGTTAGTGCAACTAACTATATATGGAATTTCAATGGTTTTGTGCAAATAAAATAAGGTTTTTTAAATGCTAATCCCTAACTATATATGGTCTATAACCTATGGTTTTTTCAGTGAATTTTCAAGGTTTTGTAAATGCAAATTCCTAACTATATATGGTCTATAACCTATGGTTTTTTTCTGTGAATTTCATTGGTTTTTTAAAAGCTAATATCTATAGCTGTAAAATATATTCTTTTTTAAGTGACGTATCACGTAGCCCGTGAGACGCCTCATGATGCATCGCATAACCGTGACGTATCGTCTCAGCAGCGCAAACCAAACCCAAAACGTAAGCGCGCCAGAACACGCTTAAAGATATATATATATTTTTTTAACCTTAATTAGACAAAATCCACACGTGCACATATCACAAACGTTCAAAAAACACAATATGTCGGACTCCCGTTACGCTGCCGGTTAGCTGCCCGGTTAACGTACCAGGAAGCACCTTTACCGCGAAAAATCGCAATTCTTTTTTTCTTTTGCCCCGCAGGGAACTTTAATAGCCCCCTCATCAATCCTAGGGGTTCAGGAGGGGTCTGCCTTACCCCTTTCATTCATTTACACCTTTTTTTTTCCACCTCTTGTCTCTCGATCCTACCGAGAGACAAGATGGTGCCCGATCCGGACTGTTTACAATGTTGACAGCCAATCAGCTACTCCTCAGACTCCCGTTACACTGCCGGTTAGCTTCCCGGTTAGCTGCCCGGTTAGCTGCCCGGTTCGTGTACCAAGACGCGTCTCTACGGCGAAAAAATCGGATTTTTTTTTTTTTTTGGCCCCGCGTGGCTTTATAATATCCCCCTCATCAATCCTATGGGGTCAGAAGGGGTCTACCTTGCCCTCTTTCCTTCATTTCCCCCTTTGTTTTGGTCTCCTCTTGTCTCTCGATCCTACCGAGAGACAAGATGGCGGCCGCTCCGGACTGTTTACAATGTTGACAGCCAATCAGCTACTCCTCAGACTCCCGTTACACTGCCGGTTAGCTTCCCGGTTAGCTGCCCGGTTAGCTGCCCGGTTCGCGTACCAAGACGTGTCTCTACGGCGAAAAAAGCGGATTTTTTTTTTTTTTTTTTTGGGGCCCCGCGTGGCTCTATAATATCCCCCTCATCAATCCTAGGGGGTCAGAAGGGGTCTACCTTGCCCCCTTTCCTTCATTTCCCCCTTTGTTTTGGCCTCCTCTTGTCTCTCGATCCTACCGAGAGACAAGATGGCGGCCGCTCCGGACTGTTTAGAATGTTGACAGACACCGGAGAGCCAATCAGCTTCGCTTCGCAAAGTTCCGATACGCGAAAAGTTCGCTAACCGGAGCGCTACCCGGAGCGCTGTTACAGATATATATCTTGTTTTAAACGTTAATTTCTCAAAATCCACTGAAGCACATATATTGAGACCTAGCAAAGGCACATCGGGCTAACAGTCCATACAATTTTGCCAAGTTTCGTGGAAATCCATTCAGCCGTTCGGGCTAAAAGTGAGGCCAACCGCCCTATGGAAATTAACATGGGAAAAACGCGTTTTGGGACCCCCCTTTTTTCTCGGCCCCCCCTTGACAAACCCCTCCCAAATTTCGAGGAGCTGCTCAGAACCAAAATGTGCCATTTTCCTGAACATTTCAGCCAATTCCGTCCACAAACGCCAAAGTTATTAAGCATAGAATTTTCAAAAGTTCCATAGAGAAAAAATCCTAACTATATATACCTACTGGCTATCGCCAGTAGGTAATATATATATATTTTTTTTTTATATATATCAATGCTCAAAGGTGACCACCTTTGAGTAGCACGCGAACAGCAGCTTGGTTTATGTATAGGTGAGGACGGGGATCCACTCGTAGACGTCGCTCCGTACGGGATCTGCCCGACGCGTGTCGAAGCTCCATCTGCTTCTCTTCAGGGGCTTTAACGGAAGCGGTGTGCGCAACCGCCGACCCACTTCCCCATTTCATGTATAACACACCCACCGATGGGAGGCTCAAATGAGACTTTGCATTCTGGGAAGTGTGGTCCGGGAAGCACACAATCAAGTCCTGTATGGACTCCACAAGTGGGCCCGTCCTCGATTCCAAGTACGACTGCTGCCTCACATTAGTGACCCCCAGGGTACCGGGGTGGTGCATACTCTGCGGCTGGACGGCCGCGTATAAATCAATGCTCGAAGGTGTCCACCTTTGAGTAGCACGCGAACAGCAGCTTGATTTATGTATAGGTGAGGACGGGGATCAACTCGTAGACGCCGCTCCGTACGGGATCTGCCCGACGCGCGTCGAAGCTCCATCTGCTTCTCTTCAGGGGCTTTAACGGAAGCGGTGTGCGCAACCGCCGACCCACTTCCCCATTTTATGTAAAACACACCCACCGATGGGAGGCTCAAATGAGACTGTGCATTCTGGGAAGTGTGGTCCGGGAAGCACACAATCAAGTCCTGTATGGACTCCACAAGTGGGCCCGTCCTCGATTCCAAGTACGACTGCTGCTTCACATTAGTGACCCCCAGGGTACCGGGGTGGTGAATACTCCGCAGCTGGACGGCCGCTTATAAATCAATGCACGAAGGTGTCCACCTTTGAGTAGCACGTGAACAGCAGCTTGGTTTATGTATAGGTGAGGACAGGGATCCACTCGTAGACGCCGCTCCGTACGGGATCTGCCCGATGCGTTTTGAAGCTCCATCTGCTTCTCTTCAGGGGCTTTAACGGAAGCGGTGTGCGCAACCGCCGACCCACTTCCCCATTTTATGTATAACACACCCACCGATGGGAGGCTCAAATGAGACTGTGCATTCTGGGAAGTGTGGTCCGGGAAGCACACAATCAAGTCCTGTATGGACTCCACAAGTGGGCCCGTCCTCGATTCCAAGTACGACTGCTGCTTCACATTAGTGACCCCCAGGGTACCGGGTGGTGCATACTCCGCGGCTGGACGGCCGCGTATAAATCAATGCTCAAAGGTGTCCACCTTTGAGTAGCACGCGAACAGCAGCTTGGTTTATGTATAGGTGAGGACGGAGATCCACTCGTGGACGCCGCTCCGTACGGGATCTGCCCGACGCGTTTCGAAGCTCCATCTGCTTCTCTTCAGGGGCTTTAACGGAAGCGGTGTGTGCAACCGCCGACCCACTTCCCCATTTTATGTATAACACACCCACCGATGGGAGGCTCAAATGAGACTGTGCATTCTGGGAAGTGTGGTCCGGGAAGCACACAATCAAGTCCTGTATGGACTCCACAAGTGGGCCCGTCCTCGATTCCAAGTACGACTGCTGCTTCACATTAGTGACCCCCAGGGTACCGGGGTGGTGAATACTCCGCAGCTGGACGGCCGCTTATAAATCAATGCACGAAGGTGTCCACCTTTGAGTAGCACGTGAACAGCAGCTTGGTTTATGTATAGGTGAGGACGGGGATCCACTCGTAGACGCCGCTCCATCTACGGAGCTTCGAAACGTGTCGGGCAGATCCTGTATGGAGCGGCGTCTACGAGTGGATCCCCGTCCTCACCTATACATAAACCAAGCTGCTGTTTGCGTGCTACTCAAAGGTGGACACCTTCGAGCATTGATTTCTTCATATCTCTTTACAAAGAGGACTCCGTCTGCCCGGCTGAAGAAGGTAGATCATACCTTGAGGAATCAGCCCTCCTAGCAATCTTGGACCATGACATACTATTACTGAGCAAACCAATAATGCTGGAGAAGGTGAATAGTGCTATTGTGGAGAGGTGTGGCGCCGTGGCCAGGGTGACTGACGCTGGAATCTGGGGATCACGGTTCGATCCCCGGCTCGGCAGGTTAGCCCAGCACCATAGCTTGCTTAATCTTCCCGACGGCCCCCAGCGCCTAGAGACCTTACGGGTGATTGTTCACGCTTTACAAATGTGGATTATTATATTGTCTCACTTAAACTTAACAAAGCTCCAGGACCAGATGGTTTCAATGCTAAGTTCTATAAAGCATTCGCCCCGCACTTTCACCTACTCTCCTTGCCCTATTCTGGCAATTCTCAGACACAGGATCCTTTACAGGTTCAACCAGCGAGGCCACTTTTGTGGTTATCCCAAAGAGGGCAAGGACCCTCTATTGGTGAAAAACTATAGAACTATTTCATCAATAAACTTAGACGCTAAAATATACACCAAAATTTACGTGTAAAAAGGCTTGAACCCTTGTTGCCGTCTTTAATTAATCACGCTCAAGTGGGTTTCATGAAGCACAGACTCTCAAGCGATGACACACGACTTCTTTCTCACATCATCGACAAAACAAAACTCGCAAATTCAGACACTGTAGCCATCACCCTTGACGCCGAGAAGGCCTTTGATAGGGTCTCTTAGTCCATACTCCGAGAGACCCTGTTGAAATATAACCTCGGTGACACCTTTACGAGAATGGGCATGGCCTTATATAGTGCCCCCTCAGCTAGAGTACGTTCGGATGATCTTTCATTTTCAGCCTTTAATCTAGAGAGGGGGACCTGACAGGGTTGCCTTCTTTTTCCATCACTTCTAATTTTGACACTAGAGCCCTTACCACTCAGGATCATAGCCAACAAAGATATTGCTGGAGTTTCTTTCAATAACGTCAAAATAAAAGTACCCGCATATGCAGACTATATATTAATCCTGTCCGAAGACGCATCTCGCTCAATCCCAGCCTTACTAAAGTCAATAGAGGCTTAGACCCGGGTGTCCGGACATAAACTTAATCAAGACAAGTCTGAAATCAGGGGCCTGAACAACCTTTGTACTAGGGATCTGTTTGAATTCACGGGTCCAGCATGGCAACCACACTACATTAAATAACTTGGTCTAGAATTCAATGCAGACTTGTTAGAATCGCTAAGCCACAATGAAAAATTCACACAAAATAAATTGAAGCACTATCAGAGGGCTGGAATCCCAAGTGTATCACTTGGTGGGGCCGTATCGAAACCATCAAAATAATGATCACACCAATTGTCAACTATCTAATTAGTATGCTACCCCTTGTTCCATTGGAGGAGTTCCATCGCAAGCTGGGCAACGTTTTAACAACATTCTTATGGCAAAACAAAGGTGCGAGAATTTTTCTCAAGAAATTACATCTACCTGTCCAGCTAGGCGGCATTAACCGGGCCGATTTTCAAAAAGTACCAAACTGCCTTCCTAGCCAGATAAGGCACCATGTGGCTTTCCCCTCCCCCTGCCCACACTCTTTCTTGGCTATTGGTCGAAAAAAAAAAAAATTACTTGGTGTTCTTCACCCGATCATGCTTTTATCCTGTAACATATCACCCCTTACATCCGGAAAATATACCATCTCCAATACAAAAAGAGCTCTCATAAAAAATTATAAACTCCTAGAGACCCCTCATTCCTTCTAACATGATATTGCTATGGAACAACACCAAGATCAAAATCAAATGGAAAACCATATTCTGGAAATCGTGGGAATTGAAAGGCATCCACTTCCCAAGACAACTGGGCTCCTTGAGTGCCCCTCTCTCCTTCAGAGAATTTAAACAGCACTTCAACATTTCAGACATAGACTTTTATGACTTTCTTAAACTCAATGCAAGCCGGTCCAAATTAAACCCCCCTGATAAACATCCCTCATCATCAAGACAATAATGGCCTTTAGCAAATCAGGCCACCAAGCCTCTAAGTTTTATCACGTCTTATTATCTAAATCCACATCCTCCATGAAAGCTGTATTAGAAAAATGGAATGGCTATTGAACCATTCCCCCGCATAAGTGGATACTCATTTGGAACTCAGTTGTCTCCCACAAGGTCTCCCCATGACTCTCCCAAACTAAGTATTAGCTTCTGCAGAGATCCTTTTGGACCTCTTCAAAGCTTCACAAAATGTCTCTTAAAGATAACCCTCTATGTTGGAACATTAATGCTGCTACTGGGGACCTCTGCCATGTTCTATTCTGCTGCCGTAAGGTTTCCTCTTTTTGGGACAGTGTGTTTGACTTTATCTACACTATCTGTGGTGTCCGCCTTAACAAAGAATTTCTATAATTAATTCAAGGTTTTCTAGACCCTCAAATCCAAACACAGAATGATAGACTTTTAGTGGACATATTACTGACATTAGCATGTAAGTCGATACTAGCCAACTGGAAAAACACATCCACCTCGTCCTTTAAGGCCTGGCTCAACTGGATCTCTTTTTTAAGAGGTATAGATAGCATCTCTTTTCAGAATTCCCCCTGAAATTTCAAAATAACAGGGTATGGTCATCTTTGGACTCTTACTTCTCTATGACAAAACCTCCCTGAACCCTCATAGATGATGGTCTACCCTCTTCCTCGTGCTCAAGGCGTGTGTGATCTCCTGGTTTTGGATGTTGGATTAAGTCAAGCACCCACACATGTTTGTCACCGGAAAATGTGCTATTGTCTGGTTGTATTCTCTGTATACCTGACCGTTGGGACCTGTCCCTATTATTGCACTGCAAGAGGTCCTTCAGTGAACCACTTTAT
The DNA here is from genome assembly GCF_964263255.1 of Lissotriton vulgaris. Lineage (NCBI taxonomy): Eukaryota > Metazoa > Chordata > Amphibia > Caudata > Salamandridae > Lissotriton > Lissotriton vulgaris. The sequence goes on from NC_141691.1 coordinate 720,334,540, forward strand.
AATTTCCTTCTAGTTTTCTTTGTATATTTGCAATACTTTTATATTTTGTATATTATATCTTGTTTTTGCTTTACATTTGGTTTGTTTCCTTCTCATGAGAGAATCTATAGGGGATAGTCAGACCCTGCACATGTTGTCTGATCATTAGGTTTCTTGCTATAATTCAATATGACAATTATTTTCCCTTCCTTTGTTTCGTCTTGTTTTGAAAACCTAATAACTTTTTGAACGTAAAAAAAAGAAATCACAGTGAATTCTACAATCAGCCCAGCACATTGGTTTTCATGCCGTGAGTTGATTTTCTTATTGACTATTACAGGTAGGAAGTGTCTTCCTGCATCACGTCAATATACGTGTTACATTGGCAGCAAAATGTATTAAAGTATGCATCGGTTATACGTGTTACATTGGAAGTGCGATGTATTTAAACATGCACCATGTGAAGTGTTCAGGCTTACTGTGATAACACAAAAATTTGCAAAAGTATTGATGTAAAAAAAAGCAAAGTTTCTCATGCATTTCTAGGTGCACTGAAAACATTGTTGTGCAGTATTCCCTCACAACATGGAAGCTCCGAGGGGGCAAGCTCTGTAGTCACACTCTGTAGGTGTCACAAGCAGAGTGAGATGTAGCCCTAGTCCTTTATGGCGTGAAAGTGGTTTCTTGATTGCCACCCCCTTACTTACTTCGTCAAGGGTAATTTCCTACTCTATACCTGCTTCGATCCTCTGGAGCTCTGTATCTTACTTGCCCGATAGCCGCGCCTGACTAAATACTGTTTGTCTGTAGCACAGAGGAATGCTTCTGGGTGTGTGTCACATGAGTGTTTCGCTGTGACACGTATCAGTTGCGTCCATAGACTAGTGTCAATGGGCATGGCCGTTCTTGGTTAATGCTGAAAGCCTATTTCCAGAGGAAATGGATCGTTATTGTGGCACTGGGACTGTCCCTTTTCTGAACATGGGAGGGGTGCACACAAGAAGAATGTAGACAGAGAAGCTAACAGGGGCGAGCTGGAGTTCAACATTGTGTCTAACCTGTCCACAATGACACTGACAGACACACAACATAGAGTCCTGAATAAAGGACTTGGGTTTGAACCTACAGCTCACCTGGATAAATTTCACCTACATTGCAAACTAGCCAAGTTATTTAGAAAGCTCTAGCTGAAGGCTTTCTTTGAAAAAACAGAACCTATTGATGACACAGAAAAGGGTGACAGGGGCTGAAAATAGAATTCACATTCTGTCCTCATGCCACCCACATCCTTATAGACACTACAGGAGGGAGGCAGGGATGTCTTCCATAACATGAGCAAGGAGGAATCAATGGCACTAAAGAATTTTAGAGCGGCACAAAGGATTATCATAAAACCGGCAGAGAAAGGGGGGACTGTAATTGAGGACAGACAGGAGTTCCCTGCCAAAAAGAACTGATTGCCACAGTTTCCCTAATGTTGGGTTTAGTTTTTGTTGGGGAAGGGGTGCTAGGTTGATGGTTATCATGAGCTAGCCCAGTTGGCTAGGTCCCCAGATGCCCCACAACAGGTACTTCAAGTTCAAGAAAGGTGGGGGGGAGAAGGGAGAGGGTGGGCGGGGAGATTAGGGGTTTGTTCTCCTTTCTTCTTACAGGTGAGGGGTTACACTTGGATTCATTGCTCTAACATACCCTTCCAATGGAGTACCCTGCCCTCTAGACACTGCAGGCAATGCCTCTATAGGCACAGCTAATTTTAAAATACTGTCATGAAATGTTACAGTAATATTGGATAAGATCAAGAGAGGGGGAGTCCTCAGGGCTGCTAGGAGGACTAAGGCAGACATAGTCCTTCTACCAAAAACCCATCTGCTGGGCAATAGGTGCCCTTTCCTGGCTATAAAGGGTTTTACTCAAGTTTATGATGCGGGCATCCACAGGGGTTCCAGGGGGATGGCTGTATTGATTAGGAAATGTACCTCACTGGTGATTTCTAAGGTGTAGCAGGATAAGTTAGGCAGAAATTAAGCAATAACAAGGGCTCTACGTGGTCTCCCTCTGTCCTTAATATGTGTCTATGGTCTGCCCTTGCTCACAACAGGTTTTTTAGTTCCACCTGGTGAGGGAGCTGCCAGAGGTCCAGTGGATTCTGGGTGGGGACTTTAATGGGATCTTGCAATGTGAGTTTAGATCAATCTGTGATCAGGGTGAGCAGAGGAGGAAGACCCACTGCTCTGGTGACACCACCTTCACCTGGTTAATGTATGGAGGACACATCACCCACCGGGACGAGGCTATACCTTCTATTTTAGGGCCCATCAGTCCCTTTCCAGACTGAATTATTTTTCATGCCAGATCTGGAATGTCACAGGGTGTTTAATATGAGTCATCTCCCACGGGGTCTGTCTGGCCACTCCCCTGTGGAGAGGGTTGTGGGCTGGAGCAAGAGGGGACAGCTCATGAGCTGGAAGTTTGACAGATGGTACCTTCAGCAAGATGACTTCAGAGATATGTGTCCAGCACCAGACCCAATTCTTTTTTTTTTAATCAGGGCTCAGTGCCATCAGCAGGTGTATTGTGGGAGGCCCAGAAGGCAACACTAAGGGGGCACATCTCTTGTTGTATTAAGAACCATAAGGAAAAGGATAGACAGAAAGTGATAGTGAAAGGGAGACTCACTGCAGACTTTGTTCTGACAGGAGCCCCCGCAAGAGGTGCTAGAGGCATGGGCAGCCTCTCGTATTAGAATCTATCAGTGGGGAGAAAAGTCTAGCAAGACCTTACATTGGCTTTGTACTTCCAAATTGGTGACAGGCCATGTGGTGTATCTACTAACACAGGATGTTTCGCAAGTGATGGGGAGCGTACTAATAGATCAGACTTTTGAGGATTATTACAGGAACCTATATCAGGTGGACCAGTTGAGTCTGCAGGATGATTTGTATCTGCTTGTGCAGGATATGCAGATCCCGACTGTGTTCTGAGAGGACAGAGAAAACTTGGAAGATGAAGGAACTGGTGAGGAGCTAAGAGCAGCCTTGGCACAATTGCAAATGGGAAAGGCACCTGACCTAATGGGTTCCCACTTGAATATTGGCCCTTAGTGTGGCCACAGATAAGCCAGGCAATGTTAGGAAAGTTGCAGGAAGCGCTGGAGAGAGATGAACTACCATGTAACCGTAGGATGGGAGACATTGTGGTACTCCCGAAACCCAACATGGAGGTAACAAGGTGTGAAGACTTCCAGCCCATTTCTCTCTTAAACACTGAAGTAAAGGTGTGGGCCAAAGCTCAGGCTAACCGTTTGGGAAAAGTCATTGAACTTCTAGTTCATCCTGATCAGTCAGGGTTTATGCTATAGAGGGCCACAAGACATAATTTGAGACAGGTATATAACGTGATCACTTTAAGCAAGTCATTAGAGGAACATAGACCCGTAATCTCTGTAGATTTTTAGAAAATCTTATATTCGGTCAATTGAGCTTATATGTTCACTCTTCTTGCCAGTGTGGGCTATGGCCCTACATTCACCAACTATGCAAGTCTTCTAGATACCAATCTACGAGCCAGGGTCCCGGTGGGGATGTGGTCTCCGGATGTTTCCTAGTGATGAGCGGTACCCGTCAGGGGTGCCCTTTGTTCCCGTCACCGACTGGATGAAGAACAGCCATCTGAAGCTGAACTCGGAAAAAACGAAGGTACTCATCCTCTGACACACCCCCTCAGCCTGGGACGACTCCTGGTGGCCGACCACACTGGGAACAGCACCGACACCCACCGACCATGCACGCAACCTAGGATTCATCCTCGACTCCTCCCTCTCCATGTTTAAACAGGTCAACGTCGTCTCCTCCTCCTGCTACAACACCCTCCGCATGCTCTGCAGGATCTACAAGTGGATCCCGACCGAAACAAGAAAGACGGTGATACAGGCCCTTGTCAGCAGCAGACTGGACTACGGCAACACACTCTACGCAGGAATCCCTGCCAAACACCTACGATGACTACAACACATCCAAAACGCCTCCGCCCGACTGATCGTCAACATCCCCCGCCGCAGCCACATGACCCCCACCTGAGAGACCTACACTGGCTCCCCATCGACAAGAGGATCACCTTCAAGCTCCTCACCCACGCACACAAATCACTCCACAACGCCGGATCAGCCTACCTGAACAGCAGACTCAGCTTCTACACCCCCACCCGCCAGCTCCGCTCCAACAGCCTTGCCCTCGCCGCTGTCCCCGGCATCCAACGAACAACCTCCGGCGACAGATCCTTCTCCTACCTCACCGCCAAGACCTGAAACACGCTCCCTACCCACCTACGGCAAACCCAAAACCTACTCGCCTTCAGGAGACTCCTCAAGACCTGGCTCTTTGAGCAGTAGCGGCACCCTCTCCCCTAAGCGACTTGAGACCCTCACGGGTAAGTAGCACGCTTTACAAGTACTCTGATTGATTATTATTTGCAGTGGTGATTAAACCATTGGCAGTCTGAGTCCAAATAGATGCACTGTATAGAGAATTTTAGAGGGATGACGTGTGGAGCAACCAAATATTTTTATACGTGGATGATGTTCTTTTGTGTTTGGGAAGCCGTCAGATTCAGGGCCTAGGGTGATACGGATGTTAGAAATATTCGGCACATACTCGGGTCTTCAGGTTAATCCACGTAAATCAGTGGTTAACCCTATAGCAGAATGCCCGTCGCATATGCCATGGGCACTGGGAATACCAATTCAAGCCTCAGGATTTTGGTACTCAGGAGTTTTCATTACTGGGGATACAAAGAGATACTTTAAAGGTAACATGATGCCACAGATGGACTTGCTTTTAAAGGACGTTAAGTTCTGGAGTGCTTTTCCATTATCCCTACTGTGACGCTTGACCATCTTCACGATGGTTGTGCTGCTGCGGCTCTTATATCAATTGCAAAATCACCTCTTTCCGATTGTCCCTTCCTTCTTTGCAAAAGTTAATGCACATCTGTGGACGCTGCTCTGGAAGGGTGGAATCTCATACATTTCACTGGAAAAGTATTGCAGACTGGTTTTTGAAGGAGGAGTAGCCTCACCGCATATCCGTTTGTATCACCGGGCCGCGCACCTTCTTATTATCAATGATTTGTGCTTTGGGTGGTTTGGGGAACCATCCTATGCCCTTGAACTGAGGGTTATGGGTATACAGTGTCTCTTGAATACGTTATATGGGGCGATGTGTCTGAGTTGTTTCCACTGGTCACAAGGGAGGTGCTGGGGGCTTGGGTGGTGGCCAAGAAAGCTACAAGCTGAACCGGCAGGCTAATATTAGAGTCACCACTATGGTGAGGAACATAATTTCCACAGGTTGTAACCCTGCTTCGCTTTGCTGCATAGGATCTCATTGGTATCTCGACTTTGGGGGACATTCTACATGAGTGTACCCTGAAATCCTTCCAGGAACTACAGGAGGAATATGCCTTACATCCCTCACAGATTGATTTTCAGACACCTGCAGCTTCGAGTTGCGATGATGCAGATGCGCCAGGCCACAACCGAGATACCAGAGCTCTCCTCATTGAAGGCTAAACTTCTTCTTGTTAACATAAAATAACATAAGCTATCCCAGATATATAAGATGCTGCTGAGGAATATACCGGAGAAAAACAAAGCAATGGCCGGGCAGTTTTGAATTTGCGTCAAAGTACACAGACCTAGTGAAATAAATCACTGGGTTGGACAACCATTTGTGTTGATTGACTTTTTGTTTTTATAAAATATTTCGTGCAAAAAAATTCTTTGGCATCAAAAGATACAACACAACATTCATTACAAAATACAAATACAAATTCAGTGAACTAAGAGAAAATTATCAAAACACGGTGTGTAAACAACGAAATTGTCATACATAAATAACATAGACAACTGTAGAAAGGCCTCAAATTAATCACTTTACAGAGGCTCCAATCCTGGATATGAAATCGACAAGGGGACTATTGTGTTTGAAAAAAAACCTCCTTGTTACAACCATCACAAGATACACAGTAGATACCACATCAGGTGCTTGGGCTAGGAAAAAACATAGGGACAGTTCAACAATTCCAGAGTGTGTTTAGTTGAATCCTAGTGTGCCCTAGCAATTTGGTATCTTGGAGGTGAGAACGTCGACGCGTTTCGAACCCAATACCATTCGACGGGTTCTCCTCAGGACATGGACTGGGGGGTTGTTGTCACTTATTTGTGAGGTGGAAGGGTCACTCCCTTGACAGAGGGCGAAGTTACCGCTGAACAAGGATGCGGTGCCGGCCGTGATCAGTTGTTCTGTGTGTGAATCTGAAATCTTTTTTGACGAGGCGATTTATTCAAATTGAGCGCGTGGGAGGCGGCGGCCGCCGCACGGGCTGGCGTGATCTCGGCAGAGAATACGAGCCGTGACGGTCCGGCACCCAGTGACTTCTGACAGACAGCCGGATCAGCCTACCTGAACAGCAGACTCAGCTTCTACACCCCCACCCACCAGCTCCGCTCCAACAGCCTTGCCCTCGCCGCTGTCCCCGGCATCCAACGAACAACCTCCGGCGACAGATCCTTCTCCTACCTCACCGCCAAGACCTGAAACACGCTCCCTACCCACCTACGGCAAACCCAAAACCTACTCGCCTTCAGGAGACTCCTCAAGACCTGGCTCTTTGAGCAGTAGCGGCACCCTCTCCCCTAAGCGACTTGAGACCCTCATGGGTAAGTAGCAGGCTTTACAAGTACTCTGATCGAATATTATTTGCAGTGGTGATTAAACCATTGGCAGTCTGAGTCCAAATAGATGCACTGTATAGAGAATTTTAGAGGGATGACGTGTGGAGCAACCAAATATTTTTATACGTGGATGATGTTCTTTTGTGTTTGGGAAGCCGTCAGATTCAGGGCCTAGGGTGATACGGATGTTAGAAATATTCGGCACATACTCGGGTCTTCAGGTTAATCCACGTAAATCAGTGGTTAACCCTATAGCAGAATGCCCGTCGCATATGCCATGGGCACTGGGAATACCAATTCAAGCCTCAGGATTTTGGTACTCAGGAGTTTTCATTACTCAGGATACAAAGAGATACTTTGAAGGTAACATGATGCCACAGATGGACTTGCTTTTAAAGGACGTTAAGTTCTGGAGTGCTTTTCCATTATCCCTGCTGTGACGCTTGACCATCTTCACGATGGTTGTGCTGCTGCGGCTCTTATATCAATTGCAAAATCACCTCTTTCCGATTGTCCCTTCCTTCTTTACAAAAGTTAATGCACATCTGTGGACGCTGCTCTGGAAGGGTGGAATCTCATACATTTCACTGGAAAAGTATTGCAGACTGGTTTTTGAAGGAGGAGTAGCCTCACCGCATATCCGTTTGTATCACCGGGCCGCGCACCTTCTTATTATCAATGATTTGTGCTTTGGGTGGTTTGGGGAACCATCCTATGCCCTTGAACTGAGGGTTATGGGTATACAGTGTCTCTTGAATACGTTATATGGGGCGATGTGTCTGAGTCGTTTCCACTGGTCACAAGGGAGGTGCTGGGGGCTTGGGTGGTGGCCAAGAAAGCTACAAGCTGAACCGGCAGGCTAATATTAGAGTCACCACTATGGTGAGGAACATAATTTCCACAGGTTGTAACCCTGCTTCGCTTTGCTGCATAGGATCTCATTGGTATCTCGACTTTGGGGGACATTCTACATGAGTGTACCCTGAAATCCTTCCAGGAACTACAGGAGGAATATGCCTTACATCCCTCACAGATTGATTTTCAGACACCTGCATCTTCGAGTTGCGATGATGCAGATGCGCCAGGCCACAACCGAGATACCAGAGCTCTCCTCATTGAAGGCTAAACTTCTTCTTGTTAACATAAAAGAACATAAGCTATCCCAGATATATAAGATGCTGCTGAGGAATATACCGGGCCCTATGGTGACAGTAGGCAGAGCTTAGGAACAGGAGCTAGGATAACATGATGATGATCGGAGGGAGGCACAAGAGGCTACTAGAGAGGCAGGTATAGCTTCACAGTTTAGACATATACAGCTTAATCTGTTCCACTGGGTATAACAGGGCCAAGCTATGCCATATGGGATTGATACCAGATGGAGGGTGCTTGAGGTGCAGGAGTACCCCGGGCAATCTATCATATATGTTCTGACACCTCTATTTTCTTTCTCCCTTTTGGAAAGGGGTCTTGGGGACTCTGGAGAGAGCTCTGGGTTTGGGAATACCGAGGGACCCCAGACAGGTGCTACTTCATGTAAAGGATGAGCTAGTGGGCACACTCTCCAAGAGGGCACTCTTATGTCTGTGCTTAATAGCAGGCAAGAGAGATATAGCAAGGGCTTGGAAGGTGGTGGCCGCCCCATCGGTTGAGGTATGGGCTAAAGGAATGAATTTCAGCATGGACATGTGACGCCGCGTATACAAAGTGAGAGGTTGCCCCAAAAAACATTATAAGATTGGGAAGAGACTAGAAGCATACACCTCGAACCCTACCTGGACACCCGATGGTCTACTGAAGGCATAGGAAGGTGACTGGAAAGAGAGAGGCTGGATGAGGGAGTAAGGAGAAGGAGTAATACAGCCATGGACTTCACAAATATTTAATTCCCAACAAAATGATGATTATGACCACAATATCACTATGCAGTGTTATAATGCGTAAGGATGTATACTATGCTTGTAATGCGTTATCAAACCACCTTAGTTAACAAATCTATAAAAAGTGTGTCCAAAAAAAAAGAAAAGTGCTAAAAACTACCAGACACTAGGGTACAATTATTTTGTGACAGTTAAAATAATACCACCATGTTCACACATGAGACAATCCCACAATAATGATCCAGTCCCTTTGGGGACAGGCGTTTAGCTTTAACCAAGAACAGCCAAGCACACAAACACTAGTCTATGGACATTGGTGGATGCAGATCCATTCCCTTTGGGTATATGCTTTCAGCAGTAACCAGAACACCAAGCTGTGGACGCCGACTGAAGCACGGTGCAACACAAAGTTCACATACACATGTCGCGCACCCTAAATCATTCCTCCCCAATGCCGACTAACAGTAGTCGGGCGCTGCTATGGGGCAAGTAAGATACAGAGCTCCGGAGGACCGAAGCAGGTATAGAGAGGCAGATTACCCTTGATGAAGTAAGTAAGGGGAGGCAGTCAAGAAACCACTTTCATGTCCTAAAGGACTGGGGCTATGTCTGGCACTGCCTGTGACCTCTACACTGTGACTACAGGGCTTGCCCCCTCGGAGCTTATATGTTGTGAGGGAATACTGCACAACAAGTTTGTTTTTAATTCTCAGTGCACCTAGAAACACATGAGAAATGCAGCGTGTTTTTCAGCATCACTACTTTTACAAATGTTTGTGTTGTCACTGAACGTTTCATGCGATGCATGTTTAAATAGATTGCACTGGCAATGTGAAAAGAAGTAGAGCTCCACACTGAAGGTAAGTAGGAGGGTACCTATTCCTACCAGACCGAGGTACACCCCGGCAGCAACTGCCAAAGAAAGAACATTCCCCACAGTATGTTCCACGCAGGGAACGTTCAAACCCCAAGATTCCCAGATCTAATGAACCAGAACCCAACACATCTCCCCTCTTTCAATAGAAAGACGAAACAGGAAGAATGAGAGAAAAGAATAGAAACAGCAAGGAAGAAAGGGAGAAAGAAAAATGAGGAACAAGATGGATAAAGAAAGAATGAGAAAGAGGCATAACCACAACACAGCAAGAGAACATAACCAGAAAGAACAATTGCCACAAGAATGACAAAATGGTAAAACCACAACTACTGCATCTTATAATCATGAAATTTGACAGGTAAACGCTTAGTCCTGGAAGGTGTGGATGGCACACGGACAGAAGAAGAACGCTCGGAAGGAACCACATCTTCCCTCCCACCAACTTCAGAGGACACCTCAACGGAAGGGGAATGTGTACCCAATCTTCTGTTGACCTCGCCAACCATAGACATAGGAACAATGGAAATGCAAGACTTGTTCCACACTCTACCATCCATCAGTACCACAACTCGTTCCTTCACCTCAGACACTTTTTTAGGGGACGAAAACCGAGATTCACCTTTGCGGAGAAAGCCAGGTTTCCTGAACCTCACCCAATCACCTACCTTAACATCCAGGGGATAACTTGCACCAGGCCTGGTATCATACTTTGCTTGTACAGAAGCTCTGACATCCGTTACACCAGACAATTTACCCGATTCAACCATTCTTCTAGACATCCACTCTTTATTTAGTTTGGAACCAGCCACCCTTCCCTGAAGCAAAGTGAATGGAGCAACACCAGTACTAATGTGAGGAGGAGTCCTCACAGCCCACAACATATCACAAAGAGCTTTACGCCAATGCAAACCATTCACCAAAGCAAGTTTCACCTGTTCCTTGACAACTCGGTTGAAGCGCTCAACTAAACCATTGCTACGTGGGTGATAAAGTGACGTACAAACATGCTTAATACCCGCATCCTTAAAAAACCCTTGTCTCTCGAAAGAGGTCAACTGAGTGCCATTATCAGAGACCAGCACTTCTGGAAAACCCTCCCTAAGAAAAACATCAAGAAAGAAACCAATTATAGATGAAGAGTTGGCATTATCCACAAACCTCACCTCAGGCCACTTAGACATGTAATCAATAGGAACAAGGGCATACTTGGGAGAACAACCAATGAGACCAAAAGGACCTGCAATGTCAAAAGCCAGTTTCGACCAAGGTAAATTCTTTACCACAATAGGTTCAACAGGAGAAGGTTTTGTCACTTGAGATTTATCACTTGTGACACATGTATAACAGTCCCGCACAAAATGTTCAACATCTTTATCCAATGCTAGTCACCAAAAGTCTTGTCTAACCATACGCTTCATAGCACAAATGCCAGGATGGCCTTCATGAGCCAGATCAAGAATCCTGTTCCGAATGGATAAGGGAACGACGAGTAAACCACCTCTACGCAAAATGCTATCTACAACGGACAACTCATCTTTGACCCTTTTAAAAGGAACCAATTGAGGAGGACAATCCTTATCACATGGCCACACACCGGATAAACAGTCAATTGCCTTCAAAATCACGTTATCTCCAGTTACACCATCCAACCACTCTTGCTCGGAAAGAGCACAACCAACAGTGTCATGTAAAGAACACACAGCACACACCATCTCCAAATCATCACACTCAAAAACGTCAATCTCAGAACAAAGGGGAAATCTAGACAAACAATCAGCAACATGATTTTTAACGCCAGGCGCATACTCAAGTCGATAGCGGAATTCTTGCAATCTGAACTTCCACTTGGCAACTCACGGTGTAGCTCTACCACCCCCTTTAGTAGTGAATAAGTCAACTAACGGTTTGTGATCGGTTCTCAGTATGAATTCATTTCCCCATAAAAAGTTCTTGAAGTGTTGCACACCCCACCACAAACCTAAAGCCTCCTTTTCAATAGTTGAATAAGTGCCTTCAGCACCCCTCAGTGTCCTAGAAGCGAAAGCAATAGTTTCTTCACGACAATCACTTCTTCTTTGAAGAAGAACGGCTCCTAGGCCCACATTGCTAGCATCGGTTGAAATAATGCATAAGTCATTAATATTGAACAATTTAAGCGGACTGGCTTGTACAATTTCATTCTTAATCGACACAAAATTATTCTGACAATCATCATCCCATACAAATTTGACATTTCTTTTTAACAAATTGCGCATAGAAGCAGTTTTAGTGGAAAAGTTGTTGACAAATTTGAAATAATATTCCACTAACCCCAAAAATGACCTTAGCTGATCCCTATTCATAGGCATGGGTGCGTTTTGAATTGCATCCATAATCTTAAATTTGGGTTCAATACCTTTGTGAGAAATGTGGTGACCTAAATAATCAACGCCATCCTGCAAGAACTTACATTTGTCTGCCCTCAATGTTAAACCACTAGACTTGATTATGCTCAAAATATGTTTGACCCCCTCATCATGTTCAAGTTTAGTCTTCCCATGTTTTAGAATGTCATCCTGAAAGAATACAACCCCAGGAATATCCTTAAATAAGTTTTTCATTAAACGTTGTAATACAGCCGAAGCTGATGCAAGGCCGAAGGGCATCCGAATGTAGCGATAAGCGCCTTCAGGAGTAACAAAGGAGGTCAAATGCCTAGATTCTTTGCTAAGCTCAATTTGATGGTACGCAGAAGAAATATCGAGGGAAGTAAAGAATCTAGCACTGTCTAAGGTGGTCAATAATTCATTAATATTAGGGAGAGGTTGACGGTCAACCCAGATGTTGGCATTAAGGTCACGTAAATCAACACACATTCTCAGACAATTGTCTGATTTCCGAGCTAAAACAATTGGTGCGAGCCACTCGGAACCCTCAATAGGCTCAATTACCCCAGCCGCACATAAACAATCCAATTCTATTTTGAGTTCAGGGCGAAGACTCAAAGGTACCTTACGAACCTTATGCGCAACAGCTTTAGCATAATTCTTGAGAACAATTTGGTGTTGGAAGTTTTCCAAGCTTCCCATCCAAAACTTCAGGAAACATACATTCCCATTTGACACCCGAGAGTTGGGTTATGATGTGAGAAGGAGAAACAGGAGCCGAATTATAAAATTCGCTACAAGAAATCACCATGTCAGGATGATTGGGATCCAAGACAATGTTTAAATTACCCTGATCATCCCATCCTAAAAGGTTGGCTCCCTCCTTGACCACAAATATGGAACCAGAAGCAAGATCAGAATGAAATTTGAGATTAGCAACAAACTTCCCTAAAACTTCAACTCGCTTCCCACCATATGCAAAGATTTTTATACAAGATTCCCCAAGTTGCACATTACTTAACATGTCAAAATCTGCAGCATTAATTAAAGTAAAAGGAGAACCAGAATCAGCCAAAAAAGTCAGACTGGTATCGTTCACAGAAATATTGTAGGAGGGTGATTTCCTTTTAGTGAACACCTCCCAAAGCAGCTAACTCTACTACACCATCACCAAGAAATGAAGAAGAGGATAGCATAAGCAGTTCATAACACTCATCATCAGAGTCATCAGTGATGGTTTTTACAATTTGATCTTGATTCTTCTTGGTGGAGGCGACTTTGCACATTCTGGAATAATGACCCTTATTACCACAGTTATAGCATGTTTGATTGAGTGCAAAACAAAACTTAGCATTTCCAAGATGAGTGGTACTACCACAACGGAAACATATTGCATCCTTAGATATAGGCTTGGCTTGGTTGGGAGTCACAACAGAGGAACGTGGAACTGCAGGAACAGACTTAATGACAGACGGCAATTTGGTGGGTTTGAAATTAGATTTCAAAAGTTTAACTTTGCCAGAAGAGGAAGGATTGCTCAATTCTTTCACACAAAACTGAGAATGTTCAATCGATCTGGCAAGAGTGAGTGCAGTTTCCAAGTCAGGATCATCGGACGATAGCAATTTCTCCTGAATTTTTTTGTTGGAAGTCTTCTCGATTAATTGATCCCGGATGATTTCATCCCTAAATTCTCTGTAATTGCAATTTACTGCGAGAATTCTGATCGCCACCACAAAATCATCAATTGATTCACCAGGAATTTGTGCTCGCTGAAGAAATTTATGTCGTTCAAGAACAATGTTCCTTTTTGGACTAAAACGTTTGTCAAGGGTTTTGATGATAGTGGCATACTCATCCACCAATAAGGAATCGCCACTGTCTCCACCTGTCACTAAGGTGCTTACAGTTTCCATGGGTAGGGTTTTTAGAATGCTCCTGCCTTCAGCCCCGAGATTGTAAATTAATAAAGCTTTCTTTTTTTTAGACGTAAAAGTCTCACCGTCAATTGCCTCTAAATAGGCTTCAAAAGTGTCCTTCCAATCATCCCATTTTACAGGAGGCGTGCCTGCAGATTGTAAAAAGGGTGGAGGTGCTGCAATATGATCCATATTGGCACGTGGGTGAGTTGCTGCCCACAAGAATTCACAATAGGAATAACAAAACTGCAAGGAAAGCAATGCAAACAACAATAAGATGATAGAGTCAGTTATTGTAAAACATGCATTTTAGTAAGTAGTGCTAAATGCTGCACACATCAGAGGTGAAAAGAATGCCGAAAATTGCAATTAGAAAGAAATGTCATAAATGGCAGAAATTGCAAGTAAAAGGCAATGTCACAACGTTTTTTATGTTTTAACAAGTTACGAAGTTATTCCTGAATCCATTCCGAATGAATATGTAAACACGCGTATGTGAAGATGTGCATAAATTCGTGGTCGCGCTGAAAGTAAAACTGTGCGCGTCAGTGAGGTTGCTAAGGTGGTCTGTGAGCCACGCGCTGGAACAAAGCTGAGCGCGTCAGCAAGGTTGCCAGGACAACAGAGAAACAAAATGGCCGCACAGAGATGTGCGTAAGGATCAGGCAGAACGTCTAGGACAGGATCAGGCGCACACACGCTGGCGCGAGAGCAGGATGGCTCGATCACAAAAGGAAACAAAATACCAGAGTACCTTACAATATTGACCACGAAGGCTCAAATGGATTAAAGCTTCATAAAGACCATCGGGACAACAGGAAAAGAGGCAAACATCGCTGGAGGAGGAGCAGGTAAATCAAGAAATCCGGAAGTCCAACAAAGGCAGTTACAAGAAAATGGCTGGCCACAGCAGCTAAAACGATGATGGGGAGGCTAGGTCTGGCATCGATCGTCGCCAGTGTAAAGAAGTAGAGCTCCACACTGAAGGTACGTAGGAGGGTACTTTATTCCTACCAGACACAGGGACACCCCGGCAGCAACTGCCAAAGAAAGAACATTCCCCACACTATGTTCCATGCAGGGAACGCTCAAACCCCAAGATTCCCAGATCTAATGAACCAGAACCCAACACAATGTAACACATATATGCAATGCATGCTCAGATACATCATGCTGCTAATGTAATTATTTACATTGATACGATGTAGGAAGACGCATGCAACCTGTAAAAGTCAATAAGAAAAACAACAAGCAACTTGAAAACCAATGTGGTGGGCTGACAGTAGAATTTGCAGCGATTTTCTTCAAGGGTATACAGAGATTCCAGCTTGCTTGGAACACAGTGCATGGCCTAAGCGCTTTGCGAGTACTGTGTCCATGCTCTCCTGACCCATGTGCTACCATATAGCCATGGTGCTTTCTCATTTTCTATTCACCGCAGATACTCACTGGTCCTGAAAAAGACATATTGACCCAGGGGATACAGAAATAATATTGCTGAAACATGTAGGCCCAGAATGTGAGAGATCATTACCATCTTGGAGCGCATCCACCACTGTTTTCAAAATTTGCACAAGGTCACCATTAATAAAAACACCTCTATTGGTTGGTAACCTAGAGGCTATTTTTTTTTTTTATTCAAACCATTTTTATTTTTTTTTAAAAGTAAAGATACAAAAACAAAGAAGGCAAAGGATACTCTGAGATACATTCAAAAAGATAATGCAACCTAAAATAAAATCACTTTTTCCTCACTTGAGATTCAAAACCGAAACCCACTCCACTGTCATCAGGTGTCACAGCAGACCCGGATGCATTATGTGTGTCAGGTTTTAACCCAATGATGAAGCCTATTGCGAGCTAGGTTAGTGGGTGAGGGTTCTTTTTACAAACCTAAGGGGTTTCCTTCAAATTTGTGTGATAGACATCCCAAATAGGTAACAGACTATGATAGCATGCTAATTTTTCGTTTTGTATGGCATCTGATGTGTAACATGGACAAATTTCATAGAATAAAAATGTCATAAATATGCAACCGTGTCTGCAAGGTTTTATTAAGCATCTTACAGACAATATTGTCACATGGGAGGACACATGTATAATATTAAATCACTGAGGTTTAATGCATCTTGTTGTGGAATGATGAACTATTTAAATATTTGTTGCAGCATTCTTGTCTCTGGGAAATAAAGCAGGGAGAATACAGTAAGAACGTTAAGAGGGAAAACAATAAAAGAACAATCAAAAGCAAAAGGAGCATAGCCCTGACAATAGCTGGGTTTTCGTGGCCTTAGGCCACTTTCATTTAAATTTTTCAGAACACTACTCAGTGCTATGAATTCAGTGCTCATGGACTGGAACCTCATTAGTTAAAATGCAAGTGATTGTTATTCATTGCACAGAGCGGATGTTGCTGGGTATACATAACATTATCTGCTAGACAAACCGAACCATTGTGTTGGTGACAATCAGGTTCTCATTAAATTGCAGTGACATTAGAAATGAAACATCCTTCTGGGCTTGCATCATTCATTCCTAATACTTCATATAAAACAGCAGTGAAATATGTATGTTTCCTCTCTAACGATATCTATTTTTTTCCAGAACAAAATGATTCTCCTATTTATATGTGCACCAAAATAATGCAATTTGGTGGGGAAAAGATACCCCCATATGGCAAATTAAGAGACTAACTTTACCAAACTCAGGTATTACGTAGCACAAGGTATTATAGACCCGTGAAAAGAAAATAGGTGTTAGATTTAACCAAGGAATCTCATAAAGTCATCTACCGTCTGTGTCAAAACTTAAATATTATTTGACTCCCAAAAATCTACAGTAAGCTTAGAATTAACAAAAGAAGAAATGAAGTATGAAACCAGAAAAAATAGAATTAATATCATACATTTACTAGGGTGCTGCATTGGTATGCCAAGGGTTCAAACCTCAACTACAGGCATCTAATGCTTGACACAGACCTCATATACTCCATTTCAGCATCTGTAATATTAAAAGCTAGAAATGCTTAGTCACAATTTCTAAGGACCAAATCAAACTAATGTACCCACAGGTACAAGCCCACCGACGCATGCTCAAACAAAGCCTCTAATCACCAAGCAGCACTCCAAATGCTGAGGCACAGCTTCAGATTCCAAGGCACTACTCCAAATGTCCAACTACCACTGTTGAAAGAGCTCCTCCATTACAATCCCACGTGTTGTTCTCCTTGATTCGATATTATCCTCTACTATACAAAAATGTTTGGAGAAAGATTTCTTTGAGTAGCAGTAGCAGAATTTAGGAACTGATTTCTAATCGCTCTCTGGAAGCAGTCTTCAATTCTGTAAAAAAGCTAAAAAAAAAACAAGTGGCTTCTGGTTTTTTTCTGGATGTTTTCAATAAGCCCTGGCTTGTTTTTATTTAAATCTTTTCTCTGTGCACATCATGATTTTCAAATGCACAGTGTAAGAAATTGGATTGTTAAACTTCGGGTAAGAAATTACACAGGGAGTTGTGACTGAACTCTCACGATGTCCAAACTGTCTGACCCCCCCCCCCCCCCCCCCAAAGGTAAACTAGTTTCTGTAAGGAATCTCTCGTTCATATTAGCAGCTTGGCACTAACACGTCTTCCTGAAAGTAAATGCATGTGGTACATTATGAACCACTAATCAAAATAATACATTTAAGAAATGAAGAATGTACATTTTAAATGGTTACATTCAAGCTATAGAAAAAGGAAAAAAATCAGTGACCAAAATGCCACAAAAAGTAAGAAAATCTGATGTAGAGATGGAAGACAATAACAAAAACAAAATCTGTTACATTAAAAAAGAGGAAAACAAACACTGTATTGATAGGAAGAATGCTTGTCTGATCACTGTCTATTGCTCGTTGTAGCATTCCTACCCATCATGTTACGCCCACTGTACCACCGTAGTAATAGGCCTGCCTTATTCAAACAGTACTGACCCTTCTCCTCATGAGAACAGTTCATCTCGACCTGCCAGATGATGCCCCTCCGAAGGAAACACAAAGAACCCTAGACTGGTTTTGGTCTCTTTAGACCTCGTCGGTGAGGTATATCTTAGATCCTATGGCACAGTGAGCAAGGAACCCATGTCTGGGCATACCTTTAGCCACTTAGGTCATAATATCAATCGTACAAACGGTGATGGGAGGAATGCCTGCAAAAAATCTTACCACTGGCAATTGCTCTGGGACTTTACTGTGGCCCAGATCGATTGCCTGTGGCTAAGATTAATTCAGCCACTTCATCCATCACCTTGTTGTTGTTGCAAATGATGTCCTCTGGGTGATGGGTATGCCCAGGTGTAAGTCCTGTGCTCAGTGTGCCATAGAACTCAAGCTATAACCTACAGATGAGCCCCAAGTAGGGCGGAATCAAACTGGGGTTCTTTGTGAGACCTTCTGGATAAGCCTCGCCTGGCGATTCAGGATGGACTGTTGCCATGAGGAGCAGGTTCCTTACTAATGTGTATATGGAGGGCCTTTGTCTAGATGGTGGGTGAAAAATGATGAATTGGAACATGGGCCGAGTGGCTGCCAGTGGCTGAGATTAATTCAAGCATTGCATTCATTACCTCATTGTTGTTTCAACAGATTACAAACAAGGCCTAATTTGCAGCCAACTAATGATTGACCATAGGAGGTGTTGGTACTTCATCCTGGTTCAAAGGGCATTCCAAAGCAAGCTAAAAGCAAGGCTAAAATGTGTATCCAAGAGCGGCTGCATGAGTTTGGATGCATCAGTTATGGGGTTCTCCTACAGAACCAAACTTCCTGTTCGATTGTTTCAAATCTAAGTGGAGTAAAAATAAATGTAATGGATATTGAAATATTTTATAGTAAAATATTATTTGGTTATATTTTACATATAATTGTTTTTTAACAATAAATGTATAAATATTTATAAAAAGCCTGAATATGTTAATTTACTTTAACTTGATTTCTTACGGGGTTTTATTTTAAGTCCATACCTCTTTTATTTTCTATGGGAGGGTATTGCAGTCTCTGTCAGTGGCCATGAGTAGTGCTGGACTTACTCCAAGCCAGAACAGCAGTGCATTTATTAGTTTTGTTGGCCCTCTTTGGTTACTGTATCTGTAGAAGTGTAATTTGTAAATATGAAGAGGCTTACTCTTTTGTTGGTTGGTGCATGCCCCACCACAAAACACTCCTAACCCTACCTTAAATCCTCCTCATTCCTCCCTAACCTCCTTCCATTTTGTAGTAAATAAATAGTCCCCAATTTACAGCCACCCTGCCACTGCCACATTTACTACTAAAATATAGGAGTACATGTGTCAAGACCTCTGCTGTCAGGACGGAGATCTCACACAGAAATTTAGGAGAAGCGAAGGCGTAGAACTCTGTAGGTAGGTTTGTGAGTACCATTTTGTAGTATACGAGTACCACTATTTTAGTTTTACTAAAAGTACTGCAAAATGTAGTTTATGAATAGGAGGCGAGGTTTTTATTGCAACTCATAAATACGCACCCTGTGATATCAGTGCTTAAGTGGTCCAGTGAACACCTCTCTGTATTTCCGCCCCATTCATAATCAGGAGCTTAGAAATAGGCCTTTTGTCTTGAAGGAGGCCCAATGTAAGTGTATCATTCTGCAAAACTAGTTAGCTGAAAAGTGTGCGGATTTGAAATTATGATGGCACAAGTTGAAAGACCTAAAGGGCCCACTTAGCTTTTCGGTCTCCCAAGGGTCATATAATGAGACGTTTTATTTATCACAGTACTGGACCTCCAGAGGATCTAAGTGCTTCATTAAAAATGAACTATCATTCTTGATTAAATCAGCGCTGTATAGTTTATAAATTCAATTTCTTGTGAATTGTATATGAAAATAAAGTTATGTATGCACACGTGACATCGAAAAAGTGCACATTTTCCATTTTATTTTGAACTAACACGTATAAACTTACGACAGAGAAGGTGATGTTTATTTTGGTAGATGCGGGTGGGAGAGACAATAAATGGATGGAAGGGACACCATGCTCAGCAACCCACATACATATATTTTTCACAAAGTCAGAAATAAGGGAGAGTCACGTGTAATTTAATAACACCGCAAAATAATGCAAACATTTTCATTTCCGGATTTAGGGAATGAATCTGTTTTCATTCTCGAGATACCAAAACGACCCATTATATGGCCTGTCGAAGGCATAGTGAAGGGGGAATCAGATGCCGCTCATCTTGCTGAAAAAAAGAAGCATTCGGCAGGAGCAATGCTTATTTTTCACCGACCTTCCTTGACATTACACTGTTGTAATTTGAAAAGCAAAATAATCCCGGCCATCCGGCATAACAAGTTTTGGATTACAGTGTGCATTTCCTAATTGAATCAGGTATACAAAATGGATGGATTGTTCGAAAATGAAATGCCGAATAAAACCTCAATTATCTGCGACTGATTAGAAACAGTTGAACGACATTGGGAGGGTGTACGGTTCACCCTGGAAGCCGCCTAAGTAAAAGTGCCCTCCCCCGGGAAGCGGCTACCGAATCACACGGCGAATTCGTTGTCATTCACACACCGCTGCTGGAGAATGCGATGTACACTTTTCTTGTGTCATGTTGTACAAAAATGCGAGGTGCAAACAGTAAAGCGGAAGGCTGCAGAGGACTGAAGTACTACGTTTATTGTTTTATTTCGAGACAATTTTTTCCACTTCTTTTTTATTAGTAAACACAAAATGTGTATTTGTATATTTCCTGCACTTTATGTGTAACCTGGAAAGGCGAACACCTGCATTTTAGAGGTTGTACAGCACAAAAAAGTGTACATAGGTGAGTGTGGAAAACAAAATATGGCAGCTTTAGATAATCTTTTACTGGATCGCCTAGACTCACTAAAGTGATAATTCTTTTAAAGGAGTGGTCACAAGTCGGCGACGCACATACTGTGCAACATGCAAATGAGAAAGCTTACAATGTGGAATCCCTCTCCCTGGCTCCCTGCAAAGGAAGGTTCTAGATGCTTGAGGAATAAAAGGAGTTAGGATGAACTACAAGTTACCAATTACAATGTAGCTCATTAGGTCTCACAGTAAACCTCAGAGTCCATTGATGGAATTTAGTATGGATATATTACAAATTCAAAGCCAGGCTGATATGAATCAGTCGCAGAAACATAGTTTAAAAATACAGAATCACTAGAGGATATCCATCACGGTGTATAAAATGTATCCTCAATACCAAAAAGCAAATGAGGAATTCAGTAGGCGCTATACAAAGGATGTATGACGTTACCACTCGGTACATCACAATGCGGTACTTCCTTAGTCTAGAGCGCCCTCCAGTGCAAGTCGCGGTAACGACTTGCTTTGTAAAGTCTGCATTGTGATGGTAGCGCAGTGTTTTGACCACGTAGTAAAGGCTGTTTCCCTATACAAAGAATAAGAAATACCGTCTTTCAATCCCCCTTCCTATCAATGAGGTTGTCTAAAAAGTTCTACTTAACCCGAATATAAAATACAAATCTGGAAAACCTATTAAGTAAGAGAAGCAGAGAAAGTTGTCAGCATAGCAGAACTTCTGTAGAAGTTCTCACTGTAAATATATTATATTACATGAAGCCAAACAACAGAGATGTTATTTATTCAGTGTTTTGTATAGTGCAAACTTGACCTCGTAGGGTATGAGCTCTTCACAGTTCAGGACATGGTAACTATTCCGGTACAGAGTTCTGTATAGCATTTAATATATTCCAGTCCAGTTCAAAGTTGACATCTCTATTTCTTTTGATAACTGTTATAGTAAGCTAGCAGGATGTAAGACTTGAGGTACCATGTCCCCAAGGGAAGAGAGCCCTGTAATGGACAAACAACATTAGCTCTAAAACTCTTGTGTCCTTGAGCAAGAGTATTTGGGCGAGCCAAGTGTGGATGCTCTGTAATGTTTACGGTAGGAATTTACTCATTAAGAAGATCTTGGTTTCTTTCTTGAATCTTGCGTATTTTTGGTGCGGCACCTGAGAATGCTCTATTGTAAGTTTTTTTGTGGAAAATCAATGGTTTCAGCACTGGGTCTCTGGCACTGCTTGATTGTATGTTTCCCCCAGAAATCACCAGTTTCTGTGCTAGGTATCTTGGTGACTTGAAGTGTAGAGATTTGTGTGTTATGCACACCAGTTTGAGCAGAATTCTGGCTACATAAGGTAGCTAGTTCAGTGCTTTCAGGTGAGGAGAGATGTGGTCGAATTTTTTTGACCCTGTTATGAGCCTTGTTGCTGCGTTGAGGCAGGCTTTTAGAGGTGCTGTTGCAATTTTGGGGAGCCCAGAAAGTGTTGTGCATCCGTATTCATTCCTCGAGATTATTATTGGTCCATTCCTTTACAATGGGCAGACATTTGGTTGGTGAAATTAGGAGGAATTCTGTTCTTTTTTTTTTTTTTTTTGTAAATTTTTAAAACCTTTATTTTCCAATAGTGCACACAGCTATTCAGCCTTACATCCCGGAGGCTAGGCAGCAGATCGGAATGCAATAAATCAAAGTGCAAGAAACAGTATGTCAGAACGGATGAAGGTTAAGTTTTTCATTTTTATGTAACAAAGAAGAGCAGAAGAAAAAAGGAAGGATATAGAAAGAGGCGCCGAAACGGGCGCTAAGAAAAAGGCAATTAAAGCAATGTACAGTGAGGCTTAATCTAGGAGCCGGTCAGGCACAATGACCACAGTAGTAATCAGAACAATAGAGATACTAAGGACGGTGGGAGAGGGAAACACAGGATAACAAAGATATCGAACCGTCAGTTGGAATCATGGGCTATGGGGACAAGTGTTCTTCCTGTGGAGCGGGTTCTGGGGGTACGCAAATGTCACCCCTGTACTCATTCCAAGCCCCCATAGTTTCTGCCATTTTTTAGGTTTACCCCTAGCAACATATACAGTCTTTTCCCGGAACATACACCAATCCATATTGGCCTTCCACTGTACCACCTTCGGGGCTGTTGTTGCTCCCCACATCTGTGCGATGTCCCGTTTCGCAACCATATTCCCAAGGGTCACCCATTGGGTCTGGGCAATGTTATAATCTGTCGGGCCCCAGATATTCAAGAGGCATCTTCGGGCCTTCACATGTACTTCCACCCCGGTCACCTCGCTCATATTCATGTGCACTCGCCTCCAATAGGAAGCTATCGCAGTACATTCCCAAATGATGTGCATGAAGGTGGCGAGCGCTCCACAACCACGCCTACAGAGGCCATCAGCAGAGTGTCCCATATATATAAGTCTGGGGCCAGTGATATAAACTCTGTGCAAGATCTTGAGCTGCACCAGCCGAAGACGGGAGGAAATAGCAACCTCCTTGGGGGATGACACAGCACACTGCCAGTCTTCGTCGTCAATCTCTATCCCGTCCCGCATCCACTGATCTCTCACCCCCAGGAGGAGATCTGTGCGAACATTGATTAGCTTCTTATATGTCAAGGAGATGGCACTGTCCGGCATATGGCCATCCAGTACTCTATCCTCCAAGGGAGAACTGTCAGGAATCACCTCACCCTCCGGCATGGCGGACAATAGTGCATGTCTCAGCTGGGCGTACCGGAAATGTTCCGTCTCACCCAGCTGAAACTCTATCTGTAGTTGGGCAAAAGACTTTACCTCCTCTCGCAGCAGCATGTCCTCCACCCTGGAAATGCCGATCAAGTCCCACTTATCAAAGCCTTTAGTGTGCCATAGTTTACCTAGTATGTCAGAATCATAGAGCGGGGTCACCTTTGTAAGCCTGTCTTTCCACCCCTGTGCCTTTGTGATCGCCCTCCAGATGTGTACAGCAGTTTTCGTTGGTCCAGACATCCGCCTATCAAGAGACCTCGTGTACAGTGCCCTATGATATTTCCCGCCACTCAGGAGCCACCGATCCATGGTGTACCCCGGATTATCCAATGGTCCATATAGGCCATGATTAATGGCTGCCAACTGGGAGGCCCAGTAATATCTTCGCACGTCAGGCAGCGCTATCCCCCCATCATACCACGGGAGCGTAAGCTTCGTGATAGCAATGCGGGGTCGACCATCCCAAAGTAGGGCGCGTTGCAAGCTCTCAATCTCACCAAAGTATCGGGCCGGGACCGGGTCCTGAGTGTTTTGCAAGGCGTAGAGGAATCTGGGCAAGGACATCATTTTGAAAAGCGCCGAGCGCACAAGCAGAGAAAGCGGAAGTTTACGCCATCCCTCCATGTCCCGCCGTAGGCGGAGAAGAGGGGGAAGCAGATTATTCTCATAGCGCGCTTTAGGGTCAGTGGAGATATAAATCCCCAAGTATTTGAATCCCCGTCTCGCCACCTGTATGCCGCAGCCTCTCGGGAGGCGGGGCACACCTCCCTTCAGGACATACAAATGCGACTTCGACCAGTTAATAACCAAGCCGGAGTACTGACCAAAAAGTCGTAGCACGTCGCAGGCCACAATGAGGGACTTGCAAGGGGAAGTGAGATACAGGAGGATGTCGTCTGCGTATAACGACACCCGGTCCTCGAAGTCAGGGGACCATCGGATGCCATGTAAGTCAGGGTGATTGCGTAGCAAGGCCGCCAAGGGTTCGAGGGCAAGTGCAAACAAGAGGGGCGACAGAGGACAACCCTGCCTGGTGCCCCTCTGAAGAACAAAGGGTGCCGAAACTCGACCATTGACCGCTACATTAGCCAACGGACTGGCGTATAGAAGTTTGACCCACCCTACGAATGCCGGACCGAAGCCGAGCTTCGCCAACACTGCCCACAGGTAACTCCATTCAAGGGAGTCAAAAGCTATCATGGCATCCAACGATGCCAGGACAGCCGGCTCCTCAAGCATGTGGGCCCTGGCCAGGGCTCTGTGAAGTCTCCGAAGGTTAAGAGCAGTGTTACGGTGTGTTATAAAGCCCGATTGGTCCGGGTGCAGTAAGTCGCCGATGACGCCAATCAGTCGGTTGGCGAGCATTTTGGCTAAAATCTTAGGCTCCGCGTTTAACAGAGAAATCGGGCGATACGATCGGCACAAATCTCTCGGCTTCCCTTCCTTATGGATAACCACAATGGCGGCCAACCTCTGGTCGTGGGGAAGCATGCCCGCCTCCCGCGCCTCCAGGAACATGTTCCGCAAGTGCGGGGAAACTACTTCCGGCTTGATTTTATAAAGTTCCACAGGAATATCATTGGGGCCAGGCGCCTTGCCAGACCTTAAGGAGCGAATGGCGAGGGCAACCTCGTCCGCAGTAATGTCCCTGTCCAGATCGTCGCGGTCTGCCTCCGACAGGCATGGGAGATCAATATCTGCCAGGAGAGCGCACGAGTCGGCCTCAGACCGGTCCGAGACCGAGGAGTAAATGCCCCGAAAGTAGTCCGAGAACGACTCAACGATCGCCCTCGGGTCAGTGACCAGCAAACCATTGTCCCCCAACACCTCCGGACCTACGCAACTGGCCCTCTCCTTCTTATCAAGCCAAGCTAGGAGCTTGCCCGCCTTGTCACCGACATCATAAATCCTACCCTGTTGTTCTCTACCCATGACGATAGCAGAGTCGGTGGCAAGATCGCGGTATTCCAGTTGCTTAAGAGAGAGGGTATGGAGCAGCTCAGGCATGGGGCCCGCCTCCAATTGAGAGTCCAACTCCATGATCTCATCCTCAATGCGCACCATGTCGGCGTCTCTGTTTCTGCGAACGTCAGCTATGAGGGCAAAGGCCTCACCTCGCAAAACCGTCTTAAACGCCTCCCATAAGGTGGCGGCTGATGTAACCGACCCCTCATTCCCAGCGAAATATAGCTCAATAGCCTTGGCCAAGAGTCCACGCGTCTTTGGATTCCGAAAGTAGCACGGGTTGACCACCACAGGCCACTCGGCAACCACAATGTCGAAATCGAAGGACACCCACACCGGGGAATGGTCCGAGATGCCCCTCGCCAACAGGCGGGCCTCCGAGATCGCCGGCGCGTGGGCAGCCAGGGCAAGGACATAATCTATTTTTGAGAGGCTACCATGCGCTCCAGAATGAAACGAGTATTGGCTTTGGGTGGGATGCAGGAGTCTCCAGCAGTCATCCAACCCCATAGTATCAAGGAAGTCGGGCAGCCACAGTTGCGAACTACGGAGGTCTCTAGGCGGATGTCTGTCCAAGGTCCCGGAGCAGACCGAATTAAAGTCACCTCCCACAATAAGCAACCCCGCAGGCAGGTTCAAAATGGCGCTTCCAAGGTCCTGAAAAGTGTTGTTTTGCAGCCCCGGGGGACATAAACCGAAACCAGAATCAGGGTACGCCCCTCCCATCGCCCTGCGACGGCAGCATACCGCCCCCCTCTCATCCACGATAGTGGAGTCAATCTCAAAAGGGAGAGACGTGCGCACCATAACACCCGCCCCCCGGGACCCCGAGGAGAACCCTGAATGTGCCACCATCTTGAAACCTTTCCTGTTGAGCGCAGGGCACGTATTCCCCACCAAATGTGTCTCCTGTAACAGAACAACATCAGGCATATGTCTTTTGAACAGTTGCAATACCACCCCTCTCTTAATACGATCACCCAAGCCATTAACATTCCAACACAGGACTTTCAATTTCCTACCCCCCATCGTCGCACCTCAAGCCTTCACCGACCCCAAAAGACCCCACCAATGCGTGAAACGAATCAGAACATACAACACATTGCCTAAGAAAAGGAAGAAAGAAACAAAGAAAACACACGAAACCAACCCTCACACCACCCCCCAACCTGCACCCCTGCAGTAGACTAAAAAGCCCCCCCAACCAGCAGTGTGCCTGTCGGCCCATAAACTAAGCTACAAGAAGACCCTAGAGGAGAAAGGAGATCACGCAGCCCCCCCGCCACCCTCCATGGAAGAAAAGGATAGACCCAATAAAGTGCAACAGCTTGGCAATATATGTCATAGTCAACAGGCACACCAACCGACAAAGTTAGTGTGATGAGTACTACTCCTGATGATCGGGGCCTCCAGAGGCACCTTCGGAATGTTCCTCCTGTTCCTCGCGACGGTGCGGCAAAGTGTCCAGCCAGTCAATCGCAGTCTCAGGCATGTCGAAAAACAGAGCGCGGCCATCACGTTCAATATGCAGTTTAGCGGGGAACATCATGAAGTATTTCAGCCCCAAGTCTCTGAGGCGCCGCTTCACTCCCGCAAAACTTTGGCGCTGTCTCTGAACAGTCCTCTTGAAGTCCGGGTAAAAGTTAACATCCGCGTTCTGGAACTTGAGGGGCCCATGTCGCCTCGAAGCCTGCAGGATCTCATCTCGATCTCTAAAGTTGAATAGGCGGGCGATGATGGGTCTCAGTGCGACACCCGTCTTCGGAGGACCACCCGGTATCCTATGGGCCCGCTCAACTGAAAAGAAGTGGCTGAGGCCTGCCGGGGCCAGATGAGTCTTGATCAGGTCCTCGACAAAGAGGTCGGCGGCCGATTCCTCCGCACCCTCCGGTACCCCAATAATGCGCACATTCTGCCGCCTGGCACGTCCCTCAAAGTCCTCCAGCCGCCTTGAGAACAGGTCATTGACCGACCGCAGATTACGGACCTCCGTTTGCAGGTCCGAAACATCGGTCGTGAGGCTGGCAGTTTTAATATCAAGCGATTTCACTCTATCGTTTGTTTTGCCAAGGTCGGCCCTAATCAAGTTGAGGTTGATCGCCAGGGTGTCCACTTTGTGCGCCAGGACCTCGTGCTGTTTGTGCATCTCAGTCCTGATGCCAGCGATAGCCCCCATGATGTCACGGAGCGTGGGCTCCGACCCTTCGGGCGAGCCCGCACGCAGAGAGTCTTTGGATTGAGCGGCAACAGTTGGCGAGGTCCTTTGTTGGGCGTACCGGTCAATCTTGTTGGTCTGAGGTTGGACCGTCTTCCTACTGGCCCGGTTCGCCGTTCTATCAGAATCACCCCTGCCAGCCATGTTGGATCTAGGCAGAACAAAGGGTAGTACTCCGAGACACTTCAAGCACTCAAGCGAATGCGGAGCGTAGCGACCACAAAAGTCTAGTCAGTAATAGGCCACTTTGCGGCAACGTTCGCTCCGCCAGCTGATACAGGAGGCGCTCACTCAGCATATCGATCATGCCCTGCGTCCTCGCAGCCGTCGGCCATCTCCGGGACAATGGTGCGCCCCTGGCACCAAATTTCAACACGACGTACCTTCGTC
Organism: Lissotriton vulgaris; assembly: GCF_964263255.1. Classification (NCBI taxonomy): domain Eukaryota; kingdom Metazoa; phylum Chordata; class Amphibia; order Caudata; family Salamandridae; genus Lissotriton; species Lissotriton vulgaris. Next base: position 720,362,462 of record NC_141691.1, read on the forward strand.
AAGGAGTGTCGGATTTGGAAACGGAAAGTGGATCCCGTGTCTACAACCATTCACCAATTAGAATCCACCACCGTGGATCAGGATTTCTTCCAGGATTTATGCGGAGGGTCGGAGGATCTCCGGAGCTCCGAGCTTACGCAGCCATCTTGCTTGCCCGCGAAGCTCCTCCTCCGAATTCTGTTTTTTTGTGTTTAGTTTAAGCTGATTGTTTGTTAGCCATTGCATCGTCGCCAGTAGAGCCTTGTTCATTGTTCTGATTTCCTCTAAGGAGGAGATCTTAATGTAAATCTGAGTGTCATCGGCGTACATGTGGAAAAGGATGTTCGCACAGTGGAGTATGTCCGTTAGTGGTTCCACGTATAGGTTGAATAGTGACGGGGAGAGGGTTGATCCTTGTGGAACCCCTATCTGGATGGGGGATGATGTTGAAAAGGTTCTTATTCACAAAAAATCTTTGTGATCTGTTCTTCAAGTAGGACTTGAACCATTCAAGAATGTTCCCGGAAAAACCCATCCTGTTCTCAAGACGTTCTAGCAACATTTCTGTGTCGAACGCGGATGATAAATCAAGCAAGATTAACAGACATGCTTTGTTTAGTCTAGAGCGAGTAGTGCGCCGTCTACTATGTGCAGAATTGACGTTTCTGTACTAATGTTTGGTCTAAATCCTGATTGGCAATCGTCTAGTAATTGGAATTTAGATATGTGCTGTCTTAGTTGTTGCTGAAAACATTTTTCAATCACTTCAGCTAATAGGGTAATGTTGGATAATGTTGGATACTGGGCAAAAAATTCTGTGTCGGTTTTTTAATGATGGAAATGACTTGTCCCATTTTTAGACAGTATGGGAAGTATCCTTGAGACAGGGAAGCATTGGCTATCGATGCCCAGCTGGGGATGATCTGGTCTATGCACAGCATAAATTTTGCAGGGAGTGGGCCGTTAAAGTGATTGTTAGGCTTAATGGCTGATAGGGTTTTCAGGATGTCGTTTTGGTCATATAGCTCAAAAGTGGACCAATGAGCTTCATTTTTGGGTACTGAATCATTGGGCATTGATGGAATATTTGGTTGAGAGGCCTCCCACGTAGAAGCTACTGACTTAAACTCACATTCCAGGGATGTGGCCTTGGAAGTAAAGAAATTTGCGAATTCCTCACAGCTAATTTGACATTTTGTTGCTTCTAGTGCAGATTTGTACGTTTTATTTGATTGTTGTTTAACCAGTTCAAATAGTTTTCGAGGTCTGTTTTTTGCGTTTTCCAATTCCGTTCTGAAGAATTCTTTTTTTGACTTCAGAATACTTTTATTGTAGGCGCTTCTGGTTTTTCTTAGCAATTTCAGCTGTGGGGATGATGGCAGCTGTCTCCATTTCCTTTCTGGTAGTCTCAGTTTAAGTCTTTCTTCATTTAGCGTGTCGCTGATCATGGGGTTTTTATCTTTGTCCGATGTTCGTTTTAGTTTTAACGGTGCGATGGTGTCCATTATCTGTGACATCTTCGCATTGTAGTGCTCCGTGAGTTCGTTGGCATTTGACATATTTATGGAAGGGGGAAGATCTCTCCTGCATAGTGATGCCAGCTTCACCTTGTCCACATTCTTAGTGGTCCTCACCCATTGTTTGGGTTTGATTGGTGTAGTGGTTCTTTTCTTTAGTGCTCTGGGAATTTGGAAGGTTATTATGTGATGATCTGACCAGTCACAAGGTATGATTGAGGTTAAGCTCACAGCTTTATCTTTGGATATGATCCAGTCTAGCGTGGAGCTTTTTACATGCATTGGAAGTGTGCAGGCTTGCACTAGGTTTTGATCTGTTTGGAAGTCTTTGATGATGTTTATCTGCGTGTCATTAGGATTGTTGCTGTATAAATTGAAGTCTCCTAGGAATATGTCATTGGAGTGTGGGGAGGTGTTTTCTGGGATAATCTCCATTAAGTGGTCTATAAAAGGATCATTCTTGCCTGGTGGATGATTGTGAGGAGGCGGCCTCGGTAGACTCCTTGCCCCTCCTCCTGTCAGTCCTGAAATCGAACAGTCCCGTTTCTCGGAGCCCGGGAGAGAAAGAGTTCATCTCTTCCACAGCATTTTACATACAGGGAGGAGTCCCGTCTGAGGAATGCGGTAGCCAATGGGTGAACAAAGAGGCGGGACACGTGGAGTATGAAAGGATCTCGGGAGAACAACTCAGTGTGCCCGAACCGGACGTAGAAGTACCGAGCAGCGCGGAGAAGGACCAGACGGAGGACGAGAGCAATAAGGAGAGCAGTAGACAGTAAAACGCGAGGACCAGCCCCGATGCCTTACACGAGCCTGAGCAGGAAGTAGAGTTCTGGAACGAGGAGTTGTGGATGCCCCCGGTGGAGGCTGATGAGCCACCGCAATCCAGGAGGGTGGCGGCTGACACAGTACGTAACTCGGGAGGGAGGGGTGAGTAAGGGAGGGGGATGAGGGTATTTAGAGGACAAGGCACTGTATATATTGCCAGCATAACCGTTTTCAAATGTCACTGCTTGCTGTGAGCCCCCATACTCGTAGGCACTTGTGTCCCTCGTAGCAATCCCTCACAGCTTCTGTATTCCTCTGTTTCGTATATCTCCTTACTTTGAGTATATATTAGTTTAACCCTCCCTCTTTTAGACAACTCCTCAGAATTTAACTCCGATAGGCTGTCACCAACCAATCCATAGAAACCCACGCAGGGTGTATCCTATCTCAGAGAAGGGTTCTCTTTCGGAAGAGGCTGAGGCCAGTTGATTTACTGCCACTTCTCTCTGTATTTTTTTTCTGAAGGCTGCCAGGGTGCGTGACCACATTGAAATCACCAGTAAAAGGGGAACGTCCCTTAGAGCACTAGAGGAACGCTATGAGGAAGGACTCCTCGGTATCGTCATCCAGAGCACTATCTTCCAGGACATTCAGAGACATTCAGAAATCAGACTTGTTATATGTAAATAAACCCTGACACCATTGATCCACGAATTCGGCCTCCTCGCTTCTTCTTTCGCCCGTCTCTCTCACACTTGGTGTCAGAAGTGGGATCCAAAAGAATGGAGGCCGCATTGCAGAAAATGGCAGAAGGGCAGGAGAAGCTGGGACGTGTGATGGAGAAATTCCATGCTGTAGCTGAGGAGGACAGGGAGAAGCTCCACAAGTCCCTATCAGAACAGAATCAATCCCAAGAAGCCATCTTTAATAGACTTGCCGATACATTGGGACAATCAAGAAGTCAGGCAACTTTTCCCTCAGTGGTCCTTCAAAAGTATGTCAGAGGTGAGGATCCTGAGTTTTTCTTTGCTAATTTTGAAAAGATGGCTAGAGCAGCGAGATGGGTGGCAGACAAATGGGGCCAGTATTTGGGACCACTGTTAACAGGCGATCTACAGGCTGCCAATCAAGCTGCCAATCCTCTAGGTCTTAACCCCTATGATGATATGAAGAAGACAATGTTGGAAAGGCTCCGGATAGATGATGAGACCTACAGCATCCGGCTCCTGCAGGTGAAGGAAGGCCCCCAGGAGACTCCCAGAACCCTGTCCTATCGGATACGGGATCTTGCTGATCGATGGCGTAAACCCCTTACAGCCACTAAAGAGGACATTATGGAAAAGATGCATTTAGAACAATTCTTGTCCTCCTTACACCCACCCGTACAGAAGTGGGTGCAACAGCACACTAACTTGACTTTTGACAGGGCAATAGAGATATCAGGGGCATATAGTAGGGCCCAAGAATTCCAACGGGGTAGAGATGATCCTTCCTGGAAATATCCCAGCGGGGTCCCTCCAAAGTCACCAAGGCAGTGGCCCCCCAAAGGCAGGATACTGTTATTCTCCTACCAGGCCCAGTGCCTACTCCTGGTCCAGTGTCCACACCCTCTATTAGGCCCTCCCAACCAGGACCCCAATGTTTCTAATGTTGAGGGTTCGGTCATATAGCAAGGGTGTGCCCCAAAAAGGAAGAGCCCATGGACATCGGTCTCACACGTTCCTTTTATTGTAATCCCGCCAAAAAGAAACCACCTTATTATCACACCATGAGGGTCAACGGAGAACCACTAAAATCCCTGATGGACACTGGTTGTTTACAGAGTGTGATCCAACCTACCGCTGTTCCAGGAGGAGTAACACATACCAAGGGTATGGTAAACATACAATGTGTGCATGGGGATAAAAAGCGTTATCCCACCACGGAAGTGCGGATTCAACAGGGACCGGGGTACACCCCAGTCCCCTTGAAATTAGGATTTATACACCGTTTACTGAAGTCAGTCCCTATCTGACTGAGGTCGTACCAGAAACAACCCCAGAGCAGGAGGAATGGTGTAGGAATGCACCTTTCGCTACAGTGGCCAGTTTGGCGTCCAACCAAGAGAAACCCAGGAAGAGTGGGAAACAAAAGAAGCAAGCAAAAAGAAATTGGAACAGAGTCGCAGTGGCTCAGACCAAAGAAGACTCCATGTGGCAGTATGACCGTGGATTTATTTCAGCACAAAGAGAGGACTCTACCTTAAGAGAGGCCTGGAATAAGGCCACAGACGAAGAAGATCCTGAGCAAGTAGGTCCTCAGTTTATAGTGAAAAAGGGACTGTTGTATAGGAATGGAGGAAAGAACCAATCCCTACAGCTACTAGTCCCGCTATCTTATAGGGAAAGGCATTTTTTTCTGGTCCACAGCCATCTCCTAGGAGGTCATTTTGATGAGAAGACAGATAAAATAATTTTGGATACATTTTTCTGGCCTGGTATCTACCAGCAAGTCCGAAGGTATTGTAAGGAATGCCCAATTTGCCAGAAAAACAGCAGGCATGTGTCCCCTAGAGTACCCTTACGACCTTTACCCATTATCAGAAAACCCTTCTCTTGTGTGGGTATGGATCATAGGGCCCCTGCTTCCCTCCAAAAGCGGTTGTAGATATGTATTGGTACTGGTAGATTATGCCACCCATTTTCCAGAGGCAGTCGCCCTACGCCATCCCAATACTGTACACATCGCCAAAGCTATGGTCAACATCTTCTCTAGAGTAGGCTTTCCAAAATAAATTATAACAGACCAGGGAACCCCTTTTTACATCCAACTTAATGAAAGAGGTCTGTATACATCTAAACATTAAACAAATATGCACAGCTGCCTATCACCCCCAAACAGACGGTTTGGTAGAAAGGTATAATGCCACTCTCAAAAATATGTTATAAGAACTATTAGAATTGGAGACCCGAATGTGGGAAAACATGTTACCCCTGGCCCTCTTTGCAATCCGGTGCAAGCCGCAGAAAAGTACGGGGTACTCCCCGTTTGAGTTATTGTATGGCTGTCCTCCCCGTACCTTATTAGACATGGCTTGAGAAGAATGGGAGGAAATCCCACAGGGGACTAAACCCCTTCATGAATATATACTAAACCTAAAAACCAACTTACAGGAATTCCGTTCCATTTGTAAAACACATATGGAACAGGCCCAAGAAACCCAGAAACATCACTATGAGATAGACACTAGAGAAAGATCCTTGAAGGTTGGTGAATATGCCCTACTTATGATGCCATCTTCAGACCACAAACTCTTAGGGCAGTGGCAAGGTCCTTATCGAGTGGTTGAGGTGGTTACCCCTGTGACCTATTGTCTTGAAATGGACATCAACCAAAAGATCAATACTCAGGTCTTCCACATTAATTTATTAAAGAAATGGGAGGGAGACGTGCCCCACACAGTGAGCCTAGTTAGAAACACTCCCCCCTTCCTATTCTGAAATTCTGGATCCCGACCTCACGGAACACCAGATAAATGACCTCAATGGGAAGTTAGAGTCATTGCAAGGGGTGTTCACTACGGTTCCGGAACACACCACCTTGATTGAACACACCATTATTACCCTACCCGGGAAGACGGTAAAACTAAGCCCCTATCGATTACCAGAATCCAGCAGACAGGCGGTTGAAAAGGTAGTACAGCAGATGCTCCAGATGGCAGTAAGAGCCCTCAAACAGTGAGTGGAATTCTCCCATCGTACTAGTGCCAAAGCCAGATGGGTCCATCCGCGTTTGCATTGATTTCAGGGAGATTAACAAAATATCGCAGTTTGACTCCTACCCATTACCATGGGTGGATGAAATGATAGAGAGGTTGGGCCAAGCCCGTTACATCAGTACGCTAGATCTTAGTAAAGGATACTGGCAGGTGCCCCTAAGAAAACAAGATAGGAAGAAAACAGCCTTCTCCACGCCCAGTGGTTTGTATCACTTTACTGTCCTACCCTTCAGGCTGCACGGCGCCCCAGCTACTTTCCAAGGTTTAATGAACATGGTGTTAAGACCCTTTGCTGACTACGCTGCAGCATACATTGACGATATCGTCATACACAGTACAACCTGGGAACAACATTTACACCATCTTGCTACTGTCATTCAAACTCTGAAGGACAGCGGTCTGACCATTAATCCTGCCAAAAGCAAACTAGCTGCCCAGTCAGTAAAGTACTTAGGGTATCTTCTCGGGGAAGGCCTCATAAAACCCCAAAACGAGAAGGTAAACGCCATTGACAATATCCTGTTTCCCAAAACAAAGAAAGATCTCCAAGCTTTCCTGGGGTTATTGGGTTACTATAGACGGTTTATCCCTGATTTCTTCCAAAAAGCAGTCCCCTTGACAGACCTCTTACAGAAGAGCATAAACACTGAGAAGGTGTTACGCCAACCTCTGAGCTGCCATTTGTCCACTTTTCCTTCTTTGAAAACAGCTATCACTTCCAAACCACTGCTGCTGAGTCCAGACTATAACAAGCCCTTTATTTTACAAACCGATGTGTCGGATCATGGATTAGGAGCTGTATTATCCCAGACCGACGACCAGGGTCAAGAAAACCCTATACTCTATATTAGTAGAAAACTGTTTCCCAGGGAAATAAGGTGCGCAGTAATAGAGAAAGAAGCCCTGGCCATAAAGTGGAGGTAGGGAGTTCACACTCTATACAGACCACGCTCCCCTTCTCTCTGTATTTTTTTCTGAGGCTGCCGGGGTGCGTGGCCACATTGAAATCACCAGTAAAAGGGGAACCGTCCCTTAGAGCATTACAGGAACCCTACAAGGAATAAATCCTCGGTGTCGTCATCCAGAGCACTATCTTCCAGGACATTCAGAGACATTCAGAAATCAGACTTGTTATATGTAAATAAACCCTGACACCATTGATCCACGAATTCGGCCTCCTCACTTCTTCTTTCACCCGTCCCTCTCACAATGATAAAATGCATGGACCTTGCATAGCCATTTCTCGTTAACTATGGAGAGTGTAAGGTATTCGCTTGACTTAAGAGTGTCGGCAGGCAATGGAGTAACCAAGAGCTCCAAGCGATGAATAACAGCAAAACCACCACCTATTTTCTTTAGCCTGTCTTGCCTCACAATGAAATAGTTAGGGGGCAACAGTAGATCCAAGCATGGCGAGGAACATTCTGTTAGCCATGTTTCTGTTAGGATCCCAATATCAATCTCCTGGCTCAGGATAAGGTCAGCAATGTCTGACGCATGTTTCACTGCTGAGCAGCAGTTGATTAGTAGCCCTGTGATCTTTTCCTGCAAATCCTGGATGGGGTCTTGCTTTGGATTGAATAGTGTTATTTGCTTCTGGTTGTTCACATTTAATTTTCTGTCACTAGGCCTGACTTCTCTGAAGGAGTTGATTGGGACTGAGTTGAGTACATGTACCTTGTTCACATCGCAAGGGTTAGTTGTGGCCAGTGACGCCTCGTAGGATTGCAGTAGTACTTGCGTTTCCTTATCCGATAGGGAGCTAGAGAGTTTTCGAAGTCGATTATGTCTGTTTGATAAAGACATTGGTGTTGTTTCTATGTTTTTATGTAGTGAGAATACTGTCTCTTGCATATTTTTGAATTTGGAGAGTGTGTTTTATGTGAGGCGTACAATATTGTTCAGATCCAGTAAATGGTTTGTAGAAGGTTGCTGGAGTTTGGCTTCTGGGTACCTGGGATCCGACCTCGGGGGAGGTATGCAGGCTTTTAATAAAGTAGGAGTTGGGCTCCTGCTGTCTGGCGGGTTGAATGTACACGGACCATTGACTGGTGGTTGGGTGGATGTTGTAGAATAATCCCCTATGTTTGGTGGCATAGCAGACTTTCTTTACTTTCTTCCCACTATTTCTCGCTGAATGTGGGGATTGGCTCCCGGCATGGACATTGACGTGTTTGTTCTTTGTGCAGGACTTTACCCTTCATTGAGAGATGTTGTTGAAGGATTCCCCGTGAACTTCGGTGCTAGGCCTATTAATTCTGGGGCGCGCATGTTCGGCTCTGTAGAGTTTGTTGGGGAAGGGTTTGACCTTTGTGGGACAGTTGTCTTCTCACGTTCCTCTCTCAGTGTTGCGTTATTGTGGAGTGTAATTGAGCTTGTGCCAGGGCTTTGTTGGTTCTTTGTACGAGTGGAATAAGAGACTTTTTCCTTAAGCGTGGAGAAGTATTCATCATATTTGTTTAGATCCTTGTCCTTATCTTGAATGTGTACCGTACCATTTTTATAGATTGTTATATTCAAAACAGCTCTTAGTCTCTGGTAGTGAGCAATCAGAAGCTTGACGCTGTATGGTATGTCTTTTATAACTTGTATGTTCAATAGTTCAGTTATGATAAAGCGCCATTTTGCCAGCTTTCCTGTGAATAATATAAGGTCATTGAACAATATGCCCTTTTTTATGTTGAAGTAAGGGTCTGAGATCAGTGTCTCTGTGTTTTTTTTCTCATTAAGTTGTGCTTAAAAGTCTTAGATGCGTTCATGGAGCTGTTGGGAGGGTAAATAATGTTGTGAGAGAGAGTTCTTTCCTGCTGCTTTTAAGTATCCTGACATTTTTTTTTTCTTTACTTCCTTCTAGTTGTTCTTATTGTTTTTCTTCTTCTCTCTCCTATACTTATATCTTTTTATTCTTTCTTCTGGTTTTTCTTATTCTATTTCTTCCTCTCTCGTTAACATGTAGTGGTCTGTTGAGTGATTCTGTAGGCTTGAGTGTTCAGATCATTTGCCCGTTCCAATATGGCTGCCTATTTGTTAGCTAAGCATATCCTGATATGGGTAGTCCTATTTTAGTTTCTGTGACAGTAGTCTTAGGACTTCTTTCCCTTTCTATTGTTTGTCTGGGATCACTGACATAATATAGAATGCCAAAATATCGACCTACAAAAATATTGAGGTAAAACTATAGAATGCCAAAAAATCGACCTCCTATCTCCAAACAGGTAAGTACAAAAATATTGAATCAAAAATATCGATGTAAAAAATATGGTTAGTCAAAATATCCAATTTTTTTAAGTGCTTTAAATTAATTAAAAATTAATGAAATAATAAATATAATGAAATTAAACATACTTAAAATACTTAAATACCCTTAACATTAATCAATAATTAATGTAAGTAAAAAAAAAACCATACAAATTGATTTGTTAATACATACATATATATCCAAGTCGGTGGTTCCTGTTTCCCCCATAATGGCGCTGCTTAGCGGTGCGTAGCTCCTGCGGCAGAACCAAGCCGCTAGTAATTCCAACCATGTGAATTCCAAAGAATCAACAAAATGAGCCGCCGCTCACAGCCACTGTTCTCAGCAAACGTTATTATTTTCTATTTGGCACAGAAAAACCAACGCGTTTCGGTAGTTACATCTACCTTGCTCACGGTCAATTTCTTCTGAGGATACACATTGTTTAAAATACCCATACTACCCAGAAAGCATGTGATTCTTACACTTCCTGTTTGTAAACCTACTGGGAATTCTGGACAATGTAGTTTTCATCTTTTAATTGCATTATTCCCATCGTAGTTACTAATTGGTATTTGTAGTCCCCCTGTCTATTAAACCATACCATTAATGCTGCGCATACAATATATACATTCAAGTGATGCCCTCCAGTGGGCAATTGTGACACAGTTTGATTTTGAAAGTTCTTTACTGCCCTCCAGTGGGCTGAGAACCCACAGGTGTGGGAAAAAGGGGGGTGGGGAAGAGTGGGATGTGGGTTAAGATGATTTAGGATGTGACGTGACTCTTTTTGCCTTAAATGTTTTTCCCGGTGGCCACCTCGATCAGACAGGGACATTGTTTCTAATCCCCAAAACTTTAAGAGTTTCCAGTTTCCGTCATGATTACTCTCCATATGTTTGGCTACCGCGTTATTTCTGTCCTTGTTGACTGTAGCACGGACATGTTGCAGGATTCGTGTTTTTAGTTCACATATGGTGCTTCCTATGTACCTCAACTTGCATGGACATTCTATCGTGTAAATTGTATACTGACTTTTACAAGTTACGAGTTCCTTTATTTTCCAGGTTTTCTTGTTTGCCATGATTAGTTCTTTTGTCAGTTTGGTGATCTCACACACTTTGCAATTATAACATTTTACGAATCCCTGCTTTTTTAGCCATATGTTTTTGGATTTTTTGCTTTGGAAATGACTATGGACCAGCTGGTCTTTCAATATTTGTTGCTCTCCTGTAGGTGATTATTGGATGAGTCCCCATCCTCTGTCCCACAGTGGGATCTAGTTGAAGTATTTTCCAATTCTTTTTTAGCGATTGTGAGATTTTTTTGGGATTCTTGGCTATAGTCCAATATCAATCTTATTGGTTCTTCTTCCGGTTGATTTTTATTCTCTTTAGGTTTTAGGCAATCCCATCTGGGTTTTGCATCGCTTTTTCCCAACATTTATTAATTAGCCGTTTTCCATATTTTCTGTTTTGAAAACATTTGATGGTACCTGCACTGTGTTTTTTCTACTCTGATTCTTCACTACATATTCGTCTTAGACAGAGAAATTCCCCGTAAGGGATGCTGGAGATTAGTGACGGTTGGTGAAAACTTGTTGCTTCTAGGGTTGCATTGGTTGCAGTGGTTTTTCGGTGTAGTGTTGTCTCCAACTGATTGTTTTTCACGTACACCTCCGTGTCCAGAAATGTCACATTGGTTTTACTTAGTTCATAGGTGAATTTGAGGCACTGTGTGCTTGAATTCAGGAATTCAAAGTACTGTTGGAACTCAGCTTCACTTCCACTCCAAATGATGAAAAGATCATCAATAAACCTTTTCCAGGTCACTATATGTTGGGTGAAGTGTCGGTTTTGGCTGTTCCAGGCCACTTCTTCCTCCCACCAGCCCATTGTTATGCAAGCATAACTTGGGCTGAAGGAAAAGCCCATTGCCGCCCCATTTCGTTGGCGATACATTTTTTCTGCGAATAAAAAGATGTTGTTTAATAGACATAAAGAAATCATGTCCATTATCAATTCATTATGTTCTCTGTAGTGAATGTTGCGGTTTTGCAGGTAATATTTGCATGCTTTCATACCCAAATCATTGTCAATGATGGTATAAAGGGCGATTACGTCCATTGTTATCATTAAGTAGTCATCTTGCCAGGTCAATTCTTTTATTGTGCATAAAAAGTCAGTGGTATCTTTTATGTATGATTTTAGTTCCTGGACATAAGGGTTTAGATAGTAATCAATGAAGTTGGCCATTGGTTCTAATATTGAGCCTTTTGCAGACACTATTGGTCTCCCTGGTGGTCTTTTTGGATCCTTATGTATCTTCAGTAAAAAATACATTGTTGCCGTTCTTGGAAAATCCACCACCAGGTATTTCTTTTCATCCATATCGATTCGTTTCTTGGTTTCCCAAATGTCCAATTTTTGATCTATTTCTCTTTTGATCTTGTCCATTGGGTTTGTTTGAAGTTGTTCATAAAAGAGGGAATTAGATAATTGAGTCATTGCTTCCGTGATATATGCGTTTCTGTCCCATAGTACCACGTTTCCCCCTTTGTCCGCCATTTTAATTTCAATTTCTTTGTCATTGATCAATTTTGTGAGAGCTTCCCTTTCTTGTGGGGTTAAGTTATCTCTGCCGTGGGTTTTGGAGATGTTGTACAAATCATGTGTTACTGCCTCTTGAAAAATATCTATTTTGTTTCCTGGGGGTAATTGTGGATAGAATTTCGATTTTGCTTTTTTCTTACTGGTTCCTGCCCCCAGTTGTTGTATTGCGGTATTGAGCTGAATTTCCTCACCCTCCTCCGAGTTTAGATTTAGTAATGTGAGGTAACTTTCAGCTTCTTTGACCATTAGCGTAGAAGTTGGTTTGGGGAGAACTTGGATTAATTTAGGTTTGTTTTTCTTGTCCATGAAATATTTTGCCAATTTGATTTTCCGTATATACAAATAGAAGTCTATTCTGGTTTGGGCCAGATCCATTCTTTTCGTGGGACAATAATTTATGCCTTTTTTGAGTAGGGAGGTTTCAGCTGATGTTATGTCTCGTTTGGATAAGTTTACCACTTGTAATTCATCCTTCATTTGTTCTGCCTCTGTTTCATACTGCGAGTCTTGGTACCAATCCTTTCCGTTGAGCCACTTTCTTCTCCACCCTCTTCTGGTTGTGGATTTCCTTTTCTTTGTTGCCATGGTCTGCCCCTTCCTCTTCCACGTTGTTGTCTTGGCGCCCCCTGAATTTGTTCCCACTGGCGTTGCTGGAGAACGAGGCGCATATCCCCTAAAAAATGATTTTTAGCGCTATCCATTGTTAGGTCCTCTTCACTTTGTTCATTGGAAGTTAGGGAAGTTAGGGAAGACAAACTGGGGGATGATGCTCCTGTTGTATTCATTTTCTGTTTGAAAGGATCGAATTTCCGGGCAAATGTAAATATGCGTCCCTCTGCATAATCATTGGCATCTCTCACAAATTTGTTGTGCTTTCTCACTCTTACAATTTCATCGTGTTTGTCAATTTGTTTGTCCAAGTTTTCCTTGAATTTAATCATTTCAGGATTTAATTTTAATGATTCTAGTTCTTTTTCCACTTTCTTAAGTTCTTCTTTTACCTTCTCCAGGGCAATTTCAATGTGTTTCACTAGTATTTTGATTAATCCCAAGGATGAGTTTAATGTGTGTTCACCCCATTCACATAACAAGTCGTTGGTTGAGTCTTGTTGGCTTGGCATCAACATGATTCGGAGTCCTCTCGGGACTCTTTCCACCTCCAAATATTTTCGTAATGCAATTATTTCCCAGGATTTATTTATTTCCTTTTTGTTTAATTTTTCCCAAAGTCTGAGTTTGTTTTTAGGATCATTGCTGTATTTGGTTTGTCCTGTATTGTCTTCATGTTGCCCTTATCGAACATTGTTGTTACAAGTTCTTTTCTTTTGGCTTCTCTATTTTCCATTATTTCTTTCTATTCTGTGCTGTGCTTCAATGGTATACTTTTGTTGCTTTTGTTGCTTTATTTGCAAATATTACTGGCTGTTATTTTGTTTCTGAAGCCGTTATTCGTATTGTTTTGATTAGCTATGTCGGTCCGATCTGGGACCTCTAATTGTTTCAATACAATGTTGCTGTTCGGAAAAGAAAATCACTTAACCGAGTGTTACAATGCTGCCTTCGCTGTTGGTTTACTCGTACCAGCGAAGGGAGAGGCAGATACTTCAAATGTCGAAGACGCACACTCTTACCTCGGATACAGTCTCCGGGCGGTGTGACTTTGCTTCCCACTCGTTATGCCTCAGTTCAAACTTCTTCACACTCGATGAGCACCAACGGGACGGTTAAAATCCAACTCAGTGGTTCCTGTTTCCCCCGTAATGGCACTGCTTATATATATATATATATAAATGTAATATTAATAAAAGAATTACAATATTTTTACCGTAGGATAGCGTAAAGGGTAACATTTACTATTACCACTCCAGTGAGTGCAACAGTAGGGAAAGCGTTGGATAGCGTAGGGGTAAAAAATACTATTCCAACTCCAGAGAGTACAACAGCAGGGAAAGCGCTGAATAGCGTAGGGGTAATAATAACTATTCCATCTCCAGAGATTGCAACAGTAGGGAAAGTGCTGGATAGCGTAGGGGTACAAATTACTATTCCCACTCCAGAGAGTGCAACAGTAGGGAAAGCATTGGCTAGCGTAGAGGTAAAAATTACTATTCCCACTCCAGAGAGTGCAACAGTAGGGAAAGCGTTGGATAGCGTAGGGGTAAAAATTTCTATTCCAACTCCAGAGAGTGCAACAGTAGGGAAAGCGCTGGATAGCATAGGGGTAAAAATTACTATTCCCACTCCACAGAGTGCAACAGTAGGGAAAGCGTTGGATAGCGTAGGGGTAAAAATTACTATTCCCAACCCAGAGAGTGCAACAGTAGGGAAAGTAAATTCTTCATATATAAATAAAAATAAAATAAATAATGATACCAATTACAAATTATTTAAAATACTTAAGACTTTTATATAATATATTAATTAATCAATTACAAATGCAAATAAAAATGTATTAATAAAAATAATTACCTACTAATACAAATTATTTACCAATTAACAATATATTATTTAACAATTAGAAAATAATAATAAATTTGATAAAATAATAAAATAAATAGAACAACCCACTACAGACACTAAATTAATAAAATTAACATAATTATCAATTAATAAATTAATTTAAATTAATTACCCATTATATTTTAATTAATTACCAAATAATAATTAATTAACAATTATTTCACAATAAATACAAATAAATAACTTAACATATTTAATTATTTATAATTAAATAACTTCCCACCCTATTCACCTATAAACCCACAACCCGCTACTGAAAATAAATTACTAAAATTAACATATTTATCAAATTCAAATTCAAAAGAACTTTATTCGGTTTTCGTGGTGAAAGCCATAAAAGTACAAATATACACAATAAAAAAATAAGGAAAGTTGTTAATAACATTAGGTTCAAAAAATATAAAAGATTAATCTCTCACAGAGAGCACTATACTGTCTCTAAAGTCCGTATTTATTGCAGCTATATGGTTTTCATAAGTTCGTGCGATGCCTGAGGCACAGTTTTAAATAGTGTACGACTGATTTCGTTGCTAAGATGTTTTCCAGAAACTGCAGCGCCAGGTACGCTGGGCGGCATCTGCGGATCTTCATGACTTTTAAAATTGGTATAATCCACCTTTTGCGAAGTGGCGTGTAAAATCTGCAAAAGAAGAGAACATGTATCGTGGACGGAGTTGAAATAGAGTCACAGGGGCACGGTGTCGTATTGGGTGTCCATATGTTCTGTGACGGAAATGAAACCATAATGTGAAAGAGATTAAACCTGAAGCGGGTGAGAAGAAACTTTTCAAATTGCGTCAGGTCATACTGCAGATACGGTTGAATAGATGGAATCAGTTGTATCATAAGGCAGTGTTGGACTGAAGGCTTTCCTATTTCGGACATCAGTCGCAGTTGAGTTAGATGGGACAGGCATAACTTTTTTAAGTCTTTCTTTGATATGTCTGTTACTGACTGAGGTTCTTCGAAGAACCTCAAGAGACCGATATCCGCAAGGAAGGATTTTACGTACCTTAGCCACTTAATCTTGTTCATACAGTCTAGTTTCATACAGTCCTCGCAACATATTTATCAATTAATCTATTAATTTTAATTAATCACAAATTATATGTTAATTAATTACCAATTATTAATTAATTAATAATTAATTCAAAATAAATACCAATAAATAAATTAACATATTTAATTAATTATAATTAAATTATTTCCCACCCTATTCCGCTATGAACCCACAACCCGCTGCAGAAAATAAATTACTAAAATTACCATAATTATCAATTAATTAAAAATATTTACCGATTATATTTTAATGAATTACCAATTAATAATTAATTAATAATTAATTCAAAATAAATACCAATAAATAAATTAACATATTTAATGAATTATATTAAATTACTTCCCACCCTATTCCCCTATAAACCCACAACCCGCTACAGAAGATAAATTGCTAAAATTACCATAATTATCAATTACTCAATTAATTAAAAATAATTACCAATTATATTTTAATTAATTACCAATTATTAATTAATTAACAAATAATTCAAAATAAATACCAATAAATAAAATAACATATTTAAATAATTATAATTAAATTATTTCCCACCCTATCCCCCTATAAACCCACAACCCGCTACAGAATTATATTACGCAAAAATTAAATACCATAAAAATAATCAATTAATATAAATAATAAAATAAATATACACTTTTCAAACATATACTAACATAAAAAACACTTAAAAATTGATATTAATTTATTTACCTCAAATTCGATATTTTTGTAGTCTATATTCTGTCCATTCTATATTTATGTAGTCTATATTCTGTCCACTCAATATTTTTGGACTCTATATTATGTCCATTCTGTTTTTGTAGTCTATATTCTGTCCATTCGATATTATGTCCATTCTATATTTTTTAATTCAAAATTAATGCTATCCTATTCGATATTTTTGTAGTCTTTATTCTGTCCAGTCGATATTGTGTCCATTCTATATTTTTTAACCGATATTAATGCAAATTGATAATAAAAACTCGATATTTTGACTGTATACCATTTGTCTGACATTTCGTTGCCTTGTTTATCCTTGGCAGTGTGGCTAGTCTCCAGGGGGTCCAGGTTTGACCATTTTCCCTTCCCGTAGGCCCCTGAATCCTTCATTTCCGGTTGTGTAAACACCACCACTTTATTTGTATGTTTAGTATCCTTTATTGTACTACCGCTTTATTAGTATGTTGAGTTCCTTTATTATTGTCTGTCATTATCTTCTATGTTTGTATGTTCATTTCCTTTATTGTCTCCTCTCCTTATTATCCTGCCGAGTGCATTGCCTCCTCTTGTCTTCGGAGTGTTGGGGCGCGTGGAAGCATGCACTCTTATTATTTAGTTGCCTCTAGATTCCTCCTTTTTCCTGGGTCTCATTTCCTCCTCCGCTTCCCTGCATATAGAATAGCCTGGTAACCTCCAGGGCACAGTGGGGGTCTGCATTGAGAATCGACTCACAGGCGCTGCGGGGGTCTGCCGAGTGAACCGGTTCCTCCCTTTGTTTTCCTGCCACGCCGCTCCCTCCTTTCGTCGCTGGGACCCTCGGGCACTGGACCGCTACTCCTCCGCTTCTCGTCCCTGCTTGGAGGAGAACCTGGAAGATTCCTGGCCACTGCTGGGGTCTGGCGAGGCAATCAGAGCAGCCCTCTGTGCTCCTGCTGTGCCGCTTACCTCCTCTCCCGCTCTGTGTCTTGTCTCAAACTCCGGAGTGAACAGGTCTATACCTCTTAGAGAGTAAGGGGAATCTGGATAGGCTAGAATGCAGTGCCCAATAATATCCACCAAAAGAATCTTTGAGAAGCCCACAATACATATCCAATTATTGCCCATCTTCAAACAACCAAACTTGGCAACTACACTTGAGATTCCTTTTATTTGGTCTATGTATTAGAACAACTTTGGATTCCTCCCATATCCTTATTCTGCATGGACAGTACTCCTCCCGTCCTTCTGTAAATCTTCTTTCCCATGCTAAGAGACACTCCTTCTGAGCTCCACTATCTCTTTCACATATTGTGCCTTTCTTTAACTATAGCAAAAGATACACAATTGATGGACAGAATGCAGAACAAATCAAAACATTCACCCCCAGTCAAGAGATCTGGGTTAAATCCATCATTCTTTTGCTCACCATGCCACCCCAGTTTAGACGGGCCATATGCAAATCAGTCTTGACCCTGTGCCTAATGGGAACAGTCCAGCCCGAACAGACAAGCCAGGTCCTCCCTAGACTGGAAACAAGCATCCTAGGACCGGTTTTGGGGTTTCACCCCTCTTCAGCCAGGATAGCTTGATTTCAGTGGCACAGTGAGCCCAGGACGCACGTCTGGGCATACCTGGCGCACTTAGGGCGTGAAAGCAAAAGATACACAATTGATGGACGGAATGCAGAACAAATCAAAACATTGACCCCAAGTCAAGAGATTTGGGTTAAATCCATCATTCATTTGCTCACCATGCCACCCCAGTTTAGAGCTGGCCAAATGCAAATCAGTCTTGACCCTGTGACTCATAGGAACAGTCCAGACCGACGAGGATGCCCAGAATTAGGTCCCGTGCTCTCCGTGCCACTGGAGTCAAGCTATCCTGGCTGATGAGGGCTAAAAGCCCGAAACCAGTCCTAGGATGCTTGGTTCCAGTCCAGGGAGGACATGGCCTGGCAGTTCGGGCTGGACTGTTTCCATTGGGAGCAGGGTCAAGACTGATTTGCATATGGCTGGGTCTAAACTGGAATGGCATGGTGAGTAAAAAACAATGGATTTAGGCCCCGATCTCTGTACTGGGGTGAATGTATGACGTTGTTCTGCATTCTGTGCATCAATTGTTCTTTTGCATTTGTCACCCCGAGTGGGACGGGTATACCCGGACGTGGGTCCGATGCTCTCCATGCCACTGGAGTCAAGCTATCCTGGCTGATGAGGGCTGAAAGCCCAAAACCAGTCATAGGATGCTTGGTTCCAGTCCAGGGAGGACCTGGCCTGGCAGTTCGGGCTGGACTGTTCCCATTGGGAGCAAAGTTTAGACTGATTTGCATATGGCTGGGTCCTAACTGGAATGGCATGGTGAGCAAAAAACTATGGAGTTAGGCCCATATCTCTGTACTGTGCTGAATGTATGACATTGTTCTGCATTCTGTCCATCAATTGTTCTTTTGCATTTGTCACCCTGAATGGATGGGTATGCCCAGACGTGGGTCCAGTGCTCTCCATGCCACTGGAGTCAAGCTATCCTGGCTGATGAGGGGTAAAAGCCCGAAACCAGTCCTAGGATGCTTGGTTCCGGTCCAGGGAGGACCTAGCCTGGCAGTTTGGGCTGGACTGTTCCCATTGGGAGCAGGGTCAAGACAGATTTGCATATGGCTGGGTCCAAACTGGAATGGCATGGTAAGCAAAAAACAATGGATTTAGGCCCAGATCTCTGTACTGGGGTGAATGTATGACATTGTTCTGCATTCTGTGTATCAATTGTTCTTTTGCATTTGTCACCCTGAATGGGACGGGTATGCTCAGACGTGGGTCCCGTGCTCTCCATGCCACTGGAGTCAAGCTTTCCTGGATGATGAGGGCTGAAAGCCTGAAATCAGTCCTAGGATGCTTGGTTCCAGTGCAGGGAGGACCTGGCCTCGCAGTTCGGGCTGGACTGTTCCCATTGGGAGCAGGGTCTAGACTGATTTGCATATGGCTGGGTCCACACCGGAATGGAATGGTGAGCAAAAAACAATGGATTTCAGCATAGATCTCTGTACTGGGGTGAATTTATGATATTGTTCTGCATTCTGTCCATCAATTGTTCTTTTGCATTTGTCACCCCGAGTGGGACGGGTATGCTCAGATGTGGGTCCCGTGCTCTCCATGCCACTGGAGTCAAGCTTTCCTGGATGATGAGGGCTGAAAGCCTGAAATCAGTCCTAGGATGCTTGGTTCCAGTCCAGGGAGGACCTGGCCTCACAGTTCGGGCTGGACTGTTCCCATTGGGAGCAGGGTCTAGATTGATTTGCATATGGCTGGGTCCAAACTGGAATGGCATGGTGAGCAAAAAACAATGGATTTAGGCTGAGATCTCTGTACTGGGATGAATGTATGACATTGTTCTGCATTCTGTCCATCATTTGCCCTTTTGCATTTGTCCCCCTGCATTGGATGGGTATGCCCAGACAGGGGTCCGATGCTTTCCATGCCACTGGAGTCAAGCTAACCTGGTTGATGAGGGCAGAAAACTCGAAACCGGTCCTAGGATGCTTGGTTCAAGTCCAGGTAGGACCTGGCCAGGCAGTTCGGGCTGGACTGTTCCCATTGGGAGCATGGTCAAGACTGATTTGCATATGGTTGGGTACAAACTGGAATGGCATGCTAAGCAAAAAACAATGGATTTAGGCCCAGATCTCTGTACTGGGGTGAATGTATGACATTGTTCTGCATTCTGTCCATCATTTGCCCTTTTGCATTTGTCACCCTGAATGGGATGGGTATGCCCAGACGTGGGTCCGATGCTCTCTTTTCCACTGGAGTCAAGCTAACCTGGCTGATGAGGGCAGAAAGCCCGAAACCGGTCCTAGGATGCTTGGTTCAGGTCCAGGTAGGACCTGGCCGGACAGTTCGGGCTGGACTGTTCCCATTGGGAGCAGGGTCAAGACAGATTTGCAAATGGCTGGATCCACACCGGAATGGAATGGCGAGCAAAAAACAATGGATTTCAGCATAGATCTCTGTACTGGGGTGAATGTATGACATTGTTCTGCAGTCTGTCCATCAATTGTTCTTTTGCATTTGTCACCCTGAGTGGGACGGGTATGCCCAGATGTGGGTTCTGTGCTCTCCATGCCACTGGAGTCAAGCTATCCTGGCTAATGCGGGCTAAAAGCCCGAAACCAGTCCTAGGATGCTTGGTTCCAGTCCAGGGAGGACCTGGCCTGGCAGTTAGGGCTGGACTGTTCACATTGGGAGCAGGGTCAAGACTGGTTTGAATATGGTTGAGTCCAAACTGGAATGGCATGGTGAGCAAAAAAACAATGGATTTAGGCACAGATCTCTGTACTGGGGGGAATGTATTACATTGTTCTGCATTCTGTCCATCAATTGTTCTTTTGCATTTGTCACCCTGAATGGGATGGGTATGCCCAGATATGGGTCCGATGCTCTCCATGCCACTGGAGTCAAGCTAACCTTGCTGATGAGGGCAGAAAGCCTGAAACCGGTCCTAGGATGCTTGGTTCAAGTCCAGGTAGGACCTGGCCAGGCAGTTCCGGCTGGACTGTTCCCATTGGGAGCAGGGTCAAGACCGATTGGCAAATGGCGGGGTCCAACCCGGAATGGCATGGTGAGCAAAAAACGATGGATTTAGGCATAGATCTCTGTACTGGGGTTAATGTATGACATTGTTCTGCATTCTGTCCATCAATTGTTCTTTTGCATTTGTCACCCTGAGTGGGACGGGTATACCCAGATGTGGGTTACATTCTCTCCATGCCACTGGAGCGAAGCTATCCTGGCTGATGAGGGCTAAAATCCTGAAACCGGTCCTAGGATGCTTGGTTCCAGTCCAGGGAGGACCTGGCCTGGCAGTTCGGGCTGGACTGTTCCCATTGGGAGCAGGGTCAAGACTGATTTGCAAATGGCTGTGTCCAAACAGGAATGGCATGGTGAGCAAAAAACGATGGATTTAGGCATAGAACTCTGTACTGGGGTTAATGTATGACATTGTTCTGCATTCTGTCCATCAATTGTTCTTTTGCATTTGTCACCCCGAGTGGGACGGGTATGCCCAGACATTGGTCCCGTGCTCTACATGCCACTGGAGTCAAGCTATCCTGGCTGATGAGGGCTGAAAGCCCGAAATCAGTCCTAGGATTCTTGGTTCCAGTCCAGGGAGGACCTGACCTCGCAGTTCGGGCTGGACTGTTCCCATTGGGAGCAGGGTCAAGACTGATTCACATATGGCTGGGTGCAAACTGGAATGGTATGGTGAGCAAAAATCGATGGATTTAGGCCCAGATCTCTGTACAGGGGTGAATGTATGACATTGTTCAACATTCTGTCCATCAATTGTTCTTTTGCATTTGTCACCCCGAGTGGGACGGGTTCGCCCGGACGTGGGTCCCGTGCTCCCCATGCCACTGGAGTCAAGCTATCCTGGCTGATGAGGGCTGAAATCCTGAAACCGGTCCTAGGATGCTTGATTCCAGTCCTGGGAGGAGTTAAATATTGAGAAATACAAAAGCTTAACCCCTTCTATGCATTGGACGCGCAGGAGCCGTCTGACGCCTAAGTGCTCATGTCCGTTGGACGGCTCCCACACGTCTGACGCCATGGCACTGGAAATTCCTCTGGTGAGGGCACCAGAGGGATTTCCTCCCCCCCCCCCCCCAACTGCCCACTAGGCACCTGGAATTGTTTTTCTTTTAAAGGTAGAGGTGGGGGCTGTTCAAAATGTGCATGCCAATGCCCCACACATCCAAAATAATTGTCACAGCCCTTCTGCTTCCCCGGGATGCAGATGGGGGAATGGTCCCTAATCTGCCCCCCGGGGGGGGGGCAGAAAGTCCACTAGGCACCAGGTTTTTTTTTTGTTTATATGTAGGTGTGGGGGCTGCTGAGAATGTGCATGCTAATGCCCCCAACACCAAGAAAGGCTTTCTGCCCCCTGCGAGAGCCAGATATCCAACTAGGCACTATGGATATATTTATTGGCATGCCAGTGTGAAGCCCCACAGGCAAGGGTTGCCCCCGTATTTTAGGCACACATTTTGACTGCTTTAGTGATATTTCTATTCTCATCTGAACCTAGGCAGGGGCAGAAAACCACTAGAAACCAGGGAGAGTTTGAGTGTGCGTAAACTGGAGTTTGGTTGATAGTCTGTGTGTACTGACCTTTAGCTGGCATTTTGCTGGCAGTATGTGTGGACCTGCACTTGGCTAATGATGTGGGTGGACTCACGCTTGATGACGGTGTCTGTAGATTGGTGCTTGCCTGGTGGTGTTCATGAAGTGGCACTTGGCTGGTGGTGTATTTGGACTGGTGCTTAGCTGGCTGTGTGCATGGATGGTGCTTGGCTGCTGGGCCAGACAGGCCTTAGTGGGCTCAAGGCGACTCCCTGGTGGTCCGGAGAGGTTGGAGCCGGTTTTCTGGCTATGGGGTCGGTTTTGTCACTGGGGGCCAGTTTTGCGGCAGTGCTGCGATATCCAACCACAGTAACAAAAGCAGGAGGAGTGCTTTTACTAGCACACTTCCCCCTCCTAGGGCCGTATGAGCAGCAATCTGCCAGGGCTGGTTGCTGTTCCCAGGTCACCCCTGCTTGGCTGTCGGTGTGCGTGGATATTGCTTGGCTGACTGACTGCATTGATAGCATTTGGCTGGTGGTGTACATAGATGCCGCTTGGCTGGCAGGGTGCATAGAAGGCGCTTTGCTGGCGCTGTGTGTGGAAGGCACTTGGCTGGCGGTGTATGTGGATGGTGCTTGGCTGGAGGTGTGTGTGGATAGTGGTATGCGTGTACTGACTTCTGGCTGGTGGTGTGGCTGGCATGGATCCCCCAGCCTTTTCTTACCAAGAATCCCCTGCAAACCTCGAATTTACTTACAAAGTAACATTTTCATCATGTTTGGGTAAGTTGTAGGCTCAATGCACAGGCACAAGTTTCCTACTACCCAGCATTCCCCTTGACCTCCAGAGAAAATGATACCTCGTTTTTGTGTGGGTGCCCAAAGTAGCGTAAGCCTAAAAACATATAAACAAACTGCCCTTTCAGACCCACTTTGAGCCCCCCTCAATCTCTACACGTTTCTGGCCCATCCATGTCATAGTCACTTGTCTCATCCACACAAGTAAGGTATTATTTTTATCGGGAGACTGAGGGGAATGCTGATAGGCAGGAAATGTATGCTGTGCGGTGATCTCCCAACTTTATCATGCAGATATTAGAGGAAAATATTACTTTTTAGCTAAATTTGAGATTTGCAGTGGATTCGTGGAAGGAAAATGTGCGGGATCAATGCAAGCCACTCCTCCCTGGACTCCCCACGGGTGTCTCGTTTCAGAAATGTCTGGGTTTTTTAGATTCCCCTAGATGTCTGCAAACCCGGGGCCAAAAACATAGGTGCCTACCTATCTATAATAAAACAACCTAGTTTTTCAAAGGGGTCACTTGCGTTTTTGGTCCCAGGCTCAGTGGAAATCTAGGGAAACCTACTAAACACAGACATGTCTGAAACCTAGACACCCTGAGGAGTCCGGGGAGGTGTGGCTTGCATGGATCTCCCAACATTTTACTACACACAATCCCCTGCAAACCTTGAATTTAGCTAAAACAAATCACATTTTCTTCACTTTTCTGTGTGGGAAAAGGTTGTGGGATCACTGGTCCGCCACAAATTTCCTACCACCTAGTGTTCCACTAGGACTCCTGATAAAAATGATACCTCACTTGTGTGGGTAGGCATAGTAGCTGCAACAGGAAATGGCCCAATTCATACCGTGGAAACTTCAAAATTACCTTTCATAAAACAACCTGGTTTTGCATGGTGGTCACCTGGGTATTTGGCCCCAGGCTCGGCGGCCATCTAGGGAACCCTACAAACCCACATATTTCTGGATGCTGGACAGCTGGGGGAGTCCAGTGAGGTATGGCTTGCATGGACCTCCAACGTTTTCTCACCCAGAATCCCTTGCATATCTCAAAGTTAGCTGACAAAAATCCAATTTTTCTCAAATTTCTGAGTGGGAAAGCTATAGGATAACTGGGCTGACACAAATTTCCTACCACCCTGGTTCCCCAATAAAAATGGTACCTCACTCGTGTGGGTGGGCCAAGTACCCTCAACAGGCAAGGGCCCAAAACGCATTGTGGAGACATCGAAATTACATCCAAAAACTGCCTGGTTTTGCAAGGGGGAGGACCTGGGATTTTTGCCCTGGGCTCGGTGGCCATCTAGGGAAACCTACTAAATCCACACATTTCTGAAAATTAGACACCGTAGGCCAGGGGTCTCCAAACCCGTCCTGGAGGGCCGGATCCATGCCAGATTTTAAAAAATACACCATGTATCTCAATGGGAATATCCCAAAACTCTGGCATGGATCCGGCCCTCCAGGACTGGTTTGGAGACCCCTGCCCTAGGGAGTCTAGGGAGGTATGGCTTGCTTGGATCCTCCAACGTTTTCATACCCAGTATCCCCTGTAAACCTCAAATTTAGCTGGAAAATCCCTTTTTCAATCCATTTTTGTGTGGGATTTGTGTGGGTTACTCATACATATCTGGCGGTGAGCACCGTGCGGGCACACATTTTCTACCACCCAGCATTCCCCTTAGTCTTCCGAGTAAAATGATGAGGAACTGTGGCGATGGAGTCAGTCTGTGTGAATAATTTATGATTGGATTGGGGGTGATTTCCAATCCCTATTCAGTGTGCATTATAAAACTGATTTCCCTCCACCAGCTCCTCCAAACACAATCTCACCTTTTTACGAATTAAAAAAAAAGACATTCTGCCTGAACCACCCGGTAAAGGGGGCTGAGGTGTGACCTGCTCTCCATTTGAGCCCAGATACTGAGAGGTACTCTACAAGTGTCAGTTGACTGGACTCTTGTTGGGCAAGGGGATTAAAATTGATAAAGAACAGTTCCTCCTTGTGGAAGAACCAGATGCCCATTTAAGTGTGGACTACACTGGATATTAATAGAGCAATTACTTACGGGAAATTATGACTATGATCCTTCACTTGGCCTGCAAAAATATTGAATCCAGAACATCGACTACCATTGTACCTTCGAGATAAGAAAATAAAAGTAAGCATAGATTTACTATTCTTAACTCCACATTAAACTGTGAATTGAAAATCTGACACATTTTATATGGATTTGTTAAATGATTGTTAACCATAAAAGGGAGGAATACGTCTGATGTCGTTTTGTTGATTTACTCACGTCACCATACCACTTAACAGCAGTGGATTACGGCATTTTGCATTTTGTTTACTTGCTGTTCTCTGTCTTGTGCGACCCTGGAACTTTTAAATTACTGCATTTAGGGATCTTAACTTACAAATGGAATTGCACTATTAGCAGTTTAGTCATTACTCTTATCAATGACTGATGTCTTGTGGCAATATCTGATGCCAAATTAGAACGGACCACTACGGCTCCCAACCATTTCTTAACTGTTTCTTAAAAACCTTCAATTGTCTAGATGAAGTTTATATTTTAATACCATGAGCAAATCTAGATTGCTAGTTTTTTTTATTATTTATTGAGGAACTTCAAATAATTGTATTTGCTTGCGATGGTATCAACGCACTAAATGGATGTATTTAAGCGGATTCTAAAAAAAACAAGAGGAAATAATGTAAGCAAAAACACAGGATTTAGATAACACCTGTTCACTCTTCTATGTGTAAATGTTTTAGCAATTGTTTGACATATTTTTTTTTACTACTGATACATGCCCACCATTGTAATGATTTTGTTTATCAACCAATAAAGTATTCTTCTTCTTCTGAATGATGCTATAACTATTAGCAAATGTACAAGTTGTTGAGTCACCTTTTAAAAGTACCCCCTGGGTGATTTTGCACTAATTTAAAAATACAAAGAGTACGCTAAGCATGCTAAGCATAAACCAGTGCTTAACTTATGAGCTAAGCAAAAGTAAGGGTGGGCATAGTTGGCGGAGTGGTACTCTGCGGAATTCCATGGAGGTGCCTAAAAACTCAGTGGAAATCTGCTCCACACTGCCCTGTGCACGCAGCAGACCTGAAGGTTTCCTGACCCCCACACTGCCGCCTGCTGCACGGTTTACCTCAGTCTGCCATGGCGGTGATTGGTGGTGTTTCTCCAGTCCTTCCTAGGCCATAATGAAAGTGAAACCATTTCACTGCAGGACTGTGCATGCAAGCTCAAGGAGAGTGGAGACATGAATTCAGTCTCCACTCTCCATGCATGCACATACACACTCCTTGGAGTCCTGCAGTCTAGGCATTTTAAACTGCGGAGGATAAGGAGACAGGAGGAGGTTAGCCCGGGCACGGAGAATGCCAGATCCAGGTAAGGAGGACTCAGGCACAACCTGTCTTTGCTAGGTCCAACCTGCCCCACCAACCCTCTCCCTCACCAACCAAGCGTTGCCCCCTTCGTGCCCCTCAGCACTTGCACCGTCACCGTCCATAATTTACTAGCACCTCTGCCTCACTGTCCAAACTCTGCAACCCTCTCCCTCACCACCACCCTTCATTCACTGCCTATGCCTGACAGTTCTTTCCCTCTCCACCAACACTCCCTCACTGTCAAGCTTTAGCTGCTCTCTGTCTTTTTCACTGTCTTCCCCTGATGCCCTCTACCTCACCGCACACCCACTGCCCTCTCCCTTACAACTAGGGGTAGGCAACAGGGGCAAACTCTGCCACGCGGCGGAATCAGAGATTTTTTTTTGGCCAAACGCTAAGCTCCCAGTGGAGTGCAGAGTTGGAAAACTGCAAACTCCGCTGGGGGAGCAGAGTTCGCCACCAACCTTTAATCAAAAGTACAACTTTCCAACCATTAGGATATCTCCAAACTTTAACCTCCTTATACTCAAAAAGGGCCTCTCTTTAAAATCTAATTTCTCAAAAACTAATGAACGGATTTACATCACCCTAGCAAAAGAACAATTCTTGAATACATTTCTAACTTTGTGGCAAGTTTAGTGTAATTCCATTCATTTTGTTCTGTATCGAAAATTAAAGAAGCATGTGCAAATTAAAATGGGAAAACGACATTTTGGGATAACTCCTTGTGTCTTTGCCACTATTTGATATAACAGTCCCAAAGTTACCATGAAAAATTAAAACTAGGTAAACTTTTTGTTGGAACATTTTGCACCAAAGATAGTAAGAAAACAATAAATGCCGTTCCAATGGAAACTCAGACCTAATTGTAACTACACTGGCTCTATATCCGCCAGTGTAAAATACATATGTGGATTTTGCTTTGCTCATAACTTTAGTACAATTTGAAAAACCTGCATGACATTTGTCAATAATTCAGCATGTTAAGCTCAATATTAGCACTTTGAAATGTATGCTGATTCATCAAGCAGGAGCCCCCAAAAATATATTTGCTAATAACTGTGATTCTCTTTCACAAATAAACTTGAAATTTGGTAGACCATTAGCATGTTTATTTTTATCTTGGTGAGCCAGGTTTCATACAGATGAATCGAACAGGAGAAAATGTATGAGTAGTCACAAATTTTAATAAATTTGGAGCCTTATGCCAGATCTTCCCGAAATTTGCTAGACTCTTACCATATTTAGCTTTCTCATGATATATTGAGTTTCATGTAAATCTATCATGTACAGGCTGGGTTAAATAGGGGTTCACAAAAGTGTTGGTAAATGAAGCAGCATGGCATTTGATAAGGTGTTCTCAAGTTGAGCCCAATGCAAGACTGTGAAGTTTCAAGCATATCCAACAAAGGGGGAAATGTTAAACATTCTTTTGATTACTATTTTGTGCTGTAACATGTGCCAGTACAAAATGAGGCTGAAACTTAGCATGTTAACTTACCTTCAGTACATGGAGTTTCCTGTAAATCTGTCAAAAGGAGTTCCTAGGTTAAAAAAACGATTCATTTTTAGGGGTGGGTGGTAAACTCCACTCCTCCTGTGGAGTTTGAAGACTTTGCCCACTCCACGCTCCATTTGGATAGCGGAGTTTTGGAAAAACCCTGCCAACGCCCTGTGGAGTAGTTTTTTCTCACGTGTGGCTCACCAATGATAGGTCGGTGAAATTTGAGCTCTACACCTCCTCCTGGTGAGATTTCTCAACGCGAGGAGTCTTGGCAGGTCGCTACCACTCGTGCTGAGAAAGTTGCCACTCACGTTGGGAAAGATACCGCTAGAGTAGAAAATTTAATGGAGCAGCAGAAAGAAGCAGCGTTCGCAGGCATGCTGTGTGGTGCTGTTCGTGCCGAATTTACAGCATGGGACAAGGTACTTGCACTACAAATCAGCACGAGCAGTGCGTCATAGCAATATCCACTGCTCGCGGATCTTCACAGAATCTCGCAGAGTTTTTAGGTAACGCTGCAGATTTCCGCAGAGTGGAACTTCCCGACATCCACCCACCCCTATTTATTTGCTACCAATTTGTAGGATTTCATGACCTAAGTAATCCAGAAGAGAAACTTGGGAAATGGACAAGTCAGCAAAGTCACCTGAGAGAAGTAGTAACCTTGCTGGCTACAACACCAAAGTTAAAGGCTTTTGCAGAAACCCAGACTGGATTTTTCTGGATTTGATGGACCCCTACCTTTTACAGATGACCCAAGATAAAACCAATGCCCAGTGCCTACAACTGGTCTTGCTCAAACCTTGCTCCTTCATGGTCAGCTTGAAATCATGCATAGATTCTGGTCAACAGCAATCATCCACTTATATTGGTATCGTGTGGGTTCTTGTTGCTTTTGCATTAAAAATGTAAACTGTGTATCTTGTGGTCTCTTAATCAGATTTTGACTATTTTTAGTCTTTAATTGTTTCGCTATTCTCATGAAATTAGTTTGGTGGTTTGATTTTCTTCCTGTATATTGTTTGATCTTTTTTTATATATATATTTAGAACACACTTCCCTATGTACAAGCCTTCTGCTCTAGGGCATAGCTACCACGGATTAAGCCCAGGTTTATAATTGAAAATGTGTGTTATCATAAAATTATATTCTATTATCAAGTTGGAGAGATTACTCCTCAGAAATGAATAATCAAACTCTTTACACCAGTTCATTACTAAGGTAATAAAATACCCTCCCCACATGCTGCATTAACATAGGTTAATACACCACCAGTAAGTAGGAGACCCTATTTCTCTGGTGACTCAAGTAAACAAAATGAAATTTACATCCCCAAGCTGGAAATTTGTAATACAAGAGCTGTGGCTTCCACTGAAGCAATAATTGTGGCAGCAGCTAGGCCTGGATTCCAATATGAAGGCGCATAGCGCACTCACTCCTGCTGACAGTGTTCATGCAACAACCTGGCTGAACTAACATTTTGATCAGTTTTCCTTTGTCTCCTTTTTTTCTTCAAGGATCAAGCCATACTCCCCAAACAGCCCAATATCCCTCCTGTATTAATTCCATCCTACAATGCTTTCCCCATCATTTTGTTCTGTGACTCTGGGGTCCAAAATCTCACAGCTATCCTTAGCTGGTGCACCACCATCTCATCACTTTCTAGGATACACATATCTGCCAAAACTCCTTGGTAATTAATTCCACTTCTGACTGACACAGCAGCATGGATGAGTACTTCTGGTCAACAGGTAGAGAATGGATACTGCTGGCACTGTCTGGAGTCAGGACTGACAGGGAATGTCAGGCCTGGGCAGTTAACCCTAATAATCAGTTGCAGAAGCAATGAGAACAGGCAGAGGACTGACCAGATCTTTTCATCAGGCCAAGAATTAAAGGGAGGGGTAGGTGGCTATTGATGCCCAGCCCTGAGTGACAGGAAGCTTTGGACCTGTGGGTGGCATGGAGCTGAGCAACATGCATTAGAATTGATGAGTGGTGGTAGACTGGGAGTGGGTATCATGGGGATGGGTGAGACCAAAGAGAGAATGACAAAGTGAAAGTTTGTGAGACCACTAGAGCACCACTGGCTTTGTCGACAGTAGGAAGACAAACTTTAGTAAGGGTTTTAGAGAAACTAGTCAAGCCTGTGCTAAGAGGTGACTCTTTAGAGGCGGTCTGCAGGTGATGGGACAAACTGACGAAAGGATGATGCACATCAGGACGATGGATGTTAGGATGGAGTTGGGTCTTAGTGTGTGTAATAGCTAATAAGAAAAAGGAAAGGAACTTGGGTGAGAGCCAAGTGAGGCATAATTCATGCAAACATTGACGCAGGGCTCATGTAAACTTTGGATAGTGGCACAGATTTCCAGATGTTAGGGTATAGTAGACTCCTCAAAAACAGCAGAGTGATGATGGTAGACCAGCAAGGTATTGTACAAATCTCCAGAGAGATATCCAAGCAGTGACATTTGATCCACATTATTAGGAGAACAGAGGTGTTTTGATAATGAAACAGAGGGACAACACAGTGATGCACCTTCAATGTCTTGGGTAGGTCTTTACAGACAATAGGGGAAATAAATCTCCTCAGGTGAATCAATAAAGCAAGCTCCAATCTGATGACAGGACGTCATAAGCCCTCTGAAAGTCTTACAGTCTCTGAATTGGATTGCCTATATACCCTACTCTATTTCCTTCACTTTCACTTTCTCCCTCATCATGCCTTAGAGGAATTGGGGTGAGATGGACTTGAGGACGATGACAAATGCCATGTTACAATAGAACCATTTCCTGATTTGTCTAGGGGTGAAATTGTTTTTGAGAGAGTATATCTAATTGAGGGAGTGGTTTGAAGCAGATCCTGTGAAGTCTGGCTGGTCTTTGTAGGCAGCGAGGGCCCTTTTATGGGCATATTTGATGAGCTGGAATAAGAAACTAGGGACACCTTTGCCCAGATTTACTAACACTTTGCCCTGCATTTGCTTCACAATCAATGTGTTAAGCACCCTTTCTAAATGAGTGAGGGTGGCTCTTGGTAACTGCACTTTCTATATGTTAGCAATGAAAGTCTCCCTGTGATTTTGGCTCGCTCTATAACTGTGCAAACACCTTAAGGGTGTTATTGCCTTTGTTGATTCTGGCCTGGTCAGGTCGCTGATTTTAGGTGAAGGTGAAAAGTCTGAGTTGCGGGAAATGGTATAGCAGGCAAAGCTGGACTTGTCGTACTGGGCACTGGTCATTTCGTCAGGAGGCTGGAAGAGTGAGGGCTGGTTTTGTTCCTGGGGATGGTCATGAAGGCCATCATCACCAGCACGCTGGACTAGGAAAACGCGCTCTATTGTGGAATCATCAAACACCTCCTGAACAGACTACAGACAACACAAAACTCAGAGGCCAGACTCATCCTTGACCTTCACAGACAAACCCACATCACATCCCACTGCATACAATCATCAGATACTTCATTATGCAGGAATAATGCAATACTTAATTTACTCCAGCACTGTTCACGGTGCCTCCGGCGGTCTCGCCGCCACTCCTGCTTGCTTGCGGTTAGTCTCTGGCCACAGTTGCCCCCCGACATGGGTAAGATATAACACAGTAAATGCAGCTTCGCACTCTAGCCCCAATGCTGCCACTCCCTTGGCACACGGGCCGCGATCCGAGCCAAAACAGAGGCTTGTGTTGCCGGACAGAGAAAGCGGCCAAGAGTGTCTCCCTCCAAGCTTGCACCCCACCCGAGGAGTCGACACACGTTACCTTGGGGGCGCAAACCCACTCTCCTCTCCTCGCCCAGCGACTTGGGCCTCTGATGCTATCTCTCTGAATTTCCGGCCAATGGGAAAATCCCAGGCTGCACACTACACCCGTACTCAGAGTCAATGAGACTTACTGGACTCCAGGTGCACGATAACCAGACAACTCCTCACGAGGGTCTCATGATGGACATGACACACGTCAGCGTTGCTGAGACACATGTGATCTTCTGGTGCCCATGATATAGGGCACAACCTGCGCAGGTCTCCGGAGGTAGAAAGCACGAGCACTCCACGTCCCTGAGACACACTTTATCTTCTGGCGCCCCTGATCACAGGACTGCAAACAGCGCACGCACACAGCGTTGCTGAGACACACTTGCCCTTCTGGTGTGCACGATCATGGGCCAATCCACGCTAAAGTCTCAGGCTGCACCAAGCACACGCACACTGCATTGCTGAGTCTCATTTGGAACTTCATGTGCCCAAGATCACATGGCACAAATTACGAAGGTCTCAGACTAGACAGAGCATACGCACACAGCGTCTCTGAGAGTCTTCTCTGGAAATGTATTTGTTCCTGTATTTCCGAACAGGGAGCCAACTCACCTCACGCCCTTGGGGACAGTTACTTCCGGACACAGCACCCAGAAAAGTCCTTCAAGCAGGGGGACACAGCACACAGCCAAATCTGTTTACCCTTTCCTTGGTTGAAACAGCAAACTGCAGGCCAGCCCCAGATCACACAGCAAGAGCAGTCCTATCCATCAGTCTCTTCAGTTGTTTCTTCCTTGACAAAGGTCCTCTTGCCTTCAAAGTAGCTCCAGTCTTGTTCACACTTGATCAAGCCATTCTCCAAGGTTCAGGGGCTTCAGTTCACATATTTATACCCCTCAATGGCTTTGAAGTGTTTGTGTTACAGGGGACACTGACCCCAGCTCAAACCAGTTCTGGGTGCCTCCCTACCAGTGACACCGTCTTCCTTTAATTAGTGGGGGTCTGGATTCTCAATCACTCAGCAGGAGATGGAACAATTGTTTTATAGCACCAGCCCAGGCCTCTTCACCTCTAGGGGCTTCTCCCCCGTTACACTCCAGATGCAGGTCAGCCTGTGCTGTATCACCTCCTCCCCTGGGTCAAGATATTCACCATATCCTATCGCTTTCAAATCCAGTCAGTCAATCCACAACCAGGCAGAGACACAAAGAAATGTTTAAAGCACAAAAACCCAGCCACTTTTGAAAGAGTGGCTTACAAACACATAATGCAAAAACCATCTTCATAAAAAGATGTGTTACTGCAGGGTGAGTTCAGGCATACTAAACGTCACCTTTCCATCTTAAGCCTTGGGGAAGATAAGCTGGAAAACATATTACACAGCCTTCCCATTCTATCCCATGGGCAATATGGCCTTTCAACAGTGAAAAACTAAATGGAGATTATTTCACTGTCAGGACATGACACACACCTTAGTACATGTCCTACCTTTCACACGCCCTACACCTTGCCCAGGGGGGACCCTAGACCCACCAAAGGGGTGTCTTAGGTGCACAAAAAGGGAAGGGTAAAGTCTGGCAAGTAAGTGCCCTTGACAGAACAACATGACAGCTTCGCAAACTGTACATAGGCCCTGCAATGACAGGCCTGAGTTCCCTTTTTAAGGCTACATGTGTGGGTGGCACAAAAAGTGCTGCAGGCCCACTAGTCGCATTTGCATTACCAGCCCTGGCACACATAGTGCACTTTACGAGGGACTTCACTTAGTAAGGCAAACATACCAATCATGGACAAACAATTACCACTACACTGTACACAGAGAGCACTTACACTTTGACACTGTTTAGCAGTGGCAAAGTGTCAAAAACATCTAAGTTGGCAACACATGTCAGAAAAAAGGTCTAGGGGAAAGCAAAAAGTGTAGGGAACTTTAGCCAAAAAGGGCCAAGTCCCACTCGGGTGATTTGTTGTGCTTTATAAATCCTTGATTGATTGGTTGAAGAACTACAACTAAACTTTTTGGAGGGAATATGGTTACAGGAAACTGCGGAAACTGTGTACATAGAAATTTTTCCAGTTCTGTTGAGAATCCAGAAATGACTCAAATGCCCTAACTGGGCGAGAAACAACACATAGGAAACAGACTAAGTAGCCTCTGTTGCAAGCTTTGTTGTATAGTGTTTTAGGACCCGAGTGTAATTTTCCCGATTCATGCCCTTATATAGGTATAAAATACTGTATCCTTATATAGGCATAGAAATCATAACCATATTAAGACATAGCTCAAGTAGTCTTAATACGGCTTGGCTACTTCCACTAGTTCTGATATTCTACAACGATTTCTTGGAAAAACCCACCTTCAGCAGTCAGGGACTACCCCCTGCATGAATATTAAGTTATCCAAGAAATCATGGAGTTTACATAGAATTAAGTCTCTGGTAACGTTATTATGTACAATCTTACGTCAAACTCGGCACCTTCAAAGTATAAATATACCCACACTTGTCCAAACAAACACACAGTGGTTTGGAGCAGTTTGACTATCTACTTGCCCAACGCCCTGCTGCTGCAAGTGCCGAAAGAAGCCGACCCTCCAGCTGATGCACTGAGAGACGCTGTACTTTCTCCAGCCGAGAAATACAGCTCCAGTGTTTCCAGGCTACCCTTGCGGGTTGCAAGGAAATCGAGTCCTCAGAGAGAGATACAAGACCTTGTTCGTTCTAAACCAAGGTACGGAGCTGATTAGACCCTAAGAGAATTCTTGGAATAGATTCTTGACAAAAGAATACTAAACTTAAGCTACACCTCACTTACTTCTTCCCTTGTACTAGACCTAGGTTAGGTGCACCGGGGCAGGCATATTTTATGAAGCACCAGTTGAGTACTTTTAGTCATTATTTATCGCTGTATGTATTTTATGCAAATGAAAGTATTCTACGGCTAAGAAACCATATCATGCTATTACAATATTATTTTGTAATACTCTTTTTACTGTACGCACTTTACTTCATGCTAAGTATTGCGAATCTAGCAGTTTATTTCTTATGCTTGAGAAAGAAGACTGTTTAATAAAAACCCTTTTATTGAAAACGCTTGTCTCTCTATTTCTCTGCACCTCTGGTGAAATGAAGCATGCACGATTGACTGAGTGAAATAACTATCTATTGTTTCCTCGACTCTAGAGATTGATTTCTTATTCTTGGGAAACAAAGTTGTCATGTTTCAAGTGGTTGTCAGAAACTAATCCCTTCTTGTTCATTCGAGAAAGTTTCTAGTGACCTCTGACCTAGTTGACTTCAGTCCTACGTCTAAGCTACAGGATACACTATTCCAATGCGCAGAGCCTATTGGGAATATAGGAACTACACTCATGGTGCCCAATGTTTGATAAGGCGATAATTTAATACTAGAGTAACTTAGTCGTGCTTTTCACACAGACCCCTTTTTCCCGTAAAATACTCCAATAGACGTCTGGAGTGGGTGAAAGGATAATATCCGCCAAAACTGAGTAGGACAAAAAACCCTATGTATTAGTTTTTGGTTTATTCAACGTTGAAGGATACAGTGTTCCAAAATATTGTGCACCTAATCTTTGTTTCCTTGAAACTTGCTCTGCAAACTTTCATTAAACAATGTCGGTTAACGGCGACAACAACGCAACCGGTGAAGCTGCAGTAAATGCAAACCAACCGGGTTTAGAGATTACAGGGTTTAATGAAGAAGACGATGATGCTATAATAATCCCGGAAAACTTAAGGAAAACCATAACTATGAAACTTATAGAAAATGGAGTATCATCTACAGGTGGTAAAGTAATATTTGTTATAGAGGCACATGAATATCGACAGACAGAGTTATTCTATTCATAGATTATCTTTCCACAAGCAAATCCAACAACACATGTGTTCCACTACTATAAGACAGAGGAACTTCCAGCTGAATACGTTCCTTTCGAGGACGTTGAAATTCCACTAACTTACCAAGAGCATCAGCTCTGGTTTAATGGCACCCTACAACATCAAAATCACATTACCAGGCTCGGTCCACTAGGTAGACCAGGAGCAACATGGCTGGTACTAGCCAGCTATATACCACATCCTGACATTGAAAGAATAACAGGTCCAGAACTGTTAGCCCAGCTAAAACAGTTAATTAAAATACACAGTCAGTTGGTTTAATATGTCATGCGGAGTTTAACAGTCCAACCACCTGTAAGAATTCCACAGCACATCCCTTATCAAAGGAACACAAACAAAATTACACCACAGACTATACAGTCAGTCATTGGTAAGTTGCCCGCAAAAAGGGAACAAATTCCGTTTTGGTTAGCACGAAAAAATAAGGCAGCATTCACTGATAGTACACCTCATGAGAAACACAGAATTCTGACAATCTGTTTACCAATGAGAATTGCACCACACGTGGAGGACTGCGAAACTTGGGGTACAGTCTTCGCTTCAATCTACACAAAAACACATGGGGTGTTCCGTCTATGGCGGTAATACCAGACGTTCTAAGACAGATTCAAAATGAATACGGTCCAGAACTGGCCTTAAATCTGGGTATGAAATTACTGAAAGATTTCAAACAGGCCTCGTTTATACTATTAGCCAACATAAGAGGTGAAGCAGCATCAGTGGCAATCCACCAAAAGCTAAAAGAAACAGATATAACAGAGCAACCATATCAGCTTGCCAGAATCATTGAAAAATCCCATAAAGAACTAGGTAGAGTTAGTTTGGGTGGAAAACCAGTAAAACCCCAACTAACCAAAAATCCTGAAAAAGTTTTTATTAAAAATAATCTCACTACTCCTAAGAAGAAGTGGGAAAACAGCAAATAGACACTTCCAAGAGAGA
The DNA here is from genome assembly GCF_964263255.1 of Lissotriton vulgaris. Lineage (NCBI taxonomy): Eukaryota > Metazoa > Chordata > Amphibia > Caudata > Salamandridae > Lissotriton > Lissotriton vulgaris. The sequence goes on from NC_141691.1 coordinate 720,399,059, forward strand.
AGCATTCCCAGTCCAGAGGAAGGTCTCCTCAGCAGGAGCCCTCCGAAAAAAGATACAACCTTAGAAATGGGGATAATTTGAGAAAACCTGATAGATATCAAGATAATGATACACGTTCCGCTCGTACCTTTCAGACTTCCTCGCAGAAATCCGAAAGAAGAGGAAGTTCAGAGCAAAAATAAGAACGCATGAAGTCTAAAGACGAACAACACGTTCCAAAAAATAAGAAAACTCAATTTCCAAAAAAGAAGGTAGCAAGTCTCAAAATCAGACATGCCGAGGATCTTGAGGACACAACTCAAGAACAGGGAGTGGGCCCAAACAATGCTACACAGCGCAGCAGAGGTAACCATAGCTCGCAAGATCCTGAAGGATCATCTGGAGACAGTGGACTTTGATGAAAGCATCCAAGTGGAAACTGCAGATACCAGGGTTAGTGTACCACATGAGTTATATGAAGTAACACTCCGGATGGAGGGTGACAAACCAAGAAAAATTAGAGAACTCTTTTGGGAGAAGCTCTCTAAGGATTATGACATCCTACTAGCTGAACAAGACTGGCCACCTGAATTTGTCAGGGAGAGCCCACATGGCGAAGATATAATTATGCCAGCCTTCTCAAATCACATTCCAATACATCAAAAATACACATATGCCAGGAAATGGGCTGTGGCCCAGTCCCCAGCATTATACAAAAATCATGTAGGATGGGATGAGGATTCTCCTAACCATAAAATCCAGCTAAAAACTCAACCTAGTATGCAAAGGCAATATCCTGTAAAACAGGAAGCTAAAAAATAGGTCAGGGAGATTTTAAATCAACTTGAATACCAAGGGGTGATTGAAACATGCACATCATCTATGAACAATCCTTTGTTTCCTGTCTCCAAGCCAGACAATACATATCGTCTAGTTTTGGACTACAGACACTTAAACTCTTGTTGCAAAACATTTGCAGTACAAAACGCACACAGTGCAGCACTGATGAATAACATCGTGCCCAAAAAATATAAAACTACATTAGATATCTCAAATGGTTTCTTCTGTCAAAACATTGCACCAGAAAGCAGGTATTTGACCACTTTTTCCATAATGGGGGCACAGAGACAATTTTGCCGTCTCCCCCAAGGATTCAAGAATAGTCCAGGGTTATTTTCAGCCAGAGTAACAGAGTTACTACAAATGTACGATGATGAGGCATTATCCTATGTCGATGACATCTATCTTACAGATGATGATTTGGACGTGCACTTGAAAAGGGTGAACACCATAATACTTGGGCTCGCCTCTAAAGGGTATAAATTCAATTTTAAGAAATCACGAATTGCCCACCTCAACGTCCTTTTTTTGGGATATGAGTTATCAAGTGAAGGCAAGAGCCTGGCAGCAAACTTCTTAGAGAAATGTGCGCTGCTCCAACCTCCAAGAACACTGAAAAACTTACCGTCAATTCTAGGTTTCCTGAATTTTGGAAGAACTTATGTTCTAAACTACGCAGAAAGGGTTAAACCTCTCTACACACTAATCAAACCTGATTTTAAAGCTACTAATTGGACACAAAAACACACAGAAATTTTGCGTTCAGTGCAAACAGACATGTTAGCAAAAACACAGTTACAAACACGCGACAACGTGCGCAATCTCGTAATCCGAATAATTCCAGGAAGATGCGGATTCACATACCTAACCTTTAACAAAGGAGAGACGGTACCAATAGCATACAAATCACATTTGTACACACAAGCGGAAATGAAATTTATCAAGAGAAAAACCAAATTACACAATCACCCTCTTCAAAGTCCAATAATCTATGAACATAACTGTAGGATAGTGGTGTTATTTCCAAGGTTATTACACCAACATCAATCAATGGTTCAATGGCAATTCAAAGTATGGATCCAAAACCAAATCTTGTGCTTCAAGTTCTTTATTAGTCAAATATGTTAAAAGTTTCCCAGCTTTACACTGCCTTGTAAAGCTGGGAAACTTTTAACATATTTGACTAATAAAGAACTTGAAGCACAAGATTTGGTTTTGGATCCATACTTTGAATTGCCATTGAACCATTGATTGATGTTGGTGTAATAACCTTGGAAATAACACCACTATCCTACAGTTATGTTCATAGATTATTGGACTTTGAAGAGGGTGCTTGTGTAATTTGGTTTTTCTCTTGATTCTTGGTATTTGCATTCAGTTGCATTGCTCAAACACCCCTGGTGGTGGGTGTCTTATCAAGTTCTCAGTGCACCTCTATTTGATACCTCACGCATTACGTACCCGGGGAGAATAACTATAACAGTAGGTGCGGACGTTTTCTCTGATGAGAAACACTACCGCCATTTTCTTTGTATGGAAATGAAATTTACTTCAACAGAAAAAATACTGACAGCGGTTCAGACTAAGTATGGGCGGTAAATCCTCTCCGCTCGCGAAAATTGCGAATTTTCGGCAATTTCGCGATCCGCAAATCTCGCAAAATTGCCCAAAAATTTGCGAATTCGCGAGCGGGACATATTTTTTTTTGTCCCACAGGAAGCACAGTTAAGGCAGGTGCTTGAGTTGAAGCTAACTTTGTTACCATTTTAGAATGGTGCCGGCAAGCTGCCAGAGTGCTTGCTGGCACCATTCTAAAATGGTTACAAAGTTAGCTTCAACTCGGGCACCTGCCTTAACTCTGTAAGTACTTCCGGTGGGCCAAAAATTAAACCTCAACAGGAAGCACTTACAGATATAAATAAACCAGATGCCCGAGTTGAAACTCAAATTCAGTAACGTTTTAATCAGCCCAAAACATTAGTGAGCACGGTCGAGGCTGGGCAAGTGTGCTTTAACCCCATATCTGCCGTCGAAAATTAGCTTTAGTACCCGAGGGAGATCATTGCATCCCTGAGTTTCTCGAGCGCAATCCCCATTCCTGTGACCAGTAGGCTGCTTTCTCCTCATCTGCTGCCCTGCTCGCTCTCTGATCCTTTAAACACAAGAGGCATGTGAACACGCATAGAAGGCCCACACCACACACTAGCGGTATCAAACGTCTTCCCGCCCTTTCCCGATCCCAACTATGATGGACAGCTCACTCAAGGGACCTCGGCGCATTTTGGCGCGGTGGCAAGTTACAGGCACACATGGTCAGTGGAGACAAATCTTCTGGCCCTACACAGCTGCAGTGTAGGAAAAGCACTATCATTTACCCAACGAGGTAGCACTTACTGGATTAGCCAGTAGAAAGTACTCCAGTTGAATAGAGGTATTTCAAAAAACTGTGGAACCTTTGTGGATAACTATGCAGGGCAGGATTCATTCTGGCACGAGGCTCCTGTCACAAAAATTAAACCTCAACAGGAAGCACTTACAGATATAAATAAAGTAGGTGCCCGAGTTGAAGCTCAAATTCAGTAACGTTTTAATCATCCCAAAAGCATTAGTGAGCACGGTCGAGGCTGGGCAAGTGTGCTTTAACCCCATATCTGCAGTCGAAAATTAGCTGTAATACCCGAGGGAGGTCTTTGCATCCCTGAGTTTCTCGAGCGCAATCCCCGTTCCTGTGACCAGGAGGTTGCTTTCTCCTCATCTGCTGCCCTGCTCGCTCTCTGACCCTTTATACACAAAAGGCATGTGAATACGCATAGAAGCCCTGCACCACACACTAGCGGTATCAAATGTCTTCCCGCCCTTTCCCAATCCCAACTATTATGGACAGCTCACTCAAGGGACCTCGGCGCATTTTGGCGTGGTGGCAAGTTACAGGCACACATGGTCAGTGGAGACAAATCTTCTGGCCCTTTACGCAGCTGCAGTGTAGGAAAAGCACTATCATTTACCCAACGAGGTAGCACTTACTGATTAGCCAGTAGAAAGTACTCCAGTTGAGTAGAGGTATTGCACAAAATGGTGGCATCTTCGTGGATAACTATGCAGGCCAGGATTCATTCTGGCACGAGGCTCCTGTCACAAAAGTTAAACCTCAACAGGAAGCACTTACAGATATAAATAAAGCAGATGCCCGAGTTGAAGCTCAAATTCAGTAACGTTTTAATCAGCCCAAAACATTAGTGAGCACGGTCGAGGCTGGGCAAGTGTGCTTTAACCCAATATCTGCCATCGAAAATTAGCTGTAATACTCGAGGGAGGTCTTGGAATCCATGAGTTTCTCGAGCGCAATCCCTGTGTAGTTCCTGTGACCAGGAGGCTGCTTTCTCCTCACCTGCTGCCCTGCTCACTCTCTGACCCTTTATACACAAGAGGCATGTTGACACGCATAGAAGCCCCGCACCACACACTAGCGGTATCAAACATCTTCCCGCCCTTTCCAAACTATGATGGACAGCTCACTCAAGGGACCTCAACGCCTTTTAGCACGGTGGCAAAGTTACAGGCACACATGGTCAGTGGAGACAAATCTTCTGGCCCTTTACGCAGCTGCAGTGTAGGAAAAGCACTATACATTTACCCAATGAGGTAGCACTTACTGATTAGCCAGTAGAAAGTACTCCAGTTGAGTAGATGGAAATTGCAAAAAATCTGCGATTTTGCTGGAAAATCCACGACTTTCCGGACTTTTTTCCGATTTCACGTGAATTTGTGGACCGCAGATCCGCAAAATTCGCCCATATTTAGTTCAGACTGCTGTGGCAAAAGAGAGAGCCATTGCACAGGGTAAACACATTAAAATTGTTACACCTGTACCTGCCTTGGAGGCAATAACAAAAGCGAGCATTCCAAATGCTAAAGCTCTACATTCGAGATGGATACAATGGGTTAATTCTCTTGCTGCAACAGACATTGAATACATTTTTGACCCGTATTTAAAAACACAAGAATTCCTACAATACGAATTAGAATGTCCTCTGTCGACTGAAATTCTGCCACTTGAACATTACGGCTGTATAATATATACAGATGGATCAGCACAGCGCGCAATTGGGGGTAAACAAGCCTATAGTGCTGCATGCGCGATAGTTAAATGTCGCTGGCGCGAAGGTAAATTTAGACCTATGGTCACTTAAACTCAATCACTCGGAGACTGTACAGCTCAGCGAGCTGAACTACAGGCTTTCAAGATGGCGCTTGAAAATACAGATCGTGAATTCCCCACACTGATTGTGTGCAATTCATATTACTGCGTCCAACCTTACAATGGATATTTGCAGAACTGTGTACAAAATGGTTTCAAAGCTGAAAAGGTGGCACAATTAAGCATAAATTTCTTTGGGAACAAGTAGTTCTTTTGCAAAAAGAACTACAAAAGATTCACATAATTTATACACTGAGTCATCAGCGTGATGGTGCTCACGCTGAAGGGAATTCATTGGCTGATGAGGCCGCAAAGGCAGCTGTGGAAATGGCTTCCTGTAGCTGCAATTACTCGTTCAAAAACAAAAATAGACAGCAAAACAATGCTAGCAGTCAAAGCCTCAATGGAAGGTAGCTATGCAGCGTTACCTCTAAACTATCCACTCACGTATACATACATAATTGATGCAAACTCCATTCCTTTTGCTCAAATCCCTGGAGTGGGGGACAGAGTAATCCCAAACATGAACCAGAGAGGTGCTTTGGTTCACAAAGCACATTTGGGAGAGGGTCTGAGACATCAAGGGATCTTAGAATCTCTAATAGAATTACAAGCGATGTACTGGTGGCCGGGAATGAGCGTCAAAGTTTACAAATTCGGAATCAACTGTGATGCCTGTTACAGAGATCATAGCTTTGAAAGCCACCAGGTACCTGACTACAGAGTAGCCAGCCCAGTACAGACACCACTGTTAGACAGCATTAGACTATCTACACGCAGACGTCGCCATAGACGTACGCGGTCCCATAAATATTAAGACAAGATTCATTTGGATGTGGCCCCAGCGCTCGGCTGACCACAGACCGGTTATAAAAGATTTGCGAGTCTTTATCGGCACATACGCAAACGGCACGCTACATTCTGACCAGGGTTGTGCGTTTGGCTCAAAAGCTTACAAGGTGGCCATGGCTAGCTTGGGCGTTGCATTGCGGTTTTTGAGTCCCTTCCATCCTGAGGGAAATGCGGTAGTGGAAAGAAAAAAACGTGACATAAAGCAATCTATAAGAGCTAGGGTATTGGGTTCGGGTGACGGGTGGGTCAAACATCTAAATATTGTCCAAAGGAGTCTTAATAATCTGCCAAGAAATTCTCTGGGGGGAATCACTCCATATGAACTACTATTTGGTACTAGAATGGGTATCCAGGACCTTGATCAAACTTCAGTGGTGGAACAGAAACCCTTTGATATCAAAGACCGTTTGCCTGTTTTACAGGACTTAAATGAAACAAGAAGAAGTCTGAGTAACACAACACAAAAGCTGACGGCCACTGAAGAAAAACCACCTGTCCCAGCAAGACCTGTCTGGATTCCAAAGATTGGGGCTCTAGTCAGGGAAAAGATCACAGTAAAGACGGAATTTGGGCCTTCTAATAGAAAAGCAGTACCTGTCTTAGCAATTCTTGGAACAAGATCAGTGTTACTACCGCCGCTTGCTGGAAAAAGGAAGAACAGAGCAGTATCAATTGACCTGGTAAAACCACATCATGTGGCCAATAATAAGTAGTAGACCCAGTGGACTCCCAATAAGTAGCAGACAACCAAATCTGGCTACTATTCAAGAGGTTCAAACTGAAAGACTTATCACCTTTGATAAACTTGCAGTGGGAAAAGAAGGACTTTGCAACACAGCCATGGAACTCGTCCCTCTTGACACCCAAATATCAGTTCGTCAAGAAACTCCTGTCTACAATGATGTAGCATCTGATTATACAAACATGTCAAAGGAGGAAGCTACTCCATTGATCTAAAAACTCCGGATGAGATACCAACTATTGACAGAACTGCTTCTGGCTATTTTATCAACTTTGATGACTTTTCTGAGGATCCCAGTGAACCTAAGACTACGCCAGTAAATAAAACCTAAAGAAAAAAATAACAGAACTCTTTCATCAACTTGAAAAAACTTATCTGGTTTCACCATGGGTTGAATTTTGGATTGTGTTAGGTGTACTTTTTCTCCTACTTTGGCTCATTCTTGTTTTAAGTCTGGGAAAAATAATAGATGGAAAATATAGTACAATGGACACAGCAAGTCAGAACATCAACTTACTCCTCCAACCTTACAAATCATCTCATCATGAACGAAGAGACCTGTCATCAGTGAACATCACAGCCGTTCCTATACCTGGTGGTATAGCATGGGACACAACTGACTATGACATTCTGGGCCCGGTGGAACTGTTGAAATTTCCACACAAGTTCAAGGTTTCTTTAAGTGATTTTGTTTCATCAAGCACCTTTTCAGATGATTGGGACTTTGAAACTGTTAATAATATGATGTCAGACTTAGAAATTTCAGCAACATTTAAAAAAACATGAACATCTAGAAGGTTCAACAAGTTATGAAGAAATGTATTGTTATAATCATTTTGGTCACCATTATTTGAACAAATCTGTAAATCCTAGGAATGTTTTGGCTTATAACCAATGGGAACATTGTCCGACGCCGTTAAAACATTTTATGAGAAATGTCCATACTTTACAGGTTTTAATATGACAAATCCAGAAACGTTTTATTTTAAAAATATAAATAAGACAGGAATGAAAACAATGTTGACCAACACTAAACAAATGTATTCTGCAAACTTTTATGCTCAGCTGTCTACATCAGGTTTTAACTTTTGTAAATACAATATTGAGATAAAAACTGTCTGGGGCACAAAAGAATGGCAGGTGCAGGGTTTAGAAGCCTTGTTCAGAGCCTGCATTATACCAGAACAAATTATATTTTTGAATGAAACAGTTCAACAAACATCATGTCTTGGCTTAGCTAACATAAAAGAATTAAACAAACCGTCCATACCTAAAGCCACACCTGACAGTAACGGCACTGCAGATGAGAAGGTAGACTTAAAACAGATTTCAAAACACTACAGATCCAATCCTGATTGGAAACAATGGTTAATCTGGCCCATAGACACGAATAACTGTCAAGATAGATTCATGAACAAAACAGAAGGGTTCAAAATGAATTGGCTAGATCCAAGATACTCCCAAAGACAACATCCAGGGGTAGTCACCACATACAGTGTATGAAAATGATGCCTTGATTGGCTACAGAAATCCACACTTCCAGAAATTAAACAACACTTATATTTACTTAAAGAAGACGTTGACTTACAAGACTTTTTACTTGGGCCTCGTAAACAACGTCAAAAACGTTTCATATACGCCGGTATATACGCTGCGTACAACGAAGCTTGGAAAATAACGCAAATGGAAACTGCAGAAAAAATACGAGAAATTGATTGTATTAATTTAGAGAAACCAAGTCTTCAGTACACCTCTTGATCTGTGGAAAATCTGCCAGGAAGTAGGACAGCTGGGCTGCTACAAGCAAGGACTGTCACTCTGCTGGACTTATGTTCTAAAAGAACTGCTGCCTTACTGTGCTGACCTGCTGTGTGCTGCCCTCTTTCCTGGGGAAACAGAACTGGACCTGCAACTTCATCTTGAACCGAGGACCCTAGAGTGACTACTTTGTCAGGTTTGCTGGCCTCCTGATCTCCTGGTTTGAGCCACAGGGACATGAAATACTCCCCAAGCAGCTCCTGGACCCAGCTACAGAAAGTTCCTGACCTCCAGGCGGTGCCCCTCAGGTCCTGGACATTTGATGTGGCTCACAAGCTCTTAAAATCTTAGACACTTCACAACCAAGAAAGTGTCTGTTTGCACAGAGACTAGACCGCTTGCACCAAAATCATTGCAAGCCGCCAGCAGCTCGTCTCTTCGCATAACAGCATCCACAGCCCCTGTGGGACGGTCATCGTTAAGATGAAGCCTGCTTGTCCGCGATGCTTGTCCTGCTCTTCGCACCTCACTTACTACACCCACGACCCTCTCCAGTACAAATTGGACTCTTTACACAAAACTTGAGAAGGTAAAACTTCAGCAGGACACACTGGAAATGGATACGACCCGTGCTTCAATGCCGTCTGCCTGAACTTTTAACTTTGACCCGGTCCAGTGTGACCAGATAGCCATAATTGGTGCTTTATGCTTTTAGGTGCTGTTCTTCACTATATTCTTTAATTATTCACAGCTCTAGGTCTTATTATTGGATTTTGTCATTTTGGTCTTATTTAATTTAATTTGGGGTTTGCATGTGCCTTACCCTGACTAAGGGCCATATGTATGAAGCCGTTTTTGAATCGCAAAAGCCGAAATTCGCAGAATTTCGGCCTTTGCGACTCGCAAATGGCTGTTTTGCACGTTTTGAAATGTATGAAACATTCCCAAAATAAGGAATTGCAAACTTGTGCGGTTCCTTATTTTTCCATAGCATTTAGGGAATCGCAAATTTGCGATTCCTTAAATGCTATGTATGTAGCAATTTTAGCTTGCAAATTTTGTTTAAGAATTCGCAAATTACCGCCAACTTTCAGTTGATGGTAACATGCGAATTCTTCCAGAAATGCATAAATTGGAATTTTTAAAGGTGGCATATGATGCACACACATGCCCATAGGGCATGTATGTGCGCCATATGCACACACATGTTCTTTTCAGGGGTGCAGCAGGGTGTCTTTGAGACACCCCTGCACCCTTGCAATAATTCTCAAATTGCGATTAGCAAATTGCGAATTCGCAATTTGAGAATTATTTTGCATTCATTCCTATGGGCCTCCTGGCCACTAAGAATGCATTGGAAATTTCTCCTTAATTGCGAATTCGCAAAATGCGAATTCGCAAATAAGGAAGCTTAAGGAATCGCAAATAAAAAGCTATTTTTTTCATACATACCATTTTGCATTTCCTAAATAGCGATTCCTTAAAATTCGCTATTTAGGAAATGCAAAATAGTTTGATGATACATATGGCCCTAAGACTGTGGTTGCTGCTTGACCAGGGCTTATACCCTAGTCAATCAGTGACCCAGTTTGTTACACTTGGATTCACTCAAACCACACTTCTTTTCATAAGAGCGTTTGATTCAACACACCCTCAAAAAAATATCATGGCAATTCAGGTCAATCAAGATCTCCAAATCATGCACTCTTCAAGAACTCCTACCCTTTAGATGTAAATGAGAGATTAATCAAGTATTCTATGAACATGTTAGTGTTAAAATTGATTTATTTCAACTTTCAACACTGTAAATTCTTCCTAACATGCATCTTTATACTACATACTAATATTATGAGGTCTATTATTATGAAAAGTAAAACCAATTAACGTCACATCAAGAAAGGAGACTCTTTGGGCATAGGGGTCATTTTTTGGGTTTTACAAGCTGAAACTCTCACTTTAGGAATTTGTTGTTTGTAAAACAAAAAAAATGGTTGGATGGATGCATGGATGCATGAAACTTGGTGGCAGCTCAGCAAACCTTTAATGCTTTCAGAGGAGTCGCTGTGGTGATTGACAACTCTGAAAGCATAGAGAGCTCCACAAAGTGGGTGGAGAATCTATATGTATATAGTGGACAGTAGTCTGCCAGGGAAGTGGCGGGTATTACCTCAGCCCTCTAGTGGACATCTGGCTACACATCAACCTCTAAATGAGGACCTAAAACATCAAACTCTCTAAGACCTTACATGATGTTAGACCGACCAGACACCATGAACAAAACCCTACACACTGCAACTGAACCCATATTTTTCATGGAAAAACTGTGAAAATTTGAGACCTGAGCCAAATAGCATGGGACAAAACTCAATATGTTTCAGTGACACTTCTTTCTTTCCAAAGCCTTTTACATCCTTCAGTATGATGATACAGGAGAAAGCCTTCCAAACAGCATACAAGACAAAGCCATCAAATATTCTTCTTTGGCTTGATCATTGTAATGCAGCACTGACTAAGGAACACAAGAAGAAGGAAATCCAGAAACACAAGATGATCAATGGTTAAGCAACCAGGCCAGGCCTCAATCCAAGGAATTTATACCACATAGATCCAGTCCTAAAAAAAATCTTCATTGGCAAATTGTGAACCAAAGAGGCACATTCAAGATGCTGTTCCTTGAGTACAGAGGGATCGAAAATCTGAAACTGCCCTAACTCCCTGAATAGGCTCTTAGATCAAGAAGTGCCAAATGGACCGTATAAATGCACTTCCACTGAAATATGCATGGGGCTAACAACCTCAAAATTCGGAGACCTAGATTATGAATGAATAAGAGCCACAAGGTAAAACAAGGCTTGGCAAAGCCAAAGGGTCTGGCCTTTTTAAAGACTGCAACTTTTTATTTACCTATTTATTTAGTTTGAAATACACGCAATATGCAAGACAGTTTTAAATATATAAAAATAAAGAAGTGGCCCAGCAGCCGAGTCACTCCATCTCCGGCACCGACATGTACTGCTTTCCAGCAGCTGTGCACATGTAATCGAGCAAAGTGTTGTTACTCAGAGTGCACGACAGTCAGTTGATCAAGTGAGCTGACCCATTGCCCGACACTGTACGCTGGGGTGGGTGGAAGCAAAATGAGAGTGGAACAGAATAATCAATGAAGAGGGCTGACCCAAAAATGTTTAGTTGTCATTTTTTTTTTATTACATGAAGCTGGAAGACTTAAAAAAGCCTAGGCTGAAAGCCTTCATGACAGGGTAAAGACATGTACTCAAGAAGAAGTGTTCTCATGAGAGTTCGTTTTGCGTCACCTCCCTAACAAATGGACCAGAGCCCATCAACAAAATCTGAAGATAATGTTCAACAAACCATCTTCCAATATTACTGGAGGAGGGAGAGGTTCTTAACTCATTTGTGGAGAGGAGTTGGCCGAAGGCTAGGGTGGTCGACCTCAAATCTGGGTTCGAGCCTCGGCAACGACGCTGAACATCCTATGATTCTGGGCAAATCACTTACAGCTAGAGATCATCAAAGAGCCGTTTTGCGAGTCCTTAATAGCGATTATTAAGGAATCGCCATTAAGGACTTGCAAAACGGGATTCATGTAGGAATCACTAAATAAATTGCAATTCCTACACATTTCTTATTTGCGATTAGCAAATTGCTAATCCCAAATAAGGAATACTCCCCATTCATTCCTATGGGCCTAAAGGCCCATAGGAATGAACGGGGAGTATTACTTATTTGCGATTAGCAATTAGCTAATCGCAAATAAGATAGCGATTTCAAGGGTGCCAGGGGTGTCCAAAGGACACCCTGTAGCACCCCTGAAATGCAAATTTACACAGGTGTTGCGCTCACACATGTCCAAAGGACATGTGTGTGTGTAACATGCAACTGAGAAAAATGCACTAAAGTGCTTTTTTCTATTTTTTCGCTATTTACCACGAAGTCAGACTTCGTGGTAAATAGCGGCCAAATATTGCGAATTTGCAATTTAAAATTGGTTAATGAATTGCATTTAAGGAATCTCTAATAGAGATTCCTTAAATGCAATTCCTCGCAAATATGCGATTTCGCAAATAGCTTTTTTTGCATTCGGGATGATGAATCCCAAATGCAAAAATTGCGCTCGCAAAGGGCCAGATTCTGAGAATCTGGGCCTTTGCGAGCCGATTTTTCGTTCATGAATCTGGCTGTTAATCTCCTGCCTAACAAAAATGAATGTGTCTTCATGTAATGCAACTGGTGCTATGTAAAGCGCTCTGATACCCGATTCGGGTCAAGTTCACGCTATATAAAACTCTGTTTAAAAAACGAAAATGTATCAATTGGATGATCTATTTGCCCTTGCCTTTGCTTCGATCTGCACAATATGACACTTAAGTGCAAAATGAAGCGAACAGAAGGTGACAGACAGGTGCTACTTAAAACGCTAACATAAATATAGAAATATATATTTATCAACCCAGGCATAATTATAAAAATGTGTACATTACAGTTAGGACAAAAAGTTCAGAAAGTTTTGTGAATCAGAGATACATTTGCAAATTAGAGCCATACAAAGGCTCATACTGTGCATGATGGAAGTTTTGTAAACTGGGCCCTTGCGGTTTCTAAAGTGCAGACTGGAGTGGATAGTTTCGCTGCCTTATTACATCACAATTGGTTCCACAATAGATTGTTTCTTTTGTGATAATTCCTTCTTCCGTGTAAGGAGAAAAAAATATATGACGCAGTTCTTTTTCTAGAACAATAACTTAGCGTGCATGGATTTGGACTCACAAATGAAGTTACAACCCATTTCCTATCAAGCTGCTACACACACAGAATACAACATATGTCTCCCGGTTTAGTGACAATTCGGGGCTTATTTAAAGTGCATGGCAGCTTTGGGTGAGGAATCACCCATTTGTCTCGCAGCACCACAAATTGCAAACGATGACAAGCCCGTATTTGCAAACAAAAGCAGACAAAGGCATGGAGGCTCCGTGGAAGTCTGCAAGAAGGGGCCCTTTTGTTCAAACCTGCTCGTGGTTTTAAGCCTGTAATGCCATTGCTGCAAAAGCCCAGTGATGTGAAACACATTGTGGCACTTGAAATGGGGATTTTTTTTCTTTTTGAGATATGTATCACTGTTCATCGAGATCAACGGGGGCGGGGTGGGGGCTCGGAAGCACGCATCATGCAAGGAGGAAGGGCACACGAGGAGATCCGTTTGGGCTCTGACCTGTTCCAGTGAAAGACTGCCAAGGAGTATCATGTCATGACGAGCATCCTTTTCAAATTGTTCAGCGTAGGAGGGGAGGGCTTCGTCTTCGGTCTCCTTGTAGAGGTCACGTGCTTTATTCGCAATGACAGGCCTCGCCGAGACGCAGGAATCTGAAGGAACCGGAACAGCAGCGAAAACAAGACAGAACACAAAGGGGTTGGTATACGTGGCTGAGGCAGGCACACGTGTGCGTTCGTACAAAACAAGGTCATGCTTTCTTTCGTATACTCAAATAAATGGATATGTATTTGTAGAGACATAGGGGAAAATGGAGGACCTCAGTTCACCGGAGCTCAGCAGGAGGATGGGAAGGGGAGGAGGGGGGAAGGGGGGTGGGGGTGGAGGGGGGGTAGTTGCTAAAATATAGTACAACAACATCAGTTTCAGTCAATCTTTCAGAAGCCTCCTTCATAGACATCAAGGCACCACAGGGCAGGGTTTTGTTGTTAATGTCCTTTCTTCTTTAGCTGCTGATGGCTCAAGGGACTTTAGATCGTGAGCTAGGTGCTAAGCAAGTGTTGTTTCTTCCACCTCCTGCAAGGTCGAATCGGCCTGTCTGGTAATCATAATTTTAAAACTTATTCTAGGCTATGCAGGGAACAAGTTATCCAAGATTATCACTCTGTAAACTACTTTGGGGCATTATTACAAGCCCCTATCGCCACCACAAGTCACTTTTGGTGACGTTGTGGTGGCGATAGGGGCTTCGCACACTGCCTTGTAAATAAGGCACCCTTTCACTCTGTACTTAGCGAGAAAGGGGAGGGCAATGGGTGTTGCAGTAGGCGTTCCACTGCAACTCCCATTGATTTAGACACTGCCCCCTATTTACAAGGGTGGCATAAATAGGAGGTAGCTCTAAAATTAAGCATATATAGAAACAGCAAATTACCATTGATTGTTTATGTGCAGGAAGGTACCCTTCATGCACATAAACAATCACAAAAAATTATGTTTTGCAACTTCTATGTGTGCTGCATTAAGCAGTACACATAAAAGTTACAAAACGTAATTTAAAGACTGTTTATGTGCAGGAAGGGACACATTACTGTACACAATCTTACCCTGCACACAGACACCCTTGGTACAGCCCTGCTTTTCTGAAGTGGCAGAGTGCTGCGTTAAGCCAGGAAGGCTAACACCACATTCCGTCACTTTGATGTAAATATGCTCCTTTGAGTCCTGGAAGAAATCATTGTATGGAGGCATAGAAAAAAGCACAAGGCCCGATTTAAAAGCCATTTTCAGCAGAAACCTGCTTTTGCTTAACCTCAAACATGTCTTTCTTTACACATCACAGGTATCCACAAAATAATATCTACCAGGTGTAATTGGATGTACTGCTGCATAATTGTGCTCCACAACTGTATACAATTGCACAGTAGTAAATCCAGAGCAAGGGATGTGAAGGGGGCAGCGTAAAGCAGGATTTACCTTAAGAGTTTGTGAGCACCCGCAAAATTGTCGATTTGTGGACATTCACAACTCTCTTTTATCCTGTCCGACCTTGGAAATGGTTGGAGATTTGCTCCAGTAAAAGTGAAGGAAATAACTCTAAGCTTGGGGGTATAGGGGAATGGTTTTCTCCACTAGGAAAAAAGGATTTCACTGTTAATAGGAAAAAAAATGAATGAAATGTGCAATTGCACAGCTCTTTATCCAACGTGTAATTGTATCCTGCACACAATAATGGAGAAATAACAGTGTTTTAAAAATTCAAGTCTTACTCAGTAAGATGTATAGAAAGCAGCGACTTGCACAGTTTCCAGACACACTATTGCTAAGTTTTGTGAATAGGGAAAAATCGTAAAACTGCAACTGTGAGCAAGAGTACGTGCGCAGATGCTTGTTTATGATTCCCTTTGTCAATCGGGCCTACAGTGTTCAGTAACCATTTATGATACAGTACCAACTCCTGCATTAGTTTTCATGCTGTGGAAATGTGAATACCGTATATAGAATATTTTATTGAAATGCATTTGGTACATGCCAATTCCATTATCTTCAGTCCAATGTATGTCGGATATTTGGGGTAGAATCGTATTACGAGCTCAATTCACAAGAAGTTCGAAGAATTATCTCCATAGGCTTACACCTACATTTTTAGTACATTTCTGACTCTCTTGGTATTCACAAAGAATTATAGAAATACTCATGGAAAGCTGTGACCGTCACTACGCTTCAGGAGCACCCAGATCCGTTTGAATAGCATTTGAAAATATAGCCAGGTTACATTTCCGAATTTATAACTGCAACCCATTGGTGCATTTGCTCTGAATGCATTTTTTTATAGTGGGAAACCCACTACTCCGTCAACAATTAATGGAGCATGTTGCTTTCGTTTTCCCAACATAACAATAGAGTTACTCCTGCCATGGACAGGAGTAAATCTACGGGCATTTTCACGGTTGGAAACTACATGGAAAAAGGTGTGCAAACAAATACCTACGAACAAAGTTTGTGGGTGTGCACTGTTTGCACGTTTTTTTTGCCATCGTGAAATACTAATAACCGACCACTACAAGTAGATTTATTCACAATTAACAGCACACCCTATGGGCATAACAGTCTAAAACTAAAGCAGTGATATGATACAGAAGACTGATTAAAATAGCCTCAAGCAAGTTAAAAAATGGAACAGATAGGAATGGATTTGAGTCAAGTATTTAAAAGCAGTCTTTCAGGAAAAGAGCACATATGGCTCTTGAGGAATATTCATGCATCCTCACTGTACTACACCTTCAAGGTTAACCGGGGGGCCTATTCACAAAGACAATTTGGAATATGTAAAGTAGCATTCCTGTAGAACTCTTTTAAATACTTATACATTTGTTAGAGAATTGGCCTTTAAAAATCTAAAATGGGACTAAATTTGGAATATTGAGGGAATATTCATATGCAATGAGTACATATGGAAAAGGCTGTGCCTTTTTATACTTTTACTATTATGGAGCCGGAAGTTTTGTGGCCAATTCACGAAGGCACATAAAAGAGTACTTCTGTAGTACTAAGCAGCCACGGGCCGTGGAGGGAGTTTCGGTGGGGAGGAGAGGCGGGGCAGGGGAGGGGCAGGGTGGGGGGTGAGAAAAACAGGAGTATGGATAATTGAAGGTAAGTAAACAATTTAATTATTAATAAAACAAATTTCGTAGCGTGCCCTGCATCGCAAAATGCGATGCAGGGTGCACTACGAAATTTGTTTTATTTATTAACACCTTGCCTGCGGCGCCGATTCTCACCCGGTGCTGAACATTCCATTCGCGGGTTTGGTCGTAACGGAACCATTCCATCATCCGCATAGCCCAACCGTGAGGCATAACGGAATGGTTCCATCACAAGCATCGAAGGGGCCTGTCTGGATTGAAAGGAGGACCTGTTCACTTCAAGGAGCAACTCTGAAGTCACACGGACATCAAAGGCACTTTTGGGTATAAGTATTTAGTCTCTGACTCACCCTAAAATCACTACTTGACTTGTATTTGAAGCTCCAGCAGAAAAACTGGTGTGCTGCTTAAAGGACTTACCTGGATTTCTGATCTGGAAGGCCTGCTTTTATGCTTGTTGCGTTGATGCTGGTAGCTCTCTGACTTTACTGAAAGAGAGCTGGACACTGCCTTCACTCTAAGTGTGCTCCAAGAATTTGTTGGCTTGCCTCCTTCTGCTTGAGACTCAGGCTTATCAAAGCCTCTACCCTTGTTCCTTTGCCTGGATAACTGAAAGTGGCCTAGATACTTGCAACATGGACTTCATCGCATCTACTGTCTGTTTGTAGCAGAACCGTTGTATCGACCCGGTTGCAGGAGTAAAATTAGAGCTTCGCATTGGAATCAGCGCTTTGCCTCCCAAGATTGACGCATCGGACAGCGTATCACTGCTGTGCAGTTTGTAGAGATTGACGCATCACCTCGACTTCATGGAGAACCTTTCACATCGATTGACGCCTCTCGACTCCGGCACCTGTCTATGGAACTGACGCATCACCATCAGCATGTCGAGAAAATCAATGAATCCTCAACTTGCGGGATCCATATTGACAAATCTCACTAGTGCCACAGAGAAAGGTACTTTGTTCAACAGCTTCTGCGTGGGCCATGTAGCCAGCCTGTGTTGCATCAAAGTCAGCCGAACTTTGACTTTGCCCAGTCCAGCGCAACCTCAAGTAACCCTTAAAGTGCTATTTGCTTCTAAGTGGTACACTTTTTTGAAATTCAATAATTCAACTTCTATACGTTGATTTTTGTCATTTTGGTCTTGTTTTGTTCATAATACAATAAATACAATACACTATTTTCTAAACCATAGTGGAGTTCTTTTGTGGTGTAGTCATTGTGTTACTCTGTGTTGCACAAATTCTTTACACATTGCCTCTTAGGTAAGTCTGACTGCTCTGTGCCAAACCAGCAGAGGATGAGCACAGGCTATCTTTTAGTGTGTACTTAGCTTACCCTGACTAGAGTGGTGATTCCTGCCTGGCCTGGGTGCAAATTCGCAGCTAACCAAGCATTCCAGTTCAAATAGGTATAGTTTCAAGTGCTTCGGGTAAAGATAATGTCACCATTTACCTCATCTAAACATACTCCCTGAATTTCTTGCACAGTAATAGAGAACTAGAGTGAGTATGTGTTTTTAAAGCATAAGTAGTGTAACCTCTGCTTCACACACGCCAATCTCTGGGATTTATGTTGAAAGCAGACCTCTGGACTAGTCAATGCAAAATTTCACAACCCACACTTCTTAGAGCCTCATTGCCAAGTGCTTCTGTAATCCTGATGCTCCTAATGAAAGTTACAGGCCCCTTTTCAGGGTTGGACCTGTCTATCAGACAGTACCCAATGGGCAGGTGTGACAGGTCAGTGCGTGGGCCAGGTAAGTGGGTCTATTTTATGGTCAGCTGAGCGATTTTTACTGTTAATTTCCTTGCTATTAAAACAAATATTGTCTACAGTAAACTCTAATCCATGCAGTCTTCGATACCTCACAAAATAAACATTTATACAGTCTTGAAAGGCACAGCATTTCCCTAATTTGCAAACATGGGCCACTTTTTAGCTATCTATTTCACTAATGGGGGCCACATTTATTCTACTGCCAAGGCCTATTTTCTGCCTCAGTCTGACGCTGCCCCATCAGAATTATGAGCTACACAGACACTCTGTGGATCCTGTATGTTTCACTCAGAAATTGCAGGTGAAACATTGGTGAAACATTGAGCACAAATGAGGAATTGCCAGGGAAATTATATCTGGAATTACAAATTCCACAGGTATTTCCTAATTTCTGAGGGGACCCGCAGAGTTAACCTTGTTAGCCACGTAGCTCCACCTCTCGGAGTTACCAGTACCTACTTGAGTAACTTTTATTTAAACTAAAGATGAGGCTTTAAACTCTTCCTAAATGGAAAGCCTCAGATGAATGAGAGGAATTCATACCTTCAGTTGATTTATTTAAAATGTGACAGGCATGTAATATTTTCTCTGTGAGGTTAAGGTGCTAGGTTCAAATGTTTACATGGTCTTCTATGTATGATGTGACACAACCTTGGTTTTTCATGATGTGTTGTTTTGGTGTGACAAACTCCTCAATCTATGTAATGTGTAAGTTTGAGGTGACCTGACTCATATCTGTACTTGGCTTTGTGTGGGGGTAGAGTCAAGTCTCAGATCTCTTATTGCACAGTCATATTTGTATTTCGGTCCGAGTATTTTACGGTCACCCGTCAGGTCAGCACCTGGATCATGTGGATTTATGCGAGCTGGGTCAGTAGGTTGATGTGTTATCTGTAGGTATATTTGAACTAAGCCCAAATATTTACATGAATACATATTTGTTTGGGCTGACCAGACTCAGTTGTATAATTGGTTCTGTGTGGGATTACGATTACCAAGCTGAGATCTATATATGCTTATTTATTCATGTAGCAACCAAGGGCCATATTCGTCAAGGGCTTGCATTGCTCATGTGTCAGACAAGGGCAATGCAAGCCCTTAAGTGAGATTTGCCAATCCTCGCAAAGCCACCTTGCATGACTTTGCACGGCTTGGTAAATCTAGGGCAACGTAAGGCAGCACAAGTGGCTGCCTTGTGTTACTCTGTGCCAGAAATGTGTTTCATGTGTGAAGAGTAGTTGTTCTCACGCATTGAAATTGAATTGAAAGAGTACTTGTATAGCGCCATACTACCCGGAGGCCTCGTAGCGCTTCAAGACCAGAAGTGACAATTCAATGAAGACATTAGTTGAAAAGATGTGTCTTCAGGTGTTTACGGAAGGCAGTAAGGTTGCGTATCTCTCTCAAAGATTGGGGAAGAGCGTTCCATGATTTGGCTGCTAAATGTGAGAAGGAGCGGCCTCCGCATCTCACTTTCTTTATCCTTTTGATGGAGGCTAGAAAATGGTTACTAGATCGAAGCGACCTGGATGGAAGATAGAGTGGTATTAAAGGGTGGAGAATTTTGGGGCCTGTTTTCCAAATGGCTTTGTGAGCTATGCACAATGTTTTGAATTGAATTCTGGCATTCATTGGAAGCCAATGTAATTGGCGGAGAGCTTGTTTGGCCGATTGTCTCCTAGGTATTTTGGGGCATTACCATATTTACAAAGACTAGAATACCTTGGAATTCATTAAAATGCTATCCCTTCCCATGGAAGGGATAATGAGGAGAAATATCTGTATTTCCAAATGTTTTTCAGCTTTCTAAGAGTGCTGCAAGAGGAAAATGTGTCTAAGGATTGTTTTTGTAGAGAAGGTGCATTCCTGACCTCACCATTTGACACAGTGTTGTCTTGTTGCATTGAGCTGTGTCTAATATTGATAAATCAGGCCCCAAGTTTACATCTGTGCAAGACTTGGTGCAGAAAGGACTTGAGTGAAAAAACATCTGGACCTGCACTTCAATTTGTGTAGGTGTCGGGGAGTAAGAACTGTTCACTTCTTGTAAAACACCAATTTTTAGTTCTAATATATCTTGATCTTGAACACAATGTTGAAATTAATAACAAAGTAACTGAATAGCATTTGCATTGTGAAACAAACAGATTTTTCCATGGTGGTGATTCAACACACCACGTTTTGCTGCCCCAGAACAATGGCTACTGCATGACTCCTTGTTCTGATGCAGTTGCTTTTTGAGACTCAAGTTTGTACCTTGTTTGGTGTATAGGCAGTTCTATACAAGTCAGTTGTTATTGCTGCTTGTATTTTGGTAACTGAGTCTATAGAATGAATCCCACATGATCAAGCATATGTTATCCCTACAGAAACTTCGCAAAAATGGTACGTGAAGGAAATGCTTATTTGTCCATATCTTGACTGTTGAGGTTTTTTATTCTTAAAATAAAAGTGAGCATTTTCCTATTGCCACATCCCAACTCTATCCAGGGCCTCTAATTCTTGGGCAGCTGAAAGAATAATTCAGTTTTTCTTAATAGGGCAATACATGGTTTCCTTTGTGAGTTCCTTATTTTCGCCTCATCCAAATTTTGTAGTTTTCCATGTTTCAGCTTTACGTTTTCTGTCACGTTTGTACTCAAGTTATGTTTGAGTCATAACAGCTGTATGTTCAACTTTCAGTCTGAAAAACTTTATTTTGAGGTTAGCGCTCAAGTTCTCTTGAGCTGGAACTAATTTCTCCTTTACTTGGATATAAGCAATGTTTTACTCATTTCTTTAGATCATTTTTGAGACAGTCATAGGAAAAATTTAATATATCAACCTTACTACGCGTTTGTAAAATTGTAATTACAATTCTAATCTCAAATCAACTAACTATACTTGCACTCTTCATATGATGTACATTTTAGACTTTAAACGTCAGCACAATGGAATTTACAACAATGCACACACAAATACGTTTTAGAGTTTTGTGCACGCGTTAATATATGCCTGCAACCAATGGTTTAGGGATCCCAAACTATGTGAGTCTGGGAGTTCTTCAGTGCAGGCCGAAAAATGTCTTCCTCCATTCCTACCCACTCAGCAGGAGGAAGGCCTTACTGGGAAGTACTTTCGATCTGACAATAGAGAGCCAAACATACTCCCAGAGCCAGGATGGTAACAGTCAATCAAAATGACAATTTGCCATTACGGATTTCCGCTTCCTTTAACAACAATGCCCTTTTTAGGACATTTGGTTCAAACTATCTCACTCTACCTCTTGTGCAGGCACTTAAAGAAGCACCTGAAATTGGCATCAAGGCAGAACTGACATTGAGGTGTTCCTATGCATCTCCGCTCGATTGCTAGTTTTTTAAAATTCGTAATACCAGCACTGAGGTGAGACTTTTAAAATATATATCTGTGCGTCATCAGAACCAAGTCCACATCTTTCACGCGTACATATTTGGCCACTCCTTCTGCAACTTGCAAAAAGATGTGCAATTTCTTTTAGTGGTGCCTGGTGCCTGCAACTCTCCTGTTGAGGCAATTCCCCAAAAATATTTTTGCCGCCATCTTGCCATTGTGAAAACATTGTACATACAGCAAGTTCACCGTAGTTAAAGCATCAAAAGTCAGAAATCTGTACTTGAACCCAGTTACTGCACTTGGCACTTAAGGCAAAAATGTGTCAGTATCACCATCACGTGCAGTATGGCTATCTCGCTTTTACCTTGTGACTCCATCATTTCACGTTCATCCTCATCCAACAGCCTTAATATTTCATTTTGAAAGATTTTTTCATCAAGATTTGCAGGAGCTGAAACAAACATTCAAAACAAACATTTTAAATGATAGAATTTGGACTTAAAAATCAAAATGAATTACACAGAATTTATATCACTTGTCTAAACTTGCAATGGGCATTACCACCTGTTTCAAGTTTTCAGGGAATAGCAGGAAAATGTTGCTCGTTACCACAACAAAATCGGTATGTTATGGTGAACCCCGTACTGTTTTCTCATGTTAAATTCCGGCAGGTGTAACCTGACAACATTTAACGAAAGGTAATATATTTAACACAAACACCCCCCAACTAAGTCAAACAGGGTTTTGCATAGGGGTCGGAAAACACGAACATTATCATAATTATGGGCTAAATTGTTACGTTTTTTTAAATTATGAAAATGCAAGCACCACCCTTTGCTGGCAGCAACTTATCTTCAGCCTCAGATTTTATGTGACACTCTACAACTGGTGGGTGCCAGGCAGCAGTTGAATTTGTGAATGAGCCTTTAAGTGAAATAATAGTTGGCACTTGAGGATTTAACATTTTTTTTTTGCTGAGTTTTATATAGCGCGAACATGACCAGAGCGCCTTACATAGCACCAGTTACGTAACATGAAGATACACATTCATTTTTTTTTTGTTAGGCATGGGGAGATTAAGCGATTTGCCCAGAATCACAGGATGTTTGGCGTCGTTACCGAGACTCGAACCCAGATCCCCAGGTCCGAGTTGGCTAACGAAACTCCTTTCACAAAATGATGGCTGGTTCAATCCAATTTTTTTATCTTCTTTTTATTGATTCGTCCCCGAATATCTTACCGATGTCAACACATCTTTAACAACAAGGAAAGCAAAAAGTAAACATCTGCACATGAATTGTACATCGATTTTCCATTAAGAATTTGGCCATTGATAAACCTTTTCTGAGTCTTGACTCTAGTCTCATTAGAACACCTTGATTTAACACTTAGAAAAGAAAATGAGGGCGTGGCTTGGATGGCGAAGAGGACCAAGAAAGTCAAATTGATGGTCCAGTATTCCGAAAGATTAATGATGAATACATAATAAAAGTAAGCTTAAGATATTGGCCAATGTAAAAGAATATAACACAAGCAGATAGACACATGACATGTTAGTATAGGGATCTACTTTCTCATAAAAATATTCCTTGAGTCTAATTGTATGTATTCTCCTTTTTAGAAAGAATATACCTGGTTTTTATCAAAGTTCAGTCCTGAGGAAGGTGTTTATTTGATCCAAACTTAAAGCACCGAAACGCGTCGACATAAGGACTCCAAATGTTTTTTTTACATTGTATAAAATTGTATTAATTTGTATGCTGTATGTTAAATCTATGTAACACCTGCCAACAAAGACTCACAGATCAATTTAGAACTTTATAGAATAAGTATATCTTTGACTTGAGCAATTGATTGCATATTGTTTTTATATAGTTTTTTATATTGTTTTCAATCTGTGTATTGGAATTTTAATCTGGTTTTTCTAAAAATAACTTTGTGAGAAATGAGGAGCCTATAAAGTTTTTCTGTATTTTATATTTCCATCATGTCATGTGAAAATCAATAGAGTCTATCTGCTATTTGCCAAATGATCTAGATTTAACTGAAGAACACAGAAAGGAAACCCCCTTTTTTCAGATTACGTATACCCAGTCCTTTCTGGTTTATCTGGGAAACTCTCTTCTTTGTAAGTTGGATGGCAAGGAGGTAAAACGCCTAAGTCCTTCACCCTGACACAAAGAACGTCGAGAAGAGACAGCGAAACCGCCCGTAACGACCCATAAGCGAAGCAGAGGACGTGTGAAGGTCGAGGCACAAGGTGTCAAGGACCGCAGCCGTCCAGAGTAAGGAGAAAGGAATAAAAGACCAAATAGTAAGGAGAGGGGTCGCGCTGGACGAAACCAAGATGGCGGCACACTCTAAATGTTGGAACAAGATCGCCCACCACACCGCGAGAGAAACTCAAGTAAGGAGCGCAACAAGGGTGGAGCAGTAGCCCGGCCACAGAGCACGCACGAGCGCAACCAGCAGACGCCGGTAAAACTGTAAAGAGATCGGCGAGAGCTGGAAGGTAGAGGCCGCAGCAAACGAAACCGAATGCAAGGAGACACCCACTGCGGCCATTTTGAGGGGCACTAACGAGCGACTAGGAAGGACTAAGCCGTACGGTAAGTGCAAACGTCGAGCTGCGACGCAAGGTGAACTATTAGCGCTGAGGAGACATCATACTGCAAGCGCGACCAGCAGAGTGTGCAAAGCAATCAATCAATCAGTGACACTTATATAGCGCGCTACATACCCGTAGGGTCTCAAGGCGCTGGCTTGAGGCGCAGCCTTTAGGCAAGAGTGATACAGTGGAAGGCAAACAAGCGAAACCGAAACTGAAGAAGCCCCAGCCAGATATAATTTCTCTGGCAATTCCCTGCGACCATTTTAAGACGCAGCGGGAGGGGCCAAATGAGAGAAACGGAAGAGGAGCTGAACAGAACACGCAAACTATAACAAGTACCCGCAGGAGAAACGAAGGAAGGCAGATGAGCGAGTGACCCAAGCGGAAGGGCGGAGGCCACCAGGCAGCCAACAAGAAGGCCGAGTGCCGGGCAGAAAACACAATCCACCGAGCGCCGCCAATCACAAATCGTCACAACACCGCTCCGTGAGTGGTCATCTTGAGGTGTTCTAACGAGCGACTAGGAAGAACTAAGCCGTACGGTGGGTGCAAACGCCGTGCTGCGACGCAAGGGGAAACATTAGCGCTGAGGCCACATCATACTGCACGCGCGAACAGCAGACTCTGCGGAGCCAGGCCATCAGGCGCAGCCTTTAGGCAAGAGCGATACGGTGGAAGGCAAACAAACAAAATCAAAACTGAAGAAGCCCCGGGAGGCGAACATCTTAAGATGCAGCGGGAGGGGCCAAACGAGAGAAACACAATCCACCGAGCGCCGCCAGTCACAGATCGGCACAACACCGCTCCGTCAGCCGAGCGCAAACATTAAGGGAGGCAAGCCTACAAAAGAACAGCAAAGTGAAACCGTAACGAGCTCAACGCACAACAGTACAACAGCCAGCGCAGGACCAAGCTGCTGGAGAAGCCAACGAGGCTAACCTAGAGGGGGAACAAGAAGGCGCTAGCAGGATCCAGGTGGCGTGCAAATCAGACCTAAACGGAGCGCTGGACTAAGAAGCGAAACGCTAAAGGAGACATGACAGTAGGGATGGCAAGGCCGTGAGCGTCCACCAAGGCAATCTAAACCCCCCAAAGGGAAGCCAGGCAGACCAAACAACAGAAAAGCCTGCAAACAGAAGAGCTGGCGCTCGCCAAAACCAGAACGAGAACCATAAGGTGGTCAAGCAGATTCAGACTAGACGGCACACCAAAAGACAAAAACACCGGTACCACAAGCAGCGACAGAACCCAGCCTGCCCTTCAACAGAAAGACAACAGACTGTGCACCTATCTAGCAAGGAGGGGCTTCGACAAGATGGCGGGGAAAGACGAAAAAACTGCCAATGACAGCAAGAAAGTTAGAAAAGAGATAAGCGAGTCTCCGACAAAGCTGAAAAACAACCAATCCAACAAAACTAAACTGGACACACTTCTCAAGAAAATAAATGAAGGGAACGACCTGGCAAAAGCCACTAAGAAAACTATAGATAACATGCAACTGGAACTGGCAGCCATAAGGGCAGACCAGAGCAAGATGAACGGCAGAATTGACACGGCCGAGAAAAGGATAAGCGACCTCGAAGACAACACGACTAGGACCAACAAAGCCATGGGGTACGTGGCAAAAACATTGAACGACCTACAAAAGATGATGGCAGAGCAAGATGACCGAAGCAGAAAGGGGAACATCCGACTCCTAGGAGTACCTGAAGGTGAGGAGGACACAGCTGGCTCGTGCGCGGCTCTACTGGAAAGCCTACTCCCCAAACTGACGGGCATAAAGTTTGACAGACCATTCGAGGTAGACAAGGCGTACAGAATACCAGCAACAAAGCAATCCCTGAGGAAAGGCCCTAGACCCATCATATGCAAACCACTGCGAGCGAGCCATACTGAAGCCATCTTCTCCTACGCCAGGAAAGGTAAGAACGTGAAATGGAATGGTCAAAGGATCATAATAACACAGGACTTCTCGAAGCTAACGGTAGAAACCAGGAAAGGGTTCCCGGCACTGAGGGACAGACTCCGGAAAGCAAATATGACATTCAGCTTCACAGGACCGGCCAGAATGCGTGTCACTGACAGAATGGGCACAAGGGTCTTCGACGAACCTAGCGAACTGCAGAGATATCTGCAGGAACCAGCCCCCGAAGAAATGGAGGCTCAGATTTCGGGAGCAGTGAAAAGAAGAGCCTCATCAGACAATCCCGAAGAAGGCGCTGTAGGGGGGCTGTAGCAGGAAACATGCCGTCGGACGCAAGCGAGAAACCAGCACCTACACAACAAACCCACCTCAAAACACGAACTTGAATGCAACTACACAACTCAGGGAAAACAGTGAATAGCTGCTAATAGAATCTACCTCAACACAACAAACCTACCTCAGAGTTCTTGTTGCATGCGGACAATGTAGATACCTCACAGAACTATCAAGCCAAGATGCGACCGAGTATTCTTTAAGCCATGCGAAACCTAATCAACAGAAGGGCAGGGGTAAGCAATGGACTCAGGAGCGACGGAGGGTGGAGGACCCTTGCTGTTGCACGCCTACAGAACTTTGACAGGGGGGTGGGTGTGGACCGTGGGAGGGGGGAAGAAGGGCGGGCAGCAAAATGGTACAGTGGGATGCGCATTATTGTCTCTATATTCTATCTATCTTTACATTTCTCTTCTTCTACATCAAAGTGGTGTCCCTTAACGTCAAGGGCCTCAACCACCCGATCAAGCGCAGGAAAACACTTGACTACCTAGCGAAACTCAAAGCGGACATATACTTCCTTCAGGAGACCAGAGTCTCCGTAGAGGATGCGCAACGCCTCAAAGCAAAATGGATAGGAGACATAGTCTGCTCACCGGCTGTGAAGAAAAAGGGAGGGGTCATCACAATAATAAGCAAAAAGGCCCAACTGGCGCTACAAAGCTGCCAAATAGACACGGATGTGAGAGTCCTGATCACAAGCCTTAAAAAGGGGGGAGAAACGATTCACGTAGCCAATATCTACGGGCCCAACTCGGCTGACAAAAGCTTCTGGGAGGAGGTGGGGAACAGTCTAGACAACATACCCCCGGGCGAGCTACTGATCCTAGCAGGGGACATGAACCAGACCATAGACAACGCCATAGACAGACACCCACACAGGGCTAGTCACAATTCACAAGAACAGAACCCCCTCAAAAACCTCTGTGCCAAACTAGAGGTGAGTGACCCGTGGAGACTCCAACACCCGGCAGCATGGGAGTACACTTTCTACTCACACCCCCACAACTCATACAGCAGAATCCACTACATCTTCATGTCCACCCCCCACACACACCTCATTGACTCAACGGAGATAGGTCCAATGATAATCTCTGACCATGCTCACATCACCCTGAAGATCAGCGGCAATCACAACGAAAAACCCAGCCGCAACTGGCGGCTAAATAGCGATATCCTAGAACAACCTGCCAACATAACAGAAATCAGGGAGGCGATAGAAGAATATCTTACTTTCAATGACACAGTAGAGACAGATAGAGGGATCCTGTGGGAGGCACTGAAAGCGACAATAAGGGGGAAATCCTAAACATCAAGTCCAGAATGAACAAAAGCAGGACTAAAAAGATAACAACGCTAGAAAACCAGACTAGGGATCTAGAAAGAGGGCACTGTGCAAACTTACCTGACAGGAACACCCTCACGGAACTAACCAAAAGGAAGTATGAGCTCAATAGGATACTGAGTGAAAGAGCGGGGACATGAATTAATAAATACAAAGCCATCAACCTGTGCTCTGCCAACAAGGCAGGGAACGCGCTAGCGGCCTACCTAAAAGCGAAACAGAGACAACACTCTATAGCGGCAATCACAGACAAAGCAAATAAGACACACACATCAAATAAACAGATCCTAGAGGTGTTCAAAGACTTCTACAAAGAGGTCTACACATCTGACAAAGACCTAGCAACTGACGGAGGAGCGGGACTACTAGAGAAACTCAACCTCCCCAGACTCACAGACCAACAGAGAGAATCCCTGGGGGGAGACATAATCGAGACAGAAGTAGAAATGGCGGTCACCTCCCTAAAGCCAAATAAAGCGCCTGGCCCAGACGGGTACACAGCTGCTTTCTATAAGCAATTCCTACACCAGCTGAAGCACGCCATGGTTGAGCTCTTCTCACACTGCATACAGAAAGGCAGCATGACGAGCTCAATGAGCGAGGCAAACATCATAGTCATTCCTAAAGAAGGCAAGGACCCACAATTCCCACAAAACTACCGCCCAATATCACTCATCAACGTAGACTGTAAAATGTATGCGAAAATAATGGCAGCACGATTAAACTGCTACCTCCCCCATCTCATCCATAACTCACAGGTGGGCTACCTTAAGAACAGACTGTCCCAGGACAACACCAGACTTCTATGCCACCTCATACACCATACAACCAACAGCCAAGAGAAAGCGGTCATGATTGCGCTAGACGCGGAGAAAGCCTTCGACAGGGTCTCATGGCCCTTCCTATACCTGTGCATGGAGAAATTTGGCCTGGTAACAAAATATAGAAGCATGGTAATGGCGCTGTATAACAAACCCCGGGCCCAAGTAGCGTTCAATGGGGGGACATCCGAACCCTTCACCCTAGAGAGAGGCACGAGGCAGGGATGACCACTCTCCCCCGCCCTATTCCTATTGGCAGTGGAACCACTCCTAGCTATGATCAGACACAACCCGAGCATAACAGGGGTCAAAGTCGGAGACAAAACGGTAAAGTTAGCAGCTTATGCAGACGACATCCTAATCACAACAAACAACCCGAGCACCTCCATAGCAGCACTGATGCACACCATTGAGGAATACGCCTCAGCTTCAGGCTACAAACTAAATAGAGATAAGTCTGAATGCAAGCCCATGAACTGTCACACAACAAGCGTAGTTCTAGGCACAACAGGACTAACTTGGCAAAAGAAACCCCTGAAATACCTGGGCCTCCTATTCGGTAGAGATCTAAGGTCTACCCTTGACCACAACGAAGAAGCAATGCTTAAAAAGATCAAAACGAAACTAGAGTCCTGGAGCCCCAAATTCATCAGCTGGGGGAGAGTAGAAACCATCAAGATGATGATAGCCCCAATGCTCAATTATCTGCTCAGTATGTTGCCGCTAACCCTAACTGAGGACTTCCATAAGAATCTCGACAAAGCAATTAACAAGTTCCTGTGGGGCGGGAAGAAGGCCAGGATAAGCCTGCAGAAACTGAGACTACGGAAAGAGCTGGGTGGTCTAAATATCCTGAATTTCAAGACCTTCCAAACAGCATGCCTAGCGAGACAGGGCATACAGTGGCTGACCTCCTCCCCGGACTACGAGCCAGTATGGCTTGAATTAGAGAAACAAACGCTAGAAGGCGCGAACCCCGTAGCAATCCTCACGGCCAATAAGCACCCAGAGGCGAATAACGCCGTGCTCAAAAACACTAAGATAGCACTGTTGCAGGTAGACAAACAGATGGAACACAGCATCAAAGGGTCAAGGTGGGAATCGATATGGTTCAACTCAAGAATAACATACAGAGGCAGAACGCTGGCCAACAAAGAGTGGTACAGCAGAGGAATCACCACATCGGCCCAGCTAGAGAAAGACACAACACCGCTCACATTTGAGATGCTGGAAGCGAAACACAAACTGCCCCAAGCTGAACTATACGAATTCCCCAAAATCAAAGTAGCGATTACCAAAGCAAAACTCTCCAAAGTCACACCTTCAATCATAGACTACATGCGAAACCTGAATAAACTAGGCCACCAAACAGCCCAGATATATAAACTACTGTGCCCATACACAACATCAGTGAACAACAAAACCATGTCATTCTGGGAAACAAATCACTACAGACCCCTAAACGAAGTAGAGAAGTCCAAACTCTGGGTCTCAGAATCCACGAACAAAGTCTCTGCACAACTAGCACAGACAAAGTTTTGGCTACTACACAGATTGTTCTGGACTCCCGCCAAGCTAGCGGAAGCAGGAGCCACAGAGTCTGACAAGTGCTGGAACTGCCACAAAGAGAGAGGAGATCTGACCCACCTTATTTACGACTGCCCCAAGGTCAGGAACTTCTGGAACAAAGTACACAATTTCATTAAGACAGTGGTGGGAAGGGACACACAACAAAGCCTTGGGGGAATAACCACCGCATTCATGGACCCAGAGTTAAAATGCAAGGGAGATAGAGACCAAATTGACCTCCTTCTCACAGCCACAGTCAAGACAATCCTATCAAACTGGAAAAGCACAGGCAAGGCTACGTTCAGAAGGTGGTTCAACTGGGTAATCTTCCTGAGAGGCGCAGAAAACATCACCGCAAAACACTCACCCACACACAAAGCCAGAGGGGAAATGTGGACAGCCCTAGACTCATACCTTGAGACACACAAGCCCCCATAAACCCACAACAGACCGACAAACACACGACAGATCCAGCCCCCCCCCCTCTTCTTTCTTTCTTCTTCCTCTTCCTTCTTTCCTTCACACCGGCCGCCTAGATGGCTGGGGCCAACAGACTTGTTGGCGATGCCGTTTAGCGAACAAGACAAAATGTCATTGTATATAACGTCTACCCTTGACCGTCTGTAAGTGCCCTGCATCATTACTGTACTGTATTATATTGTATATTTTTCAATTAAAACACTTGAACTCAAAAAAAGAAAAGAAAACGACACGGTTTTTGGAAAATCTCATTAATAAGACATTTTCACTATGTTATGAGAGGTCACACAATTAATTCATAGATGTAGATATTAGACGACAAGAGTAGCCCAAGATTTCCCCATGTGGCACTATGTATCCAGACCTAACCACCTTTCATAAACCCTGATCTACGGAATTTTACTTGTGACGCCCACATCACACTGAGTCAAAGTTATCATTAAAACTTTAAATGTAATCAACTGTTTTTCATGATATTTATGTCCGAACACACTTCTCCCTCTTTCCATAGACCCTATCCAACTGAACTGTTACTTCAGTATTTTTATTAAGCAGAAAACTAGTTTCCCCTGAATGCCCTATTATGTAAAGTGTGTTAACACCCAAATTGCGGGCAACTCAAGCAATGTTTTATATATAAATATTCGTAGATTTATTGCATTACAAAATACGGAAAATTTGGAAAAAATACAAAAAAATAAGGGTGAATAAAATAGACTACCCCAAAAAGTAGCTTTTGGAATACAAATCATGATTAAGATGCATAAGCGTAGAAGCAGATACTTTAAAAAAGATACCAATACACACTGAAAAATATATTTTTATTGTTAAAGGAAACACAGGGCATTCTTCCGATATCAGTGGGACTGCCACCGACATTCTATCAGTAGCGGGTCCAACGACATCCACAGAAGCTGGCCTACCATTGGGTTATGATCCAGCAGTCGGAGGCATTGGGCAGAGGGAACGACTGCTTCTTTTCCGACGGGCTCAAGGAGGGACCATAATCCCTACATTAGGGGTGGTACCTGCTCAGACACTGACATAGGGATTAGGATGCCCGTTTTTGTCTGCCTTTTCATGACGGTCCAACCGCCATAAAAGGCAGACGGTAAGGGGCTTTGGGGGTCCCTAGCAGGACCCCGCCACCCCTGGGCCTCAACATCCATGCACCGTGTGTTAGGCATGTGGTGCCTGGCACACGTTGCACGATTGTTTTAATATGCCTTTATCAATTGCAGTTTGTGCTGCAGCCCTTTTCCGGGCCGTAGCACAAGCAGCAATTGAAATTGGTATATTTCCTACCACCGTGCTGGTAGTTGCATTGGAATACAGGGTGTGGAACTGCCGGCTACTAGTCAGGCGGTTGCACTCCCACTGTGATGTCGGTCGGACGCTCGCCCGACCAGCATTGTAATGAGCTCCTTAATATGTATAAAATATTATGTTTTTACAACCAGATATCAATTAAGGATCTACAAAATTGCTTGATTTCTCACACATATTTTAAGACAAATGCATAACAAACATATCCTTATACTTCATACATTTCACCCCAAAATGTTATAAAAGTTACATTTGTGGTAAAAAGCTCTGATATGACTAATGTTACAAAACGAATAACACATTTTTTTTTTCACTTTTCAGAAATTATCCTCCAAATAGTTTTCAAGATATATTTTTAGTTAAAATCTCACTCTGGGGGCCATGAAATGACTAATGTAATGTATCAAACTGCATTACAAATATTTCTTCACATTTCACAAATTATCCCATAAAATTAAATAAAAGGGACAGTTTGGATTAAAACCTCATTCTGAGGGCTTTGAAATGAAAGCTCCCTTCCTCCTCCGTTCCTTCTGTTTTGTTTTTTAATGAAAATAGAAATTATGACTCTAGGGAAATCGAAAAGCCTTTCAATAAAAGCAAGGTGCCCTAACAGAATGCATAGGCAGTGGAGCAACATCCCGGTCATTATGCAGCATTGTTTTTGGGATATTATCTTTTCTGTCATCCGAATTCGACCGGAAACATTGTTTTATTCTCCAAGTGAGTAATAGAGTCCAAATGTTTTCTTTTTTAAATGAAACATTCATTCCATTCCTCCGCTGGTTGTGCGTACCATATCTTTTTTCCCTATGGTCAGGATCACTGGAATTCTGAAATTCTGCAGCTGCAGTGCTTTCCACATGATTACTGATTTGCCACATTTGCCACATAATCCAGTATCTGCTGCGTAATCTGCAAATTTTAACAAAAGAAAGTGTTTCTAGCTCAAACAGACAAAACGTTACTAAAAAAGAGGTGATATGTGTTCCCACGCAGTGGAAGGCCCTTCGTAAAGGGTGAATGGTCATGCTTCTGTTGCTTCATGCTTTATTTGGTTGTTAAACTGCTACTAATGAGGTGAAATATTTGTCCAGACCGTGTTACCATGTGTAAAAACAAGAACATAATGCAGTAAAACTACCACATAATGTGCTACATAATTGCTGGTTCTTGACCCATAATTTGGTCTTCCCTGCTGCACAATTTGGTTTCCCCTGTTGCATAATTCCAGTGGCCTTGCCTATAAAGCTGAATTTCATAAATACTGACACAGAAATGATGATCATGAGGAGGTGTTTGGGTTCTTGGAGTTCCTACATTTTGTTTGCAGTTTGTTTCTATGAGCCACTTATTTGCTGTTTGATTATGCTAGTCATGTGGAGAAGTAACATATATAGCACGGAGCATTTTTTGAGAATTTAAATTGAGGGAAGTGCTCCATACTCTGTACTTGAATGCATGTTCCTCAACTTCAGATCACTCACTAAACATGGCAAAGAGATCCGGGAACTGCTGCACGACAATGCCCTGGACCTATTTTTCCTCATGGAAACCTGGCTGAACCCGTCATCTGCACCTGACATCACCACAGCCATTTCACCCAGCTGCAAGATCATCAGGGAAGACACACTGCACAAGTCTTGAGGCAGAATCACCATCATTCGCAAGAATGGAAACAGCTGCACTACTTCCACAGGCACGTCATCCTCCAAAGTGGAACACCTGTCATTCAAGCTCCAAGTCACAGCTAACTTCACCCTAAGCAGCACACTCATCTACAGACAACCTGGACAGCGCACCAGCATCACTGACAGCATCAAGAACTTTGTTGCACCACTCGCTCTCAAACCTAGCATTTGCATCCTACTCTGAAACCAGAATTTCCACCTGGAAGACCAAACTGACCCAACTCAAAAGCACCAATCGTAGATGTTGAAAGCCTGGGCCTCATCCAACAAGTAAAGGACCTAGCTACCTCTCTGTACACCAAATAGGCCCTATTTTCACCATCTTCGACAACAGCAGAGTTGACGTCAGACTCCTTCATCAATTTCAGCATCCTTGTCCCAGTTCAATACATACACTCCACTGCCAGATCACCCCGTCGAAACTTGAGCATAAATGGAGAATCAGCCGGGAATCAGACAACGCATGTTAAAATATGCCATGAGACGCTACTCTCAAATGATCTAGACCAGCAAACGTTTCGCTCTGGCAGACGGCATCGATGCCAGAACCAAAAGTTGCAAAGAAATCTTTGCCATTGTGAAGGATTTCACCTTAAGCAGTCGCCTCCAACTCAATCACACCCTTGCAGGACCTCTGAAACAATCTTTCAATTGTTCAGCAATGAAATCTCCACCATTTAAAGCAACTCCAATCTGCAACCTGATCCAACAGACTTCGGCAAACACTTCCTTATCTTATTCAAAGAATCAATGCCAAGCACATGGTCCATCATCACCCCAGAAGTAACTGCCACAACTGTGAAGTTCTTCAACTCAAGCTCCATTGGACCTCTGCATCTACCATGCCACTCCATATGACTGCAACCCATCAGTGCCATACATACACCCATTCAGAATGCCCCCACTTCTTCCATGGTATTCCCAGACACTTGGAAACAAGCAACTGTCTTCTCATTGATGAAGAAACCCTCAATGACTCCTTCAATTCTCACCAACTACAGACCAATCTCCCTCCTTTCATTCCCTGCCCATGTCTTAGAGAAAGTGATCAACAGACATGTCCCTGAATACCTCAATGACCACAAACTCCTCAAAACCACTCAGTCTGGTTTCTGATGCAACCACAGCATGGAAAATTCCCTCATTGCCGCCACACATGACATCCTCATGACTCTGGGCAGAGGCAACATGGCATCTCTCATCATCCTGGACCCCTCTGCTGCATTTAACATAGTTTCCCACCCATCCTCATCCAACGTCTACTAACATTGGAATGCATGGACACGTGCTCAGATGGAAATGCTCCTTTTTGACTGGGAGGATCAGGCAGTCAGCCTGGCACCATACACTTCAAACACCAGCAACCAGCAATCACATTTGCAGAGTTCCGCAATGATCCTCTATGAGCACAACCCTCTTAAACACATACATGATCCCTCTAGCCAGCATCATCCACTCTCATCACATCAACAACCTCTCCTATGCTGACAGAACTCAACTCATTCTCTCCCTCATAGACAAGACCCCTAGTACCCAGATCAAGTTCAATGTCTGAAGGACTGACATTGAAAAGTAGAAGAAGACCAACTGTCTGAAGCTGAATACCCACAAGACCGAAATCATGATCTTCAAGAACAGCACTTCACTGGTGGCCAATAGAGCTAGGTCATCCACCTAACTCTCTACCCACCCATGCAAAGAATCTCGGGATATCAATACGTAAAGAACAAGGACCCCCTGGTAAGGATAGGATTCCTGGGTCAGGGCTAACAATTTATGGCAAATAAACACACCCAGGCAAAACACAAATGCTGGCAAAGTTCAAGTAACAGAGTAATAATGAAAACTAAGGCACTGAAATAACACGAAGGATTCAATTTAATAAATTTGATAAAAGTGTCATGAAAGTATTCATTGCCATAATGATTAATGAAAAAACACAATAAAAAATGTTTTCTCCTTTATTTCCTTCCTTTCAATGGATATGCAACATATACAGGTTATTTGTATACATAGTGTTCCCAATGATACAAGGGGAGATGGTTTTCATCTACGCGTTTCGACACGTTGAGTGTGTCTTCATCAGGACAATACCATCTTGTTGCTAAAAATAGATAAACAGTATTTTAAAATATTGCCTTTATGTTAAACAGTATTTTTTGAACAAGGGTACCCCATAAAGCGAACCTGGGGTGAGTATATATTTATCAAAGGAACAGTGGTTCAAAAGTGGCCTAATTAGGTCCTGAAAGAAGTAAAGCGAGATGCTTAATTAACGCTAGGGAGCTAGAGAGGTAGGTTCTTATAAAATCTTTTATTTACTTTCTTTTTTCTTTACAGTTATTATAGTACTTTTCAGGTGCTCAGGTGAGTGACAAGGTGCAGAACGTGACATAAGTGAACAAAGTGAAAAACAAAAATGTCACACAACAACAAGGCTTAAAACCACAGAAATATATACAATGAAGTGGGTAGATTTCCTTGAGTAGGTCGACGACGTTTCGATCTATGTTAGTTTAGATCGTCATCAGGACTGATGAGCCTCCTGAAACTATAAAGTTTTATTAAAATTAAAATGAGGACCTACGCATGTATTTTAAATTAAATACTAGTGCTCCCAGTTTCAAATCTCGCTTTTTTCATGCAAATTTAGAACAGTTTTTTGTGCGCTTAGCAGTCTCACCATGTTTTGTCATGCACTTATTTCTTAATCTAGCAACAAAAGTAGACGTTATGGTGCATGCGATAATTTAATTGGCGTGCAGGTAATTGACTCATTACCTCAGGATTGTGATATCCGACAAGAATAATTTCGAAAACGGTTCACTGGTATTACATTAGCTTGCCAGGAATAAATATTCTGAGGAAACAAAAACCAAGGTCATTTCAATACTTAGGTATTTATGTAATTATAGAACACGATTATAAATTGGGTTTTGTAATTCCAATTGATGGTCAGAGTTCACATGGGGATATAAAGAATTTATTTTAAAGGTTTTTTTTTTAAAAAACAACAAGAACTTGTTGTAGAATACTCACTATGGACCTAAGTCAGATTTAATGATTAATTTTTCACCATAGTTACATGTCCTTGCCTTATTTACGCTACACATATACAGTAAATGATCATATTTTAGGTACTAGTATCAATCTGAAAACCAATTTATATAGTATCTCAGGACAAGGCACGGTACAAAAGTATTTTGAAAGTAACTTACTCTTTGTAATAATTAATAATAGTTTCTTAAAGGGTCCGGATAGTACTTCATTAAAAGCAGCTTAGAAAAAATTCTATTTGTGCCTATGGAGAACAATTCAGTAATTTTCAGTATGGTTAATTATTTACACAAGCCTATTCTTCCTGAAAATGAGATTTTTTGAGAGAGGGGGCGAAGGGGTATTGGCACTTACAGTGGGCGTTGATTAACCAAATGGAGAAAAAGTATCCAAATAGCGCTCAGTTAATATCAGTTAGTTTGAGGGTCCTACCGGAACCTGTGGGAATACATTGCAATTAATTTGTAAGTGGCGCCGCAGATAAGGGCTCGGGTTGAGTGAGAAAAGCGGGAACCAGACTTACTCAGATTTTTCTCTCCGCCGTGGCGTTTCCTAATGGTCTGAGTAGCGCTTTTGTCGTTACAGGGATTTTTAATAGTATACGCCTGGAGCTGTGGGGTAAAAGGCATTGAAGGCGGAGGTTAGTTTTCGGCTACTCCCTTCGTGAAATAAACAGAGGCGGCGAGAAGAAACACTTACTTAATCGCGGCAGCGCCACGGCATTACAGGGGAGCCCGAGTGCTTCGCTATGTAGCAGCTCACACATTGGGAGGAAACTGTCGATTCCTTTTTCTTTACTTCCTGGTTGCGCGCGCAACCGCATTAGTGTGATCACAGTTGCGCATGCGCATTCAAGGGAGTTAGTCTGATCTATGTTACGCTAGTA
Source organism: Lissotriton vulgaris (assembly GCF_964263255.1). Taxonomy (NCBI): domain Eukaryota; kingdom Metazoa; phylum Chordata; class Amphibia; order Caudata; family Salamandridae; genus Lissotriton; species Lissotriton vulgaris. Next base: position 720,436,986 of record NC_141691.1, read on the forward strand.
TTGTAAGGGGCATGTTTAGGATTATAATGCCAAATGGTGCTTTTTAGGGGTTCTGCAGCAGGCTTAAGACACCGTAATAGGATTAGACCATAAAGTACAAGTTAATAATCCTAAAAAGAAACAATACTATACAGTTTTACATTTGGGCAGTATAACACAGTATGATAATATCACAGTCTCTCATCACTCGTGATCAGATGCACAGGTTCCATTCACCCAGAGTGTTGAGTCCTTTCTCAATCGGTTTACAGTAGTAAATCCATTTACACTCTAGGCGGTTCAAAACAGTCTGTTGGTTTCCACCCCTTGCATGTGGTGTTAGTTTGTCAATGACTTGCCACTTGAGGTTATTTTCAGTATGTCCCAGCTCAAGGAAATGTTCAACAAGGGGGGCCGTTGTGACTTTGCATCTTATCCTGCTCCTGTGTTGCGATATCCGGGTCTTGATTTGTTGAGTCGTTTGTCCAATATAAAGCAATTTACAAGGGCACTCAATGCAGTAGATGACATTTTTAGAATTACAATTGGTGAAGAAATTCCGAGTGTGCTTACAGCTTCCATACTCAAATACTTTGGTGTTTTTTGTGAATTCACATGCCATGCAATTGTTACATTTAAAATGCCCTAGGATTGGTGGAAGATTAAGGCTTGCCTCAATTGTATTGTTTTTAGAATGGTAGCTTGCTGCTCTCACCAGATGGTCCTTAAGGTTTCGACCTCTTTTGAAGGAGAAAAGGGGGAGACCTGTATTCAGCTCAAGAGGGTCTAGTACACTCCAATGTTTTTTGATTAGTTTGGAGAGTTTATTACTAACCGTACTGAAGGTGGTGACACAGGTGACTTTAGTCAAGGCTTTCTTGGAGCGAGGTTCCAGCAAGAATTCCCTGTGTGTATACCAAGCTCTTTTCATGGCTCTCTTTACAAGTTTCCTTGGATAACCCCTAGCTGTGAGTTTTTTACACAGGATTTCGGCCTCAGTGAAGAAGTCGTTTTTGTATTTACAATTTCTTCTGATTCTTAAGAACTGGCCATAGGGAAGGCCATCCCTCAAGGCCCTGGGGTGCGCACTGTGGTATTGCAGCAGGGTATTGCGTTCTGTTGGTTTTCGAAACAGAGTGGTGTATAGTTGTTCATTCTCGCATTTGATTGTGACATCCAGATAGTCGACTTGGTGTCTGTTATGTGAGTAGGTGAATCTGAGGCCTGCCTGGTTTGTATTAAGCCATGCACAGAAGTCATGTAGTTCTTTTTCATCGCCACTCCAGATCATAAGGACATCATCGATGTACCTGCGCCATAATTTTATCTGGCCATGGAACGGATTATTTTCGTTAAGGATGGTATTTGTCTCTAGATCGTCTACAAACAGAATTGCACCGCACCAGGTCCCTACAGAATTCATAATTAGTCTTCTTGAAATAGCACTAACTAGGAATTATTTCCTATTCAAAGACACTTACTATAGACAGTGTAAGGGGACTTCCATGGGGGCTATTTTTGCCCCCAACTTTGCAATTCTGTTTGTAGACGATCTAGAGACAAATACCATCCTTAACGAAAATAATCCGTTTCATGGCCAGATAAAATTATGGCGCAGGTACATCGATGATGTCCTTATGATCTGGAGTGGCGATGAAAAAGAACTACATGACTTCTGTGCATGGCTTAATACAAACCAGGCAGGCCTCAGATTCACCTACTCACATAACAGATACCAAGTCGACTATCTGGATGTCACCATCAAATGCAAGAATGAACAACTATACACCACTCTGTTTCGAAAACCAACAGAACGCAATACCCTGCTGCAATACCACAGTGCGCACCCCAGGGCCTTGAGGGATGGCCTTCCCTATGGCCAGTTCTTAAGAATCAGAAGAAATTGTAAATACAAAAACGACGTCTTCACTGAGGCCGAAATCCTGTGTAAAAAACTCACAGCTAGGGGTTATCCAAGGAAACTTGTAAAGAGAGCCATGAAAAGAGCTTGGTATACACACAGGGAATTCTTGCTGGAACCTCGCCCCAAGAAAGCCTTGACTAAAGTCACCTGTGTCACCACCTTCAGTACGGTTAGTAATAAATTGTCCAAACTAATCAAAAAACATTGGAGTGTACCAGACCCTCTTGAGCTGAATACAGGTCTCCCCCTTTTCTCCTTCAAAAGAGGTTGAAACCTTAAGGACCATCTGGTGAGAGCAGCAAGCTACCATTCTAAAAACAATACAATTGAGGCAAGCCTTAATCTTCCACCAATCCTAGGGCATTTTAAATGTAACAATTGCATGGCATGTGAATTCACAAAAAACACCAAAGTATTTGAGTATGGAAGCTGTAAGCACACTCTGAATTTCTTCACCAATTGTAATTCTAAAAATGTCATTTACTGCATTTAGTGCCCTTGTAAATTGCTTTATATTGGACAAACGACTCAACAAATCAAGACCCGGATATCGCAACACAGGAGCAGGATAAGATGCAAAGTCACAACGGCCCCCCTTGTTGAACATTTCCTTGAGCTGGGACATGCTGAAAATGACCTCAAGTGGCAAGTCATTGACAAACTAACACCACATGCAAGGGGTGGAAACCAACAGACTGTTTTGAACCGCCTAGAGTGTAAATGGATTTACTACTGTAAAACTATTGAGAAAGGACTCAACACTCTGGATGAATGGAACCTGTGCATCTGATCACGAGTGATGAGAGACTGTGATATTATCATACTGTGTTATACTGCCCAAATGTAAAACTGTATAGTATTTTTTCTTTTTAGGATTATTAACTTGTACTTTATGGTCTAATCCTATTACGGTGTCTTAAGCATGCTGCAGAACCCCTAAAAAGCACCATTTGGCATTATAATCCTAAACATGCCCCTTACAATACTAGCGTAACATAGATCAGACTAACTCCCTTGAATGCGCATGCGCAACTGTGATCACACTAATGCGGTTGCGCGCGCAACCAGGAAGTAAAGAAAAAGGAATCAACAGTTTCCCCCCAATGTGTGAGCTGCTACATAGCGAAGCACTCGGGCTCCCCTGTAATGCCGTGGCGCTGCCGCGATTAAGTAAGTGTTTCTTCTCGCCGCCTCTGTTTATTTCACGAAGGGAGTAGCCGAAAACTAACCTCCGCCTTCAATGCCTTTTACCCCACAGCTCCAGGCGTATACTATTAAAAATCCCTGTAACAACAAAAGCGCTACTCGGACCATTAGGAAACGCCACGGCGGAGAGAAAAATCTGAGTAAGTCTGGTTCCCGCTTTTCTCACTCAACCCGAGCCCTTATCTGCGGCGCCACTTACAAATTAATTGCAATGTATTCCCACAGGTTCCGGTAGGACCCTCAAACTAACTGATGTTAACTGAGCGCTATTTGGATACTTTTTCTCCATTTGGTTAATCAACGCGCACAGTAAGTGCCAATACCCCTTCGCCCCCTCTCTCAAAAAATCTCATTTTCAGGAAGAATAGGCTTGTGTAAATAATTAACCATACTGAAAATTACTGAATTGTTCTCCATAGGCACAAATAGAATTTTTTCGAAGCTGCTTTTAATGAAGTACTATCCGGACCCTTTAAGAAACTATTAATAATTATTACAAAGAGTAAGTTACTTTCAAAATACTTTTTTACCGTGCCTTGTCCTGAGATACTATATAAATTGGTTTTCAGATTGATACTAGTACCTAAAATATGATAATTTACTTTATATGTGTAGCGTAAATAAGGCAAGGACATATAACTATGGTGAAAAATTAATCATTAAATCTGACTCAGGTCCATAGTGAGTATTCTACAACAAGTTCTTGTTGTTTTTTAAAAAAAACCTTTAAAATAAATTCTTTATATCCCCATGTGAACTCTGACCATCAATTGGAATTACAAAACCCAATTTATAATCGTGTTCTATAATTACATAAATACCTAAGGATTGAAATGACCTTGGTTTTTGTTTCCTCAGAATATTTATTCCTGGCAAGCTAATGTAATACCAGTGAACCTTTTTCAAAATTATTCTTGTCGGATATCACAATCCTGAGGTAATGAGTCAATTACCTGCACGCCAATTAAATTATCGCATGCACCATAACGTCTACTTTTGTTGCTAGATTAAGAAATAAGTGCATGACAAAACATGGTGAGACTGCTAAGCGCACAAAAAACTGTTCTAAATTTGCATGAAAAAAGCGAGATTTGAAACTGGGAGCACTAGTATTTAATTTAAAATACATGCGTAGGTCCTCATTTTAATTTTAATAAAACTTTATAGTTTCAGGAGGCTCATCAGTCCTGATGATGATCTAAACTAACATAGATCGAAACGTCGTCGACCTACTCAAGGAAATCTACCCACTTCATTGTATATATTTCTGTGGTTTTAAGCCTTGTTGTTGTGTGACATTTTCGTTTTTCACTTTGTTCACTTATGTCACGTTCTGCACCTTGTCACTCACCTGAGCACCTGAAAAGTACTATAATAACTGTAAAGAAAAAAGAAAGTAAATAAAAGATTTTATAAGAACCTACCTCTCTAGCTCCCTAGCGTTAATTAAGCATCTCGCTTTACTTCTTTCAGGACCTAATTAGGCCACTTTTGAACCACTGTTCCTTTGATAAATATATACTCACCCCAGGTTCGCTTTATGGGGTACCCTTGTTCAAAAAATACTTAATGCGCAGTGGCTACACTGCAAGGGTATCACTCACTGAGTGGTTTTTCAAAATATATCTAGAAATTAGCTCTTCCTGTCCATAGAATGTCTATAAATATAGGCACAACTTACACAGAGGAGTATATTGCTAGTGAACTTACTGGTCCATCTCTGTTCCAAGGGCCTATAACCAACCCCAGGGCCCCAACAGATGTAGCAAGCGAAAAACTTGCTGAATTAGAACACCTCAAGAAAAAACATATACGCACAGAGCTACATGCTCGTATGCTCACAGATTACTTAAGAGCAGATGTCATTCCAATAGGTCTGCAGGTGCGTAACGTTCCAGCTATTTTTATCTAAGACCCAAAATTTAAGTTAGGTTTCTCACATATAGGTACAACGTGCTCACGCCATTGGATGGTGTTGGGTATCGATACTGCTTTGGAACACAGTAAAAAAGAACTAGAAGAGATTGCGGCATTAGAACAAGCAATTCGTGACCTAGACAGCTTGGCGGATGGCAAGTCTGCTTTAGAAAAAATAGACCGGACTATAAAAGACTTTGAGAGTTTTGAGCACCACAAGAAAACCACAAATGTCACCAAGGACATCAATCAATACAATAAAGAAAAGACGTACCCATACCTAAGGGAGGATTATTTTACTGCAGGACCACAAGGCCAGCAAAGATTCCCTACAAGCTCCTGGGGCCGTTTTAAGAACAGAGCACCCGTTACCTTCTCTGAATCTTCAGCTGAGTCTGAAGGATCGGAGGGTACAGAAGGCCCAAGTACCTCCTCTAACGCAAACCCTAATTTTTTAGGCAGGGGCCAATCCAGGAACACAGACCCTCCACGAGGGAGAGGGAGAGGGAGAGGACGATCCAGGCCGAGGTACAACTTCCCACCAGGGGAACGACAGACCAGGAACAGACACTACCAATGCGGTTACCAGTACTAGACATTGTGGCAGTACCAAATACTAATATGGAGACAATACCCATATTCATTCTGTCAAAGCATCAATTAAATTCAACAGACGTGGCTCTTCTTAGCAGAGGCCTATCGTTTGTGATTGCTGAAAAACCTAATTGGTTTAACATTCAGTCTGAAATGATGCAAATCTTCAGGAAGGTAAGACTTCAGACCTTTTTCAGAGACCATGTTGGCTCCAAAAAGAATGATGCTACAGGCCTACATCCCCCCTCAACATTCAATCCATCTAGCGCGTCCATGCCACCAGAAGTACTGACGTTTGAACACCTAGTACTACGTGATCTAGGCAAATTAAAAGAAGAGTACAAATTCACCCCATATAACATTAGCAGAGAGGAGAAAAATAGCCTGTTAAAACTAAAGGAAAACAATGACATTGTTATAAAACCTTGTGACAAAGGGGGCGGGATCGCCATCCAGGATCGCACGACTTATGAGAATGAGATCTTGCGCCAAATTAATACCCAGGAGCATTATGAACAACTTAGAGGTAACCCCATAAAAAGTATAAGCGAGAGAATTTTACTTATCACTCAAGAAGCACTTGATCAAGGCTTCATTAGCAAAAAATGAATTCTTATTCTTGAATAACAAAGACGCACGTACCCCAGTACTTTACACACTCCCAAAAGTGCATAAAGATTTAGAACACCCTCCTGGCAGACCAATACTTTCGGGCTGTGGCTCAGTAATAGAACCTTTGGGTAAATATATTGATTTCTTTATTAGAGATCTAGTTCAGGACACTGCTACCTATGTCAAGGACACCACACACTTAATTAACCTTATTGAGTGTCAGACGTTCCACCCCAATAGTGAAATTCTGGTGACCCTTGACATAGAGTCACTATACACTAACATTCCACAAGACAAAGGAATTGCTGTAATTAAAAACCATCTTAACAACCGCCCGGCACCGCACCAGGTCCCTACAGAATTCATAATTAGTCTTCTTGAAATAGCACTAACTAGGAATTATTTCCTATTCAAAGACACTTACTATAGACAGTGTGAGGGGACTTCCATGGGGGCTATTTTTGCCCCCAACTTTGCAATTCTGTTTGTAGACGATCTAGAGACATATATCATCCTTAACGAAAATAATCCGTTCCATGGCCAGATAAAATTATGGCGCAGGTACATCGATGATGTCCTTATGATCTGGAGTGGCGATGAAAAAGAACTACATGACTTCTGTGCATGGCTTAATACAAACCAGGCAGGCCTCAGATTCACCTACTCACATAACAGACACCAAGTCGACTATCTGGATGTCACCATCAAATGCAAGAATGAACAACTATACACCACTCTGTTTCGAAAACCAACAGAACGCAATACCCTGCTGCAATACCACAGTGCGCACCCCAGGGCCTTGAGGGATGGCCTTTCCTACGGCCAGTTCTTAAGAATCAGAAGAAATTGTAAATACAAAAACGACTTCTTCACTGAGGCCGAAATCCTGTGTAAAAAACTCACAGCTAGGGGTTATCCAAGGAAACTTGTAAAGAGAGCCATGAAAAGAGCTTGGTATACACACAGGGAATTCTTGCTGGAACCTCGCCCCAAGAAAGCCTTGACTAAAGTCACCTGTGTCACCACCTTCAGTACGGTTAGTAATAAATTGTCCAAACTAATCAAAAAACATTGGAGTGTACTAGACCCTCTTGAGCTGAATACAGGTCTCCCCCTTTTCTCCTTCAAAAGAGGTCGAAACCTTAAGGACCATCTGGTGAGAGCAGCAAGCTACCATTCTAAAAACAATACAATTGAGGCAAGCCTTAATCTTCCACCAATCCTAGGGCATTTTAAATGTAACAATTGCATGGCATGTGAATTCACAAAAAACACCAAAGTATTTGAGTATGGAAGCTGTAAGAACACTCTGAATTTCTTCTCCAATTGTAATTCTAAAAATGTCATCTACTGCATTGAGTGCCCTTGTAAATTGCTTTATATTGGACAAACGACTCAACAAATCAAGACCCGGATATCGCAACACAGGAGCAGGATAAGATGCAAAGTCACAACGGCCCCCCTTGTTGAACATTTCCTTGAGCTGGGACATACTGAAAATGACCTCAAGTGGCAAGTCATTGACAAACTAACACCACATGCAAGGGGTGGAAACCAACAGACTGTTTTGAACCGCCTAGAGTGTAAATGGATTTACTACTGTAAAACGATTGAGAAAGGACTCAACACTCTGGATGAATGGAACCTGTGCATCTGATCACGAGTGATGAGAGACTGTGATATTATCATACTGTGTTATACTGCCCAAATGTAAAACTGTATAGTATTGTTTCTTTTTAGGATTATTAACTTGTACTTTATAGTCTAATCCTATTACGGTGTCTTAAGCATGCTGCAGAACCCCTAAAAAGCACCATTTGGCATTATAATCCTAAACATGCCCCTTACAATACTAGCGTAACATAGATCAGACTAACTCCCTTGAATGCGCATGCGCAACTGTGATCACACTAATGCGGTTGCGCGCGCAACCAGGAAGTAAAGAAAAAGGAATCGACAGTTTCCTCCCAATGTGTGAGCTGCTACATAGCGAAGCACTCGGGCTCCCCTGTAATGCCGTGGCGCTGCCGCGATTAAGTAAGTGATTCTTCTCGCCGCCTCTGTTTATTTCACGAAGGGAGTAGCCGAAAACTAACCTCCGCCTTCAATGCCTTTTACCCCACAGCTCCAGGCGTATACTATTAAAAATCCCTGTAACGACAAAAGCGCTACTCGGACCATTAGGAAACGCCACGGCGGAGAGAAAAATCTGAGTAAGTCTGGTTCCCGCTTTTCTCACTCAACCCGAGCCCTTATCTGCGGCGCCACTTACAAATTAATTGCAATGTATTCCCACAGGTTCCGGTAGGACCCTCAAACTAACTGATATTAACTGAGCGCTATTTGGATACTTTTTCTCCATTTGGTTAATCAACGCCCACAGTAAGTGCCAATACCCTTTCGCCTCCTCTCTCAAAAAATCTCATTTTCAGGAAGAATAGGCTTGTGTAAATAATTAACCATACTGAAAATTACTGAATTGTTCTCCATAGGCACAAATAGAATTTTTTCGAAGCTGCTTTTAATGAAGTACTATCCGGACCCTTTAAGAAACTATTATTAATTATTACAAAGAGTAAGTTACTTTCAAAATACTTTTGTACCGTGCCTTGTCCTGAGATACTATATAAATTGGTTTTCAGATTGATACTAGTACCTAAAATATGATAATTTACTGTATATGTGTAGCGTAAATAAGGCAAGGACATGTAACTATGGTGAAAAATTAATCATTAAATCTGACTCAGGTCCATAGTGAGTATTCTACAACAAGTTCTTGTTGTTTTTTTTAAAAAAACCTTTAAAATAAATTCTTTATATCCCCATGTGAAGTCTGACCATCAATTGGAATTACAAAACCCAATTTTTAATCGTGTTCTATAATTACATAAATACCTAAGGATCAGCGACGGCTCGTGGAGGGAGTTACGGTGGGGCAGGAGGGCGGGGAGGGGGAGGGGCAGGGCGGAGGTTGCTAAAAACCGGCATATGGATAATTGCAGGTAAGTAAACAATTTAATTAATAAAACGAATTCCGTAGTGCGCCTTGCATCGCAAAATGCAATGCAGTGCGAGCTACGAAATTCGTTTTATTAATTAAATTGTTTACTTACCTGCAATTATCCATATGCCGGTTTTTAGCAACCTCCGCCCTGCCCCTCCCCCTCCCCGCCCTCCTGCCCCACCGTAACTCCCTCCACGAGCCGTCGCTGCTAAGGATTGAAATGACCTTGGTTTTTGTTTCCTCAGAATATTTATTCCTGGCAAGCTAATGTAATACCAGTGAACCGTTTTCGAAATTATTCTTGTCGGATATCACAATCCTGAGGTAATGAGTCAATTACCTGCACGCCAATTAAATTATCGCATGCACCATAACGTCTACTTTTGTTGCTAGATTAAGAAATAAGTGCATGACAAAACATGGTGAGACTGCTAAGCGCACAAAAAACTGTTCTAAATTTGCATGAAAAAAGCGAGATTTGAAACTGGGAGCACTAGTATTTAATTTAAAATACATGCGTAGGTCCTCATTTTAATTTTAATAAAACTTTATAGTTTCAGGAGGCTCATCAGTCCTGATGATGATCTAAACTAACATAGATCGAAACGTCGTCGACCTACTCAAGGAAATCTACCCACTTCATTGTATATATTTCTGTGGTTTTAAGCCTTGTTGTTGTGTGACATTTTCGTTTTTCACTTTGTTCACTTATGTCACTTTCTGCACCTTGTCACTCACCTGAGCACCTGAAAAGTACTATAATAACTGTAAAGAAAAAAGAAAGTAAATAAAAGATTTTATAAGAACCTACCTCTCTAGCTCCCTAGCGTTAATTAAGCATCTCGCTTTACTTCTTTCAGGACCTAATTAGGCCACTTTTGAACCACTGTTCCTTTGATAAATTTATGTTAAACAGTGCACAGTGATCAGTACATTTTTCTTGAACATTAGAGCCAGAAGACTGGTAGCGTAACATGATATACCGCATTCCAACAGTTCATTGTCTGTTCATATCTAACATGCAACTGTAAAGAAGGTATAATACAATTGAAAGATACATTTTAACTGAATAATAAAAAGGGGGAAAGTTCATAAAAGCCAGAGGAAGGACAGAATTAGTACGTAAGTACTTGAGAGTGGAAACTGGTGCTGCTCCAGTCGATGGTCTAAACATGCGTGCACCTATTTAAATGGCTAGGGTGTATATTCTTACCTATTTAAATGTACTTTAAATGGCTACCCTAAGCGTGCTATAAGGCAGGGAAGTTGAGGGTTGACTAGTGCCGGGGGTGGCCATACTAACTCACTGCATTAAATTACTAAGATATTGATATAGGGTGCCGACGCTTACCTTAAACCATGTCTTCGAATAATGAAGAAAATAACTTGATAGTGGGTCCGGTCAGAATCTATAAGTAGGACCTCATCATCTGTGTACGGCCATGGGGAGAAAAAAACAATAAGACCAGGAATAAAACTAAGTAGATAAAACAAGACTACAGCTTGCGACAACTAGATGTTGGCATGACGGTAACGTCTGGAAGTCCGTTAATTAGAACCTCTCAGGTCGCTTTTAATACGTACAGTTGGGGAAAAAAGGTTGCCACATACGTAGGTTTATAGAAGTTTACTTAGAATTGTATGGGCTTCTATATGAGAGATAGCTTGTGCATGGGTAGCCTGGTTTTGGCCTATAGCTGCACTGAGGGACTTTCACATTATAGGCGCTATAAAATGCGTATTGAATGTGAACCATTGTTTAATGAAAGATACCTGAGGTACGGCTTATTAAATGATAACATCACTCCTTGTGCCGAAATGTGGTATTGGCATCTACAGCAGGTAGCCAGATATGGTAAAAACATCCTCAATCGCTGAAAGGACAAAGGTATACATTATTACGCTGATGGTTTCCCTAATATTGCACGGCACAAGCAAGGGCGGCTGTAAGAAACTTGTTTATCATGTACCTGAGTTCAGATATATCCGGTTACCAGTTTAAACAACGTTGCGCAAATCAGGCTTGCAGAGCTGGAGCTAAATGTTCTGTTGTAAGATAAAGACTCTGACCATGTCCGAGTACTGTAAACAAATACATATATCGTATTAATAGTTACATTCTTGCAGGAAAGGCTAAATGTGTCCTAATCGGATCAAAGACGCGAATAGAGAGAGTGCCCCATTTACCTGGACAAAATATCTTTTTTAACTATCTCTAGCTGTTTATCTGCCTCTTCTATTGTTGTTGATCTCTTTATTTTCTCTTCAAGGTCTTTTATTTCTTTTTTTATTGCTGAGGCTAATTCTTTTGATGTGGCTATAATCAGAATCATAAGGTCACGGGAACATCTACTGTCTATCATGCTCCATTTGAGTAGAAATGATGTAACATCTACAAAAAGGCCGGGAATGTTCCTAACTCTCAATCCTAATGGGATGATGCCGGCTTTTAAGTAGTTGAGCATGAATTCCCCGTGGGCTTCAATCTTAGTTAATTTTTTCTGTAGATTGGAAAGTTTACCTATGTCAGTGCTATTTTGGGGGTTTGATGTCAGGCTCTTACCAAAAGAGCACAGGTCCACATGACCATATCTGCAAGAGGTATGCTCTGTATTATTAACACACATTACGTAGAAGTTTAGGATCTGAGGGCCAGATCTGAAAAAGGTAATCCTCGTGTACTTTCAATTGAGGAACTATAACAAGGAATTCCGTCCCTTGTGCACCTTGCAGTAACATACGAATCTCCACATACACCTCCGCATCGTCATCCTCAATTTTGAGCAGTCACTGCATATCACTTTAAGAGGTGGAGCTGACCGTTTCCACCGCCTATAACAATGCAGGGTATATAAGCGAATCATTCCTGCCGTTTCGAATTCGATTCGCTTAACGAGGTACTAGAAGTCACTCCAGTCAGCAACGCGGGTTTTAACACAGGTAACGGCCGCGCAGTCATCTTGCTACGTGATATACTTATAGAAACTCGATGCGCATGTTCGCTGTATTGTTCCACACCTTTATTGTTTTTTATCCTCAGATAGCTGATAATCTAATCCTTTTTTACTCTGACTTAACAACTACGGGTTTTGCAACTACCAACACGTTGCTAACAGCTGGCTTATTCTAAACGCATCTTCAGGTAAATGGGGCACTCTCTCTCTTCGCGTCTTTGATCCGATGAGGACACATTTAGCCTTTCCTGCAAGATTGTAACTATTAATATGATATATGTATTTGTTTACAGTACTCGGACATGGTCAGAGTCTTTATCTTACAACAGAACATTTAGCTCCAGCTCTGCAAGCCTGATTTGCTCAACGTTTTTTAAACTGGTAACCGGATATATCTGAACTCAGGTACACGATAAACAAGTATCTTACAGCCGCCCTTGCTTGTGCCGAGCAATATTAGGGAAACCATCAGCGTAATAATGTATACCTTTGTTCTTTCAGCTATAGAGGATGTTTTTACCATAACTGGCTCACTGCTGCAGACGCCAATACCACATTTCGGCACAAGGAGTGATATTATCATTTAATAAGCCGTATCTCAGGTATCTTTCATTAAACAATGGTTCACACTCAATACGCATTTTATAGCGCCTATAATGTGAAAGTCCCTCAGTGCAGCTATATGCCAAAACCAGGCTACCCATGCACAAGCTATCTCGCATATAGAAGCCCATACAATTCTAAGTAAACTTCTATAAACCTACGTATGCGGCAACCTTTTTTCCCCAACTGTACGTATTAAAAGCGACCAGAGAGGTTCTAATTAACGGACTTCTAGACTTTACCGTCATGCCAACATCTAGTTGTCGCCATCTGTAGTCTTGTTTTATCTACTTAGTTTTATTCCTGGTCTTATTGTTTTTTTACCCCCATGGCCGTACACAGATAAAGAGGTCCTACTTATAGATTCTGACCGGACACACTATCAAGTTATTTTCTTCATTATTCGAAGACATGGTTTAAGGTAAGCGTCGGCACCCTATATCAATTTCTTAGTAATATTATGCAGTGAGTTAGTATGGCCAACCCCGGCACTAGTCAACCCCCACCTTCCCTGCCTTATAGCACGCTTAGGGTAGTCATTTAAAGTACATTTAAATAGGTAAGAATATACACCCTAGCCCTTTAAATAGGTGCACACATGTTTAGACCATCGACTGGAGCAGCACCAGTTTCCACTCTCAAGTACTTACGTACTAATTCTGTCCTTCCTCTGGCTTTTATGAACTTTCCCCCTTTTTATTATTCAGTTAAATTGTATCTTTCAATTGTATTATACCTTCTTTACAGTTGCATGTTAGATATGAACAGACAATGAACTGTTGGAATGCAGTATATCATGTTACGCTACCAGTCTTCTGGCTCTAATGTTCAAGAAAAATGTACTGATCACTGTGCACTGTTTAACATAAAGGCAATATTTTAAAATACTGTTTATCTATTTTTAGCAACAAGATGGTGTTGTACTGATGAAAACACACTCAACGTGTCGAAACGCGTAGACGGAAACCATCTCCCCTTGTATCATTGGGAACACTGTGTATAAAAATAACCCGTATATGTTGCATATCCATTGAAAGGAAGGAAAAAAAGAAAAGGAGAAAACATTTTTTATTGTGTTTTTTAATTAATCATTATGTCAATGAATACTTTCATGACACTTTTATCAAATTTATTAAGTTGAACCCTTTGTGTTATTTCAGTGCCTTAGTTTTCATTATTACTCTGTTACTTAAACTTTGCCAGCATTTGTGTTTTGCCTGGGTGTGTTTATTTGCCATAAAGAATCTCGGGATAGTCATCAAGGGCAAACCTGACATGACTGCCCAAGTCATTGCTGTCACTGCCTCATGCTACCATACCCTGAAGATACTGAGAAAGATTTTCAAATGGCTCCTAAACAGCATCCGGAAAACCGTCATGCAAGCCCTCACCACAGGCAAGCTCAACTACAGGACCACCCTCTATGGTGGGATAAAAAAACTGCAGACCGTTCTTCACTCGGACCACAGAATCACACTCAACCTCTCACGCCGGACTCACATTGCAGCTCATCTGAAGAAGCTCCACTGGCTCCACCTACACAAACAATCACAATTCAAACACCCTATCCACACTTTCAAGGCATTACATAACACGGGCCCAGCATACCTCAACAATCGCATCTGGTTTTTCAAACCTTACTGGCAACTTTGCTCATCCAGACTCCTACTTGCACATACATGCCCCACACATACTGAAAGCCAGAACCCGCGGGCAAGCCCCCTCCAACATCAACAAGTTGAAGTCCTTTCATTTCCAGTAGTTCCCCTAGGCTTGGCTTCACTCACATCTGCTAAGCGTCAGGATACCTTCTGGGGTGATAGTGTGCTCTACAAATCTGCATAACGTAATAAGCGTAATTCCTAACTTTTAGGAGCGGAGTGCAGGAGTGAGGTGCATGGAATATTACCTTCTTTGCAAACGGAGAACCCTCTTCCACTAGCTGGTGCAAGGAATTCATCACTCAACCTCCACATGCTGCTGCTCCGGGCATGCATTTGAGTACCATTGCAAATATTATGAGGAGGAATTAGAGACAGGGAGGGTAACATTTACTCTAACCAACAACAATATGAAAGTGAATGTTATGGCTTTGCCTACCCACCTCAATGAAGGCACCACTCCACAAGGATCAAATTTGCATATCAACAGCACATTTTCTCGTATTTTATGATTGGATGTTTTTTCCTATGAGCTCTGATGCAAGGTTTACTTGCCTAAAATACTATTACAATCATTGATAAAGCCATAAATTCTGGTGTTTCAAGCCTTATGGCTTTGTAAATGCTTGTTTTGCTTTTTCATTGTTTTTGTAAATACTATTGTTGGAGGTGTCCTCAGGTGAGCGTCAGTATAAAAATACATTGGCTACAAGACAAATATATATTTGGGCTCAAAAATCATATTGCCATAGTACTCCATTGCACTGAGGGAAAACTATTCTTTGCGCGATGTATTTCTTGTGAAACGGCAGAATGCTGTCACTTACAGTGAAATCCGGCAAAGGTTGGAGTGGGGCTAACACACTGCCCCATGCTGTATGGGATAGTGGATGAAGGAAAACTGTGAATGGCAAAATAACAGACCAATTGGTGAGAGAGGCTGTGTGAAAGCCCCAACAAGTGGGTATACTGCACATATCATTGGTTAGCCCAGAACCATCTTTTGTTGAATACCCTCAAAACTGAATTCCTGCTGATTGCCCCGCACAACCACTCTGCACCGATCCGTGAATGGCTAACTGCACCCCTCGCATGGTTGATTCCGCTAAATCATTGGGCATTACCTTGGACAAATACCTTAATATGCAAACTCACATCAGCACCACCATTAGGGGTGCCAACTTTCATCTTAACACAATTAAGAAACACAAGCTTTTCCTTCGGCCAGAAGACTTACAGCCTACAGTGCAATCCCTGGTGAAATCTCGACTGGAATATGACCTGGTGACCCTTGCAGAACTTCCTAAAGCGAGCTTGGTCCCTCTCAGAGCCACGCTCAGTGCATCAGCCAGGCTCATCACAGGCTCCAAAAAACACAATCGCATCCCACCTGACCTTTTGCAGCTCAACTGGTTGTCTATTGAAGCCAGGATCCGTTTCAAAATAGCTTGCCTCACATAAAAAACCCTGCATTTCAACACTCCGGCCTAACTGGCGAATAAGCTTGTTCTTTCTGGATCCGGTCGGAACTTATGAAGTACGTCCACACTACTCTGGAAACCTCCTAAATTCAAAAAAAAAAGTACGAACAAACGTGCTTTCTCCGGCCTTGCCCCTAGAATTTGGAACGCTCTTCCTACGGAGATGAGAACCAATCCCTCCACTGCCTATTTCAAGAAACAGGCCAAATGGCTTTTCCTGCTAGAACATTAACTACATCTTAATGTACTATTTCTTTAGTCCCCTTGTTGACAGATTTGACATTTTTTCCCAACGTATCTTTCGCTACGTATTTTTGATTGGTTATTTTACTCTAGGGCCCTTTCGGAACTAAAATTCAAGATTACTTCATGGACGATAACAGATTTGTCATTAACTCTACTATGCTGTGATGAGCCACTGTATGATTGTTTCACTGAATGTTACAGGAAAGGTTTTGCACTATATGAAAAACGGAACTAGTAGGTGTCTGACTTTGATTGTTTACTCCTTGTTGTTTTAAAAATGTTGACCTCAACTGTTCTGAGTTCATGCATGCTTCTTCCTCTGTGTACAGCTCTCTGATACCCGCAAGGGTCATGTTCGCACTTTATAAAACTTTAAAAATAAATACATAAAATGAAAAGATATTGTCCCAAAAATTACTACATCAATAGTAGGGGGTGGTATTGGTTTTAGTTTGCTTTCATGATAATGTACTTTGGTATTTTTCCTTCACCAAAAATCAGACTGAAACGGTTAATGAGTTTGAGGAAGACTGCATGAGAAATACAACTTTGCCTTAAATACGTTTTGGATACAGATAGTTTCCTACTCAGAGTGAATGGTTGAGAGTTTCCTGGAAATCTGAAAAACTAAAGGTGTTGAATTCAAGGGCCATGACCTAACAAGTCACTTGACAACTGCTCAAGTAAAACATTTGTTTTCAAAGCTATGTAAGTGAGCTCAGCGGCAAATGACCTTAGAAATCATTTGAGAATTGATGGCAGAGGCTTAGAATATATCCAGAGAGTGAAGGTGTAACAAAAAGTGAACAGTGTTTGCATCTCCCATGCGAGGTTGGCTTATTTGCAGATGGTTTGAAGGCACTCTTGGAACTGTTCCAGTTCCATCCCATAAGGCTCTGGTGCTTTTACATTACAGGCAGCTGTGTGGAAATATTAGAGCACCTGACAAAATGAGATGTTGATCACGATAAAACTGATATGCAGATAATATTCTCACCTCAGCTCTGCCATTGTTCATAGAGCTGTTCCTTCCTTTGGGCTTTAAGGCACATCACACTCCTAAAAGGGTATCTAAATATCCCAGTGTACTGTGCATTTTCACAGCTCAGCTTGAGGTCTAAACTCTTGTGTAAATTCTTACTGAAATATTAAACTACTTCTTCTTAATTACTAGTGCTTGAAAATGTATGCATTTTATCACATTTTAACTCTTCAGTTCCATTACAGAACAAGACCACCTTATGCATATGTGCCAAATCAGACATGCAAAACCCTGCCCCCTTAACACAGGATATCAAGCATCTTTAGTTATGCTTTTATCTCCTCTGGCTTCGTCAGTGAGATATGGCTTGAGTCTTCAGGTAAATCACACGAAATTAAAGCACTGGAGTCTGATGTGAATGAAGGCCCAACATTTGTTTGAGAACCACAAGTTCGGAAATTCTCCTTCAGCCTCAGCACCTATTCCAGCATCTAACTTATTTTTTAGTTGTTCATAAAAACTGCATAGTTTTGTGAAGTGAAGTGCTATTGAATGGATATTAATCTAATGAAGTGGGTTACAAAATGCATAATGGAGATCATTAGATAGAGTGTAAGGCATTTTCTGTGGATGTAGTGTGTGGAATTGATGGCAAATCAAATGGATATTTAGTGGGTTACTGAAGTAGGAGATCTCTAGAATGGTTTACAAGGCTTAGAACTGTGATGACTCTGTTAAACCTTGCAGACTAAGGGCCTGATTGCGAGTTTATTGGATGGGATACTCCATCACAAAAGTGACAGATATCACCTCCACCATATTGCAAGTTCCGAAGGATATAATGGAATTGTAATTTGGCGCATGGTATATCTGTCCGCCAAACTCTTAATCAGGCCTTAAGTTTATTAAGAAGTGCCTACAGGGAAAGAGCAAGCAGGGATCAGTGGAACTGTCATCCAACTCAGGAGGAAAGAAAACCACAAACTGGAAATGAACAGCAAACCCCTCTGCAGCTCCGCTATTTGTTGATGCTGAACCTATCCAAAGTGACATCGGGTCAGATGTATGACCATTCCGTTTTACGAGTCGCAAATTGTAGTTTTTTGCGACTCGCAATTTGTGACTTGCAAAATGGAATGTACTAACGTGTCTCATAAACATTTTGCGGGTCACAAAGAGGGCGCAAATGACCTGCCTCATCAATATTCATGAGGCACGTCGCAATTTGCGACCCATTGGGAATGGGCTACCATCACAGGGATGGTGGCCTGCTGGGGACAGCAGACCACCTTGTCTGTGTTTGCTTTTTAAATAAAGCATATTTTTTTCAAATGCATCCTGTCTTCCTTAAAGGGAAACTGGATGCATTTAAAAGAAAAAAATGAAAAGTTTTCTTTACATTTTTTAAGGGCAAGCAGTGGTCCGTAGGACCACTGCCTGCTCTTAAAAAATTTTTTTGCTGTCAAGGAATGTAGTCTAGTAGTGTTCTTGATCTGGCCCACTACCTACGCTACCCAGAGTGTCGCTGCTCCCCTAACACTGACCATGAAACCACCATTAGCACACTTCGCACAGATGCAGGACAGTTATAAAGTGATCACCTGGAATGTATGGGGCCTGGGGTGTATCCACAAAAAGCACAGAATTAACGCACAATTATATAGGCGGCGAGCACATACAGTATTCCTACAGGAGTCCCACCTGACTACGGCTGAGGAGGGTAAGCTCCGTAAAAAATGGAGGGAACAGGTTTTTTCACGGCATATTCCGCCTTTGCTAGAGGTGCGTCAATATGGGTTGGGAGTGGGGTCCCCTTCAAGGCACTGGAATTATGTGCGGACCCCTTGGGTAGATATATCCTGGTGAGGGGCATACTAGATGGCACAAAAATAATCCTAGGTAGCATATAAGCACCCAAATTCGAGCAGGATAAATACCTCCTGAGCCTTAACCCTGTATTGGCGCCTTGGGCTGCATGCCCATGATTACAACACTGTAATAGATCCCGCCATTGATAGATCAAGCCCCCCTCTTGGTGGAGACGGCACCATACGACAGGCGTAGGCACTATCCCGATGGGTTGAGGGATGGGGTCTGAGGGATGTCTAGCGTTCGAAGTACCGCACCAGTACAGAATATTCATTCTTCCCGCACCCACATCAACTCCACACTTGAATAGATAGGATCTTCTGTTCCAACCACATCATCACTCAGGTAACTCACGCTACATACTTGGGTAAGACACTTTCTGACCACAACCCATTGGAGGTTACTTTAGTCTGGGGCAGAATTCCCATCCCGGTCCCCACTTGGAAATTATGGCCCCTAAGGGTTGAGGACTCCGTCTTCCGGGAGGCTTTGGCTGTGGGTATCGACCACTACTTTGCAGAAAACACAGGAACTGCCTCCACTCCGCAGTTGGAGTGGGATGCATTGAAGACGGGGGTTAGGGGGATAACCATCAGCACCACAGTGTGGGCAAGACAGGAAATGCAGAACAACCTTAGAGAAGTCGAGAACTCCCTGAATAGCCTCGAACAGGACTCAGCAAATGATCCCACTAAGGGAGCACTCTTTCAAGACACCTGAATAAAGCACACTGAGCTACTAGAAACACTCAGACATATATACTACACCATCTATACACATGTGAAGCATGCCGACACTGACAAAGCCGCCCCGCTACTGGCACGCATACTCTGGGATGACCCCCCATATACCCCAATACACAAGATAACTACTATGAACGGGGACACAGTGGACATGCAGCAAGGCATAAATGAAGCCTTCTGCGAATATTATCAGGCACTACACCAATCACATCCCGGCTGGTGGAAGAGACCCTTGACTCCAACTGATGTACAATTCCCCCAACTGACTAAAGCGGCACAGAATAATCTCTCTGGCCCCATCACAAGGGGGGAAAATCAAGGAGGCCATCAGAGGCCTACCTCCGAACAAGGCCCCTGGCCTTAAAGGCCTCCTGACGGAATACTTTGATACGTTCTCAGACTCCCTGGTACCGCAGCTAAAGTGCCTGTATAACTCTGCAATGGCCACAGGGACACTGCACCCTACCACTATGCAGGCACTGGTAGTGTCTCTTCCCAAACCGGGTCGCTTGGCAGCAGAGCTGTCAGGTTATAGACCCCTGTCCCTACTCACAACTGAATATAAAATACTGAGCAAAGTCCTTTCCAGTCGCCTACTCCCTTATCTTCATAAGTTAATTCACCCAGACCAGTGCAGGTTTGTGCCGGCTCGTAGTACTTCACTTAACATTAGGAAGCTGTACCACATTATGGCGGCCACCCCCCAGGAAAGAGTAAACACAGGATGCATCACTCTGGATCTGAGGCAGGCATTCGACACGCTTAGATGGGACTACATGTTTCAGATACTCGAGAGAATTGGAATACCTCTGAACTATCTAAAGTGGGTTAAACTTCTGTATACAGAACCCACTGCGAGGGCTCGCACTGGGAGCCACATCTCACGGGAGTATCCGATTGGCAAAGGCACCAGTCAGGGTTGCCCCTTGTCCCCACTGTTGTTCGTATTGGCCCTGGAGTCGTTGGCTCTTCAGGTGCGACTATCAGCCACACAAACAGGAATAGGCTTAGGGCAGGCTACACATGCAATTTCCACATACGCAGATGATATCATTGTGTATGCCAATGACCTGATCATAGATCTCACACCTATCCCGGACATCTTCACCTCCTTTGCAAGGCTCTCAGGCCTTAGCATAAACAATAGTAAGTCCTATGCCTTCTTCTTTCACCAAGGGCAACGCCCAGAGGCAAGTCAGTTCGGCCCCCACTCCTTAACGGTCGCTACACACACGTTCAAGTACCTAGGCATACAAGAGTACAGAACTGCGCCGGATCTCATAGAGGGTAACCTGGGTAAGGCTATTGGATCTCTTCAATTGCAGGTCATGTTCTGGTCTTCCCTACCACTCTAGTGATGGGACGAGTGGTGATTTAAAAAATGGTAGTTCTACCTTGTTTTCTATACTTTTTTACTAACTTGCTAGTAGTGATTCAAACCCTGCTTCTCAGCTCACTGAACACTATTCTCTCTGACTTGATTTGGGGCAGCGGGCGACGTAGAGTGGGACTGGCCAAGCTGCAATTGGAGACTGATAAGGGCAGATTGGGTGCCCCAGATTTTTGTGCCTACTGCTATGCGAGCCAACTGCAAAGGCTTTCGTACTGGCTGGCAGGGTGTAACCTGCATGAAATAGATTATATTCCCGCTGATATAGACCAAGAGAGGTTGCACACACTACTCCTACAGATGGCTAGGGTACTGACCGATGGCCCGACACTCCTGCGCACAGTGCTTACATACTGGAAAAAATCCACACACTACCGGTGCAGCTGCCTTCCTGACTCTGATACGACTCACTCATCGGCATCCCTACCCCCACAGCCTTACTCACTAAAAGCTGGCTACTCCCCCGGATGTAGGGCGGTGTCACCACAGTGGGTGCGCTGTTTGATGAGGGTACACTTATGAACCATGGTAACTTTGTCATACGTCATGGAGTCTCCGACGCATTATACCTCACACACGCTGTAGTTCTACAATGTGTAAATAAACACTGGGCCCCACGCAGGGAGGAACCCCTTCGGCATGAAATCGTTTTCCTGACCTACTTGATGGGATAGGGCCGTTATCTTACTAAGTGGCTATACAAAGGCATTACAACCCACACTAGAATCCTATTGACAGACTTGAGCAACAAATGGTCCACGGACCTTGGTACAGACCTGATGGATAAAGACTGGAACATGATCTTAGAATACCCCAAGAAAATCCCTCATATTGCCAAATTTAAATGTATTCAAGATATGGTCTTACACAACACCGGCTGAAACGCATATTCCCGACCACACAACATTGCTGCTGCAGATGTAAGCTAGGAGACACTGATTTATTACACATGCTCTGGCAGTGCCCTGTGCTCGCACCTTACTGGACGGAAGTGGTTACCTTGGTCAAATCTGTAGTTGGGATCCCCGTCCCGGGCACGCCTGCAGTCTGCGTACTAGGGCTGACCCGACGCGCTAAAGCACAGAAGGTACAGCTTTGCTTTATAGATTTAGCACTACTTCTGGCCAAACACTCCATCACGATGCAGTGGAAGTCGGTTACACCCCCCCTACTCTATGACTGGCACAGGAAGGTGGTGAGGTGGGGTGGCGCTGAGAGTGCTGCTATCCACCAGGAGGAAGCCCGGGTACTGCGCAAAAAGATTATCTCCCTGGTCTGGGATAGCATACTGGAAGCGTTCAAGGCCCTGGCACCGCCACCTGTCCCTGTAATACGGGACTAATGGCAGCTTTACTGCCCAGGCCCTCTTTCAGCTTACAATATTACTGAACCATATGCCCGCGGACCTAACACCATATAGTATATGCTTTAAAATGTTTGAGTGCAAACAGGAGCAGCTAGCATAACACTTGGACAAATTAGTTCATGTGGGTATGGGCAAAAGAAGTTGGGGCGGGGAGGGAGGGATGGGTTAGTTTAATTAATGTGTTACACTTCTGTTCTTATCACATGGCAGCAGTGCTGAAATGCAGCAGCACATGGACTAATTTGGACTGCATCTGCACGAAATTGTGTCACACATGGACACAATAGGAAATGTCATACTGCTGGATACACATGGAACTACTATTGTACTCCTTGTAGCCCTTTTTTTTTTCTAAGCAGGACTGTACTGCGACATTTAATGTCATTCATATATTTGTATATTTGGTAATAGATGTTGATAATGGAAGGTAAACAAAAATGTAATGAAATCTGTTATAAAAAAAAGAACAACAGGGAAGGGGTACCTTGAAGACCTGTTCCCATTTGCGACTGGCTAACCACCAATTTGTAATTCTTAGTAACTGTGATTGTTTTGCGACAGCATTTGTGGTCACAAAACAATCATACATCCCCCAGTGACTCGCTATTAGGAAGGAACACCATTGGCATGACTCTTCCTAATAGTGACACGCAAACTCTATTTTGCGAGTCGCTAATCAGTTACTGACTCGCAAAATAACCTTTGTACATGCTAAAACCCTTTTTAGCGGTTTCAAAGGCCTGATTGCCTGTTTGCAACCGCTAAAATTGGTCATACATCTAGCGTTAAATGTGTACTTTATTCTAGTAACCAAACCCTGCCAGAACCATCAGTAATTGAAGATAGGTTCCTTCCCTGTCAGATGATTCAGATTCAGAGTCTTTGTGAGTAACATAACCTAGGTGAGTGCTTTGTAAAGAGCATGTTCACCCTTGGGTCTTGGTTCTGAAATAGCATATGTTTGTTATTATCAAAATGGCACTGATTTTATCAACCCCAGAAGGACAAAAAGCTGTGTGAACTCACTGGGATTCAAACTAGGGATCATGAGGTCAAACACAGATACCTGTAATGAAAAACTCAACAATATCTGATCACACAAACTTAGTGTACTCCCTCAATTTGGAACCATCTACTAATTTATCTACACCATTTCAACTGCAGGTGTCACATCTGGGCCAGTGTGAATTACAACCCTGTCTTGTGTCGATCTATGGTTTGTTCGTGGTATACAGGAACAAACTAGGAATGTTTATCCAATAGTGGAGAAATTGAATGGAAAGAAGAGGTTGTATTGCATGACGTAAGTAAAAATGGTAGACATCTCAGGGACGTAGTGCCAAAATGGATCACTGACACAATATCATTGAACAAAGTATCAGGACAAAAATATTTTTTACCAAACTATTGCACACCTATACTTATAATGGTAAGTAAAAAAATATCTAAAATAAAATATCATTTAATACTAATATTGTTAGAAGTAAACAATACCGTTGAACACAAATATCAGGACAAAAATATTGTTTACCAAAATATTGCATACCTAAACTTATAATGGTAAGTAAAAAAAGATCTAAAATAAAATGTCATTTAATACTAATATTGTTCAAAAAATATACAAATATTGTTTTGTTAATAAATATATATATAAAAACAATTATAGTTTAAAGTGGTAAATATTAAATATTTTAGTATATAACATTAATATCATGTACATTTAATAAATTATACTAATACTCAATGCTATATAAAAATATATACTCATATAAACACTCTGTATGTGTGTCTGTTTATATAAATATATATGTATATATATATATATATATATATATATATATATATATATATATATATATATATTGTGTAACAATTAGTCACTACATTAAATGTATATTTTAATTTTCATTTTAATTTATGATTATGAAAATCATATATATACACACACACATATCTATCTATCTATCTATCTATCTATCTATCTATCTATCTATCTATCTATCTATCTATCTATCTATCTATCTATCTATCTATCTATCTATCTATCTAATCTATCTATCTATCTATATCTCTCTCTCTCTCTCTATAGATACATATTTAATTAAAACTTGAAAATATTAACAGTTAAATTACAAAATATTACATAAAATACCAAATAAATCAAATACAAAACACATTAACAAAAAATATAATACATTTAAAAAACATATTTAAATTTCCAAAAATTAAGAAATAAACATAAAAATAAAATATATATGTAACGAATATTAGGAAAAGTTTTGGTGCCTGGTAACATTAGATATACTATTCTACTATTGCTATTCATGCAACAGTAGGGAAAGGTGTAGGACTTCAGAAGGGTTACATTTACTATTACCACTCCAAACATCCAACAGGTGGCAAAGTGTTATGCTTAGTAAGGGGTTAGATTAACTATTCCCACTTCAAACAATGCAAAAGTAGGAAAAGTGACTGACTTTGGAGAGGTTAAATGTACTATTCGTACTCCAGTCAACACAACAGTAGGGAAGACATAGGACTTTGGAAGGGTTAGATTTACTATTCCTACTTCAGTATATGCCCCAATAGTTAAAGCATTAAACTTTTGGAGGGGTTACATTTACTATTCCTACTCCAGTCACCACAAAAGTAGGGAAAGTGTTGGACTGCGGAAAGGTGAAAATTATTCTTCCTATCCCAAACAGGTCAACAGTAGGGAAAGAATTGGATTTCAGAGGGGTTACATTTACTATTCCCAATCCAAACAGTGCAACAGTAGGGAAAGTGTTGCAATTCGGAGAGATTAGATTTACTATTTTTATTCCAGTCAGCACAGCAGTAGGGATGGTGTTGGACTTTGAAGGAGGTACAATTATTATTCCCATTCTAGTCTAAACAACAGTATGGACAGAGTTAGACTTTCTAGTTATTAAATTTAGTATTCCTACTCCATCAGCATAACAGTAGGGAGAGTCGTTGAATTTGGAGGAGTTAAATTTACTCTTCCTACTACAAACAGCACAGCACTAGTCAAACTGTTGGACTTCAGAGGGGTTACATTTATTATTCCAACTCCAGTCTTTGTAACAGTAGGAAAAACATTGAAAGTCACAGAAACTTGCAACAGAGACAATCTGATATATTTATTGAAATGCCCTTGTGGACTGGCGTATGTTGGCAAAACTGAACGAAAAATAAGAATACGTATGAACGAACACAAAAGCAACATACATACCGGAAACCATAATCACCAGTGGCGATACATTTTAATAATCTCAAACATAACATTAACCAACTACGCTTTTGTGTCTTAGAACAAGTTGAACCTATTCGGGGTTGTGACAACACGAAAGACCTTTTGCAGCGTGAAACTTATTGGATATATTATCTGAACACAACAAGCCCTAAGGGAATACATGAGAAACTAGTTGTTCTCTTTGAGATATCAGTCAAATGCTTGGAATTGTTACAATGCATTTATGTATTTTAATTTTAATTTGTTATACCCACTATTATTTCTCATTTCACAGTATGATGCATTTGGAAACAATTGTACCATTTATGCACAGCAGAAGAAGACCTATTAACTGGAGTAGCATGTGCAATTTCATGTTATTTTTGAAAAATGGTTAAGATCCATTTGATGGCAGCGAGTTTTTCTAACTTTTTTAACTCGGCAAATTCTGAGTGACATAATTTTTTATGGCATTTAAACCGGGACACCTCCTGTGTCTGATACTTTATCGATTGTGTAATTTCTAGACATCGCAGGATATATTTGGACATGCATCTACGATGCATGCCCTTCATATTATTGAACTCCTATACTTTTTGTTACACTTACATCGTCTTTTACATTGGTGCACTGGTTTTTATATTGGTGCACTGTTGATTAGAGCACATCATCCTGTGACTGTTTTTATACATTATCCACATGGGCTTATTTAATGTTACATTACACAAGGGTTGTGATGATATTGGGACACGCCAAAACTACGAACTTTTCTATTTCCATACGTCAGGTGACACCATGACATATCACGTTTTATATTACAGCCCCCCGGTTATTGGCGTTGATCTTCTCGCGATCTTTACACGAGAACGCACCAAACTATTTTGGTTAAGTCGACTTGCAGCAAATTCGGGTAAGATGTTTTTACATAATTTTTTTCCATTTGTCACACCCTGTGGCACTAGTATATCACATTGATTACTTGCATTTACTTCGTAGAATCGAACTGCCATGTGCGAAGACTTGTGACCGTGACACTTATTTATCGCAATTCATCTCTCCAAGTAAGACATGTTTTCAAACGCTTAACATGCATAACTCTAAAGATATGCCGTTGTTACTAAGCACATGTTTTTTTCTTTCTTACCAGGTTGATTCACGTGTAGTACTTATATATATTTTTTTTAAACGCGCCATACATAAACTGGGTAAGTGTATACACACCTACCCAGTGTTCACATGTCGTTTAGGCACAGTATAGTACAGTTTATCATAGCTGCTTTTAAGCTTCATATGCATCACTATAGTGTAATTTACACGTCACAGGAAGGTTTGTTTGGTCTCTTTGATCACTCTTTTTTGTGTCAGTAACTTACCGTCACTGTGAGGTCACTGGTCTACATAAAATGCTTGCAATGTTAATTAGGTTTGCATTCTCTATAATTGATCTTCGAAGTTTTTTTGCCAATGTCACTATCGCGAAAAAAAGCATGCCATCACTACGTAAAATTCATCATATTTAGCACAGTGAATGAACTGATGAAAGGTCATGTGGGGCGACTGACCCGGATCCCTGGAGTTTTGAATGAAGGACAGATAATTTTTTACACTTCAAATGCTGTCATATTGTTTTTACTCCTAATGAAGTTCATAGAAAAAAACATTCTATTTGAAAATGTTAAAAAAAATGGTCCGTGTTGTTACAGTGATCTATCTCAAAAACATTATTGCCACACGTACAAATAACAGGCCTGACATCCTCAGTTTGCCTTTGCCTTCGTCAAAAACAATGGCCACTGCTAGTATACAAGCAGTACATAGCTGGGTGCTGTAATGATATTTCAAATATTGTAGGCAATATTCTCATATGATTTTACAGTGACGTATTCATGAGTATGCTGAGTACTACTAGTTTGCTTATAAATTCCAGGAATCAGCTAAAAGTAATCCTAGAAAATTACTTTCTCCTGGAGCTCAGGAGTACAGAATGCATATTAAATGATTGGGTTACACCTAAATAATTGTGAATCAGGCTCAAATATTTTGCTGTGACTTACTCTGTAGTACTCCTGGCCTATACTGTGTAAAAAATCCACCTATTCTATGTGATCACCCCATATTTTTTGTCTTTTGATGGACCATATATTTTTGCTGGTATTAAAACTCTAGGGACTTTAACCATGCTAACCTATAGTAAAGTGACTGTGCTCCCCCTTCAAACATGGTCAGATTGGCATATTCCTAATTGGTATATTTACCTATAAGTCCTTAGTATGGTACACAATATACCAAGGGCCTGTAAGTTAAATATCACTAAGTGGACGGCACCTATTGTACCATCCACTACAGTGACAGCGGAAAACATGGCTTTCGGCCTACCTTGTAATCTGATTGTGGCAAATTAAACACAGCAATCTGACCTATCACAGTAAACCCTTTTTGCAGGTAAAAACCTCCCTTTACAATATTAATAGATCACCGCTGTGTAGGCCTTGGACCAATTAACGTTAACATATCTTTACAGCGACTAACACCCAAAAGCGATTTTTCACTGTAGCAGGCCTAGCTGTCCTATGTAGAAAGGCAGAGTACAGATTAAAAATTCTAATACTCTCTATTGGAAATGGAACTAGCTAGAAACATTCTTAAACTACTTTTTTTAGTAGCTTTTGAAAAGCAAATTCAAAGGTGAAGTCGAATTTGTAATCAATATTACGGAAAGGTAACTTTTAGAAAGTTATATTTTCTCTGCCTAAAGTTCATGGAGGCTACATTTGCAATTGCCGTCCCATTTCTGCCAGCCAGTATTTAGAATTTGAATATGTATCAAAAAAGTTATGACATGCTTCCCAGGAGCAACAAATAGACTGACCTGAATACACAGAGTTGGCCCATCTGAATCTGACAGAATATGCAGTGTGGAACTGTGAGTATCCTTTTTGATATTACAGTGTGAAATTCTGCTTGAATGTCAGGTCCTGCTTGACAGGTCTGCTCGGCTTTACACATAACACTTTGGCCGAACTTGAAAGGAAGAGAAACAGAATGCCCAGGCAATTCTTGTGTATTCACTTTCTGGTTGTTGAATGACCTGCTTTGTCACACCAGACATTTGTTCCCTAGTTTTGACATATAACACTGGAGGTGAACTTGAAACGAAGGGAAACATGATATCAAAACAATTTCTCTGAATCCACTGTCGGGTTGCTGGAAGACACTGCCTTGCTTTTCCAGACTTCTGGTTCTGAGTATTTTGGGAATGTAGTGACTGCACTAAAGTGTATTTTAGTGTTAGATATGAGGACACTAGGATTACCATAGTACACTCCCATGTACACCCTCATCCCTCAGAGCCCAAGTGTAGTGTGGCAGAAGACACCAGCCATCTTGAAAATGCTTAAAGTGGATAGGGTGAACATCCACTTTATTGGTTAGGCCATGCTCAGGAGTCTTTCCCACCCACTAACTTGTGCTGCACACAATTTTAGCATTTCCAGCGCTCATTTCAGAACGCTCCTTGACCTAAGGGAGAACATAATAGAGCTCGACCTACTGTCTGTGATATGAGAAAAGCCTTGAAAGATTGAACCTACACTCTCTTGTAACTTGGACAAAGGAGTGGACACAGAGGGTTGTATGGCTGACCACCTGTTACAGCTACAGTGACACAACAAACTACAAGAGACCTTTTCCTGAAATTGCCCAGCTGACCAGTGGCAACTGCATCTGGACAGGACTCTGCTATTTGGCCTCTGCCTCACACCTTCTGGGTTCTAAATGCCTCCCATAATCGCCTAGGGACTTTAGAAGTGTCCTCCTGAGGTAGAATGGGTCTTAAAAGATTCAAGGAAGAAAGTAAGATCTTTGACAAGAATGGGGTGTGCGATCAACACTCCAATGCAGTCAGTGTGAAATTGCGCCTAGGTCCCGATCTATCATGACCACTGACACTTTGTGCTTTTTGGAGCTATTCTTACTTAAATCTTTAAAAATTCATCTCTTTGGTTCCCCTCGTTGGATATTTGTCATTTTGGTGTAAATGTGTTTATTAGTTTTACTCTCTTTTTCTAATTTAGTTTGGCATTTTTACTGCTTTGCATTTAAACTTTATTACTGTTTCTGCACTTCATAATTACTTTACACATTTCTCTAAGTTAAGCCTGCTCTGTGTTATAGCTACCAGGGATGAGCTCAGGTTAATTAAGTGACTTTGAGGGCGCACCCTGACAAAAAGCAGCACTTATGTAAGATAACTGTAATATTTATTTAACTTTTTCTCTAGGGTGCCAAACCCCTGGAGCATTTAGGGATAGCACTACACAGAAACAGAGCATGAGATGAACAGTTAGAAATATTTGTCCACTGAACAGACAGTTAGTTTAGGGAACAGTTATTTCAGTAATACAAGAAATAGTGACCCATAATTGCTTCCTGAAGTAACAAAGGGAAGTTTGGGTTATGATAATTAGTGGAAGAGACTTCCATGCTGAGGCAGTTGCATCAGTGAAACAACACATTTGAACATAGGGTGATCTTAACCTGACCACCTCTACCCTTACAGTGTTTCAGCTATGTAAATTGCAGTGTCCCTCGGCTATTGGTGGAAGAGCTAAAAATAGAGTTTGATGTATATGCAATGCAGCATAACTTGAAAAAGATCCTGGTTATAGGAAGCCTGGGAAGCTCTTTGAAAATGTGAGAATTATAGGCAATCTTTACTCCAGGGGAGGGGCTTAGAGTATGATAAAAGATATCTGTGGTGTTCTGGCAAGGACTGAGTTACTAAAATCAAGTCTGCAGATCACCAAATCATGCACTTCCATTTGAGGCTGCTTTTAGAATATTCATCTTTTACCTTTTTAAGGGCATAAATATAGAACTAGCAGGTTTGCTAAATGAAGGATTTGAAGAGTAAAAAATAAAGAGGAATCCACATTGAAGCCTTATGATTTTACAGACCTTGAGAGAGTGGCATTGAAGCCATCCACTTGTAGAAACTCAGATTGAATAGAATCATGTTTGCATGTCTTTCAAAGGCAGAAGAGGGTGAACTATGTCTTAACAGGATTTAGAGGCAGACATTTCTTTTGATATTGAGTTCTGAAATGCAGTTAGGTATGAAGACAGCATAGATTTTTCAGCAAATTATATGATCTTAGGGAAAATTTAAATATTGACAGTGTACTGGTGGAAGTACACTCCTATCTTCTCAAGCACCGACAACCCAGGGATTTAGCTACAGATTTAACAGGGTCAGTGTAAGGAATAAACCCTGGGAGCTCTGTATGGTACCATAATGTCTGTACCTATGATGTACTTTCCTGGGTCCATCACTTCCTACAGTTGGTGAGTAAGGCCAAAAAAAATCTCAAAACACTGCTTTTGATGTCCATATGATGCTAATAGTAAGGGTAAAGCCTTCCGTGGTCAACTCTACCAAACTCTACCAAATGCCATTTGACAATAGTGATGGTTCCCAAACTTGCAATACAGTGTAAGAAAGGTTTGCAGCTTACCCAATCCTATTTTAGTGCACTTCAGGGATCTAACACACTAGTTAACTGAGAATCCTTCACAGATCATCTGTGGCCTCAGAATTCAAAGAGCCTTCTGCAAGACAAAGCTCATCTATTTCACTGGAATCTCAGTTCAGGAATTTGACTTATGCATGTCTTTTCCAGAGGAAAATTCAAGTATGCTGGTATTTCCTCTGCAAGTGCAAGCAAAGCTGCACATTTTCTAACCTTGTCCTCTTTCTGCACAATAACATTATTGCTGTGACCTTTTGCACATATTCGCATGCGTGACAATGTTGGATTAGTTTCTCTGAAACTCCTTTGCTTATACATCTGGCTTCACAAAACATTATAATGGTGCCTCGAACAATGAGTACAAAGCCTTTTACACACAATGTTCAAATGTTGTTCTATCCTCAGCCACTGGGGCAACAGGGCTATCTACATATCCATAGCAATGCTAATCTGCGCATATATTGCAAGGATGTTATTATTCTAAATAAAGGAGCATTTTCTTGGGTTAGCCAAGGAGACACTTCCACTGACATCAAAAGGTCCTACATGCTGAACAGCTGTCTAACATCTCCATGAGGGGGTTCAGTTTGTGACCAAGACAAGGTCCTACATTCTTTCCCGCCAGGTAATGGGGTTGGATCATCCCGTGGGGGGATGCTTGGCTCTACATACACTCTAGACACACACAGAGAGTAGATATTGCATAGTTGGAGTATGCCTGATTATTACCATGAACTATATGCCTGCATGTATACACTGTCTTAGCACCATGGTGGAACTATGTCTACTATTTACTCTTTTGGTGCTTGTAATCACTTTCATCTGATTCTGTCCACCGATTATTGCAGCACAAGCATTCTATACAAGTATAACATTGACTCAAAAAATATATTGAAAATGTCCCATTGTGTATTCTCTGTATACTTCTCTGACTGAGCATAAGGGTTCTTGATCTGTTACCACGACCCCTGAGGGGTCGGGGTTATCATGTTTAGTGGTTGCCAGAAACCATTTGCTCCCTGTTTGAGTAAGTGAGGCTTATGGGGGCACTGTGAGCTAGCTGGTCTCTAGGCCAACATATACTATAGGGGAGCATGGAATCAGTCTAGGCACCTCACCCAAGGTTTATGTTGTCCACAAATGCACAGATCCTATGGATTAGTGGGAACAGCATGACAATGCAGTGCAAGTCTTTTACTATTTGGTTTGCTCCTTTAAAACAGCTTTTGCCAAAATGAAAAACGCTTACAGCCTCTAAAATGTTCCCTCTAAAAAACACAATGCTATTCCACATGGCCTGAGTCTGTGCTGATCTCAACAGCAAGAAAGTCTGAGATGACAATCCCATTGAACAACAACAGCCCAGTAAAAGCAATTCTCTCATTTCAGGAAGAGGAAGATAATTCCCTAACAACTCTGCCCCTTCATCCTGCAAATTGACAGGTAAGGAGGAGTATCGCCCACTGCTCGATGTGTGGCCTCTGCTCTGTCCGCAAGGAGGGAGATGTGGAGAAGTATTTTTAGCATTGGCCAGTTGCGCTTTAAAGAGGCCCCCACGTTGCAAGTTGGCTCCATCTTCACTGGCTGCTGCCTCGGCAGCGTTTTGGCGTTTTCAAAAGATTGGAAAAAGATGTGGCCCACCCCGGCGCCTCGGAGGATAAGTGTCGTTGTGAAGTATGTACACTTCACATAAGGAGGGAGGCACTGCACTCCTACCCCCGCTGATAGGACTCTGAGGTACGGCGGTTAACATGTTCTGGGGACCCGGGGAACCGCGCATCACACACCGCAGCGCAATTCTGGTCCCTTCACCAATTGATCAAGCAGCAAGCAACAAGACCTTCTTGGCGCTTTCAAATTATCCGCACTACTCACCTGCAGACAAAGAGCATTGTGGGATCTGTAGTTCTCAGCAACACTGGACTACTTGGATGAAGTGGTTACACCTGAGTAGAAGGCGGGGTGTCTTTATTCGGCAACAACGAAGAAGGACTACAAATAATGGGACTGGGCAACCAGATGTATGCTGCTAGGCACTGAGGAAGGCCGTCAGGCCGAAATGCATTTGCCGTGACTCAATAAATTGGTTCCCTGGATTTCCCCTGTGTGGCCTCTGCTCTGTCCGGAAGGAGGGAGATGTGGAGAAGTATTTTTAGCGTTGGCCAGTTACGCTTTAAAGAGGCCCCCACGTTGCAAGTTGGCTCCATCTTCACTGGCTGCTGCCTCGGCAGCGTTTTGGTGTTTTCAAAAGATTGGAAAAAGATGTGGCCCACCCCGGCACCTCAGAGGATAAGTGTGGTTGTGAAGTATGTACACTTCACATAAGGAGGGAGGCACTGCACTCCTACCCCCGCTGATAGGACTCTGAGGTCCGGCGGTTAACGTGTTCTGGGGACCCGGGGAACCGCGCATCACACACCGCAGCGCAATTCTGGTCCCTTCACCAATTGATCAAGCAGCAAGCAACAAGACCTTCTTTGCGCTTTCAAATTATCCGCACTACTCACCTGCAGACAAAGAGCATTGTGGGATCTGTAGTTCTCAGCAACACTGGACTACTTGGATGAAGTGGTTACACCTGAGTAGAAGGCGGGGTGTCTTTATTCGGCAACAACGAAGAAGGACTACAAATAATGGGACTGGGCAACCAGATGTATGCTGCTAGGCACTGAGGAAGGCCGTCAGGCCGAAATGCATTTGCCGTGACTCAATAAATTGGTTCCCTGGATTTCCCCTGTGTGGCCTCTGCTCTGTCCGGAAGGAGGGAGATGTGGAGAAGTATTTTTAGCGTTGGCCAGTTACGCTTTAAAGAGGCCCCCACGTTGCAAGTTGGCTCCATCTTCACTGGCTGCTGCCTCGGCAGCGTTTTGGCGTTTTCAAAAGATTGGAAAAAGATGTGGCGCACCCCGGCGCTCGGAGGATAAGTGTGGTTGTGAAGTATGTACACTTCACATAAGGAGGGAGGCACTGCACTCCTACCCCCGCTGATAGGACTCTGAGGGACGGCGGTTAACGTGTTCTGGGGACCCGGGGAACCGCGCATCACACACCGCAGCGCAATTCTAGTCCCTTCACCAATTGATCAAGCAGCAAGCAACAAGACCTTCTTTGCGCTTTCAAATTATCCGCACTACTCACCTGCAGACAAAGAGCATTGTGGGATCTGTAGTTCTCAGCAACACTGGACTACTTGGATGAAGTGGTTACACCTGAGTAGAAGGCGGGGTGTCTTTATTCGGCAACAACAAAGAAGGACTACAAATAATGGGACTGGGCAACCAGATGTATGCTGCTAGGCACTGAGGAAGGCCGTCAGGCCGAAATGCATTTGCCGTGACTCAATAAATTGGTTCCCTGGATTTCCCCTGTGTGGCCTCGCTCTGTCTGGAAGGAGGGAGATGTGGAGAAATATATATATATATATATATTTATATATGAGTCCAAACAAATGATGTTGAACCTCCAGCTTGTGGCGAACAAAGACCAGCGAATCCCAAAGTAAGATGATTTATTGCACCAGGTTCAAAAAAGCACGCAGCGGACTGACGTGTTTCGGGCGGATGCCCTTGATCACAGTGAAATGCAATTTAAAATGCCTTATTCTTATATGCTATAGTGCACACCATGTGACATGTAGACATAAACAACA
Organism: Lissotriton vulgaris; assembly: GCF_964263255.1. NCBI lineage: Eukaryota > Metazoa > Chordata > Amphibia > Caudata > Salamandridae > Lissotriton > Lissotriton vulgaris. The sequence goes on from NC_141691.1 coordinate 720,471,929, forward strand.
TACTATAAAATGAACATGGCTCCATGAATGGAAATTTGTAAGGTCCCCTTTCATTCAAATGAATATACAACAGTTCCACAATAGTGATTTGAAAAAACATATTTCTGATTAAATTCATTAAAGAAAATGTATACCTGCATAAATGCAAAAAGAGAATGTAAGTTCTAACAAGCTAGGTAAATACAGTACTGACGATCTAAAAAATTGATTAATTAGCAGCATAGTATGAAAGTGCAAAATATCGCATTTGTAAAAAATGGAAAAATTTGCAAATAGTTTATCATATGGTAAAAGTAATATCTTATATACTTAAAATCCACTCGGAAATATCATATTTCCTAAAAACTATTGTTTCCATTAATGGAATGTGCAAAATATCGCAATGTAAACAAATTATTTAGTGCATCATATGCTAATAATTTAAGTACTGGTATAGCTAAATCTAGAATATGGGAAACCAACTTAATTCCCATTGGGGACATCTAACTTAGATGGCAGCCCCAATATGTTAAAAGGCCAAAAAACCTAAGCTTGAGAAAGTGGGTAAATTTAATGGAAAAAATGAATGATTTGAGGGGGAACCAACTATAACTGCCATGGTGTGGTGAATCATACTGATATAGCTGGATTTAATAAGCCAGATCTGTATTACCCTGTGTCTTAAAAAGTGATTCAAAAAATTCTAAAGAATAAGATAAAAGAGAAAAACATTTCAAATTCTATCATTACATAAAAGTACTTATCAGGGTGGGGGCAATCTGGACTAAGATGTTATAATCCCAGATGCCTGCCCCAATTTACAATAATAGTCAGCACCCCCTCATTCTTCGTAGAGCCCTACAAAAAATGATATAGGTCCTCTGTCATATTCAGTCCATTAGGAACCTTGCTGTCTAGTTCTAGAATCATTTTTGATTCAAGTTGTCGAAGCATTTTGTCCCTGTCTACCCCTCTGCGGGGTTTGGGGACAGAGGTGAGCACAAAATAAGTGAGACACTGTAGGTTATCATTGTGTACGCTTTTAAAGTGTCTCGCGACAGGGTATGAACTGTCATTGTTGACAATTGCGCGAAGATGCTGCAATATTCTGGCGTGCACCTGTAGCCTGGTGCTGCCAACATACCTCAGGCCACAGGTGCACCCCAGAACATATACAGCATACTCCATCTTGCAACTGTAGTTTCATTTGATGGACAATGGAACGGGACTAAAGTGGGTGTTGTATTGGGTGGTGTGTATGCCAAACTTACACACCCTGCAACTTGAACATTTAAAAAACCCCGGCCGGGGTTTAAACCAAGATGTGCTCTTGGGTAGTTCAGGAAAAGGATTGGAAACTAATGTCCTCATGGAGGGGCCTCTACGAAACGTGACAATAGGATTACTTGGGAGTTGGTATGACAGAACTCCATCTGTCATTAGAATGGGCCAACTCTTGGTCAGGATAGCCCTTATTTTTCTTTCCTGACAGGTAAATGATGTAATAAACCTAATGTTACAATTTGCTGGATCTTCCCTCATGTCACTAGTGGAAGGTTTAGGCAAGAAAAGCGACTCTCTGGTCCTTTGCTTGGTTTTGTTGGTTGCCTTATTGAGTATCCTGTCACTATAACCTCTAGCCTTGAATCTGGCCAGTGCGTCAGAAGTATATTTGAGGAATTCTTCTTCACTGTTACAGATTCATTTAAGGCGAAGTAATTCACCGTAGGGTATGTTGTCTATGACATGACGTGGATGTGCACTGCTCGCGTGGAGAGTCGAATTCCCCGCTGTGCTTTTCCTAAGGAGGGTGGTGGATAGTTTGTTGTTGTTTGAAGACACCCTAACATCTAGGAAGTCTACAGAATGTTTACTAATATTTGATGTAAACCTCAAGTTTACTGAGTTAGTGTTAAGGCCTGAAACAAAAGTTCTGGCACTCTCTTCATCACCCTTCCAAATTAAAAACACATCGTCAATGTAACGAACCCATAATGCTACATGTTCCGAAAATGTCTGAAGGTGTTCCCCCGTGAGGACCCACTTCTACCACCAGCCTACGTGCAAGCACGCATAGCTGGGGGAAAAGCAGGCCCCCATGGCCACACCCCTTTTCTGTAGGTACACATCTTTACCAAAAACAAAATAGTTATGATGGAGACACCATGTTACAAATTCTAAAATCATTTTGTTATGGTTATAACAATGGAGAGGTCTTGTGCCCAAAAAATATTCTAGCGCTATCAGACCCGTTTGATGTTCAATGCTCATATAAAGAGCTTCTATGTCCAAAGTTATAAATAATGAATTTGCTGTCCATGGAATATCCTTTATTTTTTTCAAAAAATCCCCAGTGTCTTTGATAAAAGTAGGTAATTTGGTCACCAGGTCTTGCAGGAAATAGTCGACAAATTGCGCCAAATGTTCTGCCATGCTGCCTATGGCAGAAATTATCGGTCTGCCCGGAGTTGGTAGGATGCCCTTATGTATCTTTGGTATTAAGTAAAACCTGGGCATGATCGGTTGGTCAACATTTAAAAACTTGAATTCCTGCATAGATATTAGGCCTTCTCTTCTGTATTTGTGGAGCACCTTTTTTAAGGAGTCTCTGGCCTGATCATATTGTTTTATGTTTGAGATCTGGTAACAGGTGGTATCTGACAGTTGCCTGTTGGCTTCAGCAATGTATTGTACTTGAGGCCACACCACAATGTTGCCCCCTTTATCAGAGCTACACACAATGTTTTTATGATCATTTTTGAGTTTCGAGATAAGGGCCCAATATTGCATTTCTTTATGACTTTTAATTCTTTTTCGATGTTTCACCTGGTGATATAGCTTCTTCATGTCTGATGTGACTACCTCTTAGAAGGAATCAATAGAATCTCTGGGCATAGTCGGTATGAAGCAAGAACTGGGTTTGAACGGGCTCATGCCCGCACCAGATTGCTCAATTTCTGCTTCCACAAGCTCTTGTTGCGTGGACAAGTTACAATCCATGTGGCTGTTGTCATTGCCCATTTGTTGCAAGGTTAGTAAAGCTTTTGCATCCCTGGCCTGAAGTGTAGTCCCAGAAGGTCCTGTATTAACCTCCATGCTGTTATTCAATCCGTCTTTTATGTTGAAAAACTTGCGTAATTTTAATTTTCGTATGTAGCGAAAAATGTCAATCCTGGTAGAAGTGTAATTAAAGTCTGTCAAAGGGCAATGTGATAATCCCAGGCTTAGTAGTTGGTTTTCCGCTGTGGTAAGTGTGGTAGTTGATAAATTCACAATTGTGTTGTCCTTTATTTCTTTTTGCGCCAATATTGATTCTTTTTGCTTTTTTTGTTGCTGTTTGCATTTGTGTTTTTTCCGGCGTTCTTTGCGTCGTCTGTTGATTCTGGCCCTTTTTGTTGCTGTAGTTGTCGCCGATTGCGTGGACGCAGAGTTTGGAGGCGCGCACTTATTAAAAAATCAACTTCCTCGCCTAGGTCAAGTACCATTTGGGGCCCTCCTGTTGTTGTATTGGTTGAGCTACTGTCATCCGAATAGAGACTGCTATTAATTGAGTCAGTGTCGCTGGTTCCAGGAGCAGACTCTGCATGAATATTGTGATGGTCCCCCATTTAGGTAGACGATGTACTTGCGGGGGCCAGTTTTTGATTCATTTTTATTTGCTTTGCGTTCTCAAATTTGCGCGTGAATGTGTAGATTCGTCCCTGTTCATAGTCATCTTTATCGCGCGCAAATTTGTAAGCTTTACGCGCTTTAATTTTTTCTGCATGCTGAGTTAATCATTCCTGTATTGCTTTTCTAGAGGACGCTATCATTTCGTTTGGTTCAAATGTTTGCAATTCTGTATTTATTTCCTCCAATTCCTTGAGTAATTCCAAATGGTCAATTTCCGCATACTCTATAAGTAGCTTAACCAGGTTGCTTGATGCATCCAAATTACTTTGACCCCATCTTTTTAACATTTCGGGGTGAGGTTTCTCATAGCTAGGCGCTAGGAGAATACGTAGGCCTCGTGGAACTCGACCTTCCGCTATATACATTGACAGTGATTTATGCTCCCACCATTTAGTGCATTCGCTGCGCATGCATTTTTCCATGCGTTTTAGGAGATTTTTGATTTGTCCTTCATATGTTGATGCATTCACCTGCATGCCCGATGTGGTGGCAGTCCCTTTATTAGTTATCTTGGGCAAATTGCTGAATAATTCTTTGGAGGCAGCCTCCCGCCCTCATACTATTTCTTCCGACATTGCCACTGCCGCTTTAAGGAACTGTAGAATATGGTGCTGTATTATTAGTGAGGGGGTTTTTTAATGTCCTTGTAGCCCCTCGCTACATATATACATATATACATGTATATATATATATCCAAAAATAAGTTGCCAAAAACAACATGAGGGGCCCAGACAGGAGAAGATTTTGCTATTCTTTTAATGAAAGCTCGCAGTTGGGCTACAGCAGAATGCACAGCTTTTTCGAAAGTCCAGCCTGACGCGTTTCATTCTCTCAAACATCCTCAGAGGCTCAGGACTGCAAACGTGCGCTCAAACCTGTTGCGGGGCACTCCTCAAATTTATTCCAATACCCGCACATAGTGGCCGTGGCCGTATGCACGGCATTCTGGTCTTGGTAGTGTTCCTGCTCTGCCTCAAGTGAGTTGTTGTGCCTGCGCTGCCAAATTTAAACAATAAAACCCAAGTGGGGTGCTGTGGTCATTCTGTGCTTCTCAAAAGTCTCATTACTGCTTTCATTCTGCATTCCTGTTCCCTTCGTGAAGTGACGCCAAACGGCATCATCTCGGGTCTGTCACACACAGCAGGGCTCCATCCACGGCCTTGGCTGGCCGTCTCAAATCCAAAAATAAGTTGCCAAAAACAATAGGAGGGGCCCAGACACAAGAAGATTTTGCTATTCTTTTAATGAGAGCTCGCAGTTGGGTTACAGCAGAATGCATGGCTTTTTCGAAAGTCCAGCCTGACGCGTTTCATTCTCTCGAACTTCCTCAGAGGCTCAAGACTGCAAACGTGCGCTCAAACCTGTTGCGGGGCACTCCTTAAATTTCTTCCAATACCAGCACATAGTGGGCGTGGCCTTATGCACAGCATTCTGGTCTTGGTAGTGTCCCCACTCTGCCTCAAGTGAGTTGTTGTGCCCACGCTGCCAGATTTAAACAATAAAACTCAAGAGGGGTGCTGTGGTCTTTCTGTGCTTCTCAAAAGTCTCATTACTGCTTTCATTCCGCATTCCTGTTCCCTTCATGGATTGACGCCGAACGGCATCATCTCGGGTCTGTCACACTAAGCAGGGCTCCATCCACGGCCTTGGTTGGCCGTCTCAAATCCAAAAATAAGTTGCCAAAAACAACAGGAGGGGCCCAGACAGGAGAAGATTTTGCTATTCTTTTAATGAAAGCTCGCAGTTGGGTTACAGCAGAATGCACAGCTTTTTCGAAAGTCCAGCCTGACGCGTTTCATTCTCTCGAACTTCCTCAGAGGCTCAGGACTGCAAACATGCGCTCAAACCTGTTGCGGGGCACTCCTTAAATTTCTTCCAGTACCAGCACATAGTGGGCATGGGCGTGGCCATATGCACAGCATTCTGGTCTTGGTAGTGTCCCCGCTCTGCCTCATGTGAGTTGTTGTGCCCACGCTGCCAAATTTAAACAATAAAACCCAAGTGGGGTGCTGTGGTCATTCTGTGCTTCTCAAAAGTCTCATTACTGCTTTCATTCCGCATTCCTGTTCCCTTCGTGAAGTGACGCCGAACGGCATCATCTCGGGTCTGTCACACACAGCAGGGCTCCATCCACGGCCTTGGCTGGCCGTCTCAAATCCAAAAATAAGTTGCCAAAAACAACAGGAGGGGCCCAGACAGGAGAAGATTTTGCTATTCTTTTAATGAAAGTTCGCAGTTGGGTTACAGCAGAATGCACGTTTTTTTCAAAAGTCCAGCCTGACGTGTTTCATTCTCTCGAACTTCCTCAGAGGCTCGGGACTGCAAACAGGCGCTCAAACCTGTTGTGGGGCACTCCTTAAATTTCTTCCAATACCAGCACATAGTGGGCGTGGCCGTATGCACGGCATTCTGGTCTTGGTAGTGTCCCCGCTCTGCCTCAAGTGAGTTGTTGTGCCCACGCTGCCAAATTTAAACAATAAAACCCAAGTGGGGTGCTGTGGTCATTCTGTGCTTCTCAAAAGTCTCATTACTGCTTTCATTCCGCATTCCTGTTCCCTTCGTGAAGTGACGCCGAACGGCATCATCTCGGGTCTGTCACACATATATATACACAAGAGCGCCATTGCTCTCCAAACTTGAATCTTAAGTGTCAGATTCGGTAAAACGATTCAGGAGAGAGGTGCCGCCGAGGACTGGACCTCAGTATTGGCCCCGAGTCAGCATTGAAAGTAGGCTGACATGGGGGAACCTTTTGCCGGCTATGATGGACAACTGTGCTAACAATGATTTTTATCACAACAGGATACCAAATGCACCGCCCACTGGAGGGTTGTAAATATGAACAGCCGTTTGAACCACAGGCCCCACAATGCAACATTGAAAGGAAGTGATTACAAAAAAAGAAGTGCCATCGGAGGAAGTAAAATCAATGCAAAACATCGGGCTGTGAAACACACAGCGTGTTTTTGGTGCAAGGCTCACCTTCGAAAAAGTTTCCAGGGGGAAACGAAACGCGTCAGGACCATGCCTTATCCTGTTGTCACCCATCAATAAAAACGGCGAAGATAAAGTTCCGTGTGCGGCTCAAATTCTATCCAGCTGGGGAGATTATGTGGACATTAATATCGGCTTGGTTCCGCCGAAGAGCAACGCACCATCACAAGAGCGCCATTGCTCTCTAAACTTGAACCTTAAGTGTCAGATTAGGTAAAACGATTCAGGAGATAGGTGCCGCCGAGGACTGGACCTCGGTATTGGCCCGAGTCAGCATTGAAAGTAGGCTGACATGATTAAATGTGTCTCACTGAGTGCATGGGTTAGTGACTAAACTGTCTTAATTTGTGCATCATTATGTCTGTTGTTCTGTAAAATGAAGCATGTGTTAATCAGTAGCTATATGAGTAAGTATATGGGTTATTGATTGGTTGTCCAAGTATTTGTATGGGAGACTGAGTATGTGTGTGGGTGGCTGGGAGGGGTATGACTCTGTGCATAGATGTGTGAGCAGTTGATTCACTAGATGTATGACTTCAAAAGTGCATGTGGAAACAGCTGTATTGGCGGTTGACTGTGTGCATGAGTGTTTTGGTGAGTGAATGGATATCTCAGTGCTACATGTCAAAGTAAGTACATATGTAAAACACAGTACATGTGAGAGTTGACATATATAAATAACTGTGCATAAGAGCCATTGAATGTGTGAGTGGCTGTATGGATCATTGTGAACTTCAATCAAGGATTTTATAAAAGAGTAAATATGTGTTAGTATATGTTGTAATAAGTAAGGTGTGTATAACTGTATAGTTGAGGAAATGGAGGTGTGATTGATTCTTTGCATGACTGACTAGGTGTGTGAGTAACTCCATGGATGAGTGACAGTCTGTGAGTGTCTGTTTACACTGAGTGTATGTAAGGTTATATTAGAGTCTGAAGAGGTTCAACGTATTATCACATGAATGATATCATCAGTGATGTAATCAGTAATGTCAAATGAGATGTCATCAGTGATGTCATTTGAGATGTCATCAGTGATGTCATCAGTGATGTCACTGACCATGTCATGAATGATGTAATATGTGACATCATTAGCAGTGGATTGTGGGTGCGCGATATATAGTTAGTGGAACTAACTATATATGCGAATTTCAATGGTTTTGTGCGAGTAAAATAAGGTTTTATAAATGCTAATCCCTAACTATATATGGTCTATAACCTATGGTTTTTTCAGTGAATTTTTAAGGTTTTGTAAATGTTAATTCCTAACTATATATGGTCTATAACTCATGGTTTTTTCAGTGAATTTTTAAGGTTTTGTAAATGCTAATTTCTAACTATATATATGGTCTATAACCTATGGTTTTTTCAGTGAATTTCAATGGTTTTTTAATAGCAAATATCAAAAGCTGTAAAATGTATTCTTCTTTTAAAGGAAAAATATATTTTATATGTATTAATTTAAAAAAATGTATGCATCTGCCAAACCCTGACCTCTTAATAGTGCACTGTGGTGGAAATGATTTGTGCACTATGACTGAGGATGATCTTGAAATGCTTTTAAAGAACACCTTTCTTCCTTTGATGACACTTTTTCCCCAAACTGCCTTGGTATATTCCAATATATGTCAAAGACAGAAATGTAAGTGGTCCAACCAATTTTTTCCACAATTTGAGAAAGCACAGAAACATGTGAATAAATCTGTTTCTGCTTACATGAGAGACTATGGAATGGGTTTAATATACAACAATAACTTGCGTTCCAACATTCAACACATCTACAGAAGAGATGGTGTGCACTTCTCCGATGAAGGTAATAGAATATTCGTCCTTTATTTAAAAGTGTGCATTGGAACCTACTTGTAGGTACCTAAACTAGCCACAGAACCCAATAGCTCTTTTCAGAGCTACTCTACCTCTGATCATTCAAAGCGTTTATCTTTTTTAATTTTTTTTTCTTCACCAAAGTACGCTCCCCGGTTCGCTTACCGGTGCGCATACCGGGCGCTCCCCCCGCGAAATTTTCAAAATGTTTATTTTTTTATTTTTGCATATATCAGCGTCCTAATCCCCCCTCAGAAAACCTAGAGGGTCACAAAGTGTCTACCGGGCCCCCTTCTACCTATTCCGAACATTGTTTGTCCTCCATCTTGTGTCTCAATTCTACCGATACACAAAATGGAGGACTCCCGTAACGCTGCCGGTTCGCGTACCGGGGAGCGCACCGGTAAGCGCTCGATAAAAAAAGGTGGGAAAGTAATTTACAGAAAAACCACTACAGATAGTTTCATCAAATATAGAATAGGCCCTACTACATAGCAGTCCCTACCATTTACCCAAATTTGATCGAATTCCATTGAGAAAATTATGCTATAAGCCTGACTAAATATCCTGAGGTAAATTACCTAACAAAAACACTTATGAAGTGTTAGAATTGACAACCAATCAAAATGCTACTTTCAATATCTTCTATTATTTCATAACATTTGATTGGTTATGTACCTGAATATATATAAAGAAAAAGAGAGAAACACAGCCATTTTGACTACTACTTCCTGAAGTACATATCAAGTGCATTTCAACTGAGAACTTAAACTTCTTTTTGAAAGGAAAGATGTTATTTTAAAAACTGAAGTATGTTCTGCACTTTAAGTTAATTAGGAAAACATTTTCTGATAGTTATATACTATCCCTCTGTAATAGTTATAGAATAAGATAGACTTCTCTGTTTTAGTTATGGATGGAGTTAGGCTTGTCTTGTATAATTAATAATTAACTTAGGCTTTATCACATACATTTTTTTATATTTCTACTTCCAGTCTGATACCATACACTGCCCAAAGATAAAATCACTGTTTAAAAAACCAAACTACCTGTCTGTACTTAAACCCAACAGTGCCCTATCTGTACTGATATATTTTTTTTAAATTCATTTTACAGCACAAAAATGGAAGGAGAGAACAAAACTAACTTGGAAATTGTTGCAGGAAGCAACACAGATACAGAAATTGACTCTGAATTCTATGATGAATCACGGGACTTTGAACTTCTGCAATGTGTAGAATCAGTAGATTTCCTAATTCAAAATGAAAAAAATTCTAACAATGAATTATTAGAAGTTCTTTTTAATTTTATAAACGAATCAGAAAAATAAATTTATATTTCATAATTCAAAAATTGTTTGAGACATTATTCATTTTTATATGTATTTTGTAAACTAGTAGCACATTGATTATAATGTAAAGTCAGACTTTAAATATACTCTGAAACTTTTTTGTGTTACTTAGTAAGTTTGCTCACAGTTACTTCCTTTCTTCCACTATATTATCTCCAATGTGTATTTAACATCTCTTTATTATCTCCTGCCTCCATGGTGTTTCTGCTTTCCTGACAGACTACGCTATGAATTCCATATACCACAATAACTTCTGAAACAACATGCAAGATATTTACAAAGAAAACAGTGTATTTTTATTTTTAGACTCTGCATTGGTACCTACATGTTGGTACTTAAATAAAAAAAAATAAAAAAAACAAAAAGAACAATCAATAAACATACAATATTTGAACATTCTTTCATCCTATTTTCCCAATATTATGCTTCCCGGACCGCTTCCCGGTGCGCGTACCGAGCGCTCCCTCCGCAAAAAAAAACAAAAATATATATATATTTTTTTTACCCCGCGGGGCCCTTTTAAAGCCCCCTCATCAAACCTAGGGGGTCAGGGAGGATGTACTCCGCCCCCTTATGCTCATTTCCCCCTTTGTTTTTGCCAAATCTTGTGTCTCGATCCTACCGAGACACAAGATGGCGGCCGCTCCAGACTGTTTAGAATGTTCACAGTCACCGGGGAGCCAATCCGCTTCTCCTCGCGAAGTTCCGTTACGCGTCAGGTACGCGAACCGGGGCGCTAACCGGGACGCTGTCACAGATATATCTGTTTTTTGAAACATTAATTTCTCAAAATCCACTGGAGCACATATATTAAGACATAGCAAAGGCACGTCAGGCAAACCATATCTACAATTTTGCCAAGTTTTGTGTAAATCCATTCAGCCGTTCGAGTTAAAAGTGAATCCAACCGCCCTATGGAAAAATGAATTGGAAAAAAGCGTTTTGGGACCCCCCTTTTTTCTTGTCCCCCCTTGACGAAACCCCCCCAAATTTTCAGGGGCTGCTCAGAAACAAAATGTGCCATTTTCCTGAAAATTTCAGCCAATTCCGTCCACAAACGCCAAAGTTATTCGACATAGAATTTTCAGAAATCCCATAGGAAAAAAATCCTAACTATATATACCTACTGGCGACCGCCAGTAGGTAATATATATATATATATATATATATATATATATATATATATATATATATATATATATATATATATATATATATATATATATATATATATATATATATATATATATTATCATTTTACTTTTTTATCCAGGTTTGGTGAGGCTTGGACTCCTGTGTTGTCTGGGCGAAACAGTGGTTGCTGCGCTCCAAGGTAAGCAGGACTCCTTGGCTGGCCCTCTCACGCCAGCAAGCAGCCCTCCGTACTTTGCATGTTCCCCACCAGGCTGTATTACACAGCCTGGTGGGGAACATGCCCACCCTCCCATTCCCCATCTGAGCGCTGAGCCACGGTGCTCAGACCAATCACAACGCTGCAGTGACTTAGGGGAGGGAGTCTGTGTGCTTCCTGGTGCCGGTAGAGAGAGGACTAGGGACAACATCGGAGAACTGAGCAGACATGGCAAGGAGGTGAGTGTTTTAAAAAAATTTCCAACTGCGACCTCCTCCACCTCTCCACTACCGTTCCCTGCCAGCTGCTACTGGAGTGGGCTTTATTTGTATAAGCTGTTTTGATATTTCTGGAGGGTTAAATATTCAAGAAATCGCCCCCTTGCTCAAGAATAAGATTTCGCTAGTCATAACGTTGTAACAAAAAGAGAAAACGCAGATCTGAATTTTGTATTTCAAATAAAACTACCCTTACAATGATACATTCATACCTCTATCACCAGCTTGAAATAATCATTATTAGCAATTTGGCATGTTTCGTAGATATGCAGTTGCAGTTTACCGTTGGTGTCATCTTACATGTGATATTTACATGGGATATTTCTTGCTTACAGCCCTGTGACCGACCATGATTGTAACTGGACAGGCCTCATGCATTTCTGTGGTGACAATATGCTGGGTATAAATGTAAACACACGTCTCAGTGCCAGCCAAGTGTCCTGATACATTCCAGGCCAGCGATACAGGATAAGTTGCAAATGACAATGTCATTTTAGCCACAACACATTGGATTTGAAGCCTGTCATGCAGCCCCCTGGCCCCGGAAGAGATTGAAGTCAAGGCTCAAAAAACAATGAAACCTGTGGATTTTGCAACAGCCATTGGAATACTCTACAGAGAGCTTGAGAGCACATTTGTTTGTTTCTACTGGGTAAAAAATGAATTCTGGTAGAAGACATAGGTGCATTGTTTAGGGTTAACTATCAGCTGTTATGTGCATAAGGCCTGACATCCGCCTTCAGAGGTGGCAGGACGTCTTTTTAGCATGGAAAAAGCTGTAATTCCAAGAGGATATTCTAGTGCAAATTATTCATTTTTCATCCTATTTTCCTGCCTGCTCCTAGAGCACAACTTTTACCACCCTCATCTCCTCAACGCTTGATTATGGCAGCGCCTTTTATTAGCAAAAGTATGACTAACCACTGCACAGGCCACAGTGGACTCAAACAGTGATGCCTCCAGAAATGAACTCTCAAAGTGTCAGGATAATACCATGTAGTGGTCAGAGTTTGCCATGGACTCAGAATCATTACTTTACTTCACTTGACTCCGATGTTGAATATATGGAAGACTGGCAACTGATTCTTCAAAAGCTTTCAATTACACTTTCAGAAGTGGAGGCGTTTTATTTGAAAGGTCACAAAATAAAAATTTATTTAGTGGATTTATCAAATTTCATTATTATGTATAATTATACCAGTAACTGCTGTTTCTTATCCCGCATTGTGGTAGGAATGTCTCCCACATGTTTTCTTTAACCATAAGATTGGCAGTCATCAATTAGCTACGTAGTGGGAAGAGAGTGCAGTTGTGAGTATGGTACACAAAGCATAAACGTTATTGGGGCATCATGCCTCATTTACAAATGCCGATTCATAAAGTGGTTCATTCCCTAGCATCTAGCGATCTCCTACTGCCATCTCTCTATAATGGGGGCAGTTCCTTTCTGGTCCACATTTCTCCTCTTGGAATTCTCTCTGACAAGATCCGCATTTGCTGTACTCAAATATAAAACTAAAGGGCATATTATCAACAGCTAGCAATATTTATCGCTAAATAAGCTTAGCGACATTTCTTTTATCGCTGCGCATCGCCGGATTTTATCGCAGAGATAACGTGCTATTAGCAACGTTTATCTCCAAAGCGATAAAATATCCGACGATAGCGGCGAAATTCGTGAATATCGCTGGAAATCCATCGATATTCAGCTATTATCGCTAATAAGGACTTAGCCTGAATATTCACTTCCCATTGGATATACAGGCTAAGAACTGGTCTGAGCAGGCGTTAGTTTTCAGCGAAATTCGCGCTTAGCACAAAGTTTTTTGTTGCTATGCCTGCGTTGATAATAGGTGATAACGATATCAGCGGCTGCTTTCAGTCGCTAACAGGTTGGGTACGCCCACTTTGCATGTCATTAGCGATAAATATGGCTGACATGCAAAGCCGGCCCCAAACCGCTCGCTATCACCTAAAAGCTGTCGCTAACTGATGTTAGCGACAGCTTGCTAATAGGGTGATGAAATTATCGCCGCTTTGCGGCCGAAAACAGACACAAAAGCGGCGATAATTTCATTTTGCCTGCCTTGGTAATATGCCCCTAAGTCTTAGCTTTTTACATCGTGAATCCCTTCGGTACCCAATATATGTTTAATCACGTTTGTACAATTGTGGGTTAAAAAGGCAGTTTTGAAGGGGTTCTCACTTTTTAGATGGGCCCATAAATAAAGCTGTGATTCTGGGACCTCGTTTTCCAATGATATTACAATATAAATTCCATTAACCTACAGCATGAAGTGTAATAAACTTGCTTAATTTATTTGTGTGTAAAACAATCCATTTTGTGGTTCCAAATGTGTTTATTAAACTACCACTACAATTAAATAGACCCATGTGTGGTTGAACACCAATTGTGATGGTAAAATCCTAAAAGCTAAACTATGCTAGCAAAATAGAGCTCAGCTGTCCATAAATTTCGGATTCACCTGCTCAGTAATTCGCTGCCCTTGAGCAAAGACTGATGCGGCTGTTAGCCATGTAACATGCTGCGAGTACTTAAGGCTTCTAACTCAAAGAATGAGCCCCCACATTTAAATTCAGCTGCATGTGTGATTTTTGTCACCTCTTCTTCATGAATTGAAAAGTATATTCTGACACCAAAGTCGCATATTTAATTCCACCTCGTCTCCCCTCCGGTGACCTCTATCCCACAGCGCCTTGGGTTTATTTCCTCATCCATCAGTGGGTCAAAGTAATTTCTACAATCTCCATTTCCTGTGGAAAGTACACGAAGGGAGGGTCAATGATTATTAGAAGTACATGAACTTAAATGTTAATTCTGAAAACGACACCAGCATTGAGAGGGGGTTTCTTCGTCTACATTTTAAGTTTAAGCTTTTGCATGGACCTTCCGAGCTCAGAATTCTAATTATCGTTCGAAGAAAGGTCACCTGAGGTAATCGAAGGAACCGGTTCACTGTGTGCCAACCTTTTATGGGAACGCATGGGAATTGCCTCAAATATTGCAGCGGGAGGAATAGCAAAGATGATAACCCGGCCTTCTTATAGCGATAGTGTAAATCTTCTAAAAGATTTCGCATTTACTAAGGATGTGTTTTGCATGCCCAAACAGGCCGAACTGGCATTTATCCATTTAGCCACAGAGGCCGGTTTTGGAAAACTCTGCACGAGGTACAGTGGGGCATAGGCAGAAAGAGAATGAGGTGAGGGGAGAGGGATTGAGGAAGGGAAAGGATGAAAAGAGACAGTGAGAATCAGGGGCTTAGTTTCAGGCGGGTGTTTGGAGTGTTGCCTCACTTAATAAGTTTATTTTCTGGTAGATAGTTTGATCGAGGTGCTTTCAGTCGGGTATGGTGAGGTGTCTGTCGGATTTCAGCAGGATTTTTTCTATACACACAGACAGAAATGCATACATGCACTCTCCCTCTCTGTTTTGAAAGTCTTCAAAAATGTTAGTTATTTTGCAAAATATTATATTTTGTCTCACTTCGTTCTCCTACCCAGTGGTGGCTGGTACTTAACGGTGGTGAGGAGGATGGTCGAAGGTGGCGAGGAATGAAAAATGAAATAAACACTTACCTGTGTCCCAGAGCCGCCGCTGCCTCTCGGTCCTCTTAGCCCGCTTCCAGGGCTCCAGGACGGGAAGTAGGAAGCACCCGGCTCTCAGGCTCCTCATCGCCTCATAGCCGTGGTTCGGCACTCAGCCAGGGAATGGGAGCCTGGGCATGGTCTCTACCCAGTCTGTAATGCAGCCTGGGTGGAGAACATGCAAAGTTGGCATGACGGTTTGGCTGGACCGGGACAGCCGTCCACAGCATCATGCACTCTTGGGGGCAGATTTATGTTGGGAATGTGCCACGTTTGCGTCATGCAACTGCGGCGTAAACGTGGCGCATCCCTACGACCGATTTACAACGTGACGCAGTTGTAAAGCCCTGCGCCGCTTGTGGGCGTTCCGGCGCAGGGTGGGCGTTCCGGGGCAGGTGCGCCTCGCAAAAGTGGCTGAGTGAAATCTATAAGATTTCACTCAGTCACTTTCAGGCCAATGCTATGTCAAAACCCAGCGCCTGCTTGAAGCAGGCGTAGGTCTTGACGCAGCATTGTAAAGATGGGGCACCCCCGAGCCTTGCTGGAGCTGCGTCTCGCTTGCGACGCAACTCCAGCAATGCACCACCTTTACGGCACAGATGCGTCACGCATCTGTGCCGTTTGTGCCCCATGGTGCGCCGCATTGTAAATGCGGCGCACCATGGGTGGCGGAGCAGCGGCGCAAAATAACTGGCGCATCCCTGGGGATGCGCCAGTTATCATAAATCTGCCCCGTTGAGTGGGCAAACCACTCCTCCCCTGCCCTGTTCTGAGAGCAGAGCAGCCCCGTTTCCATCCTGCTGAGCATGGATGGAACAATTAAATAATAGTAACTATGAGTTAGTGTCATTTAACTTTTTCCTTTTTTGACCTGCTCAGTGGGGCGATGCTTCTACGCCTTAGTGGAGGAGCCGCCCCTGCCCCTACCAATCAGCATTCGCGTCCCTTTCCACTGCCCCTTTAGCCATCTCATGCATCCTGCTTGTTGTATAATTTATTTTAACATTATCTGCCAGTGTGATTGTTGGAACATCTGAAGCTCGCATCTTCTAAATGTGACGGACCAAGCTACGCCCTGGCGAGGACCGAGAGAAAGAAGAGAGAAAAAGAGAGAGAATTAATACATCGAAAGAGAGTGGGGGTATTAAGGGAGTGGGCTTCTTGCTGAGGAAAGGTTTTTACTTCAGCAAGTTGTTCCATGAGCTATCTATGCAAGTGCAACACTATACCTTGAAGTTTGGTTGTTCAATTAAACAGTTTGAAAATATTGTCTTAAACTCAACTTCATTCACTGCTTACAGCGGGTGCCACAGCCAAGAAACACTGCAATACAATGACAATAACAAGGATACAAATTGGTATGTACATATTAACAAAATAAGAGCTGCTACGCAATTGATTGCAGCACTAAATAGGAAAAAAGTCATAGGCCCTCATTAGGAGCTGCTCGTTTTATTCAGACTGGGGGCGTAAACCCCTATTTATGCGTTGATCGGAATTTAAGTTTGAAGGTATATAACTCATCCGATAATTATATGATGCATTAAATAACTCAATCTTAGTTAAATTTTGGCAGGTCAAAACTGATGAAATATAATTGGAGAAAAGCATACAGTATTTACCGTATCATGTGGATTTTGGTGCATTAAAAACCAAAATCTGCATGTTATTCCCCACAGACTGATATAAATATTTACCAGGTGCATTAAATTACACCGATACACCTATACACCTATACTAGTAATCAGGCCCATAGAATTCCCGGGCCTCAATGGCCTATCATGTTTTAACAAGTCAAATTACTTGCAATTGCACTGTGCAACTGAATACATACGTTGATCCTCTCAATTATCATAGTGAGAAAACACATAATGCCATTAGTTAAAAAAAGGAATGTAAAGGCACAGTCATCTTTAAACTATATGTATTTTTAAATGTACATTACTAGTAGTGTGAAACAAGGGAATGTTATATTTTTGTAAAGAGTGTATTAAAGGCAAACTTTGAAGCACAAGATTTAAGGAGCATTGATATTTGGAGGGAAGTCTGTTGAGAAAGTCAGTGAGTAACCAATGTGACTTAAAATGCTGCAGAGTTTTGGGAGACAAATTGAGTGACTTTCGAGGACACTTCTGACACCATATAAGATTGATACACTGAGTTCAACTGACACCTATCCACCATGCGGAATCTGTAACCCACTGTAAAAAAACCTCTGGTGCTAAAGGGATCAAAGAGCAGTGAGTGAATAGCAAACTGGAAAAAGAAAATTATAACCCAGAAACCAGAAGTTAGAGGAAAGCTGAAAAAGAGACAGACTCACAAAGGGAGGATTCATGGGGGCCAAAACATGATGAAGGATAGAGTCATGAATAGCACCTGAGGCAGTTCAAATGAGCGTATCTTCTCCCAATACACATGCAATAAAATTACAGACTCTGCCCTGAAGAAATTTAAATTTTCAATACAGAAAAAAGCTGGTAAAGCTGTTGGGCACACTTTATTGGTTATTAAAAGAACACATTTTAACCAAATCAAATCACATTTTTTGACTTATCAAGTGAGTTGTCCCCAAAAACACACATTTGATACAATAATCAGTAAAAGTGTTATTAGAAGGTACAGGTATCATTTAATAAATAGCTTCCGCACCATTTTTTATCAAAAGATGGTAAGGTAATCAGTATATCAAAAGAACCTATCTAATTGATGCCACAGCACTTGAGTGGGTTCCAGCTCATACTTTTTAAACAGGTATCGAAGAACATGCCTAGGAGGGGCAGAGACAATTTATATAGTGGATGGAGTGGGAAACTGCCTTTACCATGAAGGCTGAACAACGATCATCCTTAACAACGAAGGCTGAACTATGCAAGCCCTACCGTGCATATGCCTTAACCGCTCTTATTTCAAGTGGTGCTGGAGTGTTGAAGTAGTTTTGTCGGCTGAGGGTGAGTCAGACTTGATTTAAGTGGGGCTGGGGGGTGGGTCTGGGATATTTAAAGATGGGCATGGTCGGGAAAGTTTTGTCGGCTGGGGGTTTAAGGGTTGTGTTTTGGGCTGGGGTGGGTTGGGAAAGCTTTATGGTCTGGGGTGGGTTTGGGTCATTTTAAGTGGGCTGGGAGGTGGGTCAGGGTTGTTTTGTGGGCTGAGGGTAAGTCAGGGTAGATTTCTGGGCTGGGGGTGGGTCAGGAGTTGTTTTCTGAGCTGGAGGCGGGTCGAGGAAGTTTTCTGGGCTGGGGGCAGGTTGAAGAAGTTTTCAGGGCTGGGGAAGTTCGGGATTGTTTTCAAGGCTGAGGGTGTTTTGCATAGTTTTATGGGCAGTTTGTATTTAGGGTAGTTTTCAGGGCTTGGCAGCCAATTTTAGGGCTTAGGGCAACGGTAGGGATGGTAATACTTCTTAGGAATTAGGAGGCAGTGAAGTGTTTAGGGCTCGGGTGTAGTTTTAAGGGATAAAGGGAGGGCGGGGCAGAAAAAGTTACTAGTGCTGGGGGGAGTGGGGTAGTTTCTGCACTTAGGCTGGGGGTTGAGACTCATCTGTAAAGTCTAAGCCTCGGATGTGTGTCTACCATATATGCCTAAAAACGTATGCCTTGTTGTTAAGGCATGCGTGGAAAATGGCATATTCATGGTTTGGATTTTTGATGTTCAGCCTGCGTGGAACTGGCATGCGTGGTAAACGCATGCGTGGTTCCATCATATAACCAGATGGAGTACATATTATTTAACCTGGGCTTTCATTACAGACTACATAAACACTGGCTTACTTCCTCAGGGTGGATTTATGGTGGACTGAATATTCTCTCAGTGTTGAACCTGATCAAGCTAATGTACCTCCAGTGCTCTTAACCATTCCCTTGGACAACCCACTCTTATAGACTTTAAGTAAGGAAAAAGTGCAGATCTTCTTATACATTTCAAATATACTCTGAAAAGGCAAGAGTCCACGAATTCTGCCAACAGCCCAGGAATTAGCCATGTCCGGTTTTAACTCTTTTCATCTTATCACTTTAGGAATATAAATAAAATAACACATTAGAGCACTGAAAAGTATAGATTAAGTCAATTTAAATGAGTCTCTCCACAACAATTCATCCAGGTGGCTAGCTCAATTTAACAAGGATAAATTGTTATGAAGAAAGCATTTTATTGCTGACAGAATTTTTAATTTCCAAAACTGATGCCACTTTATATTTTCATAATAATGATAATTTAGTTTTGAGTTCCACCAAGATTTTTTTTAATATAGGGCTAAGGAAAAATCTCCGAAATGGACAGCATTACTTATGTTATTGTCACTTCTGCTCTCTTGTAATGAGTACGGTTACGTTTATTTACATTTTTTTCAAGACGGCAGTACCGTGACCATACACTTTATAACTTTCAGAGGAGAGGTCAGTGACTGGGACACACCATTAGCTATTATATATTTGATATTGATATAGTTGTAATTAACTAGCAATACACTATTACTTAGCATAGTTTGGGGGGGATGAATAATTTTAATGCATGTATCTTGTATTACAGGCATGTCACCAACTACAATCACAGAAAAATGCATCAACTACAAAAATAAATTCACAACATAAGTTTGCATCCTTACAAGTTTCAACTCTTGCCCAGATTTACAAACACTCTGTGTGCCAGATCTACGTTCCATTTTTAATGAAGAACTTTCACAACGTTTTGGTTTAGTATTTAAAATCCAAAGGAAAATCACGATTTGCATTGAATTGTCACCCCTGTGTTATTGTATTGTAAATCTAGGCCTATATCTTATGTTAACCTTTGATTGCTCAAAAGCTGTTCTAGCTATTACCAGGTCCCAAAAACAATACTTTTTTAGTGTCTACCACAAACATGCTCATTATCAGTATAATCAGACACATTGACACTCACACAAATTACACATACATGGATAAATAGGTTCATAAGTAAAAAATATTACTTTCAAATTACTGTTCATCTCTTGTCATCTAGAGAAGTGGCATGCTAAGTCTCTCTTTTTTGTCCTAATAGGTTAACAAATCTGCCAGCAAGATGTGAGTTTCCATGAAGGTTACTTTTAACATTGAGCAGCTGCTTCCTACATAATACCTTTCAAACGGAAGGAATTCCTGCTGAACTGTCGAGCTTTTACATTTTTGTCCTCTGGATTGTTAAGAAACATAAAGTAAACAGAGATTACAGAGTGGGAACCAAAATCTTTCATAAACGGAAATAAAAACGGATACAAATCAGACAATCTAAAAATTATCACCTAGAATTTGTGGGTTAGTGAAATATCAATCGCGTTTTGCTTTAATACATCAGCATATATATTCCCTCATATTTTCCTCCTTTTCACAGCCTATCCTTATACTCTAGCCTCAACTCACACCATTCCATGCTGCTTTCGTGAAAAAAACCAATAACAATATTACATGGTGAAAAACACAATGTACCGATCATACCCAAATTGTTTGTGTATGTGCACTTAAGTTACCAACTATGCAATTTTTCAATGGAAATTTTATTCTGCAAAATTCTGCATATTCTCTATAACTTTCTTTAGTAGTAGAGCACAGCAGAATGGAATGCATTTCTTCTTTATTATAAAGCCTGATCATCACACACATATTTGACTGATGCTAATATATTTTGTTGGTCTTAAGTAAGGCAATGCTTTGTGCAAACACTTTTACAGCTGAATTATGAAACAGATTTCTTGAAGTGGCAATATATGACCAGAATGTTGGCTATACACTATTAATCAATACACACATCATACTTATTCAGGAATATAAAATAATGTACAGAGCAGAATAAAAGCGAGAGTAACACTGATTTAAGAAACATCAGAAACCAGATACAATACAGATTTTTGCGATAAAGAGCTATTAAAGTGCATAAAGTGCAAACTAAAAAATAATGTGCAAATGTGCAAAATGTCCATCCTAACATATATATGTTATATATATATTCATCATACTAACAACCCTCTTGATATAACCAATGTACTTCTCTCTAAAATACATAAAAAGTGGATAATATAAAATGCAAATTAGAGGGATTGTTGTAAAATCCTTTGCTCTGGCCTTAGTATTTAATCAAAATACTGTTCCCACAATTTTTCAAATTTCCCGATCCCCCCATTTCGCATTGCATATAGCCTTACACTATTTCTAACTTGATTCATTTTCCGAGCACACTCACACATTGTTGGAACAAGACGAGAATTCCATTTTTGAAGCAGAAGGGACCTGGCGACCGCCATTGTAATACATATTAGTTTCACCCATTTATCGGATAAGTGGAGAGATGTATCATATCCCAGGACGTTCAGTCAGCTATTAGATACCAGTTTAATTGGGCACTCAATTTCCAAACACTGAAATATTTAATTCCAGAACCCCTGAACCAGAGGGCACTGAGTGATTATATATGTCCAATTAGCAGCCGGTTGATTTAAACAACGGAAGCAGTTACTGGACTCTTTACGGTTAATCTGGGAGAGAAACTGTGGGGTTCTGTATAACAGTCAATTGCTAAAAAATAGCATCCAATGCCAATTAGCTCCACATAACAAGCTAAAATTAAGTTTAATAACAATAATACACATTCTAGCTGTTAATTCCAAACACCCATGTTTTCCCCATTTTGTCATTGCTTTCTGAGTAAGGTCCAGACATCTTCTAGAGACCATAAGGTTTTCCCAGTCCGCGGGTCCCATATCTACATCTGCTTCAAGTAGCGCAAGCACAATATTTTTACTCTTGTTTATTTGAACCTAGATCCAAATTACTGAGAATTTTATACAGAGATCTATAAGAGCCAAAGAGAATGAAATCATTTTGGATTAAATTGCGGATTTCAGAAATATTGAGCCACATTTCCACCACCATAAAGTCAAAGATTTTCCTAAACCCAGCTTTAGCTCATTCATGGAATATTTCAGATGAAACTTTAGTCCCTAATTCAGAAGAAAGTTCGGATAAGGGGGTCCCAATGTTAAAAACAGAAATCAAGTATCTTCCAAAAAAACTACTGCATGCTCTCATAACAGATTTCTGTGGGAGATTTTATTTATTGCAGATAGCGTGTCTGATGTTCTGTGCAAATTAACAACATAAAGTAGTTGTCAATTATTCCTGTATACAATTCTAGTTTGAACCCAGACATAAATTGTGCAAAGAATGCAAAATTAATCTCTAAGATCAGGGAGTGCTAGCCCACCTTTCTCCAAATCCTCATATAAAGTCGAGTCTATTTTTTTCAAAATAAAGGGCATAAACATAGATTTGATCTTTTTGAAGACGGATGCAGTTAAAACACACGGAATAGCTGAAAATAAGAAATTGAATAACGGGAGTCAGACATCTTAATCAGAGAAACCTTCCCCATAATGGTTAATGGTAGAGAGTGCCAGCGTAAAAATAAATCCTGTACTTTTAAAAGCAGCAGGGATTAGATCATATAAATCAGCTATCTGTGGTGAAAATGAAAATTACAAAATCCATTTTTGGATGGGAATTTGCACATGGGGCAATACCCCTATGTAAAACACCTGGCTTACATCCACATAATGTAATTTCAGTTTTCATTTTATTAATTTTATACCCACCAAGTCCTTCATAATGTGTGAAAATCTCAAAAACCTTTGCTGGAACCCACTTATCAAAGTCAAGAATTAATATAATATCATCTACATATAATTTTAATTTTCCCATGGATGGTAAAGGGGGACGAATATCGGGGTTATCATGGATTGCAATGGCCAGTGGCTCGATAAAAAAGGCAAATAAAATGGGGGACAGCGGGCATCCTTGTCTGGTTCCTTGCTTAACACCCATATTTCCCACCTCACCGGAAATGACAATAATGCTGGCTTCTGCATTGGGGTACATTTTTTGTATCAGCCCTATGATCTGGGGGGTATGCCGAATCTAGACAAGATACGAAATAATGTCTCCCAGACCACAAGGTCCATGCTTTCTCAGCGTCCAACAAGAGCACCAGGGCCAGTATATTCTTGGATTCAAAGTGATCTAGTGCTTCGGCTAAATAGTGTATATTCGTCCCTAGCTGTCTCCCTGCAATAAAGCCATTTTGATCAGTGTGAATCAAGTTTGATGCTATTGTGTTAAATCAGTTAGCTAAAAGTTTTGTGATAATCTGAATTTAATATTGTGATTGGAGGTTATGAGTTGGGATCCTCACCATCCTTCCCCTTATTAACAAAGCTTACCACATTCCCTTTAAAAAACAAAGCTGGTATCGGGCCTCCCTCTAGTATTGTATTGACAGCCAGTCGAAAATACTCAAGTAAATCCCCTGAAAAGCTTTAGAATGTCTGCTGGTAGGCCATGAGGTCAGCAGGCTTTGCTATTCGGAAGGTTTCTAATAACCTCTGACAATTCTTCTTTAGGGAAGGGGTGCATGATATTTACCCTCTTTGTCTCAGACAGAGTCGGGATATTCTGTTCCTGAAGGGGCAACCCAAGTGACTCACTATTAATTGATTGTTTTTGTCCATAAACACAACTATAATGTTCCAGCAATATTTCCCCCATGCTGACCAAGTCCTTGGTCCGTATGCTAGTAACAGGACATTTCAATGCATTTATCCGATTACTTGCAGCGTGCTCCTGAACCTGCCATGCAAGGAACCTACCAGTAAAATTGCTTTCCTCATATATACCTTTTGCATATGGGTGCAATTTAAGGGTTCAGATTTTAAATAATATGTCTCACCTCATGCCTGTTTAGCCTGATCAAGGTTTCTTAGATTAGGAGCTGAAGGGCTTCTTAATAAACATTCATAACACTGCTGCACGCTCCATTCTAAGGTGTGCTTTAGTAATTTATCTTCCTTAAAAATGTTCACATCTTCTTGACCTATTCCCAGCTCGCGAATGTATGCTTTTACAGAATCCCAGACAATATGAGCGGGAGCAGTCCCTTGATTCATTGCCAAGAATTCCTTTATCTCTATTTTACAATATAATACACAATTTTCTTTCCTGTAAAAACTCTTTATTAAGAACCTATCGCCTCAGATGTACTAAAACTCTCACTAACTTGACCACCAGTATAATCATTGCGTGGTCTGAAATTCCATTTGGTAAGATTAGCTGATTGGTACAAATCAGGGTCTTAAATACAAGGAAGAAATCTATTCGGGAAGTACAAATTTACCCCAAAAAAGGGTATACGTAATTTTGGTAGGCAAAGTTTCCCTTCAGGAATCAATTAACCCCAGGGTCTTACTATAGTTTTTAATAATTTTTAAGGTTTTTGGTTGTGATTGCCTTTTGGTTGTAAATGAGGAATCAATCTTAGGATTTTGCAGAGAATTAAAATCTCCCCCTGTAATTACTTAACCAGAAATTTGTAATAATGATTGGAATAATTCAACATATGGCTCAGTGTTATCTTCGCCTGGGGCATAAAGTGTGAGACACCTTAACCTCAACCTACAGGTCACCCAACACCACCTTCCACTTTTATCATTCTTGAAATTTACGATGTCTGCTTTGAATTTCAAACTCAAAAAAATTGCAGTGCCCGTTGTGCTGACTCGGAAGAGGAAAAAACCCGGAAATTAGCCCAGGATCTACACATAGAACATTCTGCTAACTTCCCTGCCAGTATATGAGTCTCTTGGATTAAAACCACAGATGGACTTTCTGTTTTAATCCAGGTTTCAATGGCCCACATTTTCTTTGTATTAATACGGCCATTACCATACAAAGAGACCACCTTGAGAGTGTTCTTCATCTTATCTTACCTTATCTTATAACACACTATAATAATAAAAAATAAAAAAGGGAACCCTCCAGCATGCGGTGCGGACCCCCAAGCTCTGAGCTGATTAATAAAGCACTCAGGTCAGCAATATTGCGTCCCATCAGAGAAAGTTAGAATATTCAATTGCTTCGTCTTTCATTATTCCTGAATCCATATACACATACACAACTATGCATATAGTTCGAACCATGCAATAAGTCTAACACTGGCAATAGCTCGGGGTAGCACTCCATCCTATCATTCTTTTGCTCCTTGCCACCTCAGTTTGTAACCAGCTATATATAAATCAGTAACAAAACATTGTGAGATTGTATCTTTTTTATCCCTTTCCCCCCAATTTCCCAACACCACCACCAAACCTACCCGCGTTGCCTCCCGCTCTCCCCCCTCCCAAAAGCCGTGGTGAATGGCTCGCCATCCCACTCACACCTGAGAATCTTATCCCACCCCCAAAGCTGGCACCTTGGCCTTGTGCTAGAAGTTATCGGCCTACCCTCCCCCTCTCACACCACCTCATATTGCTGAGGAAAGAGGCCAGAGAAAGACACCGAAAAGAGAAGATTGTAAGGAGAAGGGGGAAAAAAAAGAAGAGAAAAGACAACAGATACGTGGATAACGATAGGGACTGACAGGACTCATGACGTATTGGATATCTGCTGTAGCAACTCCTGTGCTTCTGGGATATAGCAAAAGATGCGGATCATCCTTTTACAAGCACCTTCAGTTTATTTTTCTGTGCAATCATTGCCTGTGCCCCCTGTTCCAAAAACAAATGAAGCATTTTAACTAACTCTTTCTGTCTTTTGGTAGCTGAAGCGGAGATGTCTGAAAAAATACGGCATAGTGGAACTTCAGGCATATTAAACTGTCATTAGCTAACTGCTTTGTTTATAATCTTTTCTTTTATGCAGTAATCACCAAAATTGAGCAATATCGTCCAATGAAATTTTGAACTTGGAGGTAGATGTGCTGGTACACGATGGGCTTTCATGATAGTCGGATTCCCAGTATACTCTAGAAGGACGTATTTTTTAATAAAGGAGTAAACCCATGGGAGTGTCTGCTGTCTTTCTCGCCCCTCCGAAATGCAGGGGATACAAAGATTTGAATGCCTGTAATGGTTCTCCAACTCCTCCAACTTGTATTCCATGGAAGTCTTTTGGCTCTGGAAAGCCGTAACCTTTTCCTTCATTATAAAAACATGGTCCTCAAACTGCGATATTCCTGTTTCAGCTTCAATTAATTCGAGACATTGTACCTTCAATTTTTGTGAGCCGGGCATGTATTGCTGCTATCTCTATAGTTTGCGAGGCTTTGAGTGCCGGAATTTCCTCCAAAATCAAATTAAGCAGACTCTTAGCATCCCACTGCAAAGTGAATGGTGTAGCCACATGGGAGAAACCCTCCTGAGATAGATCAAGTCCAGACTTCTTTTGTCCAGCTGGCTCTTTTCCCATTCTTGAAGCTGCTGCTCTAAAATTCCTGGCACAGACAGTTCCTGGGATATATGCATGGGGCACGCCGGAGGCTTCGGCGGAATATTACAGCCACTGTTAGAAGAAGTGTCCTCTGAAGATGATAGAGAGTGTGAGACAGCAGGCTGAACATTCTCCAACCTATCTATGCCAAAGTATATACAAGATTTCACTTTAGAGAATAGAGGATATTCTTTAAATTCCTTACATTTTACAACCTCAGCTTCGTGCTCAGAATTAATCCCATCTAATTCTGTCACCGGTATCTGATTAGGAGCAGTCCCACTCCCCCCCCCTGTTGATTCACTGGCGGCAGGCCTAAGGCTTGTTTCCAAATCTGCTGATCCCTCCTCCTGACAGTTTTTCTGGGAAGGTTCTGGGGCTGCCATACTATGTTCCAGATTTTCTATGGGCATTGATAGGTCTTTCCACAAGGAGGCACAGCGGTTTGCCCAAGTTGCAGACTGTCCCACTCACTTTTTAACCCTCTGAGCTAAGACAGGGGAGTCTAGGTGAGTTGCAGCTCCGGCAGCTTTTGAGCAGTTTCACATTTTTAGGGCTGATTCCTATAATTTTTACTCTTTGTCTCCTCTCTCCCCTTCCCTTCCCTTCCACTTGAGGGGTGATCACAGTCTCATATTTAATTTACAATTATGTGCTGTATGCTGCAGTTGTGGGAGGAAAGGAATATAAAAGAGCCAAGTAACATATACTAGCTGTGCTTAAGACTCCCCAGTGATCCTCTACCGGGTAGTGCATAGAATACTTTGCCAGAACCAACAGCAGAGGGCATGCACTTACTCCCCAGTGAGAAACCTGGTGGTCTATAAAGAAACAAGGGCTCCACTTCCTTCTTATCTGTTGCTGAACCGCTGTCAGGGGGAGGGGATGGGGAACAGCCCACCATGCAGGAATGTGTCTTATTGAGTTTTTACCATTCACTGTCATAACCGGTGTATAAAAAAAAATAATAATAATAAAACACTGTGTAAATCCAGAGATTTCACCACAGGAAGACATGGAAAAGAGTCACCACTCCTTTAGTGTCCCCTCCTAAACACACATCATACAGTACTGCAGAATCACTGATTCTCGCAAAGCTGTAAAGCTTTCCTCCTCTTTTCCTCGCTTCCTCTGTCCCCCTTCTTCCCTGTGGAAGCACACCTCAAAGCGCCACAAAAATGTGCAGCCAAGAACACTCTCAGGTCTCCAAAAAAGCCAGATGCAGGGCGCGACATTACCTGCGGCTATTCTGTACGCTGTCCGCAGCCAATACCGTGAACGTGCATTGTCCCAATGTGGTGGGAGGGAGTGGTCTGTGGCAAGATCAGCCGTCAACCATCCAGTCGAGATCTGTCTTAAATTAATCTTTCTTGTCATCAAATCTTCATCCACTTATTTTCAAACTAACTTACATTTCGCTCAAATATCTAATACAAAATGCAAAAGCAAAATGATTCATTGTAAGAGTAGCCAGTTTGTGTCAAAACAATCTTTTTTTTGTTGTCCTCATTTGTATTTTGCCAGTGTATACTTAGGGGTTCGAACAGGAAAACAGAGAGAAAACAACAGAGGAGGGAGCCTTTGAACTTCCCGCTTTAGGTTCGCCAGAATGAGGGTAACCGATTGCTCCTTTTACAGACAGCATGTGCTACACATTTCGGGCCCTCACCAGTCCCAAACCTTAATCCTCATTACTTGTTTTTATCTCTCCCATTCTCCCTCTCCATTATAACAGGTCCTGCAGAAAACTCTGCACCAGGATTGCCAGTCCATACCTTTTGTACTTTTCCTGGCCGGTGTGGCTACCACATAATCATAGGACTAAATTAACCATTATAACAATTAAAGCAAAAGAAGACGTCCTTATCTAAAAAAGCGCTACTTTCAAAACATTCATACAAAAGAAACAATATCTACCAACTGAAAAGAAAAAACAATAAAGCATTAAGAAAACATTTCTTCTGGCTATTTTTATTACTCTTTTACCTTTGTCTACATTTGCACCAATTATCCCATATATACCAACATTTGGTTTTTTTTTTGTTACACGTATTGCCCTATCTAATTTTGCAACCCTTTGTATCAGGTTGATCCTTTCACTCTCTACAGGGGGAACAGGCAAGATCCTCTTAATGCACAACTCCCTGGCCGCCAGTAAAATTAGCAAAAACATTAGAGTTTTATAGTTTTTAGATACATTGGTTGTTATATCCTCGTCTGGGGTTACACCAAAAATTACCTATGGGAGACTCAACTTAACTTCAAACCCCACAATACTTGAGATCATCTCACCTACTTTTTCCCAAAATGTTCATATTGCAGGACATCGCCAAAACATATGTGCTTCATCCGCGTCTACTTCCCCACACTTTTGGCACTTCACTCTTTTGGAACCAATTTAAGATAGTCTTCTCGGGGTCCAATACGCTTTGTGAACAAAAAATAAATGATTTTTTCTTAGTGGTGTAGCTTTAACACTTTGCCATAAAACAGATAGAGATACTTGCCATAAGGTATCCCGATCGTAGCTCAGCAGCTCTTCTCTCCAGATAGATTCAGACCACTGCGGAGAATCTTCATGAGATTGAATTAGCATCCAATACCATACAGCAATTTTTTTTCGCCCCACAGGGGTAGTAGCTGCCTTTCGTTTGAAAAGTTCATTACAGTTCCCAACTTTTTAAAGTAATTTAGCCCAGCTTGCTAATTGATAATATTTAAATTTGGAGCCAGCCCCCTTTGTGATGTCCTGAAGTTTTCTCCATGAGATTAATTCAGCCCCCTCCAACAGCCCGCCCCATCTTTCAATTCCATTTTCTTGGATTGAAACTGCGAGAGAGTCTTGTAGACAAGTTGGGGTTCCTGGTGAATTCCATATTGGGACCAATGTGCTGTAATAGGGGATTCGTAGTAATGCTCCTATTTGATGCCAACCTCTACAGGCTGCCAATAAGACTTTTAGTTTCACTTTCTTGTAGTATTTTGGGTCCCCGAATTTGAACAAAAAAAACCTGGCTTGAGACTGAAAACCTAATATCAAAGCCTGAAATGACGGTGTAAAAGAGGTAGTATCACCCTGTAGTTGCCTGAGGATTTTTAAATGGAATGCTCTCTGATACTGCCAAAGGTCTGGAGTAGCGATCCCTCTGTTCTCCTTTCTTACCCTGAGCTTTCGCCAGACTATCCGGGGTCTTTTTTTTGCCCATATAAAACTTGTGAAAAGACCTTGGACCTTGGTTATCCATTCCTTCTTGAACTCCAGAGGAATAGAATTAAATAGAAAAGTGTACTTTGGTAGAATTACCATTTTTACCAGGTTCGATTTTCCTAGGAAGGATAGAGGTAGTGAATCCTATTTCTGTAATTGTGTCCTGACTTTAGATGTTACTTTATCGAAATTTTTCTTCGCCATTAGTTCAATTTTCAGCACTTTCTCTATTCCAAAATATCTGATACTATGCCGAATCTGATCACAACTATATTGTGTGTTCCATTGCATAACTTCTGTTTTAGCTTGATTCACTGCGTATCCCGACATTTCCCCAAAACGTTTTAAAGTGTCCCAGATGGCTACTAGT
Organism: Lissotriton vulgaris; assembly: GCF_964263255.1. NCBI lineage: Eukaryota > Metazoa > Chordata > Amphibia > Caudata > Salamandridae > Lissotriton > Lissotriton vulgaris. The sequence continues at coordinate 720,501,832 of NC_141691.1, forward strand.
GAATCTTGAAGGTGGCCCGTAAAAATCATTAGGTCATCTGCATGAAGACTTACTTTCTTCTTCCAAGAAAGGGGTGATTTTCTGGCATTCCCTTAGCTTAATAGCGAGCGGCTCAATATACATGTTGAAGAGTAATGGAGAAAAGGGGCATCCTTGCCTGGTACCCCTACCTAATATAATCTGAGGTGAGAGGGTGCCATTTACCAGAACTCGGGCAACCGGATTTTTGTATAGAGATTTAATAGCTCGTAAGAAGTTTTTTCCTAGATTAAAAATCCAAATTATTTCCTGAAGAAAAACCCAATTTACCCTGTGAAACGCTTTCGCTGCGACGCAAGTCATAATTGTTAGGCGTTTAGCATTTGCAGTGGCCATATCGGTTGTACCAATTAATTCCTGAGTTAAATCATGCAGGTGGCTACCCTTAATAAAGCCCTTCTGATCCCCATGAATCAGAAGACCGACCACCCTCTCCAATCTCTTTGTAATTATTTGTGTGAAGATTTAATAATCTGAGTTGAGTAGGGAGATCGGTCTATATGACTCACAAAGCTCTGGGTCCTTATTGGGTTTTAATAGTACAATTATGGTAGCCGATTGCCAAGATGCAGGCAGATCTTGTTTTAAGATCTAAATGGAATTAAACAAATCCAATAAAATAGGAGCTAGTTCCTCTTTCAATAAAGAATACATTTCGTTGGGAAGGGCATCAGCACCTGCAGCTTTACCTTTCTTTAAACTTTTAATGACCCTATGAATTTCTTCAATCGTGAAAGGGGCTGATAGATCTTCCTTAAGTTATTCACTGAGGTAAGGGAGATCTATGTCCTGTAAAAAAGCTGATATTTGATCCATACCCAGATTTAAGTTCTCTGTGTAAAGGTCTTGAAAAAATTTTGTAAATGCTTGTTTACTCCCTCCCTCTTATGTGACTCCTAATCCAGTTTCTTGACATTTGACTTCTTTAATTATATTCCTAGCTTGATCTGCCCTTGTTTTCCACGCTAACAATTTGCCGCAGCCTTCCCCATACTCATGATTGTCGAATTTGCTTGCTTCTCATCTTTGTTTTACTTTGATCTCCAAGTAGTCAGTTAGATTATTCTTTGCTTTTGTTAGCTCTACTTCATTAAGTGCATTTTGGGAATGTTCTTGATTTCCCTGTGCCTGTTTAATTGCCTCTTTTAGTGCCTGAAGTTCTGTATTTTTCTTTTTCTTATAAAAAGTACTGATACCTGTTAGTGTTCCTCTAATATACGCATTAAACGCATCCCAGACTTTATCTAAGGGAGCAGAGTTAAGATTAAAACAAAAGAATTCACTTGTTGAGTGCTTCAGATTTCCTATAATTGAACTGTCTGACAGTAAAGATCTACTCAGAGTCCATCTTCTTTCCTCTATGTTATTTCTTATCTCAAAATATAGTGGTCCTGCGGAATGGTAAGACAGGTGTTCTGGTATATGCGATACATTACTAATTTGTTCACTGATCGAGGCTGACACTAGAACGAAATCAATTCTCGACATGTGGCCATGTTTTTTGTTACGGAAAGTATATTCCCTGCACCAAGTCTAGCCCTAACACCCTTTGTAATCCAAATATCCACTAAGCCTAGGTCTTGCATCAGTTGCTTTACTACTGCCCCTCATTTTTGGTACTACCACTGCTGACCTCTTAGATGTAGTATCTTGTGTTGGATTCAAAGGCGTGTTAAAATCGCCCCCCAGGATGATGAGAACGTTCACTTCAATTAAGTGTAAAAATAGTGTTTATAATGGTGCTGTATTGTCTAAATTAGGGCCATAATAGCCCACTTATGCTATCAAGATACTCTGCAGCTTTATCTTTGCTATTACCCACCTTCCTAATGGGTCGAACTGGGTTTCTCCTAATAAACGATGACAGGTTTTTTTAATCAGTACTGCAACCCCTTTAATTGTAAACGTTTGAGAAGTACATATACAATAATCTAACCATGGCTGGTGTTGAACTCGGTGGGAACATGGCGGCCGCTGAGTAGAATCGGTCGTGAGCTTTCTCCTACCTAATGGACGGGCCTTCGTGCTGTGGCTTGCTCGTAGGGTTGGCGGGTGTTGTGGGGTATGAGTTAAGGGTCTTCGAGGCTTCTGGGGGCTCCTTGTTTTCGTGTTGGCGTTTTGGATCATTTTCAAGCAGCCGACAGCGGGCGTCCTCTCAGCGCGGACGACCCGGAACCAAACCAAGCAACAACGGCAATGGGAGGCATTTGGACTGAGGCAGTGGCGCAGCTAAGGAGCCGCTCAGTAGCGGCAAGATTCGGACTCCCTCCTTAGGGTGTCATAATCAAGGGCATACTTAGCGAGTCTCGGACAGTGCAGACCGCTCTCCTTGAGGGAGCGAAAATAGGAGATTTGCCCTGTCAGGATTTACCCCTGGATGTGGAGTTGGAAGAACGGAGCCTTGGTGGGACCGAGAATGCAAAAAAAGTAAACAGACATCCATGACCCCGGTAAGGAGGCAAAATAGGGAAGATTCAAAAGAGGGTGAAGAAGGAAGGGTGGTTGAAACATCGAGGAAAACACCAGGAAAAAAAGGAAGAGGAGGTAAAAAAAAGGAGAATGTGCAAGATAAACCGCAGGACAAATCGCACGAAAAAATATAAAACAGGATTTTGAAAGAGCCAGAAATTAACAGATGCACACTAAGGAGTAGAGGAATTTGGGGTGTGGAAGACCTTGCAGTTAGCGTAAAAGGCTTAAGGGTGAAACCAGAGGTTCAAGTAATCTCTCCTAAAGAATTAAAAGAGCTTAACGTGGGAAAGCCTCTAACCTCTGCACCTATAGTAGTTGGAACGGGTTATTGGTTCGACTCAGAAGCAAAATTTCATGCAAAAAAAACTGTAAACACGAAGAGTAAGGATAAAGTGAAAGGGAATCTTAAAAATATGAAAATTATGCACTCTTTACGTTCATATTTTAAAGTACAATCTCAGGAATCAGTACCCTATACTTAAACTAGCTCTGTAACGCAAGTTACCGATAGTCTTTCACCGCAAAAGTCGAATTTAAGTAGGAAAAGGAATTTGGCCTCAATAACTGGATCTCAGGAGGAAATTATTGCACAAATACCAACAAAAAAACAGTTTTGAGCCCCTAGCTGGCCAGGAAAATGGTTCTGACTCAGATATGCACGGTTCCATTACATTGAGTGTTCAAAGTGCTCAAGGTGTGCAAAGGCAGCCTTCCTTTCTACAGCCCCCACCTAGCCTTTCCGATAGAAGTGCCGAGTTAGGTTAATTGCCGACACAGGAGATGCCACAAGACTTGGGAAAGCTAATGCTAACAATGCTATCCGAGATTAGAAACTGGTTTGTTATCTCTGAGGATAACCAAAAAAATTCAAGGGCAATGTGAGTCAATGGAAGAGAAGATCAACGGCCTAATGGACAGTGTAGGTGTAATGGAGCATGCGTATGGGCAGCTCGCAGCAAAGGTGGTGGTTAATCAGATGGGAATTACTAAACTACAAAAGAATGAGCAAGAATTGAGAGACAAGATTGAATCTCTTGAAAATAACGCGAGACGTAACAGCATTAGAATATTAAATGTCCCTGATGGGTCAGAAGGGGGTTACATTAAAGCTTTTGTAGTTATGCTCATTCTAGAGCAGAATAGTGATCTAGATCAAGCCTAATTAGAAGAGGATATATAGAGAGTTCATCGAGACCCCTTTGTTGCCCGTACTGGTAGAAGGATATTGGTAATTTTTAGAACATACACTTTGAAGGAAAGGATACTTTCAGGTGCACTAAAAGCAGGCTCAAATAAAAAGAACGATTGGTCGTACCTTATAAGGTCGGATATATCGCAGACCACGCTCGATCGCCAATGGGAGCTTGGCAAATTCATTTCAGAATTAAGAGATCTCGGCGCAACAGCAAAAATCAGATTCCCTGCATCTCTAAGAGTGATTTTGAACAATAAAATGCACAATTTTTGAGACCCTAATGAAGTGAGAAGTCTTATAGATGAGATCAAAGTACAGCCACATTAGAAAGAAAAGTGTATCAAAAGCCCATTGAAGTAGGGAAAGCTCAAACAGAGGTGTAATACTATACCTCAAGAAGATTGGGAGGGTTCCCCAGGGAGGGAGGGGTGGGGCACAGATAAAAAGTTATAATGCAAAAAAAGACAGCAGAAATATAATTTTCACAAAGGGTGGCGAAGCATGTGGGAAAAAACAAAAAAAAAAGTCCTCAATCGTTATAGCCTTGTGTTTGGTTTCTTAAGCTACCTAGATATACGAAGTCTGTTTTATTTTATGGAATGGCAGCACAAACTAGACTTAGTCGCCTGAAGATTATGACATGGAATGTCAATGGCTTAAGGGTCTTAGTTAGAAGACAACATTTTTTAGAATATTTGAAGCTTTGCGACTCAGATATTATCTTTATCCCATCTTGTTTAAGAGGAATGGCTAGAAATACTAAAACACCAGTCAAAACACTCTTGATTATTAAAGAAATCAATTTTTGAAAAATACTTCCAATTTAAGGCAAAAAAATTACCCTTTCATTTTTAAAAATGAACTGATACATTAAAGAAATAAATGGGTTCTTGAAAAGAAATACTTTTAGATTGACAAAAAATGATGCAGTTCATCAAATGTGTTAAGTTTTAATTGTTGATTCTAAAAGGTTTATGTAATTTTCAATGCTTTTGTCAATCTATTTTTTGCAAAACAAAAAATGTACTCTTCCCTAGGTCTGAGTTATATGAAAATAGTTTGCAATATTACAGCGAGTTTACAAGCTTGTGAAACAACTGTTGGATGTGTCAATGAACCTATGAAAGGGCCTATTTAAAAATAAAATAATATCCATAGACACTTCCCAATATTCACTTCAGTAGAGAGATGTGAGAATGAACAGAGAACGAGCTGAATTCATGCATATTAATTTAATCAATATGTTGTGCTATGCACTCTGTACAGCACCTGACCTAACCCTGCTGAATCTTCTGAGTACTACCCAGAAAATACATGTACCACATATTAAAGCTAACTCCATCAATGGAAAGAAAAACAGGAGTTTTCGTGAAAACGCAAAAGGCTTATACCATACTTCTTCACTTGCTGATTTTATTGAATACCAGCAAGTATTAACTGATACATTCGAAAAGGATGATGATTTTAGGCCCTTTATTGAAAATTAATTTAGCTGTAATTTCATGTTTTCAAAATATTGTTTCTGGTATGAAAACCTTTTATCAAAAGTACCTGTGCAGTCACAGATTTTATCGGCTGGTAGTAATATTGTGGAAAATGCTGAGGTTGTTCAGAACACAAAACAATCTCAGAAAAAATATTAAAACATTATTTCCATGAACAGTCAATTTATGCTTGGCAGAAACAAGCAGCCAGACCACTTTGGTAACTATACACCATATAGACCTTCATTAAAGAGCTAGATAATCAAAAAATTCAAAATATTGTAAAATATGTATTTGATATAAGTATAGATTTCCATTCACATTCAGCTCACTGCACAGATTCTAAACACAATGGTTGCTTATTGAATGGTCTAAAAAAGAGGCAATTATATCTCAATAAGGAGTCTTACAAAAAGCATTCTTCTATTTCTAGTGATTTTTTAGATGCAAACTTGACTCTTCATTTAACTAACACTCATTCAGTATTCACTACATTCGAAATGATCTCCTGTGAATTACATAGCTGAATTTATAAAATTCACATTTGTTCAGCGATAGATAAAATAGTCAGAAACACATTGAAATCTGAATCCCAGCTACCTACAATTTCAGATCAAGAGACTGATTTAGAGTTTGATGGATGGGATACTCCATCACAGACAAGATGGATATCCTCTCCACTGTATTACAAGTGCCATAGTATTCAATGAGCCTATGGAATAAAAGTATAGCAGAAAGGTCAAAAGGCCCAAAACCTGGGAAAAACTATTTGGGGACCAATTTATCAGTGGAAGGCCGAGATCGGGGGATTCCGAGGCAAAATAGATTTGAATTGTTTTATTGTATACATAATCAATGCCGTTTTTACAATGCGTAAATGCTTTTATCTCAATGTATCAATTTCTATGAAATCTCTTTCGGAAATCATTTATGTATGAATTTATTTATGTGACACTCTCAAAACTATTTAAAAACAGGAATAAACGTTATTCTGTAAATTTCCTAATGGCATGTTATTTATTCTTTGCTTGAATATGTATTATTTCCCTCCCTATTTGCATGGTGTACTGAGTATAGAAAGTGACTGTATCCTTATATTTCAGTATCTATTCAAAAACTGCCATAATGGAGTCTTATTTTACTTTTCATTGGTACTTTGTTTCTACCACTTGGAGCGATTACTCTGATTTCACTTCAAGAAAAGAAAAGAGGAATTCTAAGCCCATTACTGTCTATTGTGAGGTATACTGGACTGTGATTGGTCAGATTTCTGTAGTTTCAATCCCAGGGTTTTTTGGGGTAGTGAACTTTCTCTTTAAGTACATATTTTTTACACTTGGTGCTATTAACTAGAATGAGCAAATTAACAAGCATAGTTCTCAACATAATGTCTGTAATCAAATTAGGGCTTTACTTTACTAAAAATGCTATGTAAAACCATGATGTTAGTGCATATGTCTCAATGCGTTACTATGAGCATGAAATCCAACTCTGGGGTATGAAACTTTCACATGATTTGGATATGTTTTATTATTTTATGCTATCTTGTATTTGGTTAAGTTATGCTGGGTTGTGTTATGTTGTGCTATGGTATGGTATTATTATTATTATTATTATTGCATTTATTGAGTGCACAGCTACCCGGAGGTTTCCTGGTGCTTGCCTTGGGAACCCGTCCTGGCTTTTTCCCTGTGAGATAGCCCCTACAGGGCATCCCCAAGGTGAAAGCCAGGCAACCCGCCTCAGGGGGCCGTTGTGGAGATTAAGTAAGCTTAATGCCCAGAGTTGCAGAGTGTGAACCCATGATTAGAGCAGGCACCGAAGCGAGAATTATCGAGTCCGTGGACATTTGAGCTCAAGACCCTGCCGCATCGGGAATTGAACCCTGGTCCCGGGTCTGACCTCAGCTCCCGGGTCTGCCTGCTCTACACCGTGAGCCACACTTCTCTGGTATGGTGTGGTGTGGTATGGTAGTGTATCCTAATCTTGTTATGTGATATGATATTGCATCATGTTATCATGTTATGTTGTGTTTTCTTCATTTTCAATATATAGATTTCTGTTCTTATGCATTATGTTTTATCGTTTGTGATCCATGCTTGTGTAGTGTGCACATTGTATGTTTTATATTGTGTTTTGTATGTTTTATATCATGTGTTAGATTCCTACAGCTATATTTACCTCAAAAGTAAACTATGAACCAATACTCTGCAAGCAAGCCTCAGCGAAAAATGCAACAGGCCCTAATCTGCTGACAGCCTAAGGGTGCTATTCCTTAGGCCTAGAAATACTACTTTCTTGGTAAGTCTTTTCATTTTGAGCCTGGGATTCCCAAATTCTTATCTAGAGATTTGAGCTTGTGTATTGTCATCAGAGAGTTGTATTCTGCAGCTATAAGATTAAACCCCTTGGCCACCTCGGATGGCAGCAGAGGATAGAAGCACCGCACAGTGCTCAGGGAGTGTCAAACCCCCACAGACGTCCCTAACATATTGCACAGTTTCCTTGTTTCTACAACAGGACCCAGAAGAACAAAGATGAAGACGTCTTGTTACATGCAGCCACTGCTGCTCCTTCAAAGGCTTGAAGCTTCAAAAGGAGTTACAATATTCAGTACAAATTCTAAATTGCACATGTGTGAATTAAAGGAGAGATGCCATATTTCAATTAATACAAACGCTGATGAGTTGTTTGTTGGAGTAAGTGGTGTTACATTTCTATCTACTGGCAATGGCAATCTTGTTTAAATGTGAATGGCTGGAAGAATAACATTGAAAATGGTTTCACTGTTGCACTCCAAGGGGCATATTTATGAGAGCTTTGCATCATGCTTGCATCATGCACCATGGTACATGCACGACACAAACCTCTAAGCCATATTTTTGAAGCCACGCAAAGCCACTTTGCGTGGCTTTGAATGGCTTCAAAAATATGGAGCAATGAAACACAGCACTACGTTGCAATGCCCTGCGCGAGGGAAGCATTCCATGGGCATTGCAGTGGGTGTTCCTACTCAACGCCCATTGTTTTGGATGCATTCCCCTATGTACCAAACCTGGCTAACCTGGGAATGTAACAAAAAGATATGCCTTCTTTGAGAAATATCTTTATTTCTTCTTGTTTTTTCTCATTCCATGTGTACTGCATTCTGCAACACACATAGAAAGAGGAAAAAGCCTTGAGGAACTTAGGGGCATATTTATGAAAATTAAGGCACAGGGCCATATTTAACCCCTTCGCTGCGGCGGCAATTCCGCCGCAGCGCTAGGGGGGTGGGGGGGCTGAGCGGCGCTCGCATGCTCGTGACGGAGCCGCTCCGTCACGAGCCGCGGTTGAGCTGTGCTCATGATGGAGCGGTTCCGTCATGGCCCCGCCCGCTCAATAGAACGCGCCGCGCAGGCGGCAGGGCCATGACGGAACCGCTCCGTCATGAGCTCAGCTCAGACGATGCTCATGACGGAGGGGCTCCGTCATGAGCATGGGAGGGGTTAATGAAAATTAAGGCGCAGGGCAGCGCAGAAAGTCACCTAGCTGCACTTCCCTCTATCACAGGGAAAGGGCAGGAATGCATCGTATGTATCTAATACAGAGCGGTCCTGTCCTTTCCCCCTGTTCTGGTGCTGTTTTGGACGCCTAGTGCCAATGCAGGCATACTTGCCCTGTGTTGTAGGCAGGATTGTTTTTGTGCAGGAAGGGCCACCTTCCTACACAAAACTAAATAATCCTGAGATGCTATTTTCCTCTTTCTATGTGTTCTGATTAATGTAGCACACATAGAAAGAGGAAAAAACAAGGAGAAATAAAGATATTTCTCCTTGTTACGCCTCCCCTGGGAAGGTGCATCTTTTTGGCACATTCCCAGGTTTAACAGGTTTGGTAAATCTGGGAATGATTCAAAACCATGGGAGTTGCGTGGGAACACCCACCGCAACGCTCGTGAGCGCCCCCCTTCCGCACGGTAATGCAGCACAGCGATCTGCACTGGGTTAGATTACTCCATATTTTTGAAGCCATTCAAAGCAGCATAAAGGGGCTTAGCGTGGCTTCAAAAATATGACTTAGAGGTTCTTGCAAGCATGACGCAAAGCTCTCATAAATATGCCCTTTCATAACCAGTCTTAAACCACCTATTTATGCATTCTGGGTGCTTCACTGGGACATATCCCCTGTTCAAGGATACAATGTGTCAATCAAGGCTTACCTTTCTGAGCGGGTACATCCTTGCTCACCCACGAAATGTGTGCATGTCGGTGCTGTGCTTACTGTGTTTGATACCTTCACTCAGACAATGGTTATTCTTAACTTATCTAGAATATCTGCCATAACATATGAACACGGAGGTGCACCACCAATGAAGCACTTTGACAGGTCCAAAATCCATTAGATCTAATGATAAAGTATGTGTTAATGGAATACAACTGATCTAACAAATAGGCACTTCGATTCATTTAACCGTAATAAAGGAACAGAAAAAAACAAATATTTTGCAACAGTTGTCATTTTACACAAGGACCACTGAGTGCATGTCCATGCACACATTTCGGCAGGGCGCAGGAAGACTACATGCCCCACAAGGCATTAGCTTGTTTTTGTAAGACAAACATTTTTTTTTTAAAACAAGCATCTTGTCACTATCTTTGTTAATTTTTAAGCCAATTTCCAAAGGACTTATACATCTTTGAATCATAGAGTTGGACATACAACTGTCATAAACCTATTCATTTTTGCAGGTTTACAGAGACTAATAGAACCACACAAGGAAATCTTATGTTGTAAATTTCCAACCATACTCCGTGTGCACCTTTCACATTTGAGTGAATTGTACGCCCGAACTACAAATTTAAGAGTATATGGGTGTTCAACACATGTACATGACCAACGCACCTGCGAATTTCATCTATGGCTGAGATACCCGCCACCCCCTCTCAACACAAATCCCCAAATGAGGGAAACCGGAAACAGTTCTTGAAGTTTTTGGAAGTGGGAGGGAGTGACCCTCCCGGCCGTATTTATTAAAACAAAAAATTAGAACATTTAAACATTAATGTACAATTTCATACCACACTGCGATGTTTGGCTAACCTTAACAGATTCTCTAATACAGAGGTTCTCCTAGCCGATCTAACATCCTACAAAAACATTTACTTGAAATATTGAAATTGTACATCCTAACGTTTAAGGGCCAACGGCAAGGTCGTAACCGGTGTCAAGATCCCTAACCAGACATACCCCCCCCACTTGGGAGGGGCGACAGCACTGAGGCGTACTCACGTGCAACTACTACAATTTCCCTTGTCTTGACGGGGGCACTTATCAACTCGACGCCAGTTAAAGGTCGTTCGAAGACTCGTGTGAGGTATCTAGAAGGTATCGTAGACCTCCCCCCAACCCCACACAACTTACCGCATCTGCCGTCGCAGATGTCACTGGCCCCGGGAAATTCCCCAGGAGGGGGCTGTAACCCCTCCTACACAGGAAGGGGCCTTGACCGCCTTTCCTCTTCTTCCGGCGACCCATCCTTAGAAGGGACCGCCTCCCCGTTGAGGGGCCAAAGGCCACCTCCCCCGAGCGCTCCCATCCGTGTTGGGTGACGCCCACTCATAGGGATCTTCCAATTAGTGCTCACCGATCATGACCTTACCGCCTACCGCCTGACCGAAATAAATACGACAAGTGCTAACTAAACGAAACTACATTGGCCACTATGACCGAAAAACCTGTGTCCAAATGGACCTTAAATCCGACATTCTTTAATCACAAACTTGTAACATTATACCAATCTTTATTACACATGCGATATCAACATAACACCAAACAACCTGAAAAACAAAATAGATTAACTGATCAACTTTATTAAAACAACTAGCTGTCCTCAGGGGCTGGTGGGTGGGTCAAAATCCGCTCTTCGTTCCGTCTCGAGCTCACGTGCAGCGGCGTGGTGCAGCTTCAGAGCACAGGAACAAGAGGATGTCTTCTGGTCTTGCGTCTCTTTTTATCCTATCTTCAGGGCGGGCGTAAACCCGCCCCTGCCTGCCCCGAGGGCGTGGCCGGCGGCGTCCGTGTCTAGGCCAGCCCACTCAAGGGCGGGAAGAAGCGCGCCCCGGCTACGCCGCTTCGGGCATACCAGCCGAGACGCGCCTCCCGCCCAAAAATGTCTTCCCGGGGGGATCGAGGCACTCTGCCATACGTTCGGGGGGACCGAGTGGTCGCCCCTTTCCATATGGCTGAGATACCCGCCACCCCCTCTCAACACAAATCCCCAAATGAGGGAAACCGGAAACAGTTCTTGAAGTTTTTGGAAGTGGGAGGGAGTGACCCTCCCGGCCGTATTTATTAAAACAAAAAATTAGAACATTTAAACATTAATGTACAATTTCATACCACACTGCGATGTTTGGCTAACCTTAACAGATTCTCTAATACAGAGGTTCTCCTAGCCGATCTAACATCCTACAAAAACATTTACTTGAAATATTGAAATTGTACATCCTAACGTTTAAGGGCCAACGGCAAGGTCGTAACCGGTGTCAAGATCCCTAACCAGACATACCCCCCCCACTTGGGAGGGGCGACAGCACTGAGGCGTACTCACGTGCAACTACTACAATTTCCCTTGTCTTGACGGGGGCACTTATCAACTCGACGCCAGTTAAAGGTCGTTCGAAGACTCGTGTGAGGTATCTAGAAGGTATCGTAGACCTCCCCCCAACCCCACACAACTTACCGCATCTGCCGTCGCAGATGTCACTGGCCCCGGGAAATTCCCCAGGAGGGGGCTGTAACCCCTCCTACACAGGAAGGGGCCTTGACCGCCTTTCCTCTTCTTCCGGCGACCCATCCTTAGAAGGGACCGCCTCCCCGTTGAGGGGCCAAAGGCCACCTCCCCCGAGCGCTCCCATCCGTGTTGGGTGACGCCCACTCATAGGGATCTTCCAATTAGTGCTCACCGATCATGACCTTACCGCCACAGGCCGGATAGTTGACCGGCTATCCGGACCCCCCACAAAAAACTCCTACCTAAAGGTCATGTTTCAAAGATTTCAACCATGCTAAGAAGTCTCCTAAGAACAACTCATTCCCCTCCCAAGACAAATGCACACCATCCCCCGAATACATCCTGTCATCAGTAATACAGCTATGAGAAATAGAATGCAATGTCCTGGAACGGAACAACCTACTCACTTTATTGTTAAGCTTTCTAACAGAGTGATTCAAAGCAGGTATAGAGATAGCCCCCCGCCACACCTTTCGTGGAATCAAATGGGACCATGCGATCGTGCACCCCGGAACTCTCCTCGCCAACCAACTTACAGTGGAAAGCATTGCCTCCAGGAGTAGTCGTCTACCGATGGTGACCAAATCATTGCCCCCGACATGCACTATAACTATAGCCGGCGGTGACCTTGTCCGCCCTAACAAACCCTCAAAAAATGTTTGAAACTGGTCAATACAGAGACCGCCCCTTCCGTAGAAGGACATCCTGTACCCGTATTCCCCAGCTACGTGAATCATGTCACCTGCTTTGAATACGTCCGCGGCACGCCTCACGTATGAGTGGCCCACGACCCACACCTCCTTTTTCACAGCCGGTGATGTCTGACCGCTGGCCCGGTGTAAGGTCGACTGCATAGTCCGCCCCGCCTCGTAGGCTTGCGTAACTGAAACCAAACAAAAACAAGAAGCGTGAGTACAGAGTACATAATTACAGCTTCACAACATGTGCAACCGCACATATCTTTTATAACAATTGGAGGACCAACGCCCCACTCGTTTCACTTGCTCAACATTAAGACCCCTGGCCGTAGCTTCAGTAGCAGCCCCTATCCGAAAGGAATGGGTCCCAAATTCGCCCGGGTTCAAACCCGCAGCGGCAACAGACATCGCAAGCACCCGCTGAAACTGAAATTTCGTCAGTGGGGTGGCGTCCGCGTGTCTTAACAAAGTCCCCCCCCATGATGCCATCCTTCGTGCTAGGTAATCCTCTAAACACTTTACCGGACATATGGAGGACCCAGGAATCCTGCGTATGATGACGCAGTCACCCATCCCATCCTGGTCAGTCTTAGACCTTACAAAGGAGATAGTCATTGTTTCTCCCCTGATCTGGACGTGTTCCCGGCACAAACCCCCCGCCACATCTAGTTTGTTCCTTGCCACCAGTTCGCTTACCCGCATTGCTCCGTGAAATGCTAGCGTAAACGCGGCTCGGAACAGCACTGCCTCAAACTGAGATGAACATGTGGCGGGAAGTGTAGCCAACAACTGGGACAATCTATCCAAACCTATCGGGCGCCTTTCATCTACTCGGCGACCCTCCAGGCGTTGCCACCCACGCAGCGCTTTCTGTACAACGAAGGACGCTGTTGGGTCTTGGATAGCGTGTGCTCTGGCAACAAAGGAAATGGCAGCACGATGCCTCTGGGCCGTAGCCACCGATTTCCCAGCCCTACGTAAAGACATCAGGAAATTCACCACCCATTCCTCATGACCCCAAAGTCGCTCTCTATCACTCCCCAAAAAGGCTAAATAGGCCCGAAACGCCCCTTCATATGCCTTCCTCGTCCTTGGTGCTAGACTCTCTCCCACGAGGTGACGAAGTTCGGGGCACCGAGAGACCAGAGAGCCTCGGTAAAGGTTGCCGGCTCCGGGTCCGCTGAGGGAAGGAAACCAGCAAAAGCCTGCATTTGAAAACGAGACAGTGCGTCAGCTGCCTGATTCATCACCCCTGGCACGTGTTTTGCTCTGAATAGCACGTTCAATTGCATACATAGTAAAACAATTTCTTTAAGTAGTCTTAAGATCAGTCTACAACGTGCTGCCTGACTATTGATGCACTCGACCACAGTCATATTGTCCGACCAAAATATGACCGAGTGATTTTTGAACCCATCGGGCCATGTTCTCAAGGCCACCAAGATGGGAAACAGTTCGAGGAAAGCAATATTACTCGTTAGACCCTTCTCATGCCACCAAGTCGGCCATCTTTGTGCTGACCATTTTGTGCCGAAAATGGCGCCAAAACCTATGCTTCCCGCCGAATCTGTCCACAGCCCCAGCTCCTCAGAAGACACGGCTGGTTTATTCCAGACGATTCTACCATTGAAATCCGCCAAGAATGCTAACCAAATACGCATGTCCTGGCGGATCTCGGCCGATAGTCTCGTGCGATGATGGCCTTCTTTAAGGCCGACCATCGCTTGGGCAATTGAACGGGAAAAGGGGCGGGCCATTGGTATCACCCTCAGTGCAAAATTCAACTGTCCCACCACTTGCTGTAATTGTTGCAGCGTAACTTTTGATGCATTTATACACAGTTGCAGCGCAGCCCTGAACTTCAACACTTTCTCGGCTGGCAAACGGAAACACCCCTCAATGGAGTCCAACTCGATACCCAGAAACTCGAGGCAAGTCGTAGGACCCACTGTTTTACCTGGCGCCAATGGCACGCCTAACTGTTTCATCAACACACAAAATTCAGCCAAGGCCCGGCCACACTCAAGACCCCCAGCTGCCCCAAGAAATAAGAAATCATCAAGGTAGTGCATTACCTCTTGGAAACCCGTTTTCTTTGTGAAAACCCATTGCAGAAAACAACTGAATTTCTCGAAATAAGCACAGGATATAGAACACCCCATTGGCATACACCTATCCATGTAATAACAACCCTGAAACATGAAACCTAGGAGACGCTGGTCGTCTGGGTGTACCGGGAGCAATCGGAACGCTGACTCGATATCTGACTTCGCCATCAGCGCCCCGGGCCCCAGGCGATTCAAAATGGCTACGGCCTCATCGAAGGATGCGTACCGCACCGAACACACTTCTGGATCGATTGCCTCATTTACGGAAAGACCTCGTGGAGCTCATAAGTTATGAATTAGTCGGAACTCTCCAGGGTCTTTCTTGGGTACTACCCCTAAGGGAGAACAAACAAAATTCTGAACTGGGGGTACACTAAACGGGCCAGCGACCCGACCTCGAGTCACCTCTTTTCGGATCTTTTCCTGTACTACGGTAGTATGCTGCAGGACGGAAAGTTGGTTTTTACACTTGTCCACACCCTGAAAGTCCCCTACCGGGATGCGGAAACCATACGAAAAACCGTTTCGCAGCACCCCAGCAGAAGCACGATCCGGGTAATCACTGAGCCAAGGGATCATTGCCAGGGTATCAATGGGAGTGGGTAAAGGCGCCCCTCGGACTATATTAGACCTGTTTGGCACCTCCTCTCCCCCCGTTATCACCCGATCTGGCTCTGCACGAGACCTCAGGATGGGACAACCCACAACCACTACATTCATGTTTGAATTTACACGATCCCTGCGGTCTCGTACATTTTCCTCTGTTGTAATTAAAACACAAACCCTTTCTTCCGGTATTGCCGGTAGATTTCGAGTGATCGTCGGGCCCCGAACCTGATCGAAAGGGCGCCCCCGCATATTGTCGAGAGGATTCACCCACATTACTTCCTACCAACGGCATTTTTAACATTCCTGACTCCTTCATTTTATCCCAGGTCAAGGCATCATAACAATCCCAGGTTAGACTTTTATTATGCTCCTTTTCCTTTCTGAACATATTATCGTAACAAAACCAATGGTTCCCCTGGTGTGATGTCGAGTACCCCATGATTCGTGATTGGTAGATTGGGAACTCGGAAAGCAACTCAGGCCTACGTTCGCCCAGGATTGATGTAAATATTCCCCAGGCATTGCCCCAATTGGCGATATTCTCATTCACTTTAAAGGCGGCCATTTTTGCGCGCCAAACACTCGGGTGCATTAGGTCCTTCTGACTCTTTACATGCTCAACCTCATAATGATCAACAAGTAACGAAAAAATGTTCACATACTCCCCCGCCCAAATCTTTTCCTTAATCGCCAAAGGAACATGTTGCCCCAACTTTTCTCTCCGAGAGGGTGTTGACTCATCCCTCGCGATCGGCAATGGCCGCTTACCTGCACCTGACGTT
Source organism: Lissotriton vulgaris (assembly GCF_964263255.1). NCBI lineage: Eukaryota > Metazoa > Chordata > Amphibia > Caudata > Salamandridae > Lissotriton > Lissotriton vulgaris. Next base: position 720,517,994 of record NC_141691.1, read on the forward strand.
GCCTCTGTGGTCGCAACCGTCCCTGGTGTCTTGTCCCCCACTGCAGCCGGTACGGGCACCTTGGCTGCTTCCCGCTTCTCACGCAATTGCTTAATCAGCTCCTGCGTTTCGACAGCCGTGGCGCCCTCGTTACCTTTTCCCAACCACGCTGCCAATTGTGCTGCCAACTCGGGCGGCATATCATCCTCGGACACGGGGGTGATCGGATTCCCTTCCCCTGGCACGGGAAATGGAGCCTCGAGCGGAGCACTGGGACCGGGAATCTCTTCTCCCGCTGCCCCCCTCCTGGGCCTCTTGTTTTTCCCTCCCGGGACTGCTCCCGCCAAAGGACGTTTTGGACCCCTTTCTTCATTCATGTCCACCCGCTTCCTTAGCTCGGACATCTCCTTCATGAGAACACGCAGCATCTGGTCGGTATTCATACGCTTTCCAACCTTCTTCGGCATTCTCCAACAAGGTAACTGAAAAACAAACAAGAACGATTAAAACGCTCAAAATCCGCTCTTCGTTCCGTCTCGAGCTCACGTGCAGCGGGGTGGTGCAGCTTCAGAGCACAGGAACAAGAGGATGTCTTCTGGTCTTGCGTCTCTTTTTATCCTATCTTCAGGGCGGGCGTAAACCCGCCCCTGCCTGCCCCGAGGGCGTGGCCGGCGGCGTCCGTGTCTAGGCCAGCCCACTCAAGGGCGGGAAGAAGCACGCCCCGGCTACGCCGCTTTGGGCATACCAGCCGAGACGCGCCTCCCGCCCAAAAATGTCTTCCCGGGGGGATCGAGGCACTCTGCCATACGTTCGGGGGGACCGAGTGGTCGCCCCTTTCCATTTCCTTCCCATGGACCTGCAGTTTAGACTACAAGCAATCCAACGTACTGATGGATTATCCGCAGTCCTAAATATGACATGTGAGCGGGAACAGCGACGGCTCGTGGAGGGAGTTACGGTGGGGCAGGAGGGCGGGGAGGGGGAGGGGCAGGGCGGAGGTTGCTAAAAACTGGCATATGGATAATTGCAGGTAAGTAAACAATTTAATTAATAAAACGAATTTCGTAGCTCGCACTGCATTGCATTTTGCGATGCAAGGCGCACTACGAAATTCGTTTTATTAATTAAATTGTTTACTTACCTGCAATTATCCATATGCCGGTTTTTAGCAACCTCCGCCCTGCCCCTCCCCCTCCCCGCCCTCCTGCCCCACCGTAACTCCCTCCACGAGCCGTCGCTGAGCGGGAATATCCCATTGATCCTTTTTCTGAGAATAAGGATGAGGGACTATATGCCCACAGATTATTTTATGCATGAACTTCCACTTAAGTGAACTTTTAACTTTCTTACTCAGACACTATGCACATTAGACCTTGCGCATATATATGGAATATAGTCTTCTGTCCGAGGAAAGTTGAATATGATTAAAAAAACAAGTATAAGCATATCTTTGCCTCCTGCTCACACGAACAAGGTGATAGTAAAGGTCATTCGAATGCCATTATCCATTAAATAATTTTTTAAGCACAATATGCACATGAGCAAGCAGCTTCTGAGTTGAGAGAGGATTGAAAAAGTCAAGGGCAGATTTAGTCAGTGTGGGACATTCAGAGTTAGTTTGATCACATTCCAATTCCTGCACATTAGTGGCACAGATGATTTCCTTCTATTTGCCTGGACTTTGAGGTGTTGCTCCTACTCTCTGTTGTGCATGTACAGTGGTTAAAGTGCCTTTTCATTTGTCCTAGGTACAATCGAAATCTTGTCTCCTTGAATGAGATGGCCTAGAGGACGAGGATGTTTTTCAGTCTTACCTGAAGTAAGAGTCAGTATCAGTTAAAATAAGCAATGGGAGTGTTAAGACAGAGCCGCTTTCAAAGTTTTGTGGTGTCTGGTGTCTTAAGTAATCGAAGAGCTGGAGAAGCAATTTTTTAACCACCTTAGAAAGTGGTAAATGTTTGCTTGTCACAGAAACTTTCAAGGCATGTGATGCTTTTTTCTGAAAATGTAGCAACATTTTTTAGACATTTCCAAAGCATACAAGACATAAGACCACTGCATTAACCAAGCAACCTACCAACAAAAACTATCAGGGCACTTCACAACAAAACGAATAAAACAGAGCTCAACACAACAACTGCTGTACATCACAACAAAATCACATTGCAGTATTGCATCACAAGTCAAGTCGAGAGATTTATATAGCGCGCTACATACCCATAGGGTCTCAAGGCGCTTGAGGAGGGGGGGGAGTTACTTGTCGAATATCCAAGTTTTAAGTTGTTTTCTGAATGCTATGTGGTTCTGAGTAAGGCGTAGGTGAGTGGGGAGAGAGTTCCAGGTTTTAGCTGCCAGGTAGGAGAAGGATCTACCTCCCATGGTGGCTTTGTTGATGCGAGGTACAGTGGCAAGGGCTTGGTTGGAGGATCGCAGCTGACGGGAGGGGGTGTAGAAGGACAGTCGTGTGTTGAGGCATTCAGGTCCAAGTTCGTAAAGTGCTTGGTGTGCGTGGGTTAAGAGGCGGAAGGTAATCCACTTATTTACGGGGAGCCAGTGGAGGTTTTTCAGGTGACCAGAGATGTGTTCATTACGCGGAATGTCTAGTATGAGCCTGGCTGAAGCGTTCTGGATGCGTTGGAGTTTTTTCTGGAGTTTTGCGGAGGTACCGGCGTATAGGGTGTTTCCATAGTCCAGGCGGCTCGTGACCAGTGCGTGAGTGACCGTTTTTCTAGTTTCGGTGGGGATCCAGCGAAAGTCTTTTTGAGCAAGCGAAGAATGTTGAAGCAAGATGATGAGACGGCGTTGACTTGTCTGGTCATCGAGAGTGAGGAGTCCAGAATGACGCCCGGGTTTCGTGCGTGGTCCGTCGGGATGGGTGCTTTTCCAAGGGCCTCTGGCCACCAAGAGTCATCCCAGGCGGAGGGGGAGGTGCCTAAGATGAGGACTTCTGTTTTGTCCGAGTTAAGTTTCAGACGGCTGTGCTTCATCCATTCGGCTACCTCTTTCATTCCTTCGTGTAAGTTGTTTTTGGCGGTGTTTGGGTCTTTGGTGAGTGAGAGGATCAGTTGAGTGTCGTCAGCGTAGGAGATGATGTTGAGGTTGTGTTGGCATGCGATGGTTGCGAGGGGGCTCATGTATACGTTGAAGAGGGTGGGGCTGAGTGAGGATCCTTGTGGCACGCCGCAGATGACTTCAGAGGCCTCTGACTTGAATGGGGGGAGCCGGACTCTCTGAGTTCTTCCGGTAAGGAATGAGGTGATCCATTCCAGTGCTTTTCCTTGGATTCCGATGTTTCTGAGGCGCTGTAATAGGGTGCTATGACAGACTGTGTCGAAGGCTGCGGAGAGGTCGAGGAGGATGAGCGCGACTGTGTCTCCGTTGTCCAGTAGAGTTCAAATGTCGTCTGTTGCTGCGATGAGTGCGGTCTCAGTGCTGTGTTTGGCACGGAATCCGGACTGTGAGGGGTCAAGGGATTTGTTGCTTTCGAGGAAGGTGGCGAGCTGGTTGTTGACAGCTTTCTCGATGACTTTGGCCGGGAAAGGAAGAAGCGAGATGGGGCAGTAGTTTTTGAGTTCGGTGGGTCAGCTGTGGGTTTTTTCAGAAGGGCGCTGAGTTCTGCGTGTTTCCAGCTTTCCGGGAAGGTGGCGGAGTTGAGGGAGCAGTTGATGACGTCTCGGAGGTGTGGAGCTATGATGGAGTCTGCTTTGTTGAAGATGTGGTGTGGGCATGGGTCAGTTGGGGATCCTGAGTGGATGGAGTTCATCAGGCGGATGGTGTCCTCAGTTGAGATTGGGTTCCAGTCGTTAAGGATGTTCAAGGGGGGTGAAGGCCCTGCAGTAGGTTGAGTGGATTGGTCTCCGGGTCGGTTGTCGAAGCTGTTGTGAATGTCTGCGATTTTGTTGTGGAAGAAGGAAGCTAGGGAGTCGCATAGGGCTTGGGAGGGGGTGATGTCGTTGGAGTTGGCTGATGGGTTGGTAAATTCTTTGAGGATGTTGAATAATTCCTTGCTGTTGTGGGCGTTGTTATCTAGTCTGTCTTTGAAAGCGGCTTTCTTGGCAGACCGGATTAGTTGGTGGTGTATGCGGGTGGCGTTTTTGAGGGCGTCCTTGGTGCTGGTGTTTGGGTCTTTTTTCCAGGTCTTCTCGAGGGAGCGACAGAGTTTCTTGGATTTCTTAAGATCATCGTTGAACCAGGAGGCGTTTTTCCTGCCTAGCTTGGTTTGACGTTTTTTCAACGGTGCCAGAATGTCGGCGCTGTTGGATAGCCATTGGGTGAAGTTAGTGGCTGCTTGGTCGGGGTTTGAAGAGTGGACAGGAGGGTTTTGAAGGAGCGATGAGGAGATCTGGTCGACGGTGAGTTTGTTCCAGTTTCTACGCAGGGTGGGTTGAGGGTGGTTATGGATTGTGGTCTTATTGTAGATAAAGTGAACGCAGCTGTGGTCAGTCCAATGAAGAGCTGTGGTGTGGCTGAAGGAGACATGTTTGCTGGAGGTGAAGATAGGGTCGAGTGTGTGACCTGCAATGTGGGTGGGGGAAGTGACAAGTTGATTGAGTCCGAGGTTGGCGAGGCTGTCCAGAAGGGTGGTAGCGCTGTTGTCATTGCTCTTTTCCAGGTGAAAATTGATGTCTCCCAATAGGATGTAGTCCTCGGAGGGGAGGGCATGTGGGGGGATGAAGTCAGTGATGTCGTCATTGAATTGTGCACGGGGTCCTGGGGGCCGGTAGAGGAGGGTGCCTCTGAGAGTGGTCTTGGGGTCGGTGTGGATCTGGAAGTGAAGGTGCTCGGCGCTGGCAAGGTTGACGTCTGAACTGGTTGAGATGCGGATGGAATTCTTATGGACGATGGCGATGCCTCCTCCTGTGTGCTTGACGCGGTCTTTACGGATGATTTTGTATCCTTCCGGGATGGCAATGGTGATGTCTGGGGCTGAGGAGGCGTTCATCCATGTTTCTGTTAGGAAGGCGACGTCCGGTGAGATGGTGTCAAGTAGATTCCAGAGGTCGATGGCGTGTCTGTGGATCGAGCGGGTGTTGAGCAGGATGCATTTTAGGTGGTTGGTGTCAGGTCTCTGATTGGTGTTGGTGGATGAGGAGCGTACACACTGGTGTCAAGTTATTTTGTGTGTGTGCTGGAAGCAGCCCATTGAAATGTAAGTGGGCAGGGAACAACTCAGCCCATCCTGCCAACACGTAGTTCCCTTATGTTTCACTGTCTTGGGGAATACACAAAGGCCAACAGCTAAGCAAATCCCACTTATGTGACCAAGGATACTGGCAGAAGGCTTAAATGGTTAGGACAAGAAAATGGCAATGTTCTAAAAATAGCATTTTCAGAATTTTGAATTAAAATATGACTTTACAATTAAAGAACGTTCTATATTGCGGTTCATAAGAGGGTAAACATAATTTACCTATCTGCTTCCAAACTTAAGTTAGCATTATTAAGTGTACTATTGTAACCCAATGTTATCCTGTGGGAGAGGTAGGCCTTGCAGTAATGAAAATTGACCTTAGGAGTTTTTCACTACTAGGACATTTAAAATGTAAACCCACATGCCCTACTTTTTAAATATAAATGCACCCTGCCCTATGAGCCATTACAGCCTAGATTAGGAGTGACTTACATGTATTAAAAGGGAAAGTTTACACCTGGCCAAAGGTTTATTTTTAAAAGAAGAGTATGGCAGTTTAAAACGGCATTGCACGCTGTAGTGGTAGGCATCAGACATGTTATAAAAGGCTACCTTAGTGAGTGGCACAGTAGGTGGTGCAGGCCCACTAGTAGCATTTCATTTATAAGCCCTGGGTACATGCAGTATCATTTACTAGGGACGAATTAGTAAATTAAATGTTCCAATATGGTGTAAGTACAATGTTTTAGGGAGAGAACGCAAGCCTTTTAGCACTGGTTAGAAGTTGTAAGGTGCACAGAGTCCTAGAGCCAACAAAACTTAATTCAGCAAAATAGGAGGGGTGGAAGCTAAATATTTGGGGGTCTACCACACAAGGGTGTCAGGCCCAACACATAACAGAACAAAAATAACAGAACACCACAAAAAAGCCACACAACTTGCAAGCTTACAACGTAAAAAGTGGAAGGCTAGTACGGTCATAGAAATCAAACACGGGGATGGCAATCTAGTGCCTGATGCGGCTGGGATTGCGGACAGTTTTACCAAGTACTGTGTGGCTCTACATAGATCTCGGATAACGCAAGATGACAAAGCAACAGAAGATTACCTTATGCATATTCCGATGACCTGGCTATCTGACTCACACAGAGAGCACCTCTTGGCTCCTCTCGGCTCTAGAGAAGTCTGAGTATCATTAAAAACGATGAAGGTGGAATCCACACCTGGCATTGATGGTTTGCTTTCTGAAAAGCCTATCAAGAACTACTAATTCCACACTTAGACGCTCTGAAGAGATGGTGGCTAAAAAATAATGCTGCGAGTAAGAAAAAACCAGTAGTACTCTTAGGCATAGAGTGTGCACAATATCTTCCCAATGTATTTCGAAAGAAAGTGAATCCTTATTCCAAGGTGTTTGTCATTTTTGACGATTCATTTATTTGAAAATCATATTGACTTCATATGATTGTACAGTCACAACATCATTGTTTTGAGCATCAATGATACTTATATATCAAGTATGCGGTCCACATAAGTTTTAAATTCCCCAATGCATTTCGCACAGCAGTGCGCTTCCTCAGGGGGTCTGTGGAATGAAAAGAAATAGGACTACTAAGTACAGGTGGAACACGGGGGCGCGGAATACAAGATGAGAAGGAGTGAAGTTAGTAAAGAACATGCTTATTAACCTGACGTGCTAAAGACTGTGAGAGGTGAAGAAACCTTAAAGGTGAGTAACCAAGATGACCACAGGACGATAACTGACGTGCACTCAAACAATAAATAGCATCCCAAACAGTACGGTGTTTTTAAAAAAAAGAATGATGAATAAATGAAAATCCTGAAAGTGTGACAAGAAATCAAGTGGCGTTCCCAGTGATTATTCAAGAGAATGGGTGTTAATGAGCACATATTAAAGAACCCAATTTCGCTGTGAAATACAGGATATTCACCGTGCCAAAACGGGTGAAAAAACGGGTCTTACCGCGTTATCACAGTAATGGGAAAGTAAACCAGCGTGCTCCGTGTGTAGGCGAAAACCAGGCTCCGCTAGCGAGAGGAACCCGGAAGACGCCACGCATGCGCGTCCGAGTGTTAAAAAGTGAAAGGGTAGTCAGCATAAACGGCGGACTACGAAAATGAGTGAAATTCGGAAACGGAGAGACAAGTATGAAAAAATGCATAGATATGGGAGCATATAGAAGAAATGGTTAGAAAAAAAGTATAACAAAGTAATAAAGGTGAATGATGAAATAAACTGCAGTATACTCAAGTAAACCACCCGTTGGCGGAGCTGTAGCGGCGTCGGCAGGTGCTGGTTCTGCTGCCCCAGCTGGAGGTGCTGCTGCTCCCGTGGAGGAGAAGAAGAAAGAAGAAAAAGGAGGAAGAGTCCGAAGGATCTGATGATGACATGGGATTTGGTCTTTTTGACTAAAATATTGGCTATAAGAAAAAAACAATAAAAACTTTGTAAAAAAAAAAAAGCATTTATATGGTTTCTAAGCCATATGATACTTAAAATGGATAAAATACATAGAATGATAAAATAATGACCAAATATACTCAATTGGTGTTTCTAAGATACGCCTACCCCAGTGTACCTAACCTAAGCCTAGTACAGGGAAGGAGTAGATGAGTAACAGTTTTTGCCAAGAATCTGAATCAAGAATTTTCTATGGGTCTAATCAGCTCCGTACCTTAGGTATAGAATGAAGGAGGTCTCTCTCTCAGGACTCGATCGCCCAGAAACCCGTGAGGGTGACCGGAAAACACTGGAGCTGGATTTCTCGGCAGGAGAAAAGACAGCGTCTTTCTCAGTGCGTCAGCAGGGAGGGTCGGCTTCCTTCGGCACTCGCATCAGTCGGGCGTCGGGCAAGTAGATAGCCGATTCTGCTCCAAACCCCAGTGTGTTGCTTAAGGCAGATGCTGGTATATTTATACCTGGAAGGTGCCGAGTTTGACGTAAGGTTGGACATAAGACGTCACTAAGAACTGGCAGTTCTTTCAGGACTCTCAGGAGTTCTAGGACAAATCAAAACAGAAGCAGGGGAAATTCCCGGGCTGCTGGAGGCTTGGTTTGTTTAAGAACGCGTTGTACTTTGTAGGAGTCTATGGGAGTAGCCTTGCCGTATTTGGACTGCATTGGCTATGACTTAATATGGATATGATTCTTATGCCTTTATAAGGATATGATTTATTATAACCACACAAGGGCATAAATCGGGAATATCTAATTAGGGTCCTAGATACATTCACAACAATAGGGTCCGGAAGCTAGAATTAGATTGAGGAACAAAGTTACATTGACAATCTCCAATTCTCGCGGAACCCGTCAGGGTTGCCCATTGTCCCCGCAGCTATATGCCTTGATAGCAGAGCCCCTCCTGTATGCCTTAAGGGAGTATCATGGACATAGGGGAGTGTGATTCCCAGGCTATCAACTAACAGCATCAGCATACGCTGACGACATGCTCCTATACGCCCAGGAGCCTGAGAGACATCTTACCCTTGTACTAGAGGAAGTTGTCCTCTTTGGTCTGTTGTCAGGCCTTAAGATTAACTGGGCCAAATCTTTAATGTTTCCACTAACGCCAGTTACAGTCTCGATACCATGAAATTCCCCCTTCAGTGAACTACAGAATTGGTCTGATATTAAGGAATTCAAGTGCATCCAGGTCCCGCAATAGTACTCACAGATAATTATGGCAGGTGGCTGAGCAGACTTGAAGACGACATAGCTGGATATATCAGGCTCCGGCTTTCATTTGATGGGTATAAATTCATTATTGAAAATTATAGTCCTACCAAGATTCCTATTTCAAAATATCCCCATGCTTCTCCCAGCACACATGTTTGCCTCCATGAGGTTGCTTTTAATAAGTTAGCTTGGGCTAGTAAACAACCCGGGGTCAAGTGGGAAACACTCACGCTGTCATACTCCATGGAGGGTCTCAATGCCCCAGACCTAGAATTATATTACAGGACAGCCCAATGTTCACATGCTTACACATGGATACATGGCCCCCAATCCCTCCCACATTTATATATAGAAAAAGTTGCAGCAATTCTGAACACACTCCCTCAGGTAATATTTAAAACTCTGTCAAGAAAACACAGCACATTGGACTCCCTCACTGTTCATTCCTGGCGAAATCTACTAGATAGGCAAGCGGGCACCCTATTGTATTCTCCGTTGAATCCCTGGGAGTGGTGTACTTGGCTACCGATGGGTAAAGAAAAGGGAGTCTCCTCAGCTTTCCAGAAGATAGGCCTTACAATGGTTGGGGTCTGTTTCAAGATGGAGTTCTACGCAGCTGGGAGGATATCCAGGCAGAAGGGCATGCACATTCGACTCTGGACCAACTTCAGTACTTCAGAGTTAGGCATACACTAGTAGACTTATTGGGTGAAGACCTACTAGAACCGGCTGAGGGCTCAGCGCTCTCACAGCATCTGATCAGCCACCCCTGCTATGTTTGTTTCTAGTGTCAATAGCCTTACACAAGCCCACAGACGGTAGTCACCATTGAAAGTGCAACAAATGTATGATGTTACAGTGTATACATTTACAACGCATGCCTTTACAGCACAGTTTTTACATCGCAACATCCATTACAACGCATGAATTTACATCGCATGCCATCACAACACATTTTCAGAAACTACATTTACAACGCATTCCATTACAACGCATACCATTACAACGCATATTACTTTTAGGGCAACAGTAGGGTAATTGTTGGATAGTGTAGGGGTAAAAATTACTATTCCCACTCCAGTGAGTGCAACAGTAGGGTAGTGTTGGATAATATAGGGGTAAAAATTACTATTCCCACTCCAGTGAGTGCAACAGTAGGGTAGGTGTTGGATACTGTAGGGGTAAAAATTACTATTCCCACTCCAGTGAGTGCAACAGTAGGGTAAAAGTTGGATAGCGTAGGGGTAAAAATTACTATTCCCCATTACTTACCTTATATTGCGCTGTAATGGCATGCGTTGTAGGGACATGCGTTGTAATGACATGCATTGTAGTGAAATGCGATGTAATGTCTGCGTTGTAATGGCATGCGATGTAAAGGATGTTGCATTGTAATGCTGCGTTGTGAAGGTTGTTTCCCAAGTACGACAAGACTGGCAAAAAGATTTAGGTTGCACCAAAGATGATGACAGCTGGAGCTACTGCTGCAGGATGGCTCGGCTAGTTTCCCTGAACGAGAGACAGCGCCTCATCCACTTTAAATATATAAATAGGGTGTGTTACACACCGGTCAGAAAACATAGCTATGGTATAAGAGACTCAGAGTCCTGCTTCCGTGGTGCTGGGCCGGAGGCCGGGTTTCTTCATGTAGCCTGGTATTGTACCAAATTCTTAGAGTTCTGGAATAAGGTGTTCCTTGCTCTTAAAGACATCACCGGTCTTTCACTTGATCCTGACCCGTTTCTGGCATTGTTGGGGTATAACAAAAGAATTGTTAAAAGTGTACTGCGTCTGGTGGCAATTGGTTTGCTGCTAGCCAAAAGGCGGGTAGCTATGTGATGGGCTATAGGCCCTTGGACAAAAGACATGATATACTGCAACACTCAGACAGATGTATACAGCAAATCATTACCTACTCTGAACCGACTCAAAGGCTTCTGGAGCCTATTTCAGCAATATTTGATTGGCAAAGAGACAGGGGAACCTGAGGGGATTAGTGGCGATGAGTCAGGCATTAGGCATGGAGATTCATGTATTCGGAATGACATACAGACATAATTGATTGAAAGTTGGGGGTTGGGTCTTTGCTTCATTAAAACTGTACCATGTCAGTAGGAGACCCTCCGGCATTGTAACTGTATATGCAGGGCACGAGTCCTAAAAAAGAATTGGGGGGACGCTGTCTTTGGAAGTGACGTCACAACAGGAAGTGACGTCACGAAAGGTGGCTTGCACCATCGGACTCATTACGACCCAGAAACTTGTGACAAGTTTCATACCATGTCTTCCAAAAACGTATTCAAGTTCAATGCATTTTGATGTTAGCCTGTGGTTAAACGATCGAGGACCCTGGTCATAACTTTGACGCGTTGGGGGTTCTAACAACTGTTGTCTGTGATTGTGCTGGCAGAGCTTTGCAAGTGCAGGAGAGGAGAGAGGGGAGTGGGATGACCCCTGGAGGAGGTGATGTAGTAATGACGTTCAAACCGCACTGTCTTAATGCAGTGGGGGATGTAAAAAGTGTTTGCGGTAGAGGAAACGATCTCGCCCAAGAGAGGCCAAAGAGTGAAGTCCAGCTGTTTGGCAGGGGGGACGGCGCCACCCAGTAAAATAAGTGGGGGGACGCCGTCCACCCGCGATGTACCCCGACTCGAGCCCTGTGTATATGGTCCTGCTTTCAATATCTCTGTGTATTATGCAACTAAGTTAATGTATTGCATACTGTACTCATAAACTATGTTAGACACGTATTTGTGTTATGCTATCTAAAAAGCTATCAAAAAATAAAAATAAAGAAAAAATCATAACACACTACAAACATGCACAAACTTCTTGTCACACATTATCACTTCCAGGTTGCTGTCTTCATAGTAGCATGGGAAAAGTGTTTTGAGCAAATGGTGTCTTAACTTACTACCGACCACATGATGCAAAATGGTGAAACTTATCAATTTCCAAATAACCAGATTTAAAGATGCTGACATGTTTCCTAAATCACCATTTGTAAAAGACCGGGATGCCACACTATAATGGTAAAGTGTTACTTGTTTTATTTCTATAGATTTTTACCAGACAGGATGCATCTATTTTTCAGTAGCACCAGGAAGGTCTCGGCAGCGCACGCTCCAAGTTGAAATGCAGCAACCAAAAAAAGAAATGAAATAAAGGTATGTATCACGGTTTCCTTTTCCGGTCACAGGTATATTACTTTAGCAGCATATGAAAGAGTGTATTAATAGCATCAGAGGCCTCTATGCTAGAGGAAAACAATTACAGCCAATGTAGTGGAATGGCTCTGTTATTGCAGTACATAGGACTTTGATTACATACTGCCAGGATTCATACCGACCTCCTAGTTGTTGACAGATAAAGTAGAAAAAATGAAACTCATTTATTTTTCTTTATTGAGACCTCAAGGTAAAGCAGATTTTCAGTCTGTGTACTTACTACATTGATAGAACACAGACTGACAGTCATAATGTGCCAGTCCAGAAATATAAATTAAACCCAGTTTTGAATCAAAGTTTCATTTAGCCTCCGAAGAAGGAGCCGGTGCGCCAATATATTTCAAGAGCGGTGGGCTTGTGTGTGAGAAATGCTTGCCAGTTAACACTTTCCGAGCATGGAGAGTGCGCTGAGGCAGATGGTTAATCCTGCTCGTTGCAGTTTGCTCTTGCAGTAACTCTGCTCAGTAATTCATCCTGAGTTTAGTGAATGTTAAATGACAGCAATAAGACAACTGTCTATGGGAGGTAATGCGCTTCCCTGCCTTACACTTGTATTGTGTGTCTTTTCTTCATTAATCTCACATTTCATAATGCTCATCCTGGACGATGAATAAACTATTTTCACCCGAAAAGGAAAAAGTTCATGCATTTTACATATGGGTCTAAATACATAAGCATGATGCTGTGTGCGAGAGCCATCAATAACAATAAAAATAATAATAATAATAATTATAATAATAATAATAATAATAATAATAATAATAATAATAATAATAATATTGACATAATATTTAGTGTTCTGCACATTTCTGTTATAAAACGAAACAAAAAAAGCATGTTCTTAAATTACAAAATTAGTTGAATAGGTTATATCATCCTTTAACCTCTTCCGTGCTCATGATGAGCTCAGCTCGTCATGAGGCATGGTGCTCCAGTGCCCATGACGAGCTGAGCTCGTCATGAGCCATGGAACGCTCGTATGCGGGGATAATTCCCCTGCTGTGCTGAGCGTTCCACGGAAACGGGTGTGGTCATGACGAGCTCAGCTCGTCATGAGCACACGAGCACTGTGCCTCATGCACCGGGGCATTGTGCGCTCTGCCCTGCCCCCCAGCACAGCAGGGGGAATTACCCCTGCACGGAAGGGGTTAAAACTGAATAATGTTCAAGCACATTTCATTAATACGATCAATTCATACATTTGCAGGTGCTAAACATTCGGATGTGTTAGTTGGTATAGTGAACAGACACGGCTTTAGCACTGGTGTCACCTGGTTTGACAATATTTTTTTGGCACCCTTCCACCCTCTATGACCTCCCCCTCAGATTCCCTCACTACCACCCAGCAAAACTTCTCCTCATCTCTCCAGAGGTCCTCTCTCACAACATTTAATTTGTTTGAAAGCGCTGGTAAACACTGGCTTTACTAATCCACTCAGCTATCCACATAAAATACAGATCTGTTCTTTACAGCAGGCATATTAACCATCTGCACTACTTTACAGCGAGTCAAAACTGCCACTTGACAAAACTCCAATCTCTCTATCCAGCAGTAACATTAATCAGAAGAGTTATCTTGGTATTTTTATTTCTGACTGAAAGCTGGCTTCGCAAGGAACTCTGCAGCTGGTGCTTTTAAATTGCAGCACCTGAGGCCCGTTCCCCCCTCTAGGTCAGCGCCCAGTGCTGCTGCACAAGTCGCACTGCCCGTCCTGATGGTCTCATTCTAATTAAAAAATTGATGAGGATTGAGCAAATAGCGTTCATAAAATTAAACTTGGACTGAGCTTTTACAATTAAACCAACCATTAGAAAAGAAAATCAGTCTTGCTTTGCTAAGGCTTGGTTTGTTGGTTGGCGGTGTTGACTTTGCAAATGCAGTGCAAGAACTGATGAAGCCAACAGCGGTGGTAGCCATCTTAAGTCAAGTCAAGTCAGAGAATTTATATAGCGCACTACATACCCAGAGGGTCTCAAGGCGCTTAGAAAGGGGAGGAGGATTACTTGTCAAATATCCACGTTTTAAGTTGCTTTCTGAATGCTAGGTGGTTCTGGGTAAGGCGAAGGTAAGCGGGGAGTGAGTTCCATGTTTTAGCAGCCAGGTATGAGAAGGATCTGCCTCCCATGGTGGTCTTGTTGATGCAAGGTACAGTGGCGAGGGCTTGGCTGGAAGAACGTAGTTGGCGGGAGGGGGTGTAGAAGGACAGTCGTGAGTTGAGGCATTCTGGTCCGATGTCGTAGAGTGATTTGTGTGCGTGGGTTAGCAGGCGGAAAGTGATTCTCTTATTGACGGGTAGCCAGTGGAGGTCTTTAAGGTGACCAGAGATGTGTTCGTTGCGTGGGATGTCTAATATGATCCTGGCTGAGGCGTTTTGGATTCGTTGAAGTTTCTTCTGGAGTTTAGCGGTAGTACCTGCGTAGAGGGTGTTTCCGTAGTCCAGTCGGCTCGTGACCAGAGCATGGGTGACTGTTTTCCTTGTTTTGGTGGGGATCCCGCGAAATGTTTTTTTGAGCATGCGAAGAATGTTGAAGCAGGATGAGGATACGGCGCTGACTTGTCTGTTCATTGAGAGTGAATAATCCAGGATGACGCCTAGGTTCCGTGCGTGGTCTGTCGGGATGGGTGCTTTTCCAAGGGCTTCCGGCCACCAAGAGTCGTCCCATGCAGAGGGGGATGTACCTAAAATGAGGACTTCTGTTTTGTCTGAGTTCAGTTTCAGACGGCTTTGTTTCATCCATTCGGCAACTTCTTTCATTCCTTCGTGTAGGTTAGTTTTGGTGGTGCTGGGGTCATTGGTGAGAGAAAGGATTAGTTGAGTGTCATCCGCGTAAGAGATGATGTTGAGGTTGTGTTGGCGGGCGATGGCCGTGAGGGGGCTCATGTATACGTTGAAGAGGGTGGGGCTGAGTGAGGATCCTTGTGGTAAGCCACAGATGACTTCAGTGGCCTCGGACTTGAATGGTGGGAGGCGGACTCTCTGGGTTTTTCCGGTGAGGAACGAGGTGATCCATTCAAGTGCTTTTCCTTGTATTCCGATGTTATTGAGGCGTTGTAAAAGGGTGCTGTGGCAGACTGTCGTTATATAGACTCCCAAGACGGTGTCATATAATCTAGACAGAACTTGGAGGCCATCTTGGAAGTAAATAAAACTTCAATCCTAGATGGGTGAATGTTTTCTTATGTGCTTTTAATATGCCCACCAGGTTATATCTAAATACAAAGTACTGGTAAGGCCATTAGCGGAAACCTGCTATCTTGGAAAGTTAATTTTTATTCTTCCAAGATGTTTGCCACTTGTCTACATGCAACATGCCCAGCATCTTACAAATGTACAGGAAAGAATATTCCTGCTGTCACTGCTGGCCTTGTCAATGTGGGAACAGTTTTAACAGAATTGCAAAGCCAATAGCAGTGGGTGCAGGGTGGAGAATAGGGAGAGGCAAGGTGGGAAATAGATAGACACTGAGCTGCATTAGTACTTAGAGGGTGGGAGAGAGCAGCACAAAAGCAGTGGGGAAGGGAAACTGAGAATTTCTGGAAGTATCAGGGATAGAGAAATGGAGGAGTAAAGTAAGCATGAGTGAGAGAAGAGCAAGAGAAAGAAAGAAAGAAAGAAAGAAAGAAAGAAAGAAAGAAAGAAAGAAAGAAAGAAAGAAAGAAAGAAAGAAAGAAAGAAAGAAAGAAAGAGGGAGTAAGTAGCAGGATTGCATTCATTTTGAATGCAAAAGTCTAAAATGGCACAGAAAAAAAGCAGACAGAAAAATAGTTCCATGACATCAGCAGTGGAACAATACATTCACAACATCAAAAGGACAAGTGAACACTAAATGGTCTAGGTGTATACATATGAATAGGGGGGAACAATTGAATCAGGAGCAAGGAATTGAACTAGACAAGAAAGCCATCCAATTATGAGGTGGGATAGACTGCATGCCTATTGTAAGAATTCTGTTAACATATTGGTTACAAAGCTGGCAGACAACCAAAGCTATCTGTAGTCTGACAGCCATAAGGAACATTAAAGATAAAGACAAATAACACACTGCTTAGTCAAGGGAAACCTGCAATTTTGTCATGCAACATTATACAATAAGAAATGAAATGAAATGAATGAAATGAAAATTAGGTTTGTAGAGCGCACTTCTACCCTGAGGCCTTGTACCGCTTTGGACCGGGTGGGCGTAGAGCAAAGCCGGACCATGAATGATTAGTGGAAAAGAAAGGTTTTCAGGAGTTTGCAGAAGATCTGTAGGTTAGGTTCGCTACGAAGAGCGAGAGGCAGGGAGTTCCATAAAATGAAGTCATTCCGGGAGATTGACCGTCCACCCCATCTGGCTCGGCGTGCTTTCTTTGTGGTTGCCAGAAAGGCCATACTAGAATGTAGATTTTTAGAAGGTTGATAGGGGATAACAAAGGAGCAAATCATTGCGGGTCCTGATTTCCACATGGCTCTGTGGGCTAAGCACATGGCCTTGAATCAAATTCTGGAAAGAATTGGCAGCCAATGGAGCTACTGCGGAGTAGATGACGCTGATTGCCTTCGGGAAGCTCCAGGAGTAGGCGGGCCGCACAGTTCTGAGTTACCTGAAGATTTTTAATGGTGGCCAGTGGGGCGCCCATATACAAAGCATTTCCGTAATCTAATCGGGATAGGACAAGGGCCTGAACCATGATCCTTCGGGCTTGAACGGGAAGCAAAGGCAGGATTTTCCTTAACAGTTTCATCAAGCCGAAAGTGGTGGCGGAGAGTTTGTGGCTTGTGAGTTGAAACAAAGCTCACTATCCAGCCACATGCCCAAGCTCTGTATCTGATCTTTAGGGGCCGGCATAATGCCAAGGCAGGTAGGCCACATCAGAGCAGTGCTAGGTGAAGGGGACTTACCCAAGAACATCAGTTCTGTTTTGTCCCCGTTTAGCTTGAGGTGGGATAGTGCCATCCATTCGGCTACCGCTTCTAGGCAGATACCCAAGGTGCTAGAAGACCCCTCAGGGTGATTTAGTGCCACAACCAGTTGGGTGTCATCGGAGTAGGTGATAATTTCAATACTGAAAGGAAGCACTATTCCCGCCAATGGCTCCATATAGCCGTTAAAAAGCGTGGGGCTCAGGGAAGAGCCCTGTGGAACCCCACATCTTAGAGGCCATCTATTAGATGAAGTGGTACCCTCCGAGACCTGAAAAAAACGGTCTTTCAAGAAGGATTGGAGCACGGTGATAGCCAAATTTGTCACACCAATATGCTTCAGTCGGGTGAGCAAGATGTTATGATCCACAGTGTCAAAAGCGGCACTGAGATCCAGCAGTATAATTGCTGCAGTGCCGCCCTGGTCCAGGAGCCTCCGAGCCTCTTCTGTCACTGCCAGGAGGGCAGTTTCTGTCTCAGGCTTGGGATGAAAACCTGCCTGGGAGTCATGGAGAAGGTTGTTAGACTCCAAGTAGTGAACCAGAGTGGTGTTAACATGTCTCTCAAGCAGCTTACCCAGCCAGGGAAAAAGGGAGATGGGGCGATAGTTGGCCATGTTGGAAGTGTCCAAGTTGGGTTTCTTCAGTAATGCTCTAACTTGGGCACATTTCCACGCCAGTGGTACCTTTCCTGAGATGATGGAAGTGTTAAGGACGTTCAGGATCACTGGCTGGATAACCTCCGTAACTAGCGTGAGGCAGCGCGGAGGGGCCGGATCGATGAGAGAGCCAGAAGTTACTCTTGACATTAGGGTGTTCAGTAATTCCTCATCGAATGGAGGGAGTTCTGTTAAGGAGTTCTGTGGATTAGAATGTGTAGTCCCAGTGCATACAGTGGCGGGATTGACCTTTGAGGGAGTGAAAGCCTGATTGTCACAGCGAGCTTGGGTATCTATTGGGTTGGGGGTTTTTTGGGGAATACTGACAAGGGATTTAGAGATTCGAAAAATCTCCTTAGGTGAATTGGCGGCCGCACTAATCCTGCACTCATAGAATGCAGCTTGCACGGCTTTGATTTTTGCCTTTTAGTTCCTGAGAGCATCTCTATAGGCATGTCTCCTGCCAACTTCTGGGAGCTGTCTCCAGCTCCTTTCTAATTTCCTGCATGTTTGTTTAAGTTCCCTTAGTTTGGGTGTGAACCAAGGTGCCACTCTTTGTTTGGTTTTATTATATGATAGTTTCTTTGGTACAAGTGAGTCTAGAGAATTATTTATCCAGGAATTAAACTTAATGTTGGCCTTTTCAGGATCAGGATCGGGAGTGGGAATGGTGGCAGTTAGTAAGGTGGACCACTGGCTAACCGAAAGATTACACCATTTCCTTTCTAGCTGTGGAGCTGGGCTATGCACACAAGGGGTGACTGTGATTTCCCATTCCATAGGAACAAGTGAGTGGTCCGTCCAAGGGAGAAGAATAGGAGTGCCAACGTGGAACGTCGGATCATTGCTGAACACCGCATCAAAAAGGTGACCCTTAATATGAGTGGGGGCAAATCCCTTCTGTGCAATCTAAAGAGTGGAAAGATTGGACAGAAGGTCTATTGCCTGATGGTCAAGAGAGTCATCTAAATGAATATTTAGATCCCCGAGAACTGTAATGCTTGCGGGAGTTAATGCTAAATCGGCGACAAGGGTCGGCAGACTATTGAGAAACTGACTAATTGGTGCTGGGGGCCGATAGAGTAACAGGCCAGAGAAGGTGACTGTAGGTGATATTTCTAGTGCAAAATTCATACTTTTGCAGTCGGGTAACTCCTCATTTGAGGAGTGACAGCAGAGAAGATCTTTAAAAATTATCGCTAAGCTCCCGTCTCTTCCATTCTTGCGATCAGCTCTATGTAATGAGTGCCCTAGTTATAAAATCTGAGTAATGTCTGGATCGGCCTCATCTTGCAACCAGGTCTCGGTTACGAAGAGAGCGTCAGGTTTGCGTTTGTCTGAGAGGAGCATAAGTTTGGCTGAATGCTTGAGTAGGGAGCGACAATTTAAAAGAAAACATTTTAGAAGAGAGATAGTCGCTTGAACATCATTTAAAAAAGGGTTCAATTTAAAATTACAATGATGCCAATTTGAGAGGTTGATGGCAGGGCACATTGTATGCAAACAATTGGAACCAGATGTCAACCATAGGTTCCGAAGTGTCTGAGCGTTATATCTATAATGTGTGTTTTGGCAGTTGTCAAAATTGCCAGGGTTACTGGACCCTTGTTCCGGCAGTGCGTGGACGGGTGCAGACTGGCTTGCCTTTGGCACACCACCGGCGCACCCACTGCGCGTGTCCACTGCACGTGGCCATGAGGTGTCAGCTAAGTAGAGTGGGAGGCTCAGAGACTAGACCGCTGCCCAACCGGAAGTGGGTATCTGCTCCCAGGAAGCCCTCCGCACAATCGGCACTAGCCGCTTTGGACCGGGGCCAGGGAGGACAGAACAGGTGCGAAATGCAGGCAGTGTAAATTACTTGTTATCAAAACGATGATTTTGAAGTGCAGTTGAATTTTAAAAGAAGACGATTTTAAAAGCGCACCACAAAAGTATCATTCAGACACTAACACGCACCAACTAGCAGTAGCTCTTTGCCACTAAGAATTGCAGTGTCTGCTGCATGTGGCCATGGGGTATCAGCTAAGTAGAGTTGGAGGCTCAGAGACTAGAGCGCTGCGCTGGAAGTGGGCATCTGCTCCCAGGAAGCCCTCCACACAATCGGCACTAGCCGCGTCGGACCGGGGCCAGGGAGGACAGAACAGGTGAGAAATGCAGGCAGTGCAATTTACTTTGCATCAAAAAGACGATTTTGAAGTGCAGTTGAATTTTAAAAGAAGACAATTTTAAAAGTGCACAACAACAGTATCATTCAGATACTAACACGCAACAACTAGCAGTAGCTTTTTACCACTAAGAATTACTGCGTTGCATAAAATGAGAAGGACATGTGCTGGACCTGGCCCTCTTTGCAGGGCTACCCCCAAATTTGTTGCTTTTACTCTCCACTTTTTTGCTGAAATCCTTTTTATTTAGGGGTGAGTTGAAGGTTTAGTTACGTCCGTGGAATCGGCGAAATTTTGGCCACTCCGCATTACCCTTTAACGCAGAGTTCTAGACAAATTCCGCCATTCGCCGCATGGTGAACTTTGTTTCCTGCAAGGCTTCAGAAAATGCAAACACCAGCGAAACGTAGCATCCCCTATTTTCTAAAGCTGGCTGTCTTGAGTAGCTGCAGTCTGAGGGCTGCCATTCTAACACTACGCATAGCACCATTCACACTGATTTTCAGAGCTGCTCACACTAACAGTGCTAAATTGCAGTACAAGCTATATTTTATGCCTGTTGACTGAACTCTGCAGAATCTGGCAGAGTTTTAATGTAACTCCGCAGATTTCTGCAGAGCAAATTCTGCAAGTTCCGCCCACCACTTTTTTTGTTGACTTTAGGACTCTTACCGCTTTACCATTTCTAACCAGTGCTAAAGTGTTTGTGGTATCTCTTCTTAACCATTGGCATATTTAATTTACTTTTAAGTCCCTAGTAAAGTGGTACTACATGTACCCAGGCCTGTAAATTGAAATGCTACTAGTAAACCTGTGCAAAAAGAACAATTGATGGACAGAATGCTGAACAATGTCATATATTCACCCCAGTACAGAGATCCAGGCCATGGTTTTTTTTTGCTCCCAATGCCTGTCCAATTTAGACCCAGTCATATGCAAATCAGTCTTGACCCTGTTCCCCATTTGAACAGTCCAGTCTGAACTGACAAGCCAGGTCCTCCCTGAACTGGAAACAAGCACCCTAGGACTGGTTTCAGGGTTTCACCCCTCATCAGCCAGGCTAGCTTGACTCCAGTGGCATGGAGAGCATGGGACCCATGTCTGGGCATACCCGTTCCACTCGTATGACAAATGCAAAAAGAACAATTGATGAACAATATGCTGTACAATGTCATACATTCACCCCAGTACAGAGATCTGGGGCTAAAACCATTGTTTTTTTGCTCCCTATGCCATTTCAGTTTAGACCCAGCCTTAAGCAAATCAGTCTTGACCTTGTTTCCCATGAGAACAGTCCATCCCGAACTGCCAAGTCAGGTCCTCCCTGGACTGGAAACGAGCATACTAAGTACGGTTTCAAAGTGGGCCTGCAACACTTGTTTTTGGCCCGCCATTGCAGCCTGTGTGTGCAGTTTTAATTTGCCATTTTGACCTGCCTGTAGCCTCTCTCTGGGTCACATGATTGGGTGTAGCTGACAGTTGGGCTTTGTTTATTCCTCCTAGATGGTGACACACAATAGAGAGCTTAGGTGTGCCTGGATGGACCTTTGCTGGAGAGATGGGAGGGCAGAGCTGGGCCCAGATTTACTTACACTTGAATAGACTGTGTCCTGCCTCCACACGAAGGGCTGCATACCCCATGTTGTTAGTCTGGAGCCAGGAGAGGGAAGGTGGGGTGTCTGAGGACTTCACAGGGAATACTAGAAGCTTCTCCCACATAGCCAGAGGAAAGGTACCAGATATAAATATTGGACTTCAGACACCATCTCTTCAGTACACTTCTGAACCTGTAGATACTCTACCAGGAAGAAGGTCTGATGTGCCGCTGAAAGAACAGCCACTCAGCTGGACTGCTACTCTGAAGGGCTGCTGTCCTGCAGCCTGCTGCCTTCTTGTCTGGGTGAGAAGGACTGGACCTGCATCACTTAAACCCAGATCTCCAGAGTGACTCCAGGGCTAGTTGGCTGGCCTCTGGATCTGGCATCTCAGGGACACAACAGACTTCCAACAACTTTGCTTCTACACCTAGAGTCTGCCATCTGGGAGTCTGCCCTGCCAAGTGGTGTTACCCCAGTTGTGGATCTTTGGAAGTGGGTCCAAGGTGCTTGCCAGCCTCTTTGAGTCAGCAGAACTGAAGCATCTCCTCTGCTGCACTGTGCAAACCCGAGTAGAACCGACATATCGCTGCTGCTGTATGGATCGGAACAACTGCCAAGACCAGCTACACATTGCAACCTGTTGCCTCATCGGAACTGTCACTGCACAACATGTCCTCGACGCTTTGCATCTCTCATCAACTGCAGTTTTGATAATGATGCCAAATGCTGCATCACAACCTCACAGCTCCTAACCACCTACGCATCACCTCAACTTGGCATTACAAGCCCTTGTCGACCGGATCCTCGATTATAATGCATGGCCTCACATTGCAGTCTCACTGCACCTCCTAACCAACGGACCGCTTCATCTGTGAAACGCATCTTTGACACGAAGCTTTGAAATACTCTGCAAACCAGGCTTGAAGGTACTTTGTTCAGCTGGCATAGCTGGATCCTTTCAGCCGGTCCACGGTCCCTCACAGTTGGCTTGAACTTGTGACTTTGTTCCGGTCCAGCGTGACCAGATATCCACAGTTGGCACTTTGTTAATTTTGGTGCTATTTTTACTCCGTTGTTCAAAATTCAAATTCTCCGGTTCTACTGATTAGATGTTTTTGTTTTGGTCTCGTTTTATTCATTATAATTACTTAATTTTTCTAATCTGGTTTGGGATCCTTTGTGTGTGGTCTTCTTACTTTATTACTTTTTGAAGTGTTGCACAAACACTTTACACATTGCCTCTAAGTTAAGCCTGACTGCTCTGTGCCTTGCTACCAGGGGGCGAGCACAGGTTAGTTTAGGGTGGGATTGCGCCTCACCCTGACATGGACTGTGGTTGCTGCTTGACCAGGGATCACACCTCAGTCAGCCAGCAACCCTATTTCCTACAACACAAAGCTATTTAAAAAAAAGTGTTCTTCATTTAATCAAGTAACTGTTTAACACAATGTAATCACATGTCCCTAGATATTCTTAGTGATTCACACTTAGTAAATCTTCTATGGTATTTGGTTTCACTCAGTATGTTACAAACCTCCATCAAAATGGTAATAGTTAACATCCAGGATTGCAATATAACGTGTCAGCCAATGCCAAATGTGAAAATGTAATTTGCCTCTTATTTAAATTGAACATTGGTGCTCACTGTTTTGTGGACAGAGGAGTACAGTGTTAAACACATTCCTTCGGTTTCCAAAAAGTTTCTGGATCCTTACCTAAATGCCTAAGAAGTTTGGAATATTTATTTTTATTTCTTGTGATGCCTTAATATTAAGTAAAAAAAGGAATTTCCAATTTATGTGGATTCATGAAATATAGTTTAGTGGTTTGGATAGCGCAAATCATAATTGGGAATATTGGCTTCAAGCTGAGCTACTGAGAAATATTGTGGGGACATTTCATGTTATTATTTTAATGTTATAAAAATGATCTAACTGTACACAAGTTAGACCAGACTATATGCAAAAAGTACAGTTTGACTCAAACTGCCAGACCATGTTCTCTATTAAGAGAATCACAGGCAACCTCAGTCAAGTAAGGCTGAACATGTGTTCTCAGTGGAACAGATGGGGCATTGCTGTTCAATATTGGCCCTCACTTTTGGGGCATGGCCAAGCTTGAATTCTGTCTGGTTGGTTGCTGCCTGTAATCGTACAGAGCCGCTGAAAATTTATTAAACAGAATGTGACCGAGTAAATATCAGTGGTTCATATTAAATAAAATATTTCCATCGATTAATTACTTTTTTATACAAGCTAAATCTATTTGTAGAGTTAACTCTATTAGTTTTTTCTATATGACATTGATTTTTCTATTGTTCTTTATTTTAACCTAATTCTATGCTCCCCTTATAAATATTTTTTTATGCTCTGCTTAAGTAAGGTTACAGGAAAAAAGTAGCCAGTTTCCCTGAAAAGAGAAATATGTTATTGTCTTTGTCTTTAATGTTCCTTTTACTATCTTGCTAAAGATCTTTAGCTGTATGTCACAAATAGCTTTCTAACCAATGCTTTATCATATACATTTTAATTGTCTAATACAAAATTAATATTGATTAATTTGTGATTAGAAGACACTTTATTTTTTTCTACAGGTTGGGTGGAACTCGTGGAGTTCCACTCAGCAAAATTCGTCAGAGTTACAAAAAAATATAAAAGATTCAGCAGAGTTCAGTGAGCAGGCTGAATTCAGCATGTCACACTATTCGGACTGGTTTTTAGCGCCTGAAGCTTCTCCTACAAATGGAACGATGCAGTGCGCCAGAGGTCGCTGCTTCTTTCTGCCACAGGCTGAATTCAGCACGTCACACTGTTTGCACTGATTTTTTGTGCCGGGAGCTTGTCCTACGAATGGCACCACGCAGTGCTATAGAGAGCGCTGCTTCTTGCTGCCGCTCGAGTAGATTTTCTACTCAAGCGGCAGCTTTCGCCACACGAACGGTCGCGACCTGCTGTGACCGCCCGCGTTAAGAAAATCCCACCGGGTAGCATTGTTGCACCCAAAAATTGTACTAGGGGATACAAATACTTGCTCTGCAACTTCGCGTGAGAAATAACTCCACCACATGGCAGTTCGCAGTGTTTTGCAGGAACGGTACATTACAAGCATAACAAGGATTTGGGCAAAACTTTGTGAACTCGGCCAACGGAGCAGAGACTATTTCTCATTCCTATATTTTTTCCTTTTTTGATTAAATGTTTGCAATTTGAATTCTTCTGGGCACATTGTTGTCAAACTGGCTACCATGTCTGACCTTGCCTTTGTGGTATTGAAGGCCATGTGCAGAAAAAAAAGTTAGGAGAGAACATGGACAACATAACGTGACAGCCACTGCAAGACTTGGGGCACAGAATGAACTAAAATGCATTGAAGCTAATGCCAGGTTTTTAGGATCACAAAAAAGAGCACATATAAAGGGTGAAAACAGATTTTAGTCACAATATAATATCAATTGTTAGTGGTGTTAAACTCATTTTAGGAATTATGGTGCATTCTCTGTAAGATTTTACCTTCTGTAAAATGCTGAAACTGTGCTGGAATTTGATGAACTATGTTTGAGAGAAAACTATTTTCTCTCATGACTATAAATTCACACTATATTCCTAAGTCATGTGACAATGAAGGTTGATATTCTGAGTAAAATGTACTTCCAACAGCATGAGAAACCTGTCAGTTGATTACCCCTTGTTCTGTGATGGCTTCCCACAGTGTTCTAATGAGCAAGCAGAATGATAATATGCTATATTTATGACAGAAATGTGCTATATTTGATGCCATATTTGAGGAATCAAAGCTATACAACTGAATGCATTTCCTTTACAAATGAACAAAATGAGTAGGTGCCCTTTGTCATACAAATTATGGGTAGTGCTCTAAAAAGCTAATATTAGGACACTCTTTGTATGAGTTCAATACCAGCAGTCACTCAACTCCCTTTGATGAACTGCAGCTTCACATACAGGCACATGCATCAAGCGATTTAGGAATCGCAAACGGTGCAAATCGCAAAATTCGGCCGTTTGCGATTCCCAAATCACTATTTGGGATGCATCATCCTAAAAGTGAAGAAATCGCTATTTTAGCGATTTTTTAAAGTGCGATTGCTTTTAAGGAATCGCAATTTTGCGATTCCTTAAAAGCAATGCATGAAACAGAAAAAAATTGCGATTTCGCAATTAGAGATAAAAAATTACCATGAGGTTGGACCTCATGGTAATTTTGCGAAATGTTAGAAATATGCAATTTTGTGCATATTTTTAACTTTCATGTTGTGCACACACATGCCCTTAGGGCATGTGTGTACACAACATATGTGCATTGTTTGATTTCAGGGGTGCAACAGGGTGTCCTTTGGACACCCCTGCACCCTTGAAATCGCAATTTCAATTTGCGATTAGCTAATTGCGAATCGCTAATTGAGATTGTCTTCCCATTCATTCCTATGGGCCTCTAGGCCAATAGGAATGAATGGGAAGGGATTCCTTAATTGCGATTCGCAAAATGCAAATCGCAATTAAGGAGTTCTAAGAAATCGCAATTTATTTAGCGAATTCTTCATGCATAGGCATTTGCGATTCCTTAATTGCGATTCCTTAAAAATCGCTATTAAGGAATCGCTAATGCCGAGATTGATGCATGTACCTGATAGAGTGCTAATGAGCAACTAAAATGCTAACATTGTGTATTCAAGACAAAAGTGAGGTACTCCTGAATGCTATCTTGATTAAATCAAAGCTGTCAAATTTAAAGCATTTCCGGAAGAGCAGTTGGAAGTAAATGTGCTTTGAGATGTTAATGCAGGCATGAAACCGGAGGGTTAAAAATGTGAGGGGAGGTATGGGTTTTTGAGGCATAATGTATTTTTAACACCATCGCTGCTGATGGTATTCCCCTCCTATGCTGACTATGAATTTTTCCCATTGTTCATGACGAGCTCAGCTCGTCATAAGCACAGCTCAACCGTGCCTCATGATGAGCTGAGCTCGTCATGAGCATTGAAGGGGTTAAAAGAGATATAAATAATTAAAGAGAAAGACCTCTGCATAAGTACCAACTGGACCTGACCTGAGCCCTGCTGATGGCCTTTGCTGGAGTGAGTCTTGACAGCCAAGTACTATACCAGATCATCTGGGATTCATGGCTGTTTAATACTGGACATCTCCTACCACCTCTGAAAGGATGGTACTTGGAAAATTTTCGATTTTAAGACCTCTGTAGTACCGGGACAAACCTCCTCAGCCTATCTGCCCATAGTGGGGATAAAGAAACTGGTGTGCTCGATGAGACATTATCTAGCCTCCTGGAACTAATTGTCGGATATAGCTGCAGCCTTGACCCACAGAAAGATTCTGAGCTTCAAAAACGTGACTGTATGAAGGTATAAATCTGTACTGAGCAAAGGCCCCAGAAGTCACCGACCAGTGAGAGGACTTCCCTAGGTATGAAATTTGTGTTCCTCATGCTTTGTGCTTTTCCTGCCAAAACCAACGACTTCAGTGGGACGCCATCCAACACCTATCAAACTTTATGGAGACTTGATCAGATACAGCCTGATGCATTGGTTTGTTAAAGGATTTTGATTTACAGAACAGAGGTTAAGTCCCAAGATAAAGCCTCCGACCGGGCCAAACCTGATTGGTGTACCCAACCCATGTTCCATTGTAATCAGCCTGAAATTGCTCTTGGTCACAATCTAACGGCACCATAGACTATCATTGGCAACTGGAGCTTTTTGGTGATATTTTTACTTGCATATTCTATAATCCTTATGTCTGTTTCCCCTTATTGTTTTTTTGTCATTTTTGTGTCATTTTGTTAATTAAATGTTCTAAATTAAAGTAGGATTACATTGCATGATAACCCCAGTGACTGACCCTGCTTAGCCCTATGGATGCATACAGGATCTAATTTCTTCTCCATATGTATTGCTACAATTACTATCCTTAAAGCTATGAAAAAGCCCCAGACCTGTTGACCACCTACGGGGAAAAATGCATGTTTGCTGTCTTAGTGTCACTAAATTCATGTGACAAATGGCACTGAAAATATAATGCTAATAAAACACAATGTAAAGAAACATATCACTTGACTATCTTTGATTGTATCACCTTATTTTTCTGGGCGCATCAAAGGCTTTTTAAGTGATTAACTTACACTTTTTTCAGTCATGATTTTTATTAGGTTGTTTTTTGACTTCTTAATTATTTTGGTATTTCTAAATGCTGAAGGATCAGTCTTGATAGGGACTGGGATGGAATTCCAGATTATAGGGGCATTCCCCGAAAAGGAGCTTGCCAATATTTTTTTGTTTGCGAGTTTTGGGCAGAATGAGAAGTAGATTATTTGTGCTCCTAAGATTTCTCGTCTGGCCTGTCTTTTTGAATTTGGATGCAAGGTAAGCTGGGTTGTTAGTGTGAAGGACTTTGTGAGTGAGACATGCAGTTCTGAAGTTAGAAAGCACTTCTTTTGGGAGCCACTTTTGCTCTCTCAGAGAGGGTAAGCTGTAGTTGAATTTCTTGACTTGGTGGCCATACTAGCAGCTCCATTTAGAGTTGTTCTGAGGGGGGTTAAGTGTGAGTTTGCCATGACTGTGAGGGCTGAATTCCTGTTGTCCAATCTGGACAGAACCAGAGATTGCATGGCATATTTAAGTTCATTTGGAGGGAGGAAGAGTTTGATTTTGTTGAGGAGTTTCAGGTTGTAGAAGGCGCTCTTCGCAGTGCTCTTTATATGCTTGTTCATGTTCAATCGTTTGTCCAGCATGATTCCCAGGGATTTTGTGGAGTCGGCCAAGTTAAGATTGCACTTTAGTGCATCGATGGAATGTTACCCATTCTTTAATTTGGAGGGTCTGTTCGTTGTTATATATGAGGAAGAATTCTGTCTTATCTTGGTTGAGTTTTAGGTGGTTGTGTGATAGCCAGTGCTGGACTTCTCTGAGAGTGGCATTTAGTCTATGCATGTCATCTACTGAGGATGTTTCCAGGTAGAGCTGGGTATTCTCCAGATAGAGGTGGAAGTGGATGTTGGCTTTTTTTAGCATGATGGTGATGGGCTCCATGTAGATATTAAACAGCAAAAGGTAGAGACTTGAGCCTTGTGGTACACCCCTCGGTTATAGGAAATATGTCAGAAGCAGAATTGTTTATTTTTATTTGTTGTGAACAGTTTTTTAGGAAGGATGTGAACCATTGTAGGACCACTCTGTCCGCTCCAATCTTTTCTCAGAGGGAGTTTAGGGGAAGTTTGTGGTTGACCGTTACAAAAGCTGCCGATAAGTCAATGAGTATAAGTAGGCAGGCTTGGTCCATCAAGGGCTTTGTATACATCATCTATAACATTCAGGATCACTGTCTCCAAGGGGCACCCTTTTCTGAAGCCCGAAGGATGAGGGTCCAGTAGGTTGCTGCTGTCAATGTGTTGGTTGAGTTGAAGGCAGACACATCTTTTAAGGATTTTGCTAAGAAGGGGAAGTTGGAAACAGACCTTAAGTTAAATATAGAGGTCATTTGGGTCTGTGCCTGTTTTTTTTAGTAATGGCGTCACTTGGCTGATTTTAAGACAGTCTTGCATAACTCCAGAGATATTTACAATCTTGGTCCAAAGTGGTGTTAGAGAGTGATTCAGCTTTTTTGCCAGGTGGGCTGAACTAACTAGGGTCAGCTACAAGGGATTAGGGCTTAGACATAATAATCATTTCAGTGTGTCTGCTTCAGAAAGGGGGTTAAACGTCTTCCAGCTCCTGGAGATCATAGGGGGCCCGTGGAGTTGGTTGCCTTTATTTATGTCCGGTAGAGAGACCGATGTTTGTGAGTCCAGATGGGAGATCCATGCTTGTGAGTCGAGTGGGTATGTAAATGTAAATGTGCTGGACTTGTAAAGCGCACAGCTGCCCGTAAGCGTCCCGGCGCTTGCTTAGGGAACCCGTCCTGGTATTCCCCTGTGAGAAACCACGGCAGGGTGTCCACAAGGTGAAAGCCAGGCATCCCGCCGCGAGGGGCCGTAGTGGAGATTAAGCAAGCTATTGCCCAGAGTTGCAGAGTGTGACCCCGTGAGTTGAGTAGGCACCAGAGCGAGAATTGTCGAGTCCGTGGAATTTTTTGAGCCCGAGACCCGCCGAGGCGGGGAATCGAACCCTGGTCCACGGTCGATCTCAGCTTCCGGGTCTGCCGCCTTTTCGCTCAATCTTGGTGAGTTTATCATTAAAGAAATTAGCAACATTTTCACAGATTTCATTGGATACCTGCACAGTTTTTATGTGTGGCTTGGAGGTATGGTGTTTAATGATATTGAAAAGCTCTTTGAGACGGTTTTTGGCATTGTCTAATGCACTTCGGAAGAAGGCGACTTTTTCATTCCTGTTTGTTTTTTGAGATGGTCAAGGTGGGTTACGGATGGGTTAGTTCACCAAAGTCTATCAGCAGCTTTGAGTTTTCTTCGTTCAAACTATGAACCTACTGTTGTTGTCAAATGCTGCACCCAGTGGGCAGTGGCAGCATCACTGCTTTTTATTGTAGTCATAGGGTTATGACTCTTTGCCACACTACGACTTGTAGGGTCAATTCTCTGGGGTTACTTTTGGTGTAGATCCATTATCATTGATAGGAAATGTAACACTATTAGTGATATTACATAGTAAAATATCTGTTGAATAACTTGTTCAGATTTCTGATTTGTGTGGATTAGGTATCATTCTCTCATGATTATAACTAAAAGAAAATTAACACAAAAATATGTAAATTATCAAATGGAAAACACTGTCCTTAAAGTATGCACTTGATTACAAACTTAAAGTTGCACCTTATACTCTTCCAAATTATATTTTTGATCTACTACTGAGACACAAAAACACCTTCCAGGAGTCAGTCCCAAAAGGAAACTAATGTGTGTCAAGCAGTTTTCTTCGTTCATCTCTTAAAAATTAATATATTTTGTGAAAACTTCAGAGAAGTTCAAGAAATTGAGATATAGCTGTTTTACAAATCTGTGCTAGCTCAATCTGGCATTGCTCTTTAAAACAAAATGCTGATTATCTTTTCATTTAGTTAGAACCCCCTATGAGAATAGGCCACTGCCCAAAATCAGGTGAGCATCTAAATAGGGACATTTTTAAAACTAAGGATATTTAAACCATGCCTCATTTGAACATTGGTGTTACCAATTCAGATAGTGGATGTGGAGCTGGTCACAAAGTCTTTTTCCTACAATTCTTGAAGAACAGAAATCATCCCAATATTTGAAGCAACAAAGGATACGACAGATTTAGCATGTGTTAAATTGGGTAAGTTCTAGCTAGTTTTCATAAGAGTTGAGCTCCTGTTATCTCTTGAACTATTAGAATGTATGTTAGAAAATTGCAGGTCAAAAGTGACCTACTCAATATAAGAAGAATCAGCGTTTCATTGGAAAGTTTGATGAAAACACATCCCTTAAATTAACTCAATGACATCATTAAAATCAAAGAATCCTGATACTGAACCATACAAATTGCTTATAGATAGAGCAAATGTTATAAAGCGTAGCAGTTTTGGTAAGCAAGACATCATACCACAACATTAACAAGATGTATTCCAGGAAATAAATGTTCACTCAACACACCAGACTTCTCATCTCTCCCGCAAATGTAGGCAAGAAGGTAGAGACCATCATCCTCACTCAGGGAAGAGAATCACACCTTCAATGTACTATTCTATATTCAAGTCAATTGGTGAATTGCTAGTGCTTATTAAATATAACAAAAATAATGTTTGTTAAAATTATATAACTATTACGTAATAATTTTATGCCAGGCAGCTAAGATCCACAACAAAAATAATTGATCACAATATAAATTGACTAAATTAGAAGGGCCCATTTTACAAAAATGTACATCCTTTGTATCAATGAAAGATACATTACATGACCCAGAGATTGCTGTCTAAAAATGTATGAGAAAACTGGTACTGAGGTTTCTTTACCAACCTACCCCCAGAACATAAAGGCACAAATAAATGTTCATATAATCATATAGGAAGTTTAAACCTAAATCTACATTAAAGCTCGAATGATACACAAAATTGTAGATTTGTTTGAGAGTTTAATACAGAAGGACTTAAAGATGTTGGCATTTAATGGAAAAAAAACTAGTAACTTTACAGATTGAGTACTGACATGGTTACAGGAACTAACTAAGGACATTTCTAGCTGACAAAGGTTGAGCAGTAGTCCTGTTGGGCACACAGTATTATGAAGCATTAATTAACAATCATGGACAGAACAGCAGTATTCTATTCCTCTTAAAGAAGATCTAACAAACGAATGTAATACTGTGATAAAAAAACTTTTGAAAATGGCTTATACATCAATTGGATCTCAGAAACCACTAAAAACCTTTGCAATGTAGACAATACCCGGAATACCAGTTTTATCTGTGTTATTATAAGTGAACAAAGATCCAGTAAGACCACCAGGAACCCCTTTTACTTCAGGATCTTTGCAAGAACCACTTAGTAAATATGTAGATGACGTTTTACCAAAATGGCTCAAAGAGCAAATACTTTCATCTGGGATATTACACACATCCTAAGCAGGTTACAAGAGGTTTAGGTAGAGAATAAGGAAAATACATGGCTGTGTCCAGTGGATGTGTCATCATCATATACCTCAAAACCACACACAAAGGGTCTAGAATAGGGGAGGGTGGAAGGTTTTATTCTACCATCAAAATTTCTGGAATTCGGTGACATCACATTACTCTTATAATGTGGAGTTCTGGCCAAATTCCGCTGATCACCTCATGGCAGAATTGTTTTCCTGCAAGGTTCAAGAAATGTGAGCGAGATTTGGTGGCACCCAATGTAATTTTATAACCAGGGCAGTCACGGTTAGAGGGCTGCTTCTCACCTAGATTTGCTGCCACTCAAGTACATTTTCAACTCGAGTGGCAGCAAAATGAACATGAATGGGCATGCACTCTTGCGAATCGCATTGTGCAGTTTGTGCTGATATTTCAGTGCTACTCCAGCTACTGGCACTAAATTGGAACATGAGCAGTGTGATGTGCCGATTTTCCAATCATTGTTGGAGCTCTATGGAATCTCATGTAGAGGCATATTTAGAAGGGGATTGAGCCACTGGAACATCAAATTTACCGAATTTCCAGAGGCACAACACCCTGCACCATTTTGTGGCTTAACACTGCTTTGTAAATATGGTACCCTGCATCTGCACGAAAGGTGTGTGCAATGGGTGTTGCTGTGGGGACTCCACTGCAACACCCATTACTTTTTTATGCTGCCCCAGATTTTCAAAGATTTGTAAATCTGGGGCAGCGCAGGCATTAGAATGGCGCAACAAGGAAGAATACTTTATTTCTCCTTGCTTTTGCTCTTTCTAACTATGCTACAATCTACAGCACACATAAAAAGAGCAACACATCATTAATAATTGTATATGCGCTGGAAGGTGTCCCTTCCTGAACGTAAACAATCATTAAATAATGGCAGTATGCTACTTCTATATGTGCTGCAGAATGCAGCACTGATAGAAGTAACAATTGACATTACTGATTGTTTATGTACAGGAAGGGACACCTTCCTGCACAATAACAATCAGTCCCTGCAATGAAGGTGCCCTTACAATATGGTGCAATGGTGTCTGAGTTGGTACTAGGCAGCTATGTTCAGCGCCACTACTATTGAAAAACAGTTGTGCCCCATGTTTTTGTAATTTCAGGGCATCCCTGCATTTTGGAAATGGGGAGAGTGACACTGCGAAAATTGCTGCAGCTCCACACTCCGCCATTTCCTTGTAAATAAGCCTGTAGTTTTTATGTAACCCCAGGTGTAGAAGCAGTATACCTAGAGTATAATAAAACATTGTTAATGTAATTGATGAATTACATTCTGTATTATAATTATTTCAAAACACAGGGTCAGCAATGGGTTATCCTGCAACACTTTTATGTGTGAAAGCAAGCACGGTCTGAAAAGTCAATAAAGATTTATTGAAGAAGTCATCAGCAGAAGAGAATGTATCCCATTCAAATTGTATACATTATGGAAATATATTTAAAGCACCAATGATTAAACATCCTTCCAAAGTAGAAACAATCAATCTAAAATACTGTACCACATGTTAGACCGGTCAACCTGAGGGTGGTCTTCCCCCAAAACCTTTGCTTGTTTGCCTCCAATTTTGCTAAATTATTTTTGTTGGCCTTAGACACTGAGCATTTAGCCAATGCCAATCAGCGCTAAAGTACATGTGTTCTCCCCTAAAACAAGGCTAATCCACAATTGGCAAATTTAACTTGTCAATAAATCCAAAGTAGAGTACACTACATGTGCCCAGTTCCTGTAAATTAAATGCTACTAGTGGGCCAGCAGCACTGATTTTGCCACCCACACAAGTAGCACTGTAAACATGTCCCAGGTCTGCCACTGCAGAGCCTGTGTGCGTGCAGTTTACACTGCCATGTCAACTTGGAATATAAAACCCATCGCCAAGCCTTAACCTCCCCTTTCACTACATATAAGTCACACATAAGGTAGGCCCTAGGAAACCCATGGGGGCAGGGCACTGTGTAATCAGAAGGGAGGACAAGTACCTCTAAGTTCTGCATCTCCTGGTAGTGAAAAACACCCAAATATCATTTTTCCCTACTGTGAGGCCTACCCTTCTCATAAATTAACAATGGGAATTCCTTATTACACTTATAAGCTGTAATTCTGAATAGAGTAAGGAGTAGATTTGTCATGTTTCATATCACTGGAATGCAAATAAAAAATCCTATTTACTGGTAAAATTGAATTTAATATTACCCTTTTGAACATGTCACTTTTAGAAAGATTGCATTTTTCTGCTCTTAGGTCTGCGTGACTACAGCCTGTCTCCAATATACATCCGAGGTAGGTGACAGCTGGACTTTGTGCATTCCATCTAGACAGACACATACAAAGGGAATTTAGGTGTGATTGAATGGCCATCTACATCATGATGGGCAATCCTGGGCAGGATGAGAAGGATAAGCTGTCACACCTGAATAGGCTGTGTACTGTCCTCACAAAAGGATTGCATACTCACCTGCAGTGAATCTGGACCCAGAGCTGGGAGGAAGGGCCTCAGTTCACTTCAATGCCCCTCTTTGAAGTCACCCCTACTTCACAGGCTCAACAAGGTACATGTACTGGGTCTTGGACCCTATTACTGCTATAACTGTGAAGAACTCTGCCTGGAGAAAGGACTGCTGTGCTACAAGGACCGCCATTCTTCTGGACTGCTGCTATGGCAGAACTGATTTTATGCTCTTCTGCTCTGCTGCTCTGCTACCCTGCTGCTTGCTACCCTCAGCCCTGCTGAGGCAGAACTGGACCCTTCCCACTTGAACCCAGAGTGACTCCAACAGCTGTTTGCTTGCCCCCTGTTCTAAGTCTCAGGGACAACAAAGACTTCTCCTCAATCTGCAATAGCACCTGGAATTTGCTTGCTGCACTTCTTGCCCTGCCAAGTCGTGCCTATCCAGTCCTGGGCCCTTGGAAGTGGGTATAAAGTGCTGCAACTGCTAAGAAGCCATGCATCGGATCCATTCGGAACTGGGTAATCTCTGTTGATGATGACGCATCGCCTTTGCTGTACAGACCACAGACATTTCATCAACCGAGTGTGCAACACATCGTCTCCAGTTTCCAATGCATCTCCGACTTTGCATAACCTGGTGCCAATGCATTGCCTTTAACTCAGTGGGTCGATGATGACGCATCACCTCCTTGCTTCCTGTGTCTCAACTCCAGTCCCAACACATCTCTGACTTTACATGGCTCAGTGCCGACGCATCACCTTGAGTCCCGGGGTTCGACGACGACGCATCGTCTCTTTGCTCTTGCATCTCGTCTCCGTCTATGACGTATCTAAGGTACTTTTCAGCAGGCCAAGTCTGGTCTTTCTATCCTACCTGTGGTCCATCGCAATCGGCCTGAACTTTCAGATTTGTCCCGGGTTAAGCGCAACCAGATATCCCCGGTTGGCGCTTTATGCTTTTAATCACTACAATTTATTTAACCATTAGAAATTCATATAATAAAAACGTTTGTCGTTTTGGTCTTGTTTTGTTCATAAACAGATCAACTATTTTCCTAACTTGGTGTGTGGTCTTTTGTGATGTTTTCACTTTGTTACTGTTTGAAGTGTTGCACAAATACTTTACACATTGCCTTTCAGGTTAAGCGTGCCTGCTCTGTAGCAAGCTACCAGAAGGTGAGGCACAGGTTAAATTTTTATTGTGTGTATCTGACTTACCCTGACTTGGATTGTGGCTTCTGCTTGGACATAGTGCATACCTCTGCCAAGCAGAAACTCAAGGGCCTATTTATGAAATAATCAATCAGTGCAGCACAGCAAGTCAGCTTGCTATCCTGCACTGCGTGACAGACAAATGGCAGAAATGCACCATATTTAAGGCAATACGGCACATTCCTGCCTTTTACTCTGCACTGGTGCCCTATTGGAAGCTTAACACCAAAGCAAGCACTCTTGCTCCATGGTTCAAGGGTGCCTGTGTTGCATGCAGGAGTGTTTTTGTGCAGGAAGGGGTACCTTCCTGCACAAAAACAATACTGAGTGGCATATTTAGTTTATTAGTTCAGTTAAATGCATCAAAAACTGGAACGCTTTCTCAGGGCAGACTAAGGTAATGCAGCGATTTGCACTGAGTTACCTTACTCCAGATTAATAAAACAAATCAGGCCATGCTAAGTGGCCGTACATGGGTTCATTAATCAAACTTAAGGTTTGTGTCGCTCTTGAACCACGTTGCGTGGTGCAAGAGTGACTCAAACCACCTCGTAAATAGGCCCCCAATTTCTAACAACGTGCAATTCACAAAACATCATGTGTGTGATTAAATGGCTTTGTAGTAAAGGATACACTAGAAAGCAGGTAAAAAAGCTAAAATATTAATCACAGAACATAAGAGCATTATACAAAAGAATAACATTAAAGTAACACTGGTGGAATACTTGATAAAAGAAAAACACAACCCTAACCACATAAGATTTTAGATTTTAAAAACAGTGAAAACCTGCATCACCTTTACAGTATTCTGACAAAAGGTCTAAAAAAATAGTCATGAAATGTTTTCTGTAAAAACAGGAGTGTAACGTTTACTATGAAATGAAGGGTGAATTAAAACTTTGGAAGCACAGGGACAATACTATTGCTGAAAACAGATATAACTCAATAATAAATGTGCTTTAAAGATGAACAGGTACAAGAGATCCTTCCTAACTTAAAACAAGAGTAAAAAACAAAATAGGAGCTGACAAATACACAATTCTAAAAAGATAAATGATGGAGGAAAGAATAAGCATTTAATTCCTCATAGCTCCATGGACAACATGTATAAAATAAACTAGAATACTCAATTAATATTGCACTTAATAAAAATGATGAATTCAAAATCATCTTTTGATTAGGATTTGACTAGTAGCACTAAATGTTGTATGTATCACCATGTTTTCAGTTTCAAACAATGTTATTACAAATGCTTCATGAACAATGTACAATTCAAATAGCACATATTACGGGTTATATTTGCATTTTTTCAGTTTCCATAAATATCGTAGGATAGTTAATA
Source organism: Lissotriton vulgaris (assembly GCF_964263255.1). Classification (NCBI taxonomy): domain Eukaryota; kingdom Metazoa; phylum Chordata; class Amphibia; order Caudata; family Salamandridae; genus Lissotriton; species Lissotriton vulgaris. The sequence continues at coordinate 720,554,963 of NC_141691.1, forward strand.
TGGGTACAAACGTAGCACAAAAAGGAAGAAACATCAATAACTTCCATTGTATTAAACAAGGTGATACTTGACTTAAAGAAGTATAACCATAAGGTTAATAAATTAAATAGTAAATGAAGTACAGAAATATGACCACACAGACAGGTATGTTATTCTTTTAAATAACTCTTCACTGTCTAGGTATGATGTCTTAGATGTTGCAGTTATGTAATGTAAAAAAAGGAACAAAGATCGTTATTTGTTTTCAATACACAGAACATAGCGAGGCAAGAAAGACACATCATGGTCAACGAAGGAGTTATAAAAATAATCTCTGCACTGCAGGATCATACAAACACACTATGATCTGTGGTAAGAACATGTGGATACTGAGGAAGGCACTACGCCTTCATAGAATTAACTGCCCTACACCTGAGAAACTCATAAAGCAGAGCTTACAGTAAGCTAGCTTCATAACAATGTATAGAGGCAGATGATCATGTCCAAAATAAATAAACTGAAGGGATGTTGGCCAAACCAAAATGTACAAAGATTATTAATGATTGTAAAAAAATGACTGATTATAGAGACATTAAGAGACATAAAGGGCAAAGGGAAAGACATATATAGAGACATAAAGAGACTAGCAATGACACTGACTGACAATGCGAATTGAATGACAAGAGTAGTTTTTAACTAACAATGAATTGCATTTCTTAGGTTTACAAAGGAGTGACAGTGACTGTGAAAGCAGGAAATATGTTCTGGTTATAGTGACTAATACAATTTATGTATTTAAAAATTATCACTTAAATACTCCTGAAGAAGGATCAACAGGGTGTGAAATGTACTGAGTTGTGAAGTATAAATGAGAGTGGACACATAGCAAGAAAATCATTCTTGATCAAATGAAAGGGAGAATTCTCAATTAAAAATGATAATAATTTAATTAATTTGGTTGAAAAAATATTGTGAAGCAAAAGCTGATGAAATAGAGATTGAGGAATTATAAGAATATTACCAGGCCTAAGAAATATTTGTTAGGGTGGAAGGATGAAATTAAATTGTGATTGCCAAACAGAATGCAATTTAAGAAGCAGACAATGTGTGTAAGGTAAATAATTATTTGTATTAATCTATATCCGTATTCATTATTCCATGCCATAGCTGCAAGCATTCTTTCTTGATCACCTCGAGGTTCTTAGAAGTAATATATCACCATGTGCTGTCTTTGAATGTTCATATTTTTGGAGTATTGTTAAGGAAGAATTTTGTTAACATCACCAATGAATTGGTAAGGAATAGCAAACTGGGTTTGCAGGTCAGCAATCATGTGAGGTAAACTGTTTTACATTGTAGTCTTGTAAAGTGCTGAAATTAGCCAGATCAGGTCCAGGGTGTGGTATTTCTTCAGGAATGTTCAAGTGAGGAATTACCCTTCAACATTGTATGTTATGGGACAATGGGTTACTCCCTGAAATATTGCCTGCAATTAGTCATCAGAAAAAATATCACTTAATACAATGTTCATCACCAACCAGAGGACAAAATACAAAATATACGGCGCTATAAACTTTATTTGCCTTCTTTGAATTTTGTAGGTGGCAACATTAGCACCTTTCTTTGGAAAATTGAATTTATTTTTTATCATCATATTTTAGCCCGTAAAAAAGACAAAAGGGCTGAAAACGGAGAAAGAAGAAACAAGGCAATGAGAGAAACACATTAATATAGGCAGAAAGCAAGGATGAAAAGAGCCTGTGAGAGTGAGAAAACGTGTCAAGAAGAGCAGATTGGTGGCATAACGTGGGATAAAGACTAGGCAGCCTTGCTATTCGGCAACCCTGGCAGTGGACAGCACCAGTGTCCAGTGTCAACTTAACGTCCTGCACATTTTTTTAATACAAACTAACGGCATTATATTTCACTACAATATCAGGGCTAAATGTTCATTTATTTCATTCCAAAATAGTTGTGAAGTTCTCAGAATGGAACTTTGGACATATTGTGTACATATTTTAGCAACATGCCGCATAGGTTTTGGGTTTAAGGGATAAATCATTGTAAACTCTCAGAGGTGCCTGGTTATAGATTGTAAACTCAAAAACATTAATGCTATCTGGATTCAAATTGCCACATAGTACAGATATAGAAATGTTAGTCTTCTTCCCGAGGACAGTTCAACACCATGTGTCATGGAGGTATAGCAAATTCTCTGAAATATGCCTGAATGTCGAACCCTGATTCTCAGATAATGTGCAACAGAAGAAGCAGAGTTTTTTTGTATGAGCCTCTCAAGGTTATGTATTTAATTGTGCTATTATGGACAAAATAACAATTAAAAAAGAATAATTTAAGGTGAATAACTGTTGCATGCTCTGCTAGTTATATTTTACGTGTTCAAATATTAATATATTTCTGGTCGACCATCACAGTTTAATTCCAGCCTTTAGCGTGATTGGTATAAATGCACAAAATAAAGAACAGTCTAGAGTGAGGGGATAGGGACACAGCCCTTGTTATGCCGATGTTTGTACTGCTTATGTTTTATGACATTGTAACACGATTGTGTGGACATGTTTGATCTAAAATATTAACAGCTTATAGACTGTGTCACTTTACACATCAGTGAGAGGTACAATTCTCACACACATAGTAATGTCTTAAGTACAAGAGTTCACAAATACCGTTTTAGAACAACTCTGATTTTTTGTTCTTTTTTAATCCCACTACAGATCGGAGAATCCTGCTTTACACTTACTACTCCCCTATTCCCTTTATCATATTAATTCGAGGGGAGTCTTGATGCCCAAAGAGAACCAGGAGATTTCCGCTACTTGCCGAAAAAAATTACTTTTAACATTTTGGGTGAACTACATTCCTGGGATAACATAAATTCCGTGTACTTCTATAGCTGTTTTGGATAATTAGTTTCTGAATCACAAGTTCTGACTGCCACGGTCAGAATTAGTTATTGATTAATACGATAGCTCAAAACCTGTTAATTGCTTCTGTAGGACTTACGAATTTCATAAATGCACATTCTTTCAACCTGTTCATCTTCATTATGAGACATATGCAATCCCATTGAGCCATTAAAAACATTGTATTATGACTCTCAGAAAATGAACAAGGACTGTTTCACATAGGTAAATTCTGCTGTAAAGGCAAGTTTATATTTGAATTACCCAACAGAAGCCTTCCAGGAATAAACAAAGGATTTCCTGGCAGGCATAAGCCCATAAATTCCACTGAAAGGGCGAGAATATGCGTGTTCCAAGGCATTTCCAAACACTGTTTATTTGGAAGTATAGGAACAGCTACATACAAATAAATATGTGGCCATTTACAAACTCATCAAATTCCCCTGTCCACTATAGAAAGGGTTGGATTGTTACTGTAGCATAGTGCTGATGTAAACCCCTTTGCGTGATGGGAACTGGAATGAAACACCCCAAATTTGGAGTGAAACATATTTTGCACAGGGTATCTGATTCTCCTTATGTGAAGTTCTCGGCCATGGGAACTCTGCGCATCAGGAATGGGACCCAACTAGAAAATAACTTGCTTCAAAGGAATCCTCATGGAAACCTGCACATGGGGATTCTTTGGAATTTCTTGAATTCCTAAAAGTGGTAAATATACACTTGGCTGTAGATATAAACCTAAGGCCTGGATTCACATGCTGGATTTTGTTTTATGTAAAGTACTACTACTTACTACATAATGCAATTCATAAACCTCAGAGTGCAAACCTCCACCTCCATCTTGCCTATCTTTTCTATGGGGAGTTTACTCTAATCTGGTATCCTTTCAAATTAAATTTAAAGGGCCTCCTTCAACAGCATAGATATCACACAAAAGCAAAATGACAGATTACAAGACCTTAAAATAAGTTGATTCCACCTGCATATCAAGTTGTATTATAAGTCTCTCAGGGGCATATTATCAACTGACAGCGATAAATATTGCTAAGCGTGCTTAGCACGATTTTAGTTATCGCCGGCTTTTGCTGGATTTTATCGCTGAGATAGCGCATTATTATCAATGGATATCTCCAAAGCGATAAAAGTACCAGCGATAGCGGTGAAATGCTGGAATATTGCTGGTAATCCAGCAATAAAATTTCAGCGATAGGGAATTCCTTGATGATAAGCCATGGTGGACTTAGCCTGACAATCCACCTGCCATAGGGTAATATAGCTAAGTCCAAAACTTTTCTGATGTTAGAATCCAGCGTTAATGGGGGTCTTAGCACAATTTTTATTGTCGCTATGCGGGTATGGGGCATCGTTGTCAATAGCGCGAAGCTGCGTTAGCAATGTTTTCGCATGTAGTGAATGTGAGGCACGCCTACTTTGCATCTCATTAGCGATGAGATGCAAGGCGTTAGTGAAACTGATGGTAACACAAGGAAACCCATGCTAAAGCCTGTTAGCGTGTCCTTGTTAATACTGCAATAATATTATCGCCGCTTTTTGGCCAAAAACGGACGCTAAATCAGTGATAATTGTCTTGATAATATGCCATTCAGACTTTGAGCTATAATGACATTTTGTAGTGCAAGTGCCTCTCTCATAAAGGACCCCTCAGCCAAGTAGAATTTTTTTTTTAATCCACTATAAGTGTGGAACAATTTTAGTATTATAGGCTGTCACTAACAGCTGAAGGGATAACCCATGTATTCTGTTGGACCTGTTCAAACCTTGCATTGTAGTGTGGGCTACCACAGTCCTAAAGTCCATTTGTAGTCACCATGCTAGTTTTCTGCCTATCTTGATGGCACAATAGCAGTGCTCTTTAACTTACTCCAATCCAATCCCAATCATCTAGAATGTAAAATGTTCTTTTTTTGTAGACCATATTCTTTTATGTTTATTGTTTTTACGTTCATTCACTTTGCAATACTCAAACAAATCATCCAGAAAAAACTGCAAACCAATGCATGTAAATCTTTCTAAAATAGTGTTGACTGCATAATAAAAAGCCTGAAGACACATCATCCCCTAGCTTTTGGGCATGATTTCTACTACATGCAAATTGGGCCAATGGGCAGCCTTGCTTAACTGCACAGGTATCAACAACCTTCTTGGTCAGACCATGGACCAGTCCTACATGAATAGCTACCCAATTAAAATGGTAAAGTTTCTGAATATCAGATTATAGATCAGAGGGTACACATATAGAACTCAGCTTTTGCCACAGTTTAAATAAATTGAGTTAAAAGCTGTCTATGGATCATCAAAGCAGCACAATAAAGGTGACATTTTGTCAGTGAGTGTCAAACCATCTGGATTTCAAACCTTCATACAATTTTGAAGAGCAAAATTCCTAAATCTGGTTGGGACACTGAGCAACATCTTGTTGCAGCAGTCCTCTCAGTGAAGCACAGATTGATCACTTTGGTGACAATTGTATTAATTTGTTGAAGCATGTATCTGGACACATCTTATTTCCATCCTAATACCTGTGTTGAACTTTACCAAGGCTGGAGTAGTCGTGACCCACAGTAGAAAGCCTTAAACAAGGGTTTCAGAACACTGGTGCACAAATGTGTTTTTTCTTCAGTATCATAGTGGCAAGATTATCTTGGATCACTAACCTTGAATTCTTAAATTTGATGATGAGAGGAAGGATATTGGTTTCCTCTAACTCAAAATTCAAATGCCATCTCTAGTCTGACCTCATCACTGAGATCAGACTATCACTCTGGTAACCTCGGAGCTCCTAGAGTTATGTAATCCATATGCACAGCTCTCTTGGGTTTTATGATCTATAGTTGTTGATTGGTGTTTTGTTTAATATCTGAGCTAACTGAGGATACCATCTTCTTAATCCCTTTCACAAGACTGCTAGCAATAATGTTCAACTTTAGTTTTTAATAGTAAAAAATAAATTCCCACATAAAGTAAGAATTTTGATTTTTTATTATGCATTTTAATTTAACCTAATTTCCTATGGGGTTTATTTTAAATCCCTCGCTCCATTATTTTCTTTGAGGAGGGGTTCAAGGGCCTACTACTGTTTAATTGTGGCAGTAGCAACTTGAATTCCTACATTTGGCTCTACCCCATTTTCTGGGAGTGGAGACATGTAAGTTTGCATTTTTAAATAACTTTACACTTGGATTTTGTGAATAGCTAAAGTAGTAAACTTGCTCAAAAGCGTAAGGGTAAATTACAAGTGTAAATTACTCACAAGTGTAAACCCTGAATATGTCTAAAATAAACACCCCCTGTTTCAAATCACTTTGATACAGTAGGGACACTTGAGTTATTAGCTGTGGGTACTGGATTTATGTTATTTCTGTTTTTTAACATTCCTTGGAATTTAAGCTTGCACACTTTAGAGAACGGAAGACCTCTCTACAATCAACTGATATAGGAATATTCTTGTGTGTTTCAAATCAGAATAGTTCCACGTCTCTAAATGTACTTATAGAGAAACAGAATTGAGCAACTATAGGACCTCATTCCTTTTCAGATTAATTTTCCTTGGATCAGAAAATGGGGCAGAGTCCCACTTCTTCTTTCAAGATCTCACTTATTTTGCCATGGTTATGTTAAGAGGTGGTACAGGAGTGGTAAATAGTTTTGGTGCTGCACTGATTGGTAGGAGTAACAATAACAGCAACTGGCCCCCTGGTTTGCTATTATTGTATATTATAGGAAACGTATAGCAGCTCTATACCCCCAGTCTGGTTCCAACATTTGGAGAAATATATCATCTTCTGATTGAGTGTCCTTAATTTCAGCATCATCATGCTCTGTATTTTCTTAATTTGCAGCACACAGTAAACGTGTTTACATATCTTATGGAGTATGAATGGTGTCAGTTTTGTGGTACAATATACCATTGGGCTCTAACTAGGGAGTTAATATTAAAATCATAAGTGTACCCTTTAGTTCTGCTTATGTCCTGTCCCTTGGCTGCAGACTCATGAAAGGATTATGAAGATTTCCAACACAATTGGAAATTGACATAGATACACCTTAAGTCTAGAAGATCTGTGTGATGTCAATAACACTGGCCTGAGATGAGATTATATAAAAAACAATTGAAAGGTTTGGGTAATGTCCAATAAAGTGATGTGTGAATTGGAATATTTGTGTGAATATTAAGTTGGTATTCCACTGATTTTCAGCTACTCTGTGAACAATTACGTTCTCTAGTAGGAGACATATTTTCTGCCCCAAAATATATTGATGTAAATCAAAATATACCACTTTAGTATAACAAATGTATTTTGAATAAATTCTATGTCAAGGAAATATACTACATGTTATACAAACTATAGGAATTCTGTGTAACCCTGTTCATCACATATGGATAGGAGGATCATAAGAGTGAAATGAAATGGTGATTAACTGGTTCTGGCATCAAGCATCTTAAGGAATAGTCTTGGAACAGTGGTCCTCAAAAGAGGAACAAAACCTACAGGCAACGAAATATGGACCACCTGATTGCTCAATGATTTATTAGACTCTCAAGCTGAATGAGGCTTAGAGTACTTAAGTCTAGGTTCAAACTTGTGCCACTAGGGTGATGCTAGCTTCATCATTTATAAATTATAAATCTATACATTTGGAGTTTTTATAAAGGGCTACTCTGAACTCTGCTGCCAAACTCATCACGGGTTAAAGAAAATATGATCACATCACACCTGACCTAGTACAGCTCAATTAGCTATCGCTGAAAGGCTCTTCATAATAACACCCCCATTTACCTGGCGAAAAAGCTTGAACTTCCTCTTCTGAATCGGGACCTAAGAAGCTCTAACACTCACTTGCTAAAACCTCACAAATTTAAAAGGAAGAGAACCTACAACCGCTCCTTCTCTGGTCTTGCCTCAACACTCTTCCTCCTGAAATAAGATTGAACCGTTTGTCCTACTCATTTAAGAAACAAGCCAAAGGGTTATTACTGAATAACTAGTTGTAACAATCGGCCTGAAAACACCATGACTACTTTTGCTACTTGTCGATAACATGGGTCTCTCATATAATGTGCTACATTTTGTTACTTTACAAGTACTGCATGTTTGGTTTGCTCTTGTTTTACATGTGCTTGTTAACTTACCTTATGTTTATTATGTACGCTTTTACTTGCCAATCTTACCTGCTTCTTTGTACAATGCTTTGATATTCTTAGGGAAACACAACAGGTGATGGACCGAATGTGGATCAATGTCACACACTCAACCCAGTCCAAAGATCTGGGCCCAAATCCATCGTTTTTTTGCACTCCACACCACCCTGGGTTAGACAATGGCGATATGAAAATCAGCTCTGACCCTGTGCCCCATGGGAACAGTCCAGTCCGAACTACAAAAGCCATGTCCTGCCCAGAACGGAATCAAGATCCGAGGACCGGACCGGTTTCGAGGTAACACCTCTCATCAGCCCGGCTAGCTTGACTCCAGTGGTGTGGAGTGCCTGGGACCCACGTCTGGGCATCCCCAGCGCACCTAGGGAGGAATATGCAAACACAACAGGTGATGGACCGAATGTGGATCAATGTCACACACTAAACCCAGTCCAAAGATCTGGGCCCAAATCCATCTTTTTTTGCACTCCACACCACCCTGGGTTAGACAATGGCGATATGCAAATCAGCTCTGACCCTGTGCCCCATGGGAACAGTCCAGTCCGAACTACAAAAGCCATGTCCTTCCCAGAACGGAATCAAGCATCCGAGGACCGGACCGGTTTCAAGGTAACACCTCTCATCAGCCCGGCTAGCTTGACTCCAGTGGTGTGGAGTGCCTGGGACCCACGTCTGGGCATCCCCAGTGCACCTAGGGCGGAATATGCAAACACAACAGGTGATGGACCGAATGTGGATCAATGTCACACACTCAACCCAGTCCAAAGATCTGGGCCCAAATCCATTGTTTTTTTGCACTCCACACCACCCTGGGTTAGACAATGGCGATATGCAAATCAGCTCTGACCCTGTGGCCCATGGGAACAGTCCAGTCCGAACTACAAAAGCCATGTCCTTCCCAGAACGGAATCAAGCATCCGAGGACCGGACCTGTTTCGAGGTAACACCTCTCATCAGCCCGGCTAGCTTGACTCCAGTGGTGTGGAGTGCCTGGGACCCACGTCTGGGCATCCCCAGCGCACCTAGGGCGGAATATGCAAACACAACAGGTGATGGACCGAAGGTGGATCAATGTCACACACTCAACCCAGTCCAAAGATCTGGGCTCAAATCCATCGTTTTTTTGCACTCCACACCACCCTGGGTTAGACAATGGCGATATGCAAATCAGCTCTGACCCTGTGCCCCATGGGAACAGTCCAGTCCGAACTACAAAAGCCATGTCCTTCCCAGAACGGAATCAAGCATCCGAGGACCGGACCGGTTTCGAGGTAACACCTCTCATCAGCCCGGCTAGCTTAAATCCAGTGGTGTGGAGTGCCTGGGACCCACGTCTGGGCATCCCCAGCGCACCTAGGGCGGAATATGCAAACACAACAGGTGATGGACCGAATGTGGATCAATGTCACACACTCAACCCAGTCCAAAGATCTGGGCCCAAATCCATCGTTTTTTTGCACTCCACACCACCCTGGGTTAGACAATGGCGATATGCATATCAGCTCTGACCCTGTGCCCCATGGGAACAGTCCAGTCCGAACTACAAAAGCCATGTCCTTCCCAGAACGGAATCAAGCATCCGAGGACCGGACCGGTTTCGAGGTAACACCTCTCATCAGCCCGGCTAGCTTGACTCCAGTGGTGTGGAGTGCCTGGGACCCACGTCTGGGCATCCCCAGCGCACCTAGGGCGGAATATGCAAACACAACAGGTGATGGACCGAATGTGGATCAATGTCACACACTCAACCCAGTCCAAAGATCTGGGCCCAAATCCATCGTTTTTTTGCACTCTTGTTCTCTTCATGGTGATCTCTTTCCTCAACTGACAACTACCCCACATTAAGACATTATCCTACCATTTTTAGTTGTTAAAAGCCATCAAGGAGAAGCTACATTCGTGTCCTCAACATCATCTATTTGTCCCTCAGTGAAGGAACCCTTCTAGACACCCTCAGGACAGGACCGATACTCCCACTAATGAAAATACTAGGCTTGGACCTAGATGACCTCACCAACTTCATCAAACAGCTTTAAGCCTCTTCCTCGCCACCTTCAATCTCCACATGGAACCACTTGTATCCTCACTCACACACAACTGCTTTAAGATTCCTTCTTTAGATTCTGTTGAAAGGTTGAGAAGTTCATGAAAAGATTTGCACAGGTCCTGACTAAAACTATAAAAACCCTGCTGCAATGAAACTAAACCAAACGTATTGCGGGGCATATTATCAAGACAGGAGATAAAATTATCGCTGCTTTATCGGCAGAAAACTGCAGGTAAAGAAGCGATAATGGGCTATATAATATGCTCTATGGAATTCCAATCGAAGCCGATGTTAGATGTCTTCACATCTAACATGGGCTTCGATTGGAATTCTATAGAGCATATTATCAAGCCCATTATCGCCGCTTTATCTGCAGTTTTCTGCCGATAAAGCGGCAATACTTTTATCTCCGTCTTGATAATATGCCCCTGCTTTCTGTGTATAATGCATTTATGGGATTCGGAATGTATTATGTGATGATTTTGAATATTTTTTGGATGTAGAGCAGTCCCTCAAACATAGAAAGAAAGTGCTCCATAAGAGGTGGAAAGATACCTCAGACAGCCAATGGCATGAGGTGATAGAGAAATACTCCTGTGGGGAGGCGCAAAAGTACACAACATGTATATGTTAGGGAGACGAGGAACAAAAGGTCACGAAGTCAGATGTGCTGTCAAGCCCGATCTGAAAAGGTCTTCGGTACACAAACGTCATGTTAATACTACCTGTACTGAATGATTTAAAGCCCTCCTGGACTGTCTACCAGAACTACTCAAAGTCTTTACCTCCTTCAAAACCCCGAATTCACCTTTCCACAAAAGCGTTACTTTCAAGAGCTCTATTATCTGCGCTTAAACCCTCTCGTCATCCTTAAATCTGGATTGAGCAGCCACGTTACTTTCTCGCGCAAAGAAGTTCCCTAAATTCTGTAGGAATATCCTAAGGCTGTTGTGACTAGACTGGCTTCCAGTGCCACACGAAATTCTGCGAACGGAGGTGATGTGGCCTCGAGTGACTGAGTGACATCCAACATGTGAGAAAGTGTGGCGTATGATAATGAGCAAGAAGATACCGTGCTATCTCTCACTGCTTGTGGGGCGTCCCTTTGAGCAGGTGTTAACGGAAGGGACAGCTTGTCAACAGTTGCAACAGTCAGTTCATTCTCGAACATTCCAGCGACTCACAGATATTTAAATTAGGAAAAACAATTTTGAAATGCATTTAAAAGAAAAAAACGGCACACACGAATACAAAATGTTTAGTATTTATAGTCCAATGAGTTGCTGTTTTCGCATATCTGAGTTTTTTTAATGAGTCATCATTATCTTTAGATATAATTATCTAATCAAATCTGCTTTCCTTTTTATTGAGCTAGACTGAATAGGGACACGTTTTAATTCACGATGCTTATCACCCACCGCTTGAAATGACGGAAGCTATGACTTGACAGACAAACAGTAGGCAGCCTCCAAATTCTCACCCATGCAAAAGCCAAAAAATGCTCATTGTCTCAATGGTCGCAACCTCAGTTACATCTGTCTCCACTATTGCGTGCTGCTCACAAATTTTGAAACCGCTCTGGAGGCCAGGGGCGGCTGGTAACATTTCAAAGTGGTGAGGCATAAAATGTGGGGATTTATTTTTTGCGTAGCGAGCAAGTCCAGACGACATAAGGGCATTCAACCCTTTCATCATTCACTGAATCAACCCCCCAGTAACGTATCCAAGTTGCCATCATCCACTCCATACATCTGTTCAAACATACATACATACATCCTTCTAGCGCCTCTCCAATTCAGTCACCCACCCTCCAATCCATCCTTGATCAATTCACTAGAAAATCATCGATTCATTTGTCCATCATATGGAACATTCATCCATTCATGTATGCATCCAATCATCCTATTGGACATACTCTCCTGTAACTCTTCACCCACTCATCCATCTATGTATCCTTTCACCACTGGTGAATCACCAGAGACTCCAACCATCCATCCATCTTGATGAAAGTGCATTTGCTTGTCTCCATCTACATCAAAGCTGGATGGACGTTCTTTCCTTAAAATAGAGTAATTTAGGTTAACAAGGGGCATATTAAATTGTTTTCTCTTCTTATACCCAGAATAGGTTAAACTTTGTCTGCAAGAGAATGATCGACTGCAATTGAATGCAGACGGTACCTGCTGAGCCTAACGTGGTGCTGTGAATAATTCCGATTTGCAATCAATCCATAGTTTACATTGATCAGATGACACGTGTTTTCTAATCTGCTCAAAAATACGTTTGACTGTGGAGAAGTGTGGCTCAATGGTTAGAGCAGCAGACCCTGATGCAGAGGTCTAGCCCAGGACGAGGGTTCAATTCCCCGCCTCAACGGGTCTTGGGCTCAAAATTCCACAGACCTGATAATTCTCGCCTCTGTGCCTATTCCAATCATGGAGTCCCACTCTGCAACTCTGGGCAATAGCTTGCTTAATCTCCACAACGCCCCTACAACGCTAAGGATGCCTGGCCTCCACCTTGGGGGTGCCCAGGAGTGGACGCCTCACAGGGAAAGCCAGGATGGGTTCCACAGCAGTATTCGTACAAGCACCTTGAGACCCTTGCGAGTGAGTAGTACGCAATATAAGTATCATTTTACAATTTAATTGCTCTGAAACAAGCTAGCTCGAGCATGGTTGATATTTCACATATGCTTACACGCCCATGTGGATGTTAACAAATAAGAGCCTGGTGGAGGTACATTTTGAGTTTTCATTTCTTCAGGTGCTTAGCATCCGAATCATACTGCCCATTAAAAACCTGCTCCCTCTAGGCAGAGACATTTAAGACATTTATTTGTTTATTTTGCATAGCGCAACTAATACCTTGGGGCGTCTAGGTGCTTGGCAACAAAACCTAATGATAACAGTAAGAGAAACTAAAAACCTAGCAAAAGAGAGGCTATAAGGTGAATACCCAGGTCTTAAGACCTTTCCTAAATGAGAGCAGATCAGGCAAGTGTTTTAGTTTGGTAGGCAAACGATTCCATAGTCTAGCTGTGATATTCACAAAGCTTTTACCTCCCCAGTTTGAGAGTCCAGAGTTGGGCACCTCTACAAGATTGTGTGATGAAGAAGGAAGATTTCTGGAGGGAACATACCAGTGAAACTGATTTATCAGATAATCTGGGCCCTGGGTATGAAGGGCTTTGAAGGCAATACAGAGAGCCTTAAAACTGATACTTTTTTCTAAGGGTAGCCAATGCAAGGCTTTAGGAGCCTGCATGGCTGAAGAGTGTTTGGGAATCCCGAAGAGCAGGCGAGCTGCAGAATTTTGAAGAACCTGCAACTTGATAAGGAGTCCCTTCTGGTTAGCAATAGTCCAGCCTTGATTAAATAAGCGCCAAGACAGCTGTTTTTTGCAAATTTGGTGATATAAAAGGGAGAAATTTTATCACAATTTTCAGTGTGAAAAACGTAGATGACGTAAGAGCCTTTAGTTGACAGGAAAAAGACAGAGTTGTATCAAACATGACTCCCAAATTTTTCGCCTTTGTGACCGGAGTGGGAATGGGGCCTATTTCCTGAGGCCACCAATCGGAGGACCAAATGGACGGATCTCTACCAAAAAGTAGGATTTCGGTTTTATTTGAGTTTAGTTTAATGCAGTTCTCTGACATCCACCTGCTCAATTGTTGCATGCAGGTTTGAAAGTTATGGGCAGTGTCCTGGGTATTATTTGAAATGGACACGATGATCTGTGTAGCATGGGCAAAGTGGTTCCTGGCCCAGGGCCCCATGCTTTTAGAGGCTCATGACAGAGGCAACTCGGTTCTACAACTTGTCTTACCCTGATGACCTTCAATAATTCTTAGATTGTTTTAAATTTAAATACCGTTTTTATTTAATTTATTTTTAATGTGGGTGATGTATGCAATGGGAGGCTGCTGCAGACAGGTTGCAGAGAATTGTTGTGTTTATGTTTTATGCGACATCAATAAATCAAGATTATTTGAGATCAAAACAGGACCTCACATGAAATGTGAGGAAGTCACAGATTCTATTTCATTTTCACAGTAATTATTTGCAGTAATATTAATGGGCTGCTGCTGTATCCCGGAATATTAGATGTAAATTCATTAAAAATGTGGACGAGTGCAACTGTGCACTGTCTGTGACCTGTCCAGAGAGGGTACGAAAGAGCTGAAATTGGTCCATAAATTCAAACCTAATCAAAACCGGTGTTTTCTTTTTTTTATTTTACCTGCAAGTGCATTCTTTTAATTTATTGTGCTTATAGGCCACCTCCTTCCGTAATTCTGAATGACTCCAATTGCTGCCAGCCGTCCTTGAATTCGATCACATCTACTGCCTTGCCTTGGCATGGAGGAGCGGTTAGGTGAATTTTCAGACTGTGGCTTAGCGTCCGTTTCAACTTCACATTGCTGCTCCACTCACTGGAAGTTGGTTGCTTTTGTTAAGCAGAGATTGCTTCGACAGCAAACCAAGTGTGCCCCAAAAATCTCTCAGCTCCTCCCAGAGTGGGGTGGGGTCATGGAGACTTGCTCTCACCCTACCCTGAGATGAGTTATGACGTAGGTGGGCTGCAGCAGTACGCAACCTCGCTGATTGACAAACAGCCTTGAAAACCCAGGGTTTTTGCTTAAAGCGCCCAGGCTGTTTTCAATCACAGGGTTGCAGTGAGTCATTAGAGGGCAGTGCCTTACAGTGTTTCACGCTGCAGGAGGCCAGGGCTGAGTTCAGGTAAGCCCTATAAATCCTGCAACAGTCAGCAATGTCCCTTTTGAAAGTGTCTGGTTTGGCCTGACCCTCACGCAGAGCTAGGGTTACACTCTTTGAAGTTATAATGAAATGGACGTTTACAACTTGACATCAAATGATGCAAAAATTGAAGCGGGAGCGGAGCCCTGCCGCTATTATCAATAAACGGCCCTTGCTGGAGGCATTGTTTACAATGCAACAGCTTGTTCAATGACAGGTTCTGCCATACACTATTTGCATTCCATGTCTATCACCAGTATATCTTTTATGGGCCTCCTTGAAAATGTTACTCAGAGTAATCACAAAGTTTACCAGAAGAGCCCCCATCTTCCGAGTTCTCATCAGATTTTAAAGACATTTGTTTGCAAACTACTGGTGATCTTTCTATTCTTCATCGTGGCTCCTACACTAAACTCAGAGCATGGCATTATCTGTTCCACTGTAAGGAAATACCATTTTTGCATGACCACTCTCAAAGTTTTGGACTGATGCTGCTTGTTTTTATGTTGAAGCCTACCAGATAGCGCAGCTATCTGATTTGCTAAGGACTTCTTGGGGGCATTTAGAAGCCTTCCCTAGGAACCCATTCCGACCACTGCCTACAATTGGCTTTTTGGTTTGTAACTCACATTTGCTTGGCTTCTATTTGCAGTTTTTTTTGTTTCAGGCTGTCCAACTTGAGCTTGCCCCTCCAGCGGCCCAAACCCTATTTACCACCCCGTGTTCGATATATGTACCCAGGCCTTTAAATCTTGTTCGTATCTTGTCACATTTGCTGTGCATTCAAAGGCATAGGTTAAATGTCAGACTTTGTCTTCCCAGGGAGCATGGTGTTTGCTTTTATTTCTCTGACTTCAAAGTGATAGTAATTATGTGACAATCATGCAGGGTACTGGTGGTGGAAAATAAAAGTTTTTTTTCTAGCACACAACAACATTTAAATGTCTGTAAATTAACTGTGCAGATATTTAAGAATACATATATCTAAATTAGAAACGCACAAATCAAGCCAATCTTTTGATAATTCTGAAGTGTGTTGGAATGAAACATTTTCATGCGATCACAACAAATCAAGACACTAAGGGGCCGATTATGATCGTGGACGGACTTGAGTCCATTTGCGATCACTGAGGATGAGGGACCGTCCGCAGGGGCAGCAGTGGTCCCTCCTATACAATTAGGATGTGACATCCACCCTGGCGGTCACATCCTCTATTTTTAATATTGCGGCGGGTGCGGCTTCAAGCTGCACCCACAGCAATGTTAAAAATGCACGCATTGCATTTGTATGTAGAAAGTGGCAGTGCGGTGCCTGCCGCTTTCTGCATACAAATGAAGGGGGGTACCATAGGTACCCCCCATGTGCACCCCCCACCCCCCCTTCACGGGCCCCCGCAGTGAAGAACCGTATGATTTTCCACGGCGGAAAACCCGCCGCGGAATAGCATGTCTTGGCAGCAATCCTAATATGGCTGGCGGTGTCTGGAAGACACTGCCACCATATTAGGGCTTTTCCGCTGCGGTTGTAAGCTGACCGCGGCGGAAAAGCTGCAGACTTAACCCAAGACCCACCAGCCATCCTAATGTGGCTGTGGGTCTTTGGTGGGTCCGCTGCGGTTTTTCCGCATCCTCCGGGCCGGCGGTGGCTTCCGCCGGCCCGGAGGATGCGGAAATTCCGCAATAATAATAGGCCCCTAAGTGATGACATACCCATACATTATTTTTAATGTGCAGTAAAACTGTATGTCGTGCAGATGTAATTGTCATTTCAATTGAAGTTGTGCTGTCTTTAATAGCAGTACACTACGACAGACTGCATACTCCGCTTTACCCTATTCCACTGTACACTGCACCACTCCATACCACTGCACTCAACTCTGTGCCACTCCACTCTATGCCAATGCATTCTACGGCACTCTACTCTTCTCTGTACTATTACACTCTATACCACTCCAGTCTAGTCCACTCCTCTCTACTCTGCACCACTCCACTCTGCAATGCTGCACTCTACGCAAATGCACTCTAATCTGTACTACTCCGTTCTATGCCTGTGCACTCTACATCAATCCACTTTATGCCCCTCTAATCAAATCTGGACCACTGCACTTTACACCACTGCACTCTATGCCACTGCACTCTATGCCACTCTTCTATGCACCACTCCACTCTATGCTACTTCACTATATTCTGAAACAATCCAATCTGCACCAGTACACTTTATGCCATTACAATCTGTGCTGTACCAATCCAAACTATACCACTCTACTCTATGCCACACCACTCTACACTGGGCAACTGCACTCTATGCCTCTCTATACGCACACTTGCAGATGTTGTCCACAAGACAGCCTTCTGCCCTCCTGGGGAGAAGTGTGAATGACTCCTATGAAGGAGAACACTAGAGGCCTCCTGTTGGAAGAGGTGTCAGCTCTCCCTGGCAGGAAACTACTAGGGTGTGAGCCCAAAAGGTGAGCTTCAAAGGCAAAGCACCTTTTAAGGGCTAATGATGAACACACACAAGGGGGGATGCTCATTTGATGTGGTAGATGGGTTGGCGTAAGAAATAGAAAGCGGAGACCAGTTGCCAAGCAAGTTTTTCTGTGGGCTTGTACCCCTAAGGTAGCCACACCTCTAATGTGTGCTACCAATCTCCACATACCAAGAAAGTGGTCCCACCATCTTGGGAGCAGGCAGAAAAGTGCACTCTGGGATACCTAAATGCCATATATCACAGTAGGCAATCACCATGACGTGAGGGTGATAACAGCCCCTTGGTTTGTTACCTCTACCGCTTCTGAGATCAATTTCTGGGCCTAAATAGGGCACCCTTGGTACACAGACCTCAGATCACATCTGGACTGGATAGAGCGCCAAAGAAGGACCGCTCTGCTAATCTCTGGACCGGGCAAAGAGAGGCTGCAGTGAAGGCTTGCCTGCACCTGCTGATACTTGGGATAGCAAAGAGAAGACAGTGCTTGTGGTGCCTGGCTTGTGGAAACGCTGCTCATGAGCTACAGAGAGAAAAGGTGAAATCCAAGATTCAGTTGGCTGACTCACTTTCACAGTACTAGGGACACAAAAGCAGAAGAAGCTTGTTCTGGTCAATATGTAGCCACAATCGCCTAATGGCCACTGACTGCCAACATGCAGCCTGGACAATCAAGTCCTGTAGCTCAAAAGTTGCATCCAAGGATGTTGGACCTGGGACAGTCCTTAAAGTGCAGTTTGGTCACCAAAGATGGACACTAGCTTTTTGGCAAAGGGAACCTCTGGTTTCGCTGTGACTGGAGACCAGTAGTCCAGTGACAACTGCACTTTTGCTGGACCAAAGAGGACTTCGAGGGACATCAACTTCTGTGGTAAAATTCACCCCACCTTGACTGTGGACCAAGGATTTGGCCCAGAAAGACCGCCTGTTAACCTCACAGCTTCTTATAGCATCTTCAGCATCCTGTTTCACTTATATCAGGATCACTCCATTGAAGTCTATGGCAGTACACCCATAGCACCTGGAACTGGACTTGCAACTGCTTTGGTGCAAAGGTAATTGTCCAGCTGCTCCTCACTGGCCCCGCTGACATTCTGCCTGTTGGACTAGGTCACACAAAGAGGACTGCAGTAGTCGAAAACAGCTCTCTAACAATTTTACAAAATTCCCAATCGTGGCGATTATCAATGCTTGTTCGTGTTCTTGAGATTTAGGTTTTGCTTAAAAATCTGCATCTCATTTTGGTGTCTCAAAATCTATGAAAATTAGATCTATTTTTATAAATTGGTGTTGGATTTCTTTCTTGTTGTGTTACTTCCTTATTTTGGGGTCTTTTTCCTTTGTTAAAGCCTTCCTGCTCAAAGCCACAGCTTCCCAGGGTTGAACTAAGGATTAACAAATGAGCCTGACTGGACCCACATTGGTTTCTTGAGTGTATTCCATGGCTCGGTTGCATAACTACACCATGTAGTACACCATATTTCTTCACATCCACACATTGAGGCTCAAATTTACTAACGCTTTGCACTAGGTTTGCGTCACACCCAGCACAAAGTGTTAGGGTGGAAGTTACTATCCAGCACATGTAGTATCTCAAAGAGAGGAGATGTGATCTAACAGTTGGAGTGCCAACTTTAGAACTGGGGGACCAGGTTTGAGTCCCGGTGTAGGTTCTACATCCCTGATTCAGGGCAAATCTCGTAATATTCCTGTGCCTAATGAAAACAAATATAATAGGAAAATGTGTAATGTAATCTGGTGCTCATGTAAAGTACTCCCATGCCCTTGGGCCGGGTTTGTGGTGTATAAAAATTCCAAAATATATATTGTTTTAAAGTAACGCTAAGTTGTGCTATTATTTAATAAAAACATGATACATTTTAATTAAAAAGGAAATGCACAATAATATTGTGCTTTTCCTTTTTAATTAAAATGTAAAATGTAAAAATGTATTAATTGAATGTAATGATTTATTCTTATCAAATTTTAATGAATGTAAAAAAAAATGTCAACACAATCAAAATAAATGTGATAGTTTTAACCAATAGTAATTCTAGTATATCATCTTTTGAACTCTTGTTTCTTTACCTTGTTTGTTAGAAAATTCTGTTGAAATCCTGTGGAAATATTGTGATACTTATATTTTGGATTAACATCTTTCAGTATAAATTGTAAATTTGTTACCATGTGGGGTGCCTCATATTAAACCAGACCTCAAATAGGTTGCACAATAGTAGGACTGTTCCCACAGACTGATCTATCCTCTATAACCAGGAAAAGGGAAACTTCCTTTTTTTCAACTGACCTTAGACCCATTCCCTTTTTGACAATAAGGGTGTCTCCTTAAACTTTTATATCGATGTCTATGTGTCTACTACATTATAAAACAAACTGACAGTATACATCAGTAACTAGGATACGTATATGGCTGCTGGAAGACATATACTAAATCTTCTGTTTCACAGCCCATTATTATCATCTTTGCCTTTCCTCATGTAGAGCTAAGAAGCCAAACATCTGATTTGAATACTATATAATGTACCTGAACATCTTCAGGGAAAGTGCTTTGAGAAAAGCAGTGATAGTCATCTGAGTATTCTGTTTTCCATTGATTGCTATAAAAACACATTGAAAACTGTAGCAGTCAATGCAGATAAAATGTTGTTACATTTCGCAAGATGTAGAATATATTTCACTCATGCTCAACAATTTATATGAATTTACCCATATGTAATTCTGGATTTAGAACACCAGTCTTAAACTCGCTACCAGTGAACAAGAGTTGCAGATGTGTACACCGTATATTGGATGGGTTTGGGGCTTCTGTGCCCTGTACCCTCTTCCAAACTTGTTGTTGGCTACTACTGGTGAAATGTCACCAGACAAGGAATGTCATATATGGTCAAGATGTACATGGCTATCCTTTAAGTGAAAAAGATCATCTTCATTTGTACAGTTATCAATGTGTTGATAACATTACATGCAATGGCAGGGTTATATTCCTATGCATCATCAGTTCTGAATATAATACCAACAGGAGACATAATATGGGATGGATAAGTGTGCCTGGTAGTTTCTTGTTTCAGTCAGTGAAGGAGAATATTTGAAGGAGGACAGGTCTACACAGTATGTATCTTAAATGTAATTGAGGTAATCACAGTGACGTGAGGCAGCAGCATGTATGTTACAAATATGATTCATTGGTAAACATGAAGGAAGAATATGATGCAGAAGTACGGTCATGAAAATGTCAACCTTTTGGGTCATGAAATTCTGCAGACATCTGGGTTGCTTATTTTGTAGATATCATTAGTCACAGTTAACTGCCAAGATCAAATAGAAGTTGTTGTCACTACAAAAAAGGATGGCTTTTGACAGGGTGAAGAAAAGAGAGACAGGCAGGTATACCAAAATGAAAGAACACATGGATTTTTAGAAAGATGAGGTATTGATTAATTGTGTTTCAGATTCAGCAAATGATGAGAGATAGCTTCAGACAATTTAAAAAGAGGTATGGTTAATTTTTTTATGCTGTTTAATAGGTCAGAAGAGTAGGAGACATAGCTTATGTAGATAGTAAGTGATCAGGAGCTAGCACTTGAAGGTGGACTTGGGTGGACTTGGGTCAGTGTAGTAGGTTTGGTGGCAGATAGCTGAAGTACATAATAAAAGTGTTTAAATGTAAGAGACTGGAGCTGCCACTAAAGAGGAGATTAAGTGCCTTAAGTAAAAGTAGCATGAAGGTGGCATCATCATTTAGATAATGGGTCCAAAGCATTCCACCAATCACTTTTTGTTTTCCACACTGTGATAGGAATGCCCAGATGTGGGTCCAATGCTCACTTAGCAACATGACTCAAGCCATACCCCAATAACTAATAACTAGGTCAAAACTGGTCTGGAGTTACTTGTGTTCCTATTCAGAGTCGAACCAAGGCAGATTTACATGGTGCTGGTTCCTGTCTGAGGTGGCATGGTGAGCAAAAACATGATGTACTGAGTTGCAGACCCAAGTAATTACCAATGGCTGAGATTAATACGATTTTTCCAAAAAAAAGAGTAACCCCTCACTAACATGTTTCCTGAAGAAGGTGTACTAGATGAGTAAGACCATCGAAACACTGTTTCAACACTGTTTATGATTGTGATTCTGTTTTTTGTATCTATAAATGCTAAAAGATCTTCTTATAAAGTTGATTATTATTTTGTTACCTATACAAGGTAATCTGAAGATTTTATTTAATGCTACAAGCAGATTTACTAACACTGTGCAACAGGTTTCTGTCACAAAAGTAATGTTAACTGTTGCTGAAAATTATAGACTTGGAATTTACTGGAAAATAGCCCTGAACTAACAAGTTAGTGCATATCACTACTATGCATTACTCTACGTCAAGGAAGGGGGAGTGCAACAGGTCTTACTTGGGCCTTTCAATGCATGCACCTATGGTTTTTTATGCAAAGCCTTATCTACTAATACTTATCTACTAATATTTTCAGGACTGAGCGACAAAAATAAAGCCTATAAGAAGCTGGTGTTAAATGTTGTTATTTCTCCAAAGTTTTCAAACAGTACATGTATGCTGCACTGTACAGCACACAATGTCTGAAAAGTTTAAAGCTATGTTGTAGCACAGTTGTACTCAAACTATACCTTTGTGTGAAAGGCTACTGTTAGGCCCAAACCACTTGTATTTCACAAGGCCCAATTAAACATGGGTATCTGGGGCCTTTGGTGGCAATTCGCAGAATGTTTACATGGAGTAGTGTTTGTCTGATGCGCATGATATCTTGGGGGTTGCAACAGTTAGCTCATACGTTGAATACTTGTATGCATGCACATGAGCAGGTGTATTGTAATACTCTATTTGCTAGATTATGCCTGGCAGCCATTTGTCCCCCTACTGATAAAAGTGTGAACATGAAGTATAAGTAACATGACATCTTCTGTTGTGAAACTATAGATGTCACAAAACAATGTTTTTTAACAACAAAAAAACAAAAGAAGGACATCAAAAGTCAACATCTTGGCTGTTTTAAAGCATTTGGCATGCAACAGTACGGCCCTTTGCTACTCTTTTAGTGTAACAATCTCAAGCAGCGTGGGCTATTGCATGAACCATATGCATCTGTGCTGTCTCTGGTATGGGCATAATGGATATTTATCATCATTTCTCTAACAGGGAACATTCTGGGCTGCACTACAAAGTTGACTGTCACAACTCAAATGTAGCAAGCTGTGTTAATTTAAAAACACTTTTTTGTTTCAACTAATGCCAGAATCATATGTATTGTGTTAGATATGGACACAGAAGATACATAATCTCAAAGTTTCTGAATCATTAAATACACCCCCGAATTTGAATTAAGGACATAACTGACCGGGATTTACTCTTGTTTGTGCACTCCATTCGGAGCAGGAGGAGTACTGCTTTGCGATTTCACTGCTTTGGTGAGTTTGGTGACCTGAACTGGGTTGTGCCAAGCAGTGCTAATTAAAACATTTTTTTGCCTAAACTAATGCCAGAATCATATGTATAATTTTTAAATTGGACACAGAGGATACAAAATTTAAGAATCAGGTAATCCCCCTCGATTTTGAATTATTGACATAACTGGCCGTGATTGGTAGAACATGGCGACCGCTGGTTGGCAGGTCGTAGGAGGCTCCAGCGGTCTCAGGACGGGTTTTCTTAATTAAGATACGAAATGCGCATGTAAGCTCAAATAAACACACAGAAGCTGGTGTGCAACACATTTTCAGCAATCAAAAGCTGAAAAAGAACTTTGGAAAACGTAAAACAGACTCTTACCGATGGTGGGCGCGCCGTCTGACCAAATCAACAGAGGCAGAGATTTTGGGACGCTGGGCGCGTGTAGCAGTTCTGTGGTGGGTCTTTGGCTCCTACCATTTGCAGTGTGTTTTCCCTGCCTGACGGTGGAGGTAGCGGGGGTGACTCATTTTGTGACTGTGGCGGCCACCGCGGATGAGCAGAGCAGAAGCTTTGGAGGGAGCCAGGGGTCACGGGAGGTGCAAGAGGGTCGGGAGACCGGCTTTGAACTGTGATCCCGGGCTGCCATGGAGATAAGGCGAGGTCGAAAAGCAGCAGCAAGATACTTGCATAGCAGAAAAGGTAGGGGTAGTCTCGGACTCAAACTCCCACAATCCAGCAAGAAGGTACAAGGAGTACGAGATACAACTGGATGGCAAGTAGACTTGTTGAGTAGATCAGGATTGACACCAGAGGCGCCAAAAACAGTACGTGCAAATAAGGAACCTTTGGGAGAGATAGGTGTGATAAAAGGGGATTGTGCAGAGAAACCCCTTGGCAAAGGGGAGACAACAGGTCTTGGTTTAATATCGCGCTACGCCCTAAGAAGTACAAGTGAAAAAAGCTTCTGCCTCCCAAACCACTCTAGAATAGAGGATCCAGGCCAGAAGGAACTTATGCAGACCCATCCTGGTCTGGTCAGCAAGATTCAGGTCAAGTTAGCCAAGTCTAAGAATAAGCCTAGGAGAAATAAAAAATCAAAAGTGATCTCCCAATCACAACAAGAAGAATCGAAATCAAGACCTACGATCTCACTAAGAAACTACTTTAAAGTGGTGCCTACCACCATGGTACTACTAAAACCTCTGGATCATATGGCGAATATTCAAGCGGGCAGTTCAGAGGTGTTGCCCCAGTATCCAGAGGGCAGTTTAAGCCCAAATAGGAGAACACAGAAGAAGGTAGACTAGAGGTTGGAGCAGAAAGTCTCGAGATTTCAAACGTAGGAGATAATTTACAAAATATGCCAAACACAGCTATCCAGTTTAATGAAGGGGTAGCGTCCAAGAAAAACTCAACTATGCTTAAGCAGACAGAGAACACTGTCAATCATGCGAGAGTATAAAGGATATACCAACGCCTCTATCAGTTCCACAATTGTTGCAGTCGCTAACAGAGGACATGAAGAGTAGGTTCCTCGTTTCTGAAAAAAATCGAACAGAAATAAAATTCTTTTGAGAGAAAATGGAAGATAAGCTTGACTCTTTGCCAGCTAGGGCTACAGTTCTGGAATCTACAGTTGCAGAGCTGACAATAAAAAACTGAGGAAAATAAAAAAGAACTTGCCAGACAAAAGGACTGTGAAATTGGTTTCCAGGAGAAAGTTGAATCCATTGAAAATTCCCAGAGAAAAAACAACCTCTGTATACTTAAAGTACCAGAAGGAGCGGAAGGAGACACCATCAAAGATTTTGTGGTCAAACTAATTAAACAATCAACACAAATTGATATTTCAGCGCAAATCCTTCTGACTGACATACAGAGGGTCCATAGGGATCCATTGAGATTAAACCCGAATAAAACGAGACCCAGAAAAATTATGGTCCATTTCCTGACTTACAATCTGAAAGACGAAATACTAAATAAAGCTCTTAAGAGTAATGTACTAAGTGTAGACGGGGTAAATTTCCAAATTAGATCGGATATTTCATCGATAACTGCCTCTAAACAATGGGAACAAGGTCAGTTATTAAATCCATTCAGATAGCTTGGTGCCACTGCCCTCTTAAAATTTCCCGCTACATTATAAGTAACGTGTAATAACAAAATGCGGGTTTTTAAGCAGGTGGTAGAGGCGGAAAGCTTCCTTCAGTCTATTTCAGGACCTACTTCTCGAATAATAGTCCATCACTAAGACTGGCTCTGCCCCAGTTTTTATATTTAAGTACAATTTTTTCATAGGATCGGAAGAGGATCTTCTGAGAGTCTGATTAGCTATAGTAACCAGCATTGTTGCCTAAAACAAAGAACTTATATGTTTTCCACAGTCCTGAAATGCCGAAAAGGAAGCCTCAAGGCCGGGGCAGGGCCATCAGAGTAAGAGTGGGGGTTCTCCAGGGGAGCACTAGGGTGGGTGAAAGGGGGGCAGTGGGAGGTCACTGGGCTGGAACATTGGGAAAAAAAGAAGAAAAAGAAGTCCAATTCGCCGAAACCGTCTAAACAAATCCGTCAAATCATATACCTTCCAAATATTGAGGAATGTCATAAAATACAATTGAGCACCCCTTTCATATTGGCAAGAGATTTTAATTTGTTCTTAGACCCTCTGCTAGCAGATCAGCACAAAATGTTAAAATGAGATCCTCTTTAATTAGTGCAATGAAACAGATGGATTGGATATATATATGGAGGGACAGAATGGGAAGAAGAAGAGAGTATACCTTTCCCAATAAAAAATATTGACAAAAATCCCGGTTAGATTTTTTTAAATTAGCATAGAGATGAAGAGATGGGTCAAAGATACGAAACTTTTAGGCAGGCACCTATCGGACTATTCGGCCATAAAGTGAGTTTTGAAACTTCCAATTAAAACTGTGAATAAGAGATGGATTCTACATTGAACTATCTTGATAGAGGATGAAGTAAGGGAGTAATTATCAGCATAAACAGAGAACTTCTTCTTGACCAATCTGAAGTCCACCTCAATAGAAATTGTATGGGATGCCTATAAGGCTTTCTTGAGAGGATATATAACATCCATTCAAATCGCCCCGCAGAGAAGATATAGGGCAGAGGTGGAAGAAATTGAGACCAAAATTCAGAAATTTGAGAAAGAGTGTTCTATTCAGGGAAACATAGCTCTGGAGGAGATTTTGCTATCCTGCAAAACAGATCTAATGGCGCAGCTGGATACAAGATTGAGGAAAAGGTGAGAGGCTAGTAAGCTGGCCCATTTTGAATATGGGGAAAACAGTGGGACGCTTCCAGCCTGGAAAACTAAACAGGAATTAGTAAAAAGTAATATAAGACAAATACTCTGTGATACCACTGGAAAGCTACTTGAAAGCCCCACAGACATTAAAACAGCTTTTCAAAACCATTTTGAAAGGTTTATAGAGAAGACCCTATCCTACAAGACAAAAAGATAAAGGCTTTGCTCGATGAATTTCCTCCCAAAAAAATCGACGAAGCAGCTTTTAACAAACTCAATAGCTCGATAAGCTTAAATTAAATAAAAAGGGCAATTCAGTCAGGGAAAAAGGGCAAAGCACCGGGACCAGATGGCCTGCCGGCTGAGTTGTATAGATCTCTGGTGGAGGTGCTTGGCCCTGTGATAAATAAGGTATTTTCTCACATATTTGAAAAAGGTGGGAATATGCCCCCCTCTTGGAATGAAGCCACTGTTGTATTGGTATTAAAACCATCAAAGTCACCTAAGCAGTGCAATTCATATAGACCAATCTCTCTGTTTAATCTAGACTATAAGTTCTTTGCTAAGATTTTAGCAGATAGATTATAGTGGGTTATAGGAGGACTAGTACATGAAGATCAGAAAAGGTATTGTTAGAGATAGGGGCATTTAAGAATTGACATATAATCTGATTGAAGCTATAGATATAGCTACATTATACAAATTACCATTGTCACAGTTGATGCTACGATGTTGTTTGATCGGGTAAACTGGACTTACTTAGCCCAAGTACTTAAAAGGTGTAACTTGGGTGAAAAGTTTTGTTGTGCAGTTTCATCATTTTATCACACGCCAAGAGCCAGAATTTTGGTAAATGGAAGGCTGTTGGATTGTGTGGCTGATAAAAGAGGGACAAGGCAGGGATGTCCCCTGTCACCACAGCTTTTTAACCTTTATATTGAGCCCCTCACAGAAAGGATTAGGAAATACATGATATAGCTCCTTTTAAATATTAAAACTGGGAAAAGAAGCTAACTTTGTATGCCGATGACTTGATGAAATACACAGCTGATCTAGTCAAGTCGGTCCCAATAATATATACCCTAGCACAACAATTTGGCTTAATTTCAGGATATGAGATAAATTAAACAAAAACTGAATGTATGGTTTGGAACTTGAATGATAGCCTACCCGTAATAAAAAAGGAGATAAAGTATTTGGGCATTAGAATTACTCAAAACATTGAAGATATAACTGATACAAACCTGCATAGAATTGACAAGGAAGTCTCTAACTCTATAAAGGGATGGGCCTATTTGCCACTGACATTAATAGGAAGAGTCAACATAGTGAAAATGATGCTCTTACCGAAACTAATTTTTCTATTCCAAAATATTCCATTACGTTTCAAGTAGGATGGCTTAAGGAAAATCCAAAGCAAAACCAAAGGGGATGATAGCCGGAGTGTTGAACATTGCGAGCACTCACCCCAAGTCAACTGGTCTTGGTTTAATCCACCATCATTTTTTAGCTCACTCCGCCACCCCAGTTCAGACATGGCCATATGCAAATCAGTTTGACCCTGAGCCTCATGGGAACAGTCCAGCCCGAACTGCCAAGCCATGTCCTCCCTGGACCAGAAACAAACATCCTGGGACCGGTTTTGAGTTCATAACCTTCATCAGCCAGGCTATCTTGAATCCAGTGGCAAAGTGAGCAAGGGACCCACGTCTGGGCATACCCTGCCAACTTAGGGTGAACAAAGTAAAACCAAAGGGGATGATGTACAGAGTGTTGTACATTGCAAGCACTCACCCCCAGTCAACTGATCTGGCTTTAATCCATCATCATTCTGTAGCTCACTCCGCCAACCCAGTTCACACATGGTCATATGCAAATCAGTTTGACCCTGTGCCTCATGGGAACAGTCCAGCCCGAACTGCCAAGCCATGTCTTACCTGGACCGCAAACAAGCATCCTGGGACCAGATTCGGGTTCATAACCCTCATCAGCCAGGTTATCTTGAATCCAGTTGCAAAGTGAGCAAGGGAACCACATCTGGGCATACCCTGCCAACATCAGGCGAAAGAAGCGAAACCAAAGGGGATGATGGACAGAGTGTTGAACATTGCAAGCACTCACCCCTAGTCAACTGATCTGGGTTTAATCCATCATCATTCTTTAGCTCACTCCTCCATCCCAGTTCAGACACGGCCATATGCAAATCAGTTTGAACCTGTGCCTCATGGGAACAGTCTAGCTTGAACTGACAAGCCATGTCTTTTTTGGACCGGAAACAAGCATCCTGGGACCGGTTTTTGGTTCATAACCCTCATCAGCCAGGCTATCTTGAATCCAGTGGCAAAGTGAGCAAGGGATCAACGTCTGGGCATACCCTGCCAACGTAGAGTGAACAAAGCGAAACTAAAGGGGATGATGGAATGAGTGTTCAATATCACAAGCAATCACCCTCAGTCAACTGATCTTGGTTTAATCCATCATCATTCTTTGGCCCACTCCGCCACCCCAGTTCAGACACGGCCATATGCAAATCAGTTTGACCCTGTGCCTCATGGGAACAGTCCAGCCGAAATGCCAAGCCGTGTCTTCCCTGGATCAGAAACAAGCATCCTGGGACCGGTTTCGGGTTGATAATCCTCATCAGCCAGGCTATCTTGAATCCAGTGGCAAAGTGAGCAAGGGATCCACATTTGGGCATACCCTGCCAACTTGGGGAGAACAAATTAAAACCAAAGGGGATGATGGACAGAGTGTTGAACATTGCAAGCACTCACCCACAGTCAACTGATCTGGGTTGAATCCATCATCATTCTTTAGCTTACTCCACCATCCCAGTTCAGACATGGCTATTTTCAAATCAGTTTGACCCTGTGGTTCATGGGAACAGTCCAGCCCGAACTGCCAAGCCATGTCTTCCCTGGACCAGAAACAAGCATACCGGGCCCAGTTTCGGGGTCATAACCCTCATCAGCCAGGCTATCTTGAATCCAGTGGCAAAGTGAGCAAGGGACCCACTTCGGGGCATACCCTGCCAACTCAGCGCGAACAAAGTAAAACCAATGGGGATGATGAACAGAGTGTTGAACAATTCAAGCACTCACCCCCAGTCAACTGATCTGGATTGAATCCATCATCATTCCCTAGCTCACTCTGCCATCCCAGTGCAGATATGGCCATATGCAAATCAGTTTGACCCTGTGCCTCATGGGAACAGTTCAGCCCGAACTGCCAAGCCATGTCTTCCATGGTCCGGAAACAGCCATAAATACCATGATGCATTCAAATGATACATAAACAGAATTGATATTAAGTATGTCTTTTGTTTGGTGTGTTTTGACTTATCCCTTTACTTTCATATTAATTGTGTGATTGATTCTGATTTATTGTCATTGAGACTAAACAATTGATTGACCTGACAGAAAACATTGTAGCAGCTATAAACAGCCTAACCATCCTGAACTTGTCCAACACAGAGGTCTTACAGACTAATGCCACTGAAAAGACCACCGGGCACAGTGTGTAGGTTGTAAACACCTGAGTATACTTTTGACTTAGAACTGTACTTTTCCCTGCAAATAAATGCTATAGTTAAGGTGTCAAGGCCAGATTTTTAAGGTTTGCCAAGCCACCCTTTAAAACATGGAATTTTCTGGGCTTTGGAGTGTTTTCACCAAGGCTGCAATAGAGTAGCTTAGGAATGGTAGCACTCTGCTGGAGAGGTATCAAAACAAAAAGGTACTGTTTACAATGGGGACAGTTGGAACTTTTCTGGTGATTCTGCAATGAAAGAAATTGGAAATATAACAGTGGGTGACCAGATATTTGCTATCATAAGTACCCTATAAACAAACAAAACACAGAACCTGAGGTTTATCAGGATAAAATGAGTGAATCTTGGGGTAGAAGGCTAAAACAGTTTAGAAAAAAACTCCGAGCCAAAGATGAACTGAACTAAATATCCCTAATGATGCTGCCTTATAATGTTGATAATACCCCACAAATGTGTCCACATGATAACTTGAGCAGTTGCTATTTATGATCCAAATGGAAGCTTCAGGATGGAAACAAAATGCTTGACCAGGATTCTTAATGGAGATAGACCAGCCATCAGTACTTTCTCATTGGTCCTTTCGTCCTTCAACTTCACTTCCTGAATCTCATTACAACTGGGTGATCCAGCAACCTTTAGATGATTTTAAGAGATTGGTTAGCAATCTGCTACAATGCTGCCTTCTTCTGAATCTTATGGCCATCTCATTCATGTGAGGGTCAGCGCTAAAGACACTGCTGTGGCTTTATATAGTTTCATGGTTTCACCAGCCCATAATGCAAATGAAATCCCAATCTGTGCGTGGAAGAATGGGCCAGCAGTAATATTCAATCTAGAGAAGTCATCAACAATTCATTTGTCATTGAAGATTGCTGAAGCAGTTTGACAGCCTGCAGCTCTTACCTGTGTGTCTTTTTAAAAAAAGGTAGCAAAGTGGGACACAATGAGGAAACAATGCCTTCTGACTGCAAAGAACAAGTTATTAGCTAAACCAGCTAAATTTGGCCTGGATGATCCTACTAATGCTGTAGGAGAATCTTCCTTTAACCCTGGGTCCTATCCTCCGTAATCTGGTCAACAGCAACAGCTTCATCTATGAAGATACTCCAGGAAATCAGATCACAAAAGTTCAGAACCTCCAAACCAAATTGGTAAAATGATGTCTTAGTGTCACTAAATAGCAATAAGTCCTCTGAAAGCCCTTCTCTAGCTACCTGGGACAGAGACAGAGAACGGACCTTGAGGTACTGTGCATCAACACAAGACCTCCTGGGCAGGAGCCAGAGATCTCTAGTAGTGTGCTGGGCATTCTGTTCCATTGTTTAATTAAGCTTAAGAACACTACCTTGGATACAATGGGCATCATTACAATGCCAGTCAGACTCTCGTCCAACCGGCACCATAGCAGAAGTAGGATCACCCGACAAGGAATCGGTGGTCCCACTGCCCTCATTACAATGCAACCGCCTTCACGGTGGTTGGCAAGTGTATATTTTTCCATTGCGGATTGTGCTGCGGGCAGTAGCACAAGCCACAATAGAAAATGTACAGTTTAAGTTTAAAAACATCCCTGCACCATATGATAGGCACCATGTGGTGACTGCCACATGGTGCAGGGATGTTTAGTCCCCATAGCGGAGGGCCAGGAGTGCCCAAAGCCACTTTCATCCTGCCTTTCCATGGGGTGGGGGCGAACAGCTATGAAAGGACAGAAGGAAAGGGACATTGCAATCCCTACAGCTGAGCAGGCACCGCCCTATTGTAGGGATTTCTGACCCTCTGACGGTCTGAGGTGCTCCTGGAGCCCATCAGAAAGCGTCAGACTGGCCCTCGGCCTGATGCCTCACACAGCACGCATTGTAATGCGTAGGTCGGACTGCAGCAGCAGATGGCGGTTAGACCACATCTGATGAGCTGCCGGATGTTTTCCGACCGCCATCAGAATAACCCCCTAAATTCCAGTTGGTCTTCCTTACCTACCTATAGATAGATAGAGAGAACACAAATGCATGTAGTATCTAAAGACA
The DNA here is from genome assembly GCF_964263255.1 of Lissotriton vulgaris. NCBI lineage: Eukaryota > Metazoa > Chordata > Amphibia > Caudata > Salamandridae > Lissotriton > Lissotriton vulgaris. Next base: position 720,586,626 of record NC_141691.1, read on the forward strand.
GCAACTGTTGAATACTGCTCTACACACCCACAAAGAGCAAGCAAACTATGTATGACTCAAGAAAGAAATGATCACTTGTTCAGTCAGTAAGCTGACAACCACTAGCCTTTTTGCCTGCCCACGAGTTTGGTCTACCACAACCAGGGTGACCTGTTCTCAGGACACCCCGAGCCGCACGGCCACCAGCTGTAGCGTGTGCCTCCCGCCTGCAGCTGTCCTCAGCCTCTCTGAGCCTGCCTGCTGACCCCGCCCCCGCCGTATTTTGCGTGGTCTCCTGTCTCCTGTGATTACTCTGTTTACTTTTTGTAATCCTGCTTCTTTTGTTGTAATTTTGGCTTTTTGTCCCTAATATCTGGTATTGTGTGGCCCCCTGTGCTGTTTTCCCTGTATCTGCCCACCCGCCCCGCTCCCCGCTTCCCGCCGCCGTGAGAGCGGCCACGCCCCCTTTTCCTTCTGTGCCCTCCCCGCTCCCACCTCCCAGCTGATCCTCCCTCCCTCCCACTTTGCCATAAATGGCGACCGCGCGGCGCAGTTGAGTGTGACCTGTTCTCAGGACACCCCCGCGCCGCACGGCCACCAGCAGTAGCGTGTGCCTCCCGCCTGCTGCTGTCCTCAGCCTCGCTGAGCCTGCCTGCTGACCCCGCCCCGCCATATTTTGCGTGGTCTCCTGTCTCCTGTGATTACTCTGTTTCCTTTTTGTAATCCTGCTTCTCTTGTTGTAATTTTGGCTTTTTGTCCCTAATATCTGGTATTGTGTGGCCCCCTGTGCTGTTTTCCCTGTATCTGTCCACCCGCCCCGCTCCCCGCTTCCCGCCGCTGTGAGAACGGTCACGCCCCCTTTTCCTTCTGTAGCCTCCCGCTCCCGCCTCCCAGCTGATCCTCCCTCCCTCCCACTTCACCATAAATGGCGACCGCGCGAACGCGCAGCGTTGACGCGCAGCGACCGTGCCGATTGTTTACCGAAGGCGCGCCAAAGGTAAGCCCGTCTGCGCCCGTCCACGCCTGGACCGCGCCCAGTGCCAGGACCCCTGGCCCCCGCAGACACCAGCCTACCCGCAGGTCCTACTACGCCACCGAACTCAACGCACTCAACACCGGCCGGATCCCTGGATGCTACCGAGCCACCCCGAGACGCACCCACGGACCCTTCAGCTGCCACTCCTGCAAGTTCTCCTGCATCCGGACCTGCACTACACCCGCACCAGCCAAGCCGAGCACCAGCAGCAACCACCTGAAGTGCATCCTGCTCAACACCTGCTCCGTCCACAGACACGCCGTGGAGCTCTGGAACCTCCTCGACACAACATCACCAGACGTCGCCTTCCTCACGGAAACCTGGATGAACGCCTCCTCAGCACCCGACATCGCCATCGCCATCCCAGACAGCTACAAGATCACACGGATGGACCGCGACAATCAGACTGGAGGAGGCATAGCCATCATCCACAGGAACACCATCCGCATCACGACCAACTCCGACGACACCCTCACAACCGCCGAACACCTTCTCTTCCAGATCCACACCGACCCCAAGACCACCCTCAGAGGCACCCTGATCTACAGACCCCCGGGACCACGCACACAATTCAGCGAAGACATCGCCGACTTCATCAGCCCGCACGCCCTCCCCTCTGCTGACTACATCCTCCTCGGGGACCTCAACTTCCACCTGGAGAACAACAACGACCGCAACACCACCACCCTGCTGTACAACCTCGCCACCCTCGGTCTCAAACAGCTGGTGACCACCCCCACCCACTATGCCGGACACACACTCGACCCCGTCTTCTCCTCCAGCAAGGACATTGCCTTCAGCCACGCCACCGGACTCCACTGGACGGACCACAGCTGCGTCCACTTCAGCTACAGAAAGAACATAATCCACCACCACCATCAACAGGCTGCACGCAGAAGCTGGAACAAGATTACAGCCGACCAGCTCGCCACATCCCTGAGCCAGGACCCCCCCGCCAGCTCAGCGAACCCCAGCCAGGCCGCCAACAACCTCACGAAATGGATCAGCAACTGCGCAGACGACCTCGCCCCACTGAGGACCCTGCCCAGTAGACCCGGCAGTAAGAAAGCACCATGGTTCACCTACGAACTCAAGAGCTCAAAGAAGAACTGCTGAGCCCTCGAGAGAGCCTGGCGCAGAGACCCAACACCAGACAACATGACCACCCTCAAGCTCGCCACTCGAAAACACCACCAACTGATCCACACCACCAGGAAAACCGCATTCAAGGAACGACTGGACAACAACGCCCACAACAGCAAGGAACTCTTCAACATCGTCAAAGAGCTCTCCAACCCCAGCGCCGGAATCAACGACATCACCCCATCACAAGACCTCTGCAACTCCCTCGCCTCCTACTTCCACAACAAGATCGCGGACATTCACAACAGCTTCAGCACACAGCCGACACACCCCACAACAGCACCTGCACCCCCCACCACCACCCTCCGGCCCTGGACCCCGATCAACACCGAAGAAACCCTACGCACAATGAACTCCATCCACTCCGGATCCCCAACCAACCCCTGCCCTCACCACGTCTTCAACAAGGCCGACTCCGTCATCGCACCCCACCTGCAAGACATCATCAACACCTCCTTCGACACTGCTACCTTCCCGGAGAGTTGGAAGCACGCCGAACTCAACGCTCTACTGAAAAAACCATCAGCGGACCCCACCGAACTCAAAAACTACCGCCCCATCTCGCTCTTCCCGTTTCTGGCCAAAGTCATCGAGAAGACCGTCAACAAGTAGCTGGCCGCCTTCCTCGAGACGAATGGTTCCCTCGACCGCTCGCAGTCTGGCTTCCGGGCCAACCACAGCACCGAGACTGCCCTCATCTCAGCCACTGATAACATCCGAACCCTGCTCGACAACGGGGAAACAGCGGCCCTCATCCTCCTGGACCTCTCCGCGGCATTCGACACTGTCTGCCACCGCACCCTAGTGCAGCACCTCTGCAACGTCGGAATCCAAGAGAAGGCACTAGATTGGATCATCTCCTTCCTCGTCGGAAGGACACAGAGAGTCCGCCTCCCCTGTTCAGATCAGAAGCCACCGAAGTCTTCTGCGGCGTTCCTCAAGGCTCCTCGCTCAGCCCCACCCTCTTCAATGTCTACATGAGCCCCCTGGCGGCCATCGCACGCCAACACAACCTCAACATCATTTCCTACGCCGACGACACCCAGCTGATCCTCTCCCTCACCAATGACCCCGCCACCGTCAGATCCAACCTACACGAAGGGATGAAAGACGTAGCTGAGTGGATGAGGAACAGCCGCCTAAAACTGAACTCAGACAAGACGGAAGTCCTCATCCTGGGATCGTCGCCCTCCGCCTGGGACGACTCCTGGTGGCCCCCGCCCTGGGCAGCGCACCCAAACCAACAGACCACGCACGCAGCCTGGGCTTCATCCTGGACTCCTCCCTCTCCATGACCAGACAAGTCAACGCCGTCTCCTCGTCATGCTTCAACATCCTGCGCATGCTACGGAAGATCTTCCGGTGGATCCCCACCGAGACCAGGAAGATGGTCACCCAGGCCCTCGTCACCAGCCGACTGGACTACGGCAACTCCCTCTACGCCGGAACCACTGCTAAACTCCAGAAGAGACTCCAGCGGATCCAGAACACATCAGCAAGACTCATCCTGGACATCCCTCGACACAGCCACATCTCCGGACACCTGAGAGACCTGCACAAGCTCCCGGTCAACAAGAGAATCACGTTCTGACTCCTCACCCACGCACACAAAGCCCTACACAACCAAGGCCCAAGATACCTCAAAGACCGCCTCAACTTCTACACTCCCACACGCCAGCTTCGATCGACCAACCACGCCCTCTGCGCCGTCCCCCGCATCCGCAGAGCCACCGCAGGAGGAAGGTCCTTCTCCTACCTGGCCGCCAAGACAAGGAACTTCCTCCCCACATATCTCCGCCTGACCCAAGACCATCTCGCCTTCAGGAAGCAGCTCAAGATCTGGCTGTTCGAGCAGTAGCGGGCCGACCCTTCCCAAGCGCCTTGAGACCCTCCGGGTGAGTAGCGCGCTATATAAATGCATTGATTGATTGATTGACCAAAAGAGCCCAATGACAAACTGATAGCCAGAAATTTCACAACTGCCTCTATCTTCCTCTCATTTCAGTTATCAATCAATGGCTCCCAATATGTCAGTACCAATATCATATCCTAATTTAAAAGCCAGTGTTAAAATTGCAACTGATTTACACATTCAAGAGCACGGCATAGGGACATCTATTTTGCATGTATTTCACATAAATAACATTTATCAATCAACACAATGGTAATACATTGATCAAAAGATTTTCCTCCTGCACACTTACAAACATTTGGCTATTTAGAGGTGTGACTTACTCATTCAGTACCCTTGGCTTCATCTGCAATTCCAGGAAGATGCCAGGAATGCTACTGGTTTATTCTTGCTTTATTCCAGGATTTCACTAGTAAGCCAGGAATACTACAAGAGAAAGCACATCAAAGGTTTCCTACATCAGGGTCTTTTTCTTCAAACCAGATGATGATGATAATGAATAATCTACAGCAGGGCCGGCTCTAGGGCGGTGCAATCGGTGCCACCTCACCGGGCGCTGACTTGGAGTGGGTTGTCATTTTTACAAGTAATAATATCATTTTAAAAGCACCAACGTGCGGGTGCGTTCCTGGCCTCCAGCAGTTTTTGTAAGCATCAATTAAAACATCAAGATAACTCTGGTTATTCATTGTGCTCCTAGAAAGAGACCTGAGGTTTGTCTAGTGGAAGTTTTGATGCATCGAAAGGTAGCGCAGTGGGTTAAAATGCCTGCTGCAAGAACGTGTACCATGCAGATAACAAAGTGCATGTGGTGTAATTAGCTCAGATGGTTACTGCTTCTGTAAGAGAGCTCCTTCAGTTACTTGTCATTTGTAAGTCAAAATCCTAATGTAGAACATGGAGATATTAACTGTCATCAATGAGCTGTGTGTAAACTGCAAGAAATATGTTAGAGCTATGTGTTGGTTTACCCCGTCTTTCATTATTCTGATTTTGCCAAAAGCGTTTATTTGGGTGGAAAAACAATTAAAGAGAACCCCTAACAATGGTACTACATTTTAAATTCGGAATTTGTGTTTTTCCAGAATAAGGACTCTTAAACTATATTGCGAAGGGCGTGGCTTGGCGCCCAAGGATAATGGTGGCGTCCATTTGAGACTCTGGGCTCACCTGGCGAAACCGCTTTTGAAGTTAATCCCCGCAAAGCATTTCAACGCCTAGGGACGTTGGAAAGTATGCAGTCAGCAATGTGCACTAAACCATTCGTGTGCGCACGCTAAAAGGATCATTTTACAGCTTTTTTTAATCTCTCATGCAACAGTGCTCTATAGCGGCCACCATTTTTTTTTCGCCGTGTACGGAGCTCAGAAACAATGCAGCCTAATTTGAAAATATGCTACATTTTCACTTCAAAAGGCATACATATGGACTAACTTCATTTCTTCCTAACATGTCTCCTCTGCTTAAGCCTTCATGCCATAATTTTTGCATGCATTCCTGTCAGATATGCAAGAAATATCTTGGCAGCCATATTGTGGTCTTTATTTTAATGAAGCACTTCAAACACTATTGTGCTATTATATTGTCCTGCCAACTAGACCACTTTTGACAAATTAGCCCATTTAAACATTCTTTGCCTCAAGTTTTGAGCATTATTAACTCTTTTATTAACTGTTAGAAGGAAGTCACAGCTAATTCAGTTTATCCTCTTTGTCACATCTTGAACACGCCTTCCTTCAATGGAACCACGCTTTTTCACTTTTCTGTTCCTGGATATGTTTAATGGGCAGAACAAAGACTTCCTCCTCCATATTTTCAAAAGAGAAGCATTTTTTTTTATAAAAAATTCAAGAATCTTCACAGAATTTTCTAAACTTGAGGACTCTCTATTATCTTCGTCACCGTTTTGATGCCTACAATGGATCCTCCCTCTATAACTTCAGGAAAATCTGTCACAAAACCCTTGAAAAAGGATCCCCCTTCTCTGCCCAAATCAGTCTTGCCGGTCTCTATGGAGCTCCTGTTGGAAGAAATTAGAGCTCTTCGACCTTTCATGGAAGAGACTAATGTTAAATTGCAAATCCTTACAGATAACTGGTCCCAGCTAGACACAAGCTTCTCAGTAGTAGAGCAATGTGTCTCAACACTCAAGGATTCATGTGCTTGTGTTTCACAACTTCACTCCCAAGTTTCTATGCTTCAACGACAAGTCGAGGACCTTGAAAATCGGAATAGGCGGAATAATCTTCGAATTTATGGACTGCCAGAAGGATCAGATGCTTTCACCTCTTTTAAATCCTTCCTCCCTAAGCTACTTCACTTTCCAGAATGTACTGTACTTAATATTCAACGGGCACATAGATTGGGTCGCGCTCCTTCCAACGTTTCACCTTCACAATGACCAAGAGGCATGATCTTATATTTCTTAGAGTATACAGATGTGTTAAAAGTTTTATCAGTTGCTAAAGCCATTCAAAAAATCACATGGTCTGGCTCTACTTTATTTTTTGCACAGGATTACGCCAAAGCCACTGCCAACCGGCGCAAAGCTTTCCTTAATATGAAATCTGATCTTCGGTCATTGGGAGCTCGCTATGGACTTTTCCATCCATGTCTCCTAAAGGTTACCTACAATAATAGAACAACTACGTATGAAGACCCAATGAGACTACAGAGCTTCATAAACTCTTGCAAGCCAATTAACAGGGAGTCTTCCACTCCTTCATTGTCATCCAACACTTAACGTTATACTGCCTACTTAATGTTATGAAATTACTCCCAAAGCTCTGTGCAGGTTTCGTATCCTATCAGTAAAACTATTTATACCAAAATGGATACTTGTTGGTTTAATTAACTAATTGTTTTGTATTGGATTCAAATATGTTTAGCCTAATAAGTGTGTTTTCACTATTTCTTCTGGTATACGGTATGTCTTGTTATTACCTTCCTAACTGTTATTTTCTGCGTCCACAGATCCTTCTTACTCATGGCATGGTCTTCCCCTGGTTTCCTGTGTTTCTGTGCTCGGATGTTCCGTCTGTCCATGTGGTCTCACCTCCCCCCCTCCATATCTTCCCTTTGTAGGTATGTTTCTTGTTTTGTCTCTTGTTCTCTGTGTTGCAATAACCTTCTTCACTCAGTTTACTCTGCAATTTGTGTTCACTTGTTTTCTTGGTGTCTTCAGTATTTTTCGCCGTTGTTCTTTCTTCTATTTCTTCCTTTCACTCATCATTGCATGTCCATTTTTTGTCACTTCGTTACATTCTCTCTTCTCAATTATAATATTTACCTTCCATGTTGTTGATATAATTTGTTCACTTCTTGATTTCCAACTTCGTCCTTGGTTCCTGTTATACGATTCTTTTATCCTTTTTTACTTTGAGACTGAATCTTTTCTTATTTTACTTCTTTTTCATATTCTTTTTTCTTCTATGATTGAATTGGGCTTCTATTCGACAATTGTAGATCAGCATGTTTTTCATTAATCTATGTCTTTAAATGTGATTATCTGGAATGTATGGGGCTTGAATTCTTCCATTAAAAGACAACGAGTCGTGACTCACTTGGCCAAACTAAATGCCGATATTGCTTTTCAGCAAGAAACTCACCTTTCAGAGGTCGAATCATCATAGTTAAAAAAGGGCGGGGTAGGGGAGGTTTTCTTTTCTAAAAAACAATACACGTATGTGGAGGGTCACGGGGAATATTTAATGACCTGTCTGCTCGTCCCCCAATTGACGATATATAACACCCAACAGAGCTGACCAGGTCTGGAAACAGTGTGTAGCTGTACTTGCGAAAGTGCAAAGAATGGATGCATGCATGGACAGATGATGTTGAGAGTCACTGACTAGATAAATCCCATCAGACCACCCATTGTGGCGGAATTTGCGTCATGTGGGATATCTACTGATCATTCCAAAACACAACCGACCCAGTAGTGTCGATGTGGAAACGGATGTCAGAAAACTAGCCGTGATATTCAACATGAAGTGATGTTTACTAAAGTGCAGTGCTCAAATAATAATAGTGAGATAAAATTGACTACAGGGGCGTTGTAAAATATTCAAAACTCAATCCTTGTGTCAAGAGTAAAAAAACACGCCGAGTAATAAGATTACCCTCTGGCGTTGTGTGAATCGGTCGACATGTTTCAGCCTCAGGGGCATTGCCCCGGCTTTCTTCAGGACCATGACTAGAAATGCTACTGCAAACATGATTGACAATATTATATCAATAAGAGACAATGTACTTAACATGGGTACATATCTACCAGGAACCATCACATTTGAATGCCCACTGGAAGGAAAAGGAAAACATCTTCTTCCTAAAGAAACAAAAAATTGTTTTACAAAAACACCCGCTATCAATGATACAAACATCTAAATACACATAAGCCGCACAGGCAGAACACACTTGCATGAATGATTCGCATTCAGCATAATATGAAAAGCTTAATAGCTCAAACAACATGAGGCATTTCCTCATGGTGCTACTCACCCAGCTTTGTGTGGATGAAGACCTCACCTCACCCGGCAACCGCTCGGGAATATGAGGCCCCGCTCTATAGTGTAGAAAAAGGAAACCATGAGTACACAGCTCTATGGTATCCAAGCCAAATGCTCTACACCCAAACCCAACAAACGTGTGCTAGTTCGCCCACTATACAACCTTGCAGAACCTACATTCATGTCCATGTGACAAAAGTAAGTGCCCAGATCTATAATACCTTTAATGTCCTGGGGCACGGATAAATACTCATGACCACCTATAAGTGTGTCACTAATAGGTCAAAGAAACTTATCTATTACACACTTGTCTATAAAACACAGTATATATTTCTATGTGCCCCTAAACTTAAGAATGGGTACTGTGCATACTGAAGGGCTAATTAGATACCCAGTGACAAGAAACCAACCAGCCTCCAGTGAGACCCCAAGTGTAATGGGTATTAGGGTCATAAGCACGAAGTGTCTAAACCGGTCTGCTTGTTAAAGGTTAACTGCAGCATACAACCTAACCCCACTGGAAACCAGCAAGAGACTAACCTGTCCGTCGGTGCCTCTGTTGAGAAAAACGAGCGGAAGTGGAGGTGTTCGGTAGGGACCATCCCCCCTACTTTTATAGCCACCATTAATGAATTTAAGTGGCAATCACGTCCAGAGAAGATCCCAATCTCCGGAGGTCGGCGTGTAAAGAGAGACACTCCTCGCGCGCGCATGCGCGATGGCTTTAGGCAGGTTGTAAGCGTCTGCGTGAACGGAGAGACGCTGCTCTCCAGGAGATGGCAAACATAATGAAGTAATGATACGCTGTTGTAAATCCCTTTTGCTTTCACTCTTATCTCAAGAATCTGATGTTTGTGGTAGATGGTTGAATGGTAATTTGTCTCTAAAGGGTGTTCCAGTCTCTCTTTTAAATATCTATGCCCCTACATGCGGTGAACCCTCCTTCTGGCCCACATTCGCCAAACAAATTTCTCATTGCATAGAAGATAACTTTATTCTGGCTGGTGATTGCATTCAGGTTTTTGATCCATTTATTGACAGGAATTCCATGACCTCCTTCATACCCAATAAGCCTCACAAATCTTTTGTGCATGCTATTAATCAGCATAAGCTCCTTGATGCCTGGCGACTCTGTAATCCAACCACTAGAGAATTTACTTTGTGTTCCCCATCTCATCACTTTCAATCAAGGATGGATTATATTTTTGTTTCCCATAATATTTCGCAAACTCTCGCCCATGTGGAAGTTGGTCCTATTCTATTTTCAGATCACGCTCCAGTTTCAATTGGCCTTGACATCCTACCTAAAATTACAGATCCCAAGATATGGTGTTTTAATAACGCCCTTATTTTAGACCCAAAATTCACTTCTTCCTTTACCACGTTCTTTGACTAGTTTTACATGATAAATCAAACTGAATCCATGCCCCTCTCTATTCTATGGGATGCATTCAAAGCCTCAGCAAGAGATTTGATTTCATCCTAACCTTTGTTTCAAAGAAACAAACAAATGCCCGTAAACAGACTATGGATCTCCTTCAAGACATTAAGAGACTGGAGCACTCTTACTACACCTCACACTCAAAAGATTATCTAACTGCCGTCATCAACAACAAAATGGAATTTAATAAAAAATCCACAGAGGATGCCTCACTGTATTTGTTAAAATCCAGTGCCAAATTTTACGGTGGCAAAAATAAAGCTGGAAAAATGTTGGATAATTATTTGAAAGTTAAGCATAATAAATTGAACATTGACTCTATATATGATCCAAACTTAGATCTAAAGTTTAAGGATGATGACATTTTAAATGAATTTTTTCTTTATTACGAAACATTGTATACTTCTGAAACACAACCTACCGACAATTCCTTATCACACTTTTTCTCTGACATTTAACAATCTAAAAATAAACCTTCAGATTTATCCTCATTGGAATTAGATTTAACACACCAAGAATTGTTAAAAGCCCTTCAATCTCTTAAGCATGACAAAGCACCAGGACCTGACTGTTTCACAGTTGAATTTCATTCATAGTTTTCTAAACTTTTAATGACTAAATTGCATTCTCTAATAAATTCCTTTAGCGCGTTAGGACGCTTCTCTGGTTCTTTCTCAGATGGCCATATTTGCATAATCCCCAAAGAAGGTAAAGACCCCAAACATTGTAAGAACTATAGGCCTATATCTTTGGTAAACATTGATTATAAGATCTTTTCCAAGGCATTAGCCATACGACTGGATTCCTTTTACCAAACCTGTTAGGGCTAGATCAATCTGGATTTGTCAAAGGTCATTATATAACTGACTAGCAGCCCGTCCCGACGTTGTCCGGGTATGGATTGCTGCCGGCCAGTAGTATATTGTTTTGTAGGATTTCGTTTTGATAGCAGTTCTTATCTGTGACAGGCCTGTGAAACGCTCCGATTCACAGTGCACTGCTGATTCACTTAAGAGTGCGCGTTCAGTAGTGTGTGAACTCGAGTTTCCCTACTTTATTTTTCCTTGCAATATTATATAGCGCGAACTCGACAACATGGCATGAGCACAATTTACATTACAGAAGAACACATTCAGTTGTGGTAGGCACGGGGAGACAAAGCAATTTGCCTGGGATCATAGGATGTTGAGCTGATGCCGAGATTCGAACGTAGCTCCCCAGCTCTAAAGTTCGCAATTCTAGAACTTGTGGCGGGAGGTGTTTCTAAAAGTGTATGTCGGTGCTGGCCATCAATGAGAGAGACCTGTGCATTTTTCAAATCGGTGGTGAAAAAATAGGAGTATGTTGCTGGAGATGTGGGCCGCCCTGCCACCAATGTACTTACCGGGGGAGGGTAAACACCCATTATTCCGCAACTTTCTTTCCGCATACCATCACTCTGCATACTTTCATTAGGAAAGTACCATGACTCCGCAATGCCATTATAACGCATGGCATTATTTTTATATACTTTTACCACGCATACATTTACAACGAAATTCGTTGTAAATGCATGAACGGTAAAAGCATGTTTTTTTTTATGTTTGGATAAGGTTAGTATGGGTATAGGGGTATACGTTTTGGGGTACTGAGGTATATGTTTTGGGATGTTTTGGTTTTTTAAGGGCTCAGATATAGTTTTGGGGTATGGGGTACCGGGGTAGTTTTAGGGTTTAGGGATAGGTATGGGGTTTGGGGTACAGGGGTATTTTTAGGGTTCAGGACTAGGTTTGGGTTTTGGGGTATAGCGTTTTTTTAGGGTTCAGGGGTAGGTTTGGGGTATGGGGAACAGGGGTATTTTAAGGGTTCAGGGCTAGGTTTGGGTTTTGAGGTACAGGGGTATTTTTAGGGTTCAGGGCTAGGTTTGGGTTTTGGGGTACAGGGGTATTTTAGGGTTCAGGGGTAGGTTTGGGTTTTGGGGTACAGGGTTATTTTTATGGTTCAGGGCTAGGTTTGGGTTTTGGGTTACAGGGGTATTTTTAGGGTTCAGGGCTAGGTTTGGGTTTTGGGGTATGGGGGTATTTTAAGGGTTCAGGGCTAGGTTTGGGTTTTAGGGTACAGGGGTATTTTAGGGTGCAGGGGTAGGCTTGGGTTTTGGGGTACAGGGGTATTTTTAGGGTTTAGGGCTAGGTTTGGGTTTTGGGGTACAGGGGTATTTTTAGGGTTCAGGGGTAGGTTTGGGTTTTGAGGTACAGGGGTATTTACAGGGTTCAGGGCTAGGTTTGGGATTTGGAGTACAGGGGTATTTTTAGGGTTTAGGGATAGGTTTGGGGTACAGGGTATATTTATAGTGTTAAGATGGGTTAGTGTTTAAGGGTGTTGGGGTATTTTAAGGAGTACGGTGGGTTATGATTATGGGGTGCATTTAAAGGGAGCAGAGTCGAATATACAGAACCTGGGAAGAAAAAACTATGAAATATTGGGCACAACGCTGTTTTTTTTTCCGTAATCCTGCGCCCCGCACACGCCCACGCCCCAGCACACGCCCACAGCACACGATATGAGACATGCCATGAAGGGCGGAACGTACCATACGCCCCCAGCGTTTGTCACGCCCACAGCACACGCCCACAGCACAACGCAGACACGCCCACAAGGGACTACTTTGCTGGCACGGTTATTTTACCTTTTAAATGTATATGGTGGGCGTCTGCATAGCATATGTCCTTCTGCTGCAACTGTCCTTTCCAACGCTGTATTGGGTGTTGTGATTGGTGCTGTGGTTCCTGAGATTACCCGCCTCAAAGGTTTGGGCTCTCTCTTTATTATATTAGTATAGATAACACGCAATTTCATTTGACTTCTTGAGATGAACTAGGAAACTCGGATATTTAATACCCACTTTAAGCCTATGTGAAAAGTGCATTATTAACCTCTGGAGAAGTTAAAGCCTACATTTTAACATTGAAGTGGATTATAGTTTGCCAATAATGGATTAGGTATATGAAGGAATATTCCAGATCTGATGTGCATGAATCCAGTTACCAAAGGCACTCTCAGCACAGCAAGTTTCTTTTCACAGGTAATTGAAAACTTTAGTAAGGTCATGATTCATCATTATCATCACTCATTTCATTAAAAATTGTGTTCTAATCATTTCCTGCTGTGTCATTACAGATCTCCCTCGCCACAGTACCCTCCCTTTCCCTCCCCTCGTCTGGCCATCCTGAACCTCTGATTTATGTAAACGCAGAGTCGGGGCTGCCAGAAGGTGGTCCATTTGAGGGTACTGCTCCAGAGGAACTTGGGATCCTGACAGAATAATTTGCCCACGGATTATCATTCCTCCTGATCAGTACCGTCTAAATGGTGTCGTTAGTCAATATTTGTAAAATGTTAGGTGAGATGCAGAAAGAGATTGCCGCCTCACAATCAGAAACTGCAGCCTTGGCCAATCAAGTAGCTCAGTTACAATCTCAACAGGTCTCAGGTTCAACCGTACCCACATTTCAGCAACCCTCAGTTAGTGTTTCTTCTACACCCACGGTCTCAGTGACAGTTCCCTAAGTTGTGCCCTTAGCTTCACCTGAGAGATATGCTGGAGAACCTAACAAATTCCAAAGCTTCTTGACTCAGGTACAGTTGCACTTTATGGTTAGGCCAGCAGCCTTTCCAAATGCTCAATCACGCATTGCCTGTTTGATTTCCTATCTGAGTGGGGATGCAGCGATGTGGGCAGTTCTGCTTGTTAATTCTGATGATCCTCTCCTTTAGGATTGGCGTAAATTTCAAAAGGGAATTCGAAAAAGTCTTTGATAGAAGAACCATTACTGGGTCAGCTGTTCAGGAGTCCTAGAGTTACGCCAGGGTAATAAGTACTTAGTGCATTACCTAACTCAGTTCAATCGACTCACGGCAGAAACAAATTGGCCTTATGGTAAGAAAGCTGCCTTGTTTTACCAAGGCTTGAGGGATGAACTAAAAGATCTAATTGCTCCAATTGACCCTCAACCTTCCTCAAGTGATGACTTAATTGCTTTAACCTTACGGTTAGATCATCGTATGGTCAGTCGGAAAGGTGAAATAAGAAGACCAGAGTTTTGAACCTTTACTAGAACCAAGGATAGAAACACCTCAACAAACTTAGACACTGTCGAACCAATGGAAATAGGTGGGGTTAGAAAGCCTCTGACTCAAGAAGAAAAAGATCAATGACGAAAGGCCTGTCAATGCCTATATTGTGGAAAAAAGGGACATTTTGTGCGAGAATGTCCAAACAAACCCAAGGGACTTGGAAAAGAGTATTTCTCCAGAGACAACTTTCCAGCTCCTGAACAGTCCTTAGCAAATACCCTACAGATTACTGTTCCTCATTTATCTTTAGACGTTCTGTTTGAAGTGGAAACCATTTATGAAACTCTGACAGTATTGGTGGACTCCGGGGCAAACGGTAATTTTATATATTCAACCTTCTGTCAAAAATTGGTTATCCCTACAGGTACCAAAACACGGGCAGAGAATGTGCGAACTGTTGATGGAACTTTGTTAACATCAAGCCCTAATCCAAAATCCACAGTTGTCATAACAATGACTTGTTTTGTTCCTAATTATCAACACAGAGAGTGCATTCGTTTTGATCTTATAGATGCCCTTCAATTTGGAATAATTTTAGTGTTGCCTTCGCTGACACTCCACAACCCGACAATTGATTGGTCTAAAAGAACCATAGATTTTACTTCAGATTGGTGCAAATGTGAATGCTTAGCTAAACAACCATCTTTGCCTATGTCAGGGTCACAATGTTTAGCTGAAAGACAATAACAAGTCTCTATGGGTCAAACCATAGCTACAGCAGTCGAACAAGACACTATTCTACCATCAGAATATGAATCATTCAAAGATGTCTTTTGTGAAAGTCAAGCAGAAATTTTACCTCCTCATCGCACTTATGACTGCGAAATAGATGCAATAACCGGGGAAAAAGTTCAGTGTAGTCGTATATATGCCTTGACTGAACAAGAAAACAACCATTTAAGAAAATACTTGGATAAGTATCTATCGAACGGTTTTATACAACCATCCAAGTCCCCGGTTGCTTCTTCTCTTTTTTTTATCCCAAAGTATAATGGTGAGTTACGCGATTGTGTAGACTATCGTGCACTGAACAACATCACAGTGAAGAATCGCTATCCCTAACCCTTGATATCGGTTCTTCTGGATCAAGTATGCTAAGCAACCATCTACACTAAGTTAGATCTGCGAGGAGCATATAACTTAGTACGGATTAGAGCCAGGGACAAATGGAAAACAGCTTTCCGTACTCACTATGGTCTTTTCGAGTACTGTGTGATACGATTCGGGCTTTGAAACACCCCTGCAGCATTTCAATTTTTCTTAAACTATGTTCTGAAGGATTTCTTAGATCGCTTCGTCATTGTATACATGATGATATTGATGATATCCTGATTTATTCATCTTCACAATGTGAACATCAAGGACACATCAAAACTATACTACAAACCTTACAGGATAATGGTTTGTTCTGTAAATTGTCAAAATGTGAATTTCACACCTCAAAGGTGGAATTTTTGGTTTTTATCTTGACTCCAGGAGGTATTACCATGGCCGATCAAATAATACAAGCCATTAAGGAATGACCTCATCCTACATATATAAAAGATATTCAGCGGTTCTTAGGATTCGCTAATTTTTATCGTTGTTTTATCCATCATTTTTCCACCATGGCAACTCCCTTAACTAAACTACTACAGAAAAAGGTAGCATTCTACTGGAGCTCAGAAACTCAACAGGCTTTTGAAGACTTCAAGAAGGCCTTTACATCTGCCCCAGTGTTACCACATCCGGATCCAAGTCAACCCTTCATAGTAGAAGCGAATGCATCAGAAACAGCTATCGGGCCATTCTCTCACAACGAGACCTTGACTCCCACGAATTACATCCTGTGGCATTGTGGTCATAAAAAAATTCCTCCCTGCAGAACGCAACTATACAGTTGCTGAAAAAGAATTATAGGCCATTCGTTTGGCTTTTAAAGAATGACGCCATTATCTCTTGGAAGCTAAGTTTCCAATCACCGTATTTACGGATCATCGTAATCTGCAGTTCTTATGATGTGCTAAGGCTGTGACCCCAAGACAACTACGATGGACTCTCTTCTTTGCAGAGTTGAACTTTATCATTACTTTTCATCAAGGCAGTTCAAATACAAAAGCAGACACCTTGTCTTGTTATAATGAGATTGAATAAACCAAGATTAAGACAAAGAATTCTGTGTCTATGATTGACCCAAGTCATGTAATTGGAGCGACTAAGGGCCATATTCATGAACACATTTTCCCATATTTTAAAACAATCAGGGAAGTGCAGAGGAGTTGATAGAATCACCCTCCAAAATGATATATCTAAACAAAGAGATTCTATCAATGTGTGGACATGTATTTTATTTGTTGGTTTTACAGTGATGAAAAAATAGTGAAAGTACTCTCTCTTAGGGTGATAAAGATGAGAGCGCTATGTGCTTTTTAAAATACCCCTCACACACTAAAAAAATCCAGTAGTGTCATGCTTCATCATTGGGGTCTTCCCGTCCCTCTACGGGGCGGGGCGTACTACGACCTGACCGACTACGCGGGAGCACTAAAGTGGTGACAGGACTATGTGATGGTGCAAGGTGTCAGTGAAAGTGTAGGGACCTAACAATGTGTGTGAGTACAAAAATTAAAAATCCTCTGGCTAGTAGAAAAAAACAATTTATTAGCTTCTCTAGCTGGGGACATTAAGAAGGGGGTTTTGGGGTTGAGCCGATCGCTACAACCTGGTCTACATGTTTCGTAGGCAGTCCCCTACTGCCTACTCATCAGGACCTTCTACTGGTCCCTACGGAAATAAGCTCAGTTGCTAAGTATTGTCAGCCTGTCTTTCTAAAAACTAACAGTAAAATTCCACTGCTAGTTTTATGCTTCAGGGCATGAGCTGGCCCCCTGGGAAGCAAAAATTGTCAAAAATAGGTGACCCAAATGTGGTCCCTGTGAGGAAAAAGGGAAAAAAAGGGAGACACAGATATTTACATTTATAGCTGTGAATTTTGCGCTTTCATTCTTGTTTGCGCCACAATTTCACTCATCAAATCCATTCACCCATTACACAGAGAATGACTTTTGAACTTTTATGGACAGAGTGATGGTTCAGTCTGCCATCCCCTGGCTGTACGTAGGTGATACCGAACAGTGGACAAAAAACACACAGATGTTCATAGTAGTAACTGTGGTTTGTTACTGCGCTTACATAATTATCTGCGCCACAATTCTTCATTTCAAATTTCATTAGCCCGTTGCCTAAAGCCCTAATACAAGACTTTATGGACAGAGTGATGATTCAATCTTCCATCCCCTGCCTGTCCGAGTAAATTCCCGAACTTGTACACGCCCTCTGTAATTAGGGCTGGTTCTATCTCCACACACACACATCAACGCGACTCAATGCATACAACAACATTTCACAGGATTAAAAAGGAGGAGCCCGATCTTTCATATTAGTCATAAGGTTATGGTCAATGAGACAATAAAACAATGAAAGTCCCCACAAACCAGGGCGCACCCCTGCATTAGAATGGTAACCATACATACTGTTGTGGCAAGTACGTGGTGCCCCATGAGCTGACAATCGGTAGGATTTCACCGCGGCGCTCTGCAAGAAATAGAGCCACGCCCTTAGCGTTTTTTGTTCAAACTGTTTGGGAAGTGGAAAAAGGTGTCCCAAAACCCACTCGTTTTAAGACCTGGGGTAAGGGTCTGTAACTTACTTTGTCCGCATAATCACTAAGTCTTACTTCTACCGATGTTGCCGCTCTGCTGAATGCTCGCGTGTTAGGAGCACTGGATCATTTAAGCGTCAATGCGCGCTGGTGCCGGGTGTGTCTAAACACTAGCGCGCTAACCCAAAATGGCTACCCGTAATGGAACATTGGAGGGTCAAAATGCGGAAGTCTCCCTTCTATGTCTATCGTTACCCACGGTAATGTGAAGTTGATTGCTGTTCACGAATTATGACAGGGAAGATTGTACTTATACTGTTGGTACTCAGATTTAACCTGCACAATGACAATCTTAATGCAGAACAGATCACTATTCACAAATTATGACAGAGGAGATTATGCAACAGCAAAATAGAACGGAAGCCATAATATTATGAAAGGGTCAATAGTGGTGGACCTAGATTAGGAGGTATTGAAGTTCTTGCAAGTTGCTGGAAACATGTATGAAGAGTAATAAAATTTAGCTTGGTATTTTTACGCAGTTCTCTGCCTTGAATTATTAAAAGTATTGGGTGTACGGATTAAACAGCGAAATTCGCTGTGGGATATGTTTATGAAAATCATAATTATTATGTGGGTTGAGACTTGACCCCTGTGCTAAGGTTGAGCACAGTAGTCATACACCCGTAGTGCTATATTCCAAAGGGGATGGGTTCCACATGCCAGTAGAGGACCTCTGTTATTATCTTTGCCACGGTTGGGGGTGCCTTAGAGAGTAGGGGTTCTTTAGGGGTACGGGGGTTCTATAACTGACCCCACGGAATTTCATCGTTCAACCCATTTTTGTTGGACTGGACACGAAAAACCCATCTCTGTTCCTTCTCAAGGAGATGTCTTTCGTTGTCAATCTGTTCAATTACAGTCCACAGTATGTCTTCAGGTTTGTGACCACTTACCAAGAAGTGGTTTGTTAATTTGGTACTGGACTTTTTGCACTTGATTGTGCTTTTGTGTTCACCTATTCTTAACTTCACTGCCCTGCTCGTCATGCCAATGTATTCGAGTTTGCAGGGGCATGTGATAAGGTACACAACATTGGAACTATTGCAATTGCTGAATGTTCTTTGTTCCCATGTTGTCCCGTTGTTGAAGGTCAATTTTTTGCTTTTCCTGGTCAGACAGCATACCTTGCATCCGCCGCAGGGGTAATGCCCTTGTACAAAGTTAGGATTACCAGTGTTGTTCACCCTGTTGGCCTTTGGCCTAGTATGGACCAAAATATCCCTGACACTCTGTGCTCTTTTGTGCGAGAACATTGGTTTTGGAATTTCCAGGCCCCCGCTGTTAAGGATCTTCCAGTTTTTGTTAATTATTTTGCTCACCTGGTCAGAGTTGGTGTTGTACGTGGTCACACATATGGGTCTCTGCTCTTCCACTTTTTTGACTTTTTCCTCCAGGAGGCTTTCTCTGCAATTGTTCCTTGCTCTCTTATAGGCTTGATCAATGATCCTTGATGGATAGTTCCTCATTTTCAATTTTTTCTTTAGCTCTTCTGACTGAGTTTTAAAATTGGCAACTTCCGTACAGTTCCTGCGAAGTCGCAAGAACTGGCCGTAGGGGAGGTTATCCCTCAGGTGTCTCGGGTGAAAGCTCTGATACATCAAGAGACAGTTCTTGGAAGTACTCTAAAAGTGAGTTGTTGTCATCAATCTGCCATTCTTGGGGAAGATGTTCAAGTCCAGGAATACCAGATTGGTTTTTGTTGTGACGCTGGTGAATTTGAGGAATTCATCCTGATAGTTGAGCCATGTCAGGAACTGTTGGGCACTCTTATCATCGCCATCCCAGATGATAAGGATGTCGTCAATATACCTCTTCCAGGTCAGGATCCTTGGCCGGAAAGGGTTAATGTTGTTTAGTATTTTTGTAACCTCCAGGTGGTGAACATAGAGACCAGCTATGCTTGGAGCAAATGTGCTTCCCATGCTGGTCCCATGCTTTTGGAGGTACAAAGTGCCGTTATACTCAAAGAAATTCTCCTTGAGAGCCAGGGCGCAGCATTCCATCACCACGTTTCGTGGTGTTTGGTACTCCCAGTCATCTGCGAAGAGGACATCCTCAATTATCGCCAGTGAACACTGTGAACACTGGCGATAATTGAGGATGTCCTCTTCGCAGATGACTGGGAGTACCAAACACCACGAAACGTGGTGATGGAATGCTGCGCCCTGGCTCTCAAGGAGAATTTCTTTGAGTATAACGGCACTTTGTACCTCCAAAAGCATGGGACCAGCATGGGAAGCACATTTGCTCCAAGCATAGCTGGTCTCTATGTTCACCACCTGGAGGTTACAAAAATACTAAACAACATTAACCCTTTCCGGCCAAGGATCCTGACCTGGAAGAGGTATATTGACGACATCCTTATCATCTGGGATGGCGATGATAAGAGTGCCCAACAGTTCCTGACATGGCTCAACTATCAGGATGAATTCCTCAAATTCACCAGCGTCACAACAAAAACCAATCTGGTATTCCTGGACTTGAACATCTTCCCCAAGAATGGCAGATTGATGACAACAACTCACTTTAAGAGTACTTCCAAGAACTGTCTCTTGATGTATCAGAGCTTTCACCCGAGACACCTGAGGGATAACCTCCCCTACGGCCAGTTCTTGCGACTTCGCAGGAACTGTACGGAAGTTGCCAATTTTAAAACTCAGTCAGAAGAGCTAAAGAAAAAATTGAAAATGAGGAACTATCCATCAAGGATCATTGATCAAGCCTATAAGAGAGCAAGGAACAATTGCAGAGAAAGCCTCCTGGAGGAAAAAGTCAAAAAAGTGGAAGAGCAGAGACCCATATGTGTGACCACGTACAACACCAACTCTGACCAGGTGAGCAAAATAATTAACAAAAACTGGAAGATCCTTAACAGCGGGGGCCTGGAAATTCCAAAACCAATGTTCTCGCACAAAAGAGCACAGAGTGTCAGGGATATTTTGGTCCATACTAGGCCAAAGGCCAACAGGGTGAACAACACTGGTAATCCTAACTTTGTACAAGGGCATTACCCCTGCGGCGGATGCAAGGTATGCTGTCTGACCAGGAAAAGCAAAAAATTGACCTTCAACAACGGGACAACATGGGAACAAAGAACATTCAGCAATTGCAATAGTTCCAATGTTGTGTACCTTATCACATGCCCCTGCAAACTCGAATACATTGGCATGACGAGCAGGGCAGTGAAGTTAAGAATAGGTGAACACAAAAGCACAATCAAGTGCAAAAAGTCCAGTACCAAATTAACAAACCACTTCTTGGTAAGTGGTCACAAACCTGAAGACATACTGTGGACTGTAATTGAACAGATTGACAACGAAAGACATCTCCTTGAGAAGGAACAGAGATGGGTTTTTCGTGTCCAGTCCAACAAAAATGGGTTGAACGATGAAATTCCGTGGGGTCAGTTATAGAACCCCCGTACCCCTAAAGAACCCCTACTCTCTAAGGCACCCCCAACCGTGGCAAAGATAATAACAGAGGTCCTCTACTGGCATGTGGAACCCATCCCCTTTGGAATATAGCACTACGGGTGTATGACTACTGTGCTCAACCTTAGCACAGGGGTCAAGTCTCAACCCACATAATAATTATGATTTTCATAAACATATCCCACAGCGAATTTCGCTGTTTAATCTGTACACCCAATACTTTTAATAATTCAAGGCAGAGAACTGCGTAAAAATACCAAGCTAAATTTTATTACTCTTCATACATGTTTCCAGCAACTTGCAAGAACTTCAATACCTCCTAATCTAGGTCCACCACTATTGACCCTTTCATAATATTATGGCTTCCGTTCTATTTTGCTGTTGCATAATCTCCTCTGTCATAATTTGTGAATAGTGATCTGTTCTGCATTAAGATTGTCATTGTGCAGGTTAAATCTGAGTACCAACAGTATAAGTACAATCTTCCCTGTCATAATTCGTGAACAGCAATCAACTTCACATTACCGTGGGTAACGATAGACATAGAAGGGAGACTTCCGCATTTTGACCCTCCAATGTTCCATTACGGGTAGCCATTTTGGGTTAGCGCGCTAGTGTTTAGACACACCCGGCACCAGCGCGCATTGACGCTTAAATGATCCAGTGCTCCTAACACGCGAGCATTCAGCAGAGCGGCAACATCGGTAGAAGTAAGACTTAGTGATTATGCGGACAAAGTAAGTTACAGACCCTTACCCCAGGTCTTAAAACGAGTGGGTTTTGGGACACCTTTTTCCACTTCCCAAACAGTTTGAACAAAAAACGCTAAGGGCGTGGCTCTCTTTCTTGCAGAGCGCCGCGGTGAAATCCTACCGATTGTCAGCTCATGGGGCACCACGTACTTGCCACAACAGTATGTATGGTTACCATTCTAATGCAGGGGTGCGCCCTGGTTTGTGGGGACTTTCATTGTTTTATTGTCTCATTGACCATAACCTTATGACTAATATGAAAGATCGGGCTCCTCCTTTTTAATCCTGTGAAATGTTGTTGTATGCATTGAGTCGCGTTGATGTGTGTGTGTGGAGATAGAACCAGCCCTAATTACAGAGGGCGTGTACAAGTTCGGGAATTTACTCGGACAGGCAGGGGATGGAAGATTGAATCATCACTCTGTCCATAAAGTCTTGTATTAGGGCTTTAGGCAACGGGCTAATGAAATTTGAAATGAAGAATTGTGGCGCAGATAATTATGTAAGCGCAGTAACAAACCACAGTTACTACTATGAACATCTGTGTGTTTTTTGTCCACTGTTCGGTATCACCTACGTACAGCCAGGGGATGGCAGACTGAACCATCACTCTGTCCATAAAAGTTCAAAAGTCATTCTCTGTGTAATGGGTGAATGGATTTGATGAGTGAAATTGTGGCGCAAACAAGAATGAAAGCGCAAAATTCACAGCTATAAATGTAAATATCTGTGTCTCCCTTTTTTTCCCTTTTTCCTCACAGGGACCACATTTGGGTCACCTATTTTTGACAATTTTTGCTTCCCAGGGGGCCAGCTCATGCCCTGAAGCATAAAACTAGCAGTGGAATTTTACTGTTAGTTTTTAGAAAGACAGGCTGACAATACTTAGCAACTGAGCTTATTTCCGTAGGGACCAGTAGAAGGTCCTGATGAGTAGGCAGTAGGGGACTGCCTACGAAACATGTAGACCAGGTTGTAGCGATCGGCTCAACCCCAAAACCCCCTTCTTAATGTCCCCAGCTAGAGAAGCTAATAAATTGTTTTTTTCTACTAGCCAGAGGATTTTTAATTTTTGTACTCACACACATTGTTAGGTCCCTACACTTTCACTGACACCTTGCACCATCACATAGTCCTGTCACCACTTTAGTGCTCCCGCGTAGTCGGTCAGGTCGTAGTACGCCCCGCCCCGTAGAGGGACGGGAAGACCCCAATGATGAAGCATGACACTACTGGATTTTTTTAGTGTGTGAGGGGTATTTTAAAAAGCACATAGCGCTCTCATCTTTATCACCCTAAGAGAGAGTACTTTCACTATTTTTTCATCACTGTAAAACCAACAAATAAAATACATGTCCACACATTGATAGAATCTCTTTGTTTAGATATACACATTTTCCCATAGACACAGAATGGGCAAAACCCTTTGATGAATCTGGCCCTAAGTCTCTTCACATTTTGGAGAAAGTACAGAAACATATGCCTATAGAGAAATTACTCGTTTGGCAAAAACAAGACGCTGGACGAACAATTAAAGACAATTTGCCTCTTCAAAACAAAAAACTGTATCTACTAACTTTATGACTTCAAAAACATGTTTTGAAATTGTGTCATTATAACCCATTGGTTGGTCATCCTGGCCAAAAGAAGACAACAGAACTTGTTCAACGTAATTTCTGGGGGCCACATTGGAAAAAAGACACCCTAGACTGTATCCAAAACTCTGATGAATGTATTCGAGCCAAATCTGACCATACCAGTAAAGCAAGATACTTGTTGCCTCTCCCTACTCCACATCAGTTATGGGAAGACATCTCGATGGATTTTATAACAGATCTTCCAAAAGATCAAGGTAATTCCACCATCTTAGTCGTTGTGGATAGGTTGTCAAAGATGGCTCATTTCATAGCCTGTTCAGGCTTACCAACAGCATCAGAATTAGTTTCTCTTTTACTACAACATGTAGTACGAGTGCATGGACTGCCAAGATCCATCACTTCAGATAGAGGGACTCAATTCACTTTGCATCTGTGGAAGGCTTGGTGTTCAGCTCTTCACATCCAAAGCAATTTATCCACCAGCTTCCATCCAGAGTCGGATGGCCAGACTGAACGAATAAACCAAGTCCTTAAGCAATATTTGCGATGTTATTTATCAAAGACACTAGAATCTTGGGTGCGTTTGTTATGGGAAGCTGAATTCGCCTATAACAATCTTAACCATTCATCTAGAAATATGTCCCCGTTTTTTGCCAACCATGGATATCACCCTCGGTTCTTACCCTGTTTAACACCAGATCCTGAAAACGGTATGCCGGCTGTGACTTCTAAAATAAAGTACATGACTCAGCTTATAAAACATTTAAGGACAAATATCATAAAAGCAAAGGTAGTTTACAAAATAAACGCTGATCAAAAAAAGAAACCAGCTCCTGCATTTCAACCTGGATACAGAACATGGTTGTCCACAAAAAATCTGTAATTCAGAAACAAATATAAATGTCATCCTCCATTGGACCAGTTGAAATTCTAAAACAAGTTAATCCTGTAGCCTACAAATTGAAACTACCAAAAACTATGTCCATACACCCAGTGTTTCATACTTCCTTGTTGAAAAAGGCCTCCATGACTACTCCATACTGTCCACCACCCATTGTAATAAATGACCAGGAAGAATACGAGGTACAGAGGATTTTGAGTAGTAAACGTAAAAAGGGAAAACTTTGGTATTTAATCTCTTGGAAAGGACATGGACCTGAAGAGAACTCTTGGGAACCTTTTGATGCAGTGCATGCCCCACGTCTTGTTAGTCGCTTCTACAAACTACACCCTGATGCTTCAAGGTAGGAGGGGAGTTGTTTTTGTTGAGAAGGACTTTCAGGGCTCTCAGGTCTATTAGAGTGTAGGGCTGCTGTGCATTATTATTGTACCTCCAATTAGTGATGCTCAATTGCCTTTATATGGTACTTTTTTCATGACTTATCAAAAGAGCATGCATCTCACGGGGTTCATTGGTGCCACTGAATTTGCAAACATTCTACTGTGTTAGTGAGCTTTGCGAGTGCTCTATGTCATGCTCAAATATTGTTTACACGAAGATATCATGCCCAAAGTTGTTTTTATGAAAACACCACTTATCACTTGATCATTGTCAAGCCAGAACTGTTGCAGTATTTACAATGTGTATTTTGTGACTTCCATTTGAGTTAACAGAGTTAACATGCTGTTGTTTTGACAAGGACTTTGTAATTAACCTTTGCCTTGTCCTGAGTCAAATTTTGAGCAAACGCAGTAAAAATACACTCTGGCCTAGTGTACTATTGCGGCTCCCGTAGGGCATTTACTGCGCTTATAAATGGAGCCACACCATCCGCTCGGTGCGGATTAGGCTGGGCTCTCTTGAGAACTTTCCTTTGTTTCCTGCTCCTCCGCTATCCTGCCGTCGGAGTTCCGATTTCTTGCAGATTCGGCTGAACACATCTTTGAAGAGATGCAGGTAAGATCTCTTGATGAACAAAAGTTGTGCGTTTGTTCTATGATACCCTTGTTTGTCGAAGCTTGAATAACGATCTTGGACATTGCTTATTTAAGAACGCTTCTGGAAAATGTCAAATACTTAAATGCTAATGCTTAAGTAACGTTTCTGAAAAGACTGCCAAAATACTAAAGACAATAATTTCGATTTGAAGAAGCAGGAAGGTGCTTTGGATTCAAAAACTGATAACTCTCACTAGTTCCTGATATTTATATCGAACAATGGAACTTTGGTGTTCTTGTTAAACAGCTGTCAGTATTCTCCTCGAGACATTTGACTTCTTGAGATATACTAGGAAACTCAAATATTTAATATCCCACTTTAAGCCTATGTGCAAAGTGCATTATTAACCTCTGGTGAAGTTAAAGCCTATATTTTAACATTGAAGTGGATTCTAGTTTGCGTATAATGGATTAGGTATATGAAGGAATATTCCAGATCTGATGTGCAAGAATCCAGTTACCAAAGGCACTCTCACCACAGCAAGTTTCTTTTCACAGGTAATTGCAAACTTTAGTAAGGTCATGATTCATCATTATCATCACTAGTTAAATTAAAGATTGTGTTCTAAAAATTTCCTGCTGTGTTATTACAGATCTCCCTCCCCGCAGTACCCTCCCTTTCCCTCCGCTTGTCTGGCCATCCTGAACCTCTGATTTCTGAAGGTGGGCCATTTGAGGGTACTGCTCCCGAGGAACTTGGGATCCCGACATTGTTGGTCATGCTCTTCCGCAAAAGCTGATTTATTCCACATGTTATTTTCTTGCCCTATTGTGTATAACGTTTGGAAACAAGTTTGGTCTCAAATCAATTTGATTTTTGATAGTACATTTTCTTTCTCCGATACTAATGTTTTTCTAGGAAGTTTGTCACCCTGCTGGGAGAATGTTTTGCTTAATGTTAAAATTGTTGATTTATTACTAGCAGTTGCATTTCAGCAAATGGGAAAGATTTCTCTAAAATTTCTTATAGGGCATGGTGGTATGCTGTTTGCCATAATCACAGGTTAGACACTTCCTTTGTATATTCTATTCACATGGCGTCGAAAAGGTTGGATTTATGATCACCTATTACAATTTATTTAGATGTTTTTGCTAGTCGCTCTTTTCAATTACATCCAATTCAACAAGAAGTCTCCAAACCCCTGTGAAACGCCCTAATTGTTCCTAAAACATTTGATTTTTTAAGCATTATACATGATTATTTTTGATGTTTTATTACTTTTACTTCTATCCTTAAGCCCGATTCATTAATTACATTGTAGCTTTTTCTTCTGTATGACTTGCATTTATTGTAATAAACTATTTGTGACACCTTGTATCCTTTTTTAATAAAATCTTTATGTACTTAAAAAACTATATTGCCTACCAGTATCGATGGGTATGCAACCTTTACAACGCAACTTTTACCACGCAGTGCTGTTACAACGCATGTATTACAACGAAAACCATTACAACGCATTACACTGGGGGGCGCTCTAGGATAAGGAATAGTTTTAATTTACTATCCAACACCTTCCCTAGTGTCCACGGGGACTGGAGTTGGAAGAGTAAATTAAACTATTCACTATCCAGCACCCCCAAGTGTAATGTGTTGTAAAAGTTTTCGTTGTAACACTTGCGTTGTAACAGCATGCGTGGTAAAAGCATGCGTTGTAACGTCATACATCCGTATTGATGGCATGTAACTCCTACACTACTCCCTGTAGTCCTGTCTGATGTAACAATTCCTATAAACAGATTTACACACCTATGATTGTCTCTGTGCAATGTGTGTGTGATATAAAGTGCTCTAACACCTTACACTGGTATGAGTGGTGCTATAAAACTAAATGAACCCGAGAGACAGTGGTCTGGAGCCTTGAGGGGTACTGTTACAGGGCGGTGGTGAGGTAATCCCTTCAAGAGGTTGTCATTGGGGTGGGGGGTGCCAACAGACATTGTCGCACAGGGCTCCACCAGCGCTAAAGCCGGCCCTGCTCTACAGACTTTGGGGCAATACCCTAACACATGAGATCCTAACAGTAATTTAATCACATAGATGATTGCAGGTTTAATTAAGGATGATTTTTTGTTTGAACCATACATGACAATCTTTTACAACTAGAAAGTGGAAGATTTTGACAACAAAATTGGTGTAATGCCTATTCCCCATTGACATACATTGAAACAGAGGCACTTTGGCACTTTTCGACGGGAGATAGGTAAAATATAGCCCTTTTTTCGCTTAAAAAATGGAAGTCTCCTGCCTGATTCGGATCTGTTAGCATGTATGGTTTGGACGTGGGGAGTGATGCACCTTAAATGCCAATGAGGGCTTGAGGCTGAAATTCATTTAGACGTAAGGCCCACCTTTTGGTTCGGCGTTGATTTGCAGATTGACGTTCTGGCTGTGAGCTGCAAGAGTGCTACCCGGCCTGTCACGTTGATTTACGATTTCCGTTGCATGCTGGGAAGATGACAGGTTTGTGCTGCTGATAGTGAAAGCGGGATTTTCTATGCCTTCTGTTGCAGCGTTATCTTCGTGCTCTGCAGAATAAAATGGCAGCGGAGACAAGGGGGGTGAGTCACATGCAACCAAAGTGTATTTCAATGACAAGCAGAACAATTCCTTCTAGTAATTCTTCCACTCGTCCAAGTGTACCGTCCTCAAATGTCGCCAAAACCGAATGAGGTTAAAATTAACTCTTACAAAAAATGAATACATGATTAAAATAATTACAAATTGCAGCCTGACAAGCAAGAGCAAAATTTCGCCCACAGCCATTTGTCTGTAATTAGTTAATTAATCCTTACACAAATTATGAGCAATAACTCATCAGGCAAGGCTCACCCATCAGAAATTCAGCCGACTTGGATTTCTTCTGCTTAGTTTGCTTCAAAGCCTTCTGCTGGAACTTCTGGAGGGAAATTGTTAAATGAATAAATTAGCCAGAGAAGGAAGATCATCATTTACGATCCACAATTAACAAAGAATTTTGAATGCGGGATGGCATTGAAATGTCATTTAATTTGCATCCCTGCTAAAGTGGTCAAGCACTAATTGAACAACAGCGGTGGAAAAATTACATGAAGAAATAAGAAAAGTTAAAATAAATGCCAAATGAAGGTCATACAGAAAGGCTACAGCTTGTGTATTTTTTTGTAATGAATACAAAAAACCTTGTTTGAAATGCGGATCGCATAACACTGAAACTGCATGTCTACAGGCTCAGTAACTCCGATTAGTGTATTCAAAATTGTATTTAACACTATCTTTCTGCACCTTCAACGTTTACGGCACTTTTTTGACAAAGTGGTTGTGAGCAATTGTTTGATCCCCTTGTTTCCAAAGTCTTTAAAAGTCAAGTGGAAGAATTTCCCAAATTGCAACATTTAAAGCCCTCCATATAAGTGCACTGGGGCTTGTGATTTTGGTACTCTTACATTCAGCATTACGGAGTGCATGGTTATTGGCGATACACACAGTTGCTGCATATCATACCCGAATCATAGGCCTTCTTTTTCAGGGATAAATTCGCCACGTTTGAAGTGGAACAAGCAAGAGGCACTGGAGGTAATACACTGATTTCTTACTGGTAATCTTCATTACTCTTAGTCCCATACCTCCCAACTTGAAGAACAATCTCACTATGTGAGGAGGGTGCGGGGCCTTGAACAGGGAGGGGCCTCATGCTGTGACTGTGGTGTTTTCAAACCCCTTAATGGTCGTCAGCAGTTCAAAGTCTCAGAAAAGCATGCTGGAAAACCACTACTTTCAGTGGTTTTCAGCCGTGGCATAACGAAACCTGAGGGTGCCCCCCTGCAAAGTGCATGGATGGGCCCCCTTCCAGACTTACCCATAGCTGCCAAGGTTTCAGACTGCTATGTGTGACATATTCAAAATTTCAATGCAATTATGAGTGACATTTTGATGATTATGAGTGACACTTTCTTGCGAGCAAACAACATCAAGCAATGAAGAAAGGGAAACATAAAAATGGGCAGACTGGCCTGTACGCTTGCCTGGAAGAAGGCCTGACCAAGAGTTAATGAACAGCTTTACCTCACTAAGCAGAAATTGAAGTTCTCAGCCGGCAGGGCCCGTTCAGCAGTAACCTTACTTAAAAGTAGGCCAAGGGGGTTAGTACTCATACGTTAGAGGTTGCCTCCCCCTACCCCACAGGGACATTAGAAGTAGCAACAGAGAGGCCCAGCCATCCCGGATTGACACTCCAAGGCCTAAGCTGACAGTCATGCAGCCGTGCTGCTAAAATAGAGACTGAGTTAGTCATTAAATACGAAGTACGGGCACAGGGCAGCAGAGAGAGTAACACCCCTAACCAACACCCTAGGGGTGCTACATTTGGCCCCAGGAGTGTGCGGGGGCGGGATTTTGATCGATATCTTGTCACCCTTGATCTAAACCCCGTTCTGGTCGACTGAACCTTTATTGCCTGTCATTGAGGGAAGAAAGTGCATCTCTTACCAGGTTAGTTCAATCAATCATGGACTCCGCTCGGAAGAACCACAAACTACTTCTAGCTTTCAAGGATTTATTATAAGGTTAGGGTAAGTTGCAAATACAAGCATCTCAGCATGATATTCACCAAATACATGGGTACGATTACATACATGTCCTCTCTGAAAACCCTCAGACGAGCAAAGAAAACTACCAGGACTAGCTCCAAAATTAAAAGAGCTGCAAGCATAGACACGTATTGTGATCTCTCAATCATTTACAGCCGGAATAAAAGGGTCAGGTTAGGCTGTCCCTACCCTGTTCTAGATGGTATCCCTACTTAACAGAATCTCAACCTACCAAAAGGTGTCAGCGGTGAATGACTCCCTGGGGAGATCACCCACTCTTAGTATCTAGATGAAAACCTATGATCACCAGTCATGACCCCTCTCTGCCTACCCATCCGCTCTCTAAAGGGTCCTCAGGCATCTGCTCTAACTCCACCCAGGGGTGCTGTCCCTAATACAAAAACACAATCTCATTTGAGACGCCCCTCGAAAGACTCCCCTCACGTGATGTTGCTTCTCGCTTTTTCCATGATGATCCTCATTGGGGCCTCGTGCGTTAGAGTTGACCTTGCTTCTCAGACTCTTCTCCGGCCCGCCGATACCCCTTAAAACATTCCTAAACCCTCCTCCATGTCTGTTTCCTTTCCCTGAACAACCTTCTATTCATTCGAAGTATAATTGGATCCCCCTTCTCACTTGCAGACAGACATCTGCAGCTAGGATCCCAATTCTCATAAACTTCTAACAGAAGTTTGCAACATTCCGTCTCGGCGCACTTGGCTCATACTAATACGTGTAAATCAAGCATGGCTAAACATTTCAGGCCTACAACATTTCTCATAATGATTATATTCTTCATGTTAATACTCTACTTTATGATTAGGTAAGCACATCTATAAAATATAAACCTATCGAAAACAGACTAAATATCATTTAGTGCAATCCACGTCGTGCAAATGAATACCATTCCCAACCCTTTCAGCTCTAGCCCTGAGGCCTACATCGTTCTTTGCTTGCAGCATGTCATCCTTACATTTTAGCAGCTACACGACATGGATCTGGATTAATCACGTCTAAAGAGGTTATACATTTTCACACATCTCTGCATTAGTTCCACTTCTATATAATATCTCTAGATTAACTACACATTTCAAACTATAGATGAATATTCTCGGCACTCATGGCATTTCTCTTCATGATTGTGCGTACTACGTGTAAGTGTGATGCACTACTACAATTCGTTCAGTTTGCGCTCTCTCAGTTCCCCCCTTTGATGACCTCTAGGGGTCATCACCAACATTTAAACTGAACTAATTGCTAGTGTTCCTCGTTTCTGTGTTTCTAGAGCCCTCAGGCTCCTATACTGATTGTCTTGTATTGCAGCTAGTCTCTGTAGCTGTTCTCTCCGGGCTCTCTCCAATCTCTTTGATCTATACCATTTGTATGCCCTCACCAATCCCCACAAAATGATCACACAGATCAATATTATGATGATAGGTTTCAGCACATACCATACGAAGCTCTTTCCCAAGTTGGCGAACCAACCTCCGACTTCACCCATTCCATGGCCCACTTTTTCCCAAACGTTTTCTCTACTCAGGTCTTCGATCTCTTTGTGAATATTAGTTATGTTCATGATAACCTTCTCCAGGGGCTTTGAATTGTCTGGAATGTAAGTACAACATTCCTGGACCTTCAAAGCCTTACAGACTCCGCCCTCTTTTGCTAGCAGGACGTCTAATGCAAGACGGTTCTGAAGCACCATGGCCCTTATCGATTGCATCTCTCCTTCCACCAACATTAAGGACCTAGCAGTGCTAGCAGACAATCTGTCTACGACTGTTGCCAGTCGTCTAATCTTGACATCATTGAGGATCAGTCCTAAAAGAGGAAATACGGCTCCAAATACATCTTCAACCATTTCTGCATCTCCCAGGTCTCTTCTCCCCCTTGCTGAAGCCTTGCCCTCGATGATCTCTAAGTCTTGGGCATGATATATTTTGGGGAAGATAATTGCCAAATAACATGAGCCATACCAGTTGTCAGGCAGTCTCACGTAAGCATTTCTTCCACACACAAAATATACATTTGGAATTACTTGCATTCCTTTCAAGAAATCTTTTGTATAATATTCTAAATTGAAAGCATGTTCACAACTGACTTCTCCTACGTATACATTTTCATAATACGTTTTGGCTCTGTGAAGACATAACTTTCCTCTCTGCGTTTTATCCAAAGCTATTGGACCACTACTACCCTTTCTCTTGTGTGCCTTCTCTTCTTCGGTCCAATCTGTTTTCCATTGTCCTGATTTTTTCAAAATCTTTTGCCTTCTGTATCGATCGTCCACCTGCCCTATAAACTTCTTCTCGACCTCTGACACCTTGCATGTCAAATTATTTCTGCGGGCATGTGAAGTATCTAAGGTAATCCAAGGAATGAAGAACTTGGCCAATCTGTCTTCACTCTTCCAGTAGTCCCATTTATTCATCTGTTTGTAATTTGGGACTTCTGGTAACACTGAATCATAATTGGAGAAATAGTATTCAAAACTATCTCTCCCATAAAATATACTAAGCAATAAGCTACATGTAATACCATATGTCAGCGGGAGGTGATGGTATCTAATGCCTTCATCTACAGACGCCGGCAACTGCATGCAGACATAACAGTCCTTAACCTCCATGGCATCCACATATTCATACAAAAGTTTAGCATAAGCGTTTGACCTAAAATCGCCTTGGGACTCATCCATATGTAACCTACGGGCTTCTGCTGCTAATAACGCCTTCTCCTGTATGTTTTCTCCTTTCTCACCAACAACAGTGGGTTTTGGTGTCACCACAGACTTCTCGTCTGATACCCTTGCCTCCCTCTCATGTCCCACTACATATGAAACTGTGACTACTAAAGCTATTAGAAGTATCACTCCTACTATTAGTGTGCCTATTATACATTTGGCTCTACGATTCGGGGTGCCGGCTTCCATTTCGTCAGACAGTAGGATTTTTTTCCTTGCTCCAACGCAAAAGTTCTTTCTTTCTCTTTCCTTTACAGTCTCTTTTGCTCCTTCAGTCTTTAAAACCCCACGACTGGAAGCTGGCAACTCCTTTGCAAAAGTCTTTAAGCTTTTAACACAGACAACCCTAGCCCTTCTCCAGCAACTTATAGGAAGGTCCCTAAGATTCTCTGCTCCCTGGGCGCTAGGTAATCTTCTTTTTCTTGCTTATTTACAAAAGTCTTTCAGCATCTACAATTAATTTCGGACCTGCGGCTTGAATAGCATAGTTCAATATTTCCAAACGAAGAACGTGCTCTTCATGGCTGGTTATCTTTGTCCCAAAGTCGGGGAATTGCAATTCAGTGAAAAACATGTGCTTTAACATGCTCAGGCGGGGAGGGCTGGGGAGTGTGAAAGTTAGTGACCCTTCTGCTTCGACTCCGGGTACTAACAGCTGTACTTCCACCGTGATGATGGGCTCAGAGCTGGACACCACCACCGCTCGTATCCTCCCTGTCTCCCGCGCCAAAGACATTTGTCGCCAGATATGTCCACTCAGGGGTGGCGTATCTTCTGCTAGGCACACGTACTCTCCTTGATCTTCTTAGATCTGGTGCTTCAGAGCCCTGAGCACCTTCTTCCTGGTCTGAATCTTCGGATATTGGAGGGAGGGTTCTCTCGGGAGTCGACCTCAGGCTTGAACTCCTTCTTTGAGGCCAGCTGGCTTCTCCACGTCTTACCCTCCTGCTCCTTGTCCTCCTGCTTTGTTCTCGCTCTTCTTCAGCCTGGTCAGTATCTGATTCGTACTCCCAGCTACTTTCTCCTTCAGTAGCGTCGTCTGTTTCGCTGTTGTACGGACCGTCCTCAGGCTGATCAGACTCGTTCCCTGCTTCTTCTGGCACCTCTACAGCTTGGCTTGCCCCCTCTATGGCTTCTCGGTCCGCAGCTGGGCTCCTATCCGAGAGAGGAGCAGTTTCTTCTAGAGGTGCTGGAACCCTCCGCGTATGCGACGTGTGGATCCAATTGGGCAGGCCTCCCACCTTCACTGCGGTGTTCGTGATCAGGATGATCTGATAGGGCCCTCGCCAGCGAACATCCAGGCAGCTTCTTCTCACGTGCTTTCGCACGAGCACCCAATCACCAGGGCACAGGTCATGGCACGGGTCCTGGCACGACGGAACTTCGGCAGCCTGCACCTGAAGGGACACAGAATGAATGGCGTCAGACAGCCCCTTACAATAGTCCAGGATCATATCATCTGTGATGTTTAACAATGCAGTAGTTGGTACAGATGGCAACCTCATTGCTCTCCCCATTAACACCTCATGAGGCGACAGTCCCGTTCTTCTGTCTGGGGTACTACGGAGGCTCATAAGGACCAGTGGCAGAGCATCAGGCCAACTCAGGGACGTAGATGAACACATCTTTGCAATTCGGGCCTTTATGGTGCTATTTATCTGTTCCACGATTCCTGATGCTTCTGGTCGGTAACTACAATGCAATTTCTGATCCATGTTCAGGGCCGCACAAATCATCTTCATAAGCTCGCTGTTGAAATGCGTTCCCCTATCTGATTCCAAAGAGGCCGGCACCCCGAATCTGGGGATGAGTTCCCTAAGCAGTAACTTGGCTACTGTGAGGGTGTCACACCTGCGTGTGGGGTATGCCTCGACCCATCTGGAAAATACGCAAACAACCACCAAGACATAACGGAGGCGGTTGCACCTTGGCATTTCAATAAAGTCTAACTGCATCCGATTGAATGGACCTCCAGACCTCCCTATGTGGCTCAGTGCAACTGGTGTTCTTTTACCTACGTTTAACTGCTGACAGGTCACACAACGTTGGCACACTGCTTCGGCTGCTACACTGAATTTAGGATTATACCAGGTCTGTCTAAATACCCTCAGCATAGCGTCTCTCCCTAGGTGTACTGGACCATGGATTTGTCTAGCCATTGGGCTCACCAGCTCATTGGGTAACACTGCCCTTCCATCTGCGGAGACCCAGAAATGAGCCTCACCCATCACACATCCTGCCTTTTCCCATGTTTGTTTTTCAAAATCCGGAGCATTTTCTTGCATGCATTTCAGCTCATCCCAAGTGTCGACAGTTTCCAATATCATGGCTAATTCAGTTCTTACATTTATTCCACCCACTTCCACCTCTGTGAAAGAGTACCCTTGTTCCGCGCAATACCTCGCAACTTCGTCGGCATATCTGTTGCCTTGTGACACGAAGTCCATATTTCGAGTATGAGCGGTACATTTCACAACTGCAATCCCTGCTGGACATTGCAAAGCTTCTAACAGTAGACGCACAAACTCTCCATTTCGAATGGGAGAGCCTGAAGACGTCATGTAACCTCTTTGAGACCATAACTGCCCGTAATCATGAACTACCCCGTAACCGTATTGGCTGTCGGTGTATATGGTGACTCGAATTTGGTTGCTTGCCAGGCAGGCACGCGTCAATGCAATAATCTCGGCTACCTGAGCGGAGTGTACTCCTTCCAGGCATCCGGCTTCCACAACTCCAGAAATTGTACAAACAGCGTAAGCTGCTCTCAACTGCCCAACTTCGTCTCTTACGCATGAGCCATCGACAAAGAAAATTTTATCGGGGTCAGTCAGTGGCTCATCCACGATGTCAGGTCTCGGTTTGGTGCATAGTTCAGTCACATCGAGGCAATCATGGTCTGTACATTCATCATCATTGATATCACTTGGGAGAGGCATCAAGGTAGCAGGGTTCAAAACAGAGCATCTCTTGAGGGTCACGTTCTCTGCAGCAAGAATGACTTGCTCATAGCGCGTGAGCCTGCTGTTGGTCAGATGCTGTGTTTTGGTCCTGGTCATCAACAGTTCAACAGAGTGGGGCACGTACACCTCTAACGGGTGCCCCATCACGATGTTCTCACAACGCTCGATACTGACACCTGTTGCGGCAACGGATTTAAGACATCCGGGCAACGCTGCGGCTACTGGGTCTAAAGTAGCTGAGAAATAGGCAACTGGTCTACGGGCATTCCCATGAATTTGGACCAACACAGACAACGCACAACCCTCTCTCTCACAACAGTAAAGCAAGAATGGTTTATCGTAATCAGGCATTCCCAGAGCAGGAGCACGACACAGGTCCTCTCTCAGCTGCAGGAACGCCATCAAACAGTCTTTGTCCCATGGTACCGGATCACTCACTTCCTTGTGCGTCAGTTTTTGCAAGGGTTTTGCTTTCAGTGAAAAGTTGGCTATCCACTGTCGGCAATACCCCACCATCCCTAGGAACATCCTGACTTCTCTCTGTGTTTTGGGCGCATTCATCTTCATGATCGCCTCTATTCTGTCTGGTGACACTTTCCGTTTGCCTTTCTCAATTCTGTGCCCCAAGTACTGCACTTCTGTCAGGCAGTACTGCAATTTTCCCGGGGACACCTTGTGCCCATTTACAGCTAGGTGATTTAACAAAGCAATGGAGTCCTCCCTGCAAGCTTCTTAAGTTTCTGACGCCACAAGTAGGTCGTCTATGTACTGGACCAGAACCGACTTCTGGGGCAGAACTAGACTTTCAAGATTTTTCTTCAATAGCTGGTTAAAGATCGATGGGCTCTCTGTATACCCCTGGGGGATACGACACCATGTTAATACGCGATTTTCCAGCTTAAAAGCGAAAAGGAAATGGCTATCCTCGTCCAATGGGATCGAAAAGAAAGCCTGGCAAAGATCTATCACAGTGAACCATTCGGCCTGGAACGGTATCTGAAACAGTATCACTGATGGATTCGGTACCACTGGACAACATGAGACAACTATGTTATTAATCTTTCGGAGGTCTTGCACTATCCTGAATTTCCCATTTGGTTTCTGCAAACCCATAATCGGGGAATTGCATGGACTACCCACGATTTCCTTCAATATTCCCTGCTTAATCATGGACTCGATCACAGGCTTTATGCCTGCAATCGTTTCTGGAGTCAATTTATATTGGGGTGTTCTTGGAAACTCGGCATGTGGTTTCACTACAATTTTCACTGGGTCCACTCCCTTGACCAGTCCGATCTCTTCCCCAGTGAAATCCCACACTTCTGGTGCTACCGTCTCTCTCAGATCCCATGGGAGCTCATCCACGGTCAAAGTGGGATACAGCTCCACACATATTCTTGAATTTGCGACTTTGAAGTCCGCATCGTCATCATTGGTCAACACCTCCACTCCTTGTGGGGTGCAGTATATTGTACAATTTAATTTGCACAAAAGGTCTCTTCCTAACAGACATACAGGACTCGAATCGCAAACTACAAACTGATGCTCATCGCTGTATTTCCCTATTTTCACCTGCACTGGTTCTGTCAATGGGCTAGTCATTCTCCTGTTTGCGACCCCCACCACTTGTATGGTCTCTCCAGACATGGGCAGGCCTGGAACTGCGGCTGATCTTATCGTGGATCGAGTGGCTCCTGTGTCCACTAGGAATGTCGTGAGGCACCCTGCCACTTCGGCCTCAACGTAGGGTCCCCTTTGGTCCACGTCTAAGGCTGCCCCGAGGGTACAGTCTTCTCTTTCCACTCTCTGTCCTGTTAATGGATCAACGTAATAGCATTCTTCCCCTCCTACAAACAGAGGCATCTGTCTATATGTCTTACCCATGGTCCCTACCCTGGGTGGCTGGGGGAACTGGGCTCGTGGGGGTGGGGTCCCCCCTTTGAGCACCTTTCCTTGGTAGGGTGTTACCCCTCTCGCCGGAGTACTCTGAACCTCTTCCTCCTCTACCTCCTGTTCTCCAATTTCAACGTTGTAGGGACACTCGCGTTTCCAATGCCCCACCTCGTTACACTGGTGGCATCGAGTCGTTTTCTTCAATGCGGCTATATTCACCCTTGGTCTAAAGGTGGAGTTCTCCTCATTGCCCTTGTTCTGACTATACTGTTTCTTACCCCCAGTTCCTGTTCCCTGTTGCTGTTGCTGCTGTCCACCCTTACCAGCTGACTGCATCTGCACCACCATCAGTTTCTCCTTTAGCTTCTTTGCCTTGGAGTCTATCTCATCACAACAGTACCTGGCATATCTCAGAATTTCATCTAAAGGTTTATTTTGCCAACAAATCAAGTGTTGCTGAATCATTAAACTAATATCCGGTCTTAACCCCAAGACAAACTTAGACACGAACTGCCCTATGTCTTTCGGGTCCATTACATCCAACCCGCTATATTGTTTAAACGCTTTCAGCAATCTCTCGTAATATTCATGAACAGTCTCCTTGGGTTCCTGTCTAGTTCGATCTATTTTGACCCAATCTATGTCCTGCATTGGCACCTTGTCTTTCAGCCAAGTCATCACTCTCTCGTATTTTGCCATTACTATCTCGGACGGTCCATTAGTCCGTGCATCTCTCTCTGGCTCTGTTGTGGGCCACTCAGCGCTAACCTTACATGCTGTCCATAAGTCTCCCGGTACCACTATGTCAAACAGGGTGTTCAGATCTATCCATAGGACTTTTGAGATTTTTACAAACCTCTCTACTTGCTTATACCACTCTACTGGGTTCTCCCTCAATTTAGGGAAGGAGTTGGTAAAAGCTGCCAAGTCCCCCCTGCTCCATGGCACATGTACCTAGTTCCCATTTGCAACCTCACGCAAAGGGTATGCCTCTATTCTCTGTAATCCTCCTGGTGTCATACCAAGCATGCTTCTCCTGATGGTCCCCTTCTTGGACCACCTTTCCTCCCACTTATCTAGTGCCCTCCACGTCCTTATCCCAGTGATCAGTTCCCTTATGTGTGTTTTCAATCCTATTGTTCTTCTCTCATCTAGGTCTCGGTCTGAATAATGTAGCCTGTGGTTACCCTGTAATGCTTTGGTCCTTGACAGGTCCACCATATATTTGCCTGCCAGTTCAACTAACTTCTCATGGGTTGTTCTCGCCTTTCGAGTGATGTCCTTTGCCATGAACAGTATTTCATCCTGCTCATACATTTCCATTCTTTCTAGAGGTAGGGTACCATCTATCATGTCATCCAGATCTGACTTTAAGCTGGCGACATCGAGTCTCTTGGCTTTTATCTCAGCCCGCAGTATGTCTTTCGAAGGGGGTTCACTGGCCTCTCTACCATCCCAACTCCGAGCCCTACGCTTGGGCTCAGGAGAGTTAAGGAGAGTTCTCCCTTGCTCCCATTTCTCTAGGTCCCATGCTCGGCCATCCGATCTTGGAAGGTGATGGAACACGGGCCTGTTACCCCCAATCTTATTTTGTCCACTCTCTCTTTCTTCACTCTCCACACGGCCAGTTTCCCTGCTATTCTCCCTTCGGTTGTCATTCTCTCTCTGTCTAGTGTCACTCAGTATTTGGTAAGATCCCTCTCGGTTCCCCATATCCCCTGGACTGCGTTCTTCTCCGTAATCGCATGGGGTATGGCGAGGCCTCTTGCAACTCCCGTTCTGTCCACTATTCCCAGACACATAGTGGGTGCACTTGAAACTGTTTCTATACTCTTGAGTTCTCCTGTCTCCTTCACTGTGCATTTGGCGAGACACCCCCCCACACTCAGGGCTCCTATTTTCCAGGTCTGGTCTACTTCTACCCCTGGAAAGATGGGTGTCCCCCCTACTGTCCTGACCCCTCCCGTCCCACTCCGGACTGCTCTCTTCAGCCCCGCAGTGAGTCTGGGCTCTGCTATCTTGGCTTTCCCTTTCAGCTTCTGCTGCTATGATGCTCTTGTGAGCCTCTACTGCTTCATCCCACTTCTTCATGTATTCGCTTAGCTCTTGAAAGGATTTCCGTCCTGATCCCCTCATATCCTCCGGCCATCTAGGGCCCCCCGGACCTCCCTTCTGATCTTCTGCTGTATGTACCAGGGTGCTCCAATCCCTTGGCCTTGGCAGTTGATTTGGAGAATTGGCCATGTCATTCCTCCTTGCCATCTCCGCTCTTTCCCTGTCCCTCCGTACCTGTTCCTCCCCTCTACCTCTTTCTGGGTCATAAATCGATACTATAGGGCCTATAGTAACAGGTACTTGCAGGGCATCTGGTAGTGCGTAAGATGAGGCACACTCCGTTTCCGGCACCCGTTGTACCACAAACCTTCCGACCACCTGCTGCACCGGACTAGGTTGGGACAGTTCCTTCTTTGCAGTGGGATCCCAGTCGGTAATGGGAAGCGGTCTATTCTCCCCTATGCTGGCCCCCCCTCTCCTCCAGTCTCACCATTCCCTGTCTCTTTGTTATACGGGGGTGGCCTATCTGTCAGTAACCTATTTATCAGGCTGTCCTCTGTCTCACTCTCATTGTCTTCTTCTAATGGGCTTTTGTTTCCTGGCACTTCTAATACTGGGTACAGTTTGTTTACTTCAATGTTATGCACTCTCCATCTTTTAGCATCCGCATCCCATTTGGCATCCTGCACTGCTCTTACCGATCGTTTCACCCTCTCCTGTCGTCTATTCAGGTTCCTCTCGTGCGCTGCCCTAATCCAGGCATTGAGAGCTTCAAAGTGGGTCGGTCTAGGCATAGGTCTCATTGAGGTCATGACTGCTTTCAATCTATGTAGCACCTCTAATCTGAATGTCCCATACTTTGGAAACGTCAATTCCTCATTTGCTTCCGTAATCTTACTCCACTCTGATATCCACATTATAGTGTGAAGCCCAACATTTGCCGCCATATAATAAGCCGGCGTACCCTCCGGCGGGGCTTCTTCCCCTTCATAAGATCTCCGCCTCTCTCTTTTAAACGCCGCTCTTAACCATTTAAAACACTTCATGATTATACGCACAATTTCCAGCCTCACTATTCTATTTACTTCCTGATGACAATCCACCAATCCTAGCGCGGCTTTGCTAGCTGGCCTATCACAGCGCGGTCTTGCTCCGGCCGGCCAATCCCAGCGCGGCACTTTCTGACGTCACTCGTCTCCGCTTCGCAGCAGCACCCCTCCTTTCTCAGCTCATCTCCCGGTCATGCATGCGTCCCATTCATACACTGAAAAATGACTACTTCCGACCAAGCCGTCACTTCTCTTGACTGTACGTCCACAGTCTATCTGTAATTGTCACACCAATTGACGAAACGTCCTCCGTCTCTCTGATAGGTTGCTTACACACAGTAACTTCCGACCAGCGTCCGTTACTCATACACTCACTCTTACGTTCCCCCTATCACGGTCCTGCGGGCGATCAATGGTACCTCATGACCCCCTTCACTCTGGTTGACCATTACTCTGGATGTCCGATACACCCGAACCACTTAAGCTCTCCTTGAACTCAAGATTTCCACCGGTTGCGCGCGCTCACAACCTGTTCCACAATCACTCTACAGGCATTCAACTCCGCCAGACATTACAACATAGATACAACACAAAAACACCGCAATCTAACACGCATGACCCTTTATACTCACTCTCGACCGATACTGCTGCTTTTCTGTCTCACGTCATCCGGACCTTCTTCGGCGGGCGGCTCTTCCGATCATCGATCTCTAGGGGCCTTGGGGTAATCTAACCTGGCCTAGATCACCTTCCTCAAGAAGGCAACCATCCTCTGCTACCAACTGCGGGGGCGGGATTTTGATCGCTATCTTGTCACCCTTGATCTAAACCCCGTTCTGGTCGACTGAACCTTTATTGCCTGTCATTGAGGGAAGAAAGTGCATCTCTTACCAGGTTAGTTCAATCAATCATGGACTCCGCTCGGAAGAACCACAAACTACTTCTAGCTTTCAAGGATTTATTATAAGGTTAGGGTAAGTTGCAAATACAAGCATCTCAGCATGATATTCACCAAATACATGGGTACGATTACATACATGTGCTCTCTGAAAACCCTCAGACGAGCAAAGAAAACTACCAGGACTAGCTCCAAAATTAAAAGAGCTGCAAGCATAGACACGTATTGTGATCTCTCAATCATTTACAGCCGGAATAAAAGGGTCAGGTTAGGCTGTCCCTACCCTGTTCTAGATGGTATCCCTACTTAACAGAATCTCAACCTACCAAAAGGTGTCAGCGGTGAATGACTCCCTGGGGAGATCACCCACTCTTAGTATCTAGATGAAAACCTATGATCACCAGTCATGACCCCTCTCTGCCTACCCATCCGCTCTCTAAAGGGTCCTCAGGCATCTGCTCTAACTCCACCCAGGGGTGCTGTCCCTAATACAAAAACACAATCTCATTTGAGACGCCCCTCGAGAGACGCCCCTCACGTGATGTTGCTTCTGGCTTTTTCCATGATGATCCTCATTGGGGCCTCGTGCGTTAGAGTTGACCTTGCTTCTCAGACTCTTCTCCGGCCCGCCGATACCCCTTAAAACATTCCTAAACCCTCCTCCATGTCTGTTTCCTTTCCCTGAACAACCTTCTATTCATTCGAAGTATAATTGGATCCCCCTTCTCACTTGCAGACAGACATCTGCAGCTAGGATCCCAATTCTCATAAACTTCTAACAGAAGTTTGCAACATTCCGTCTCGGCGCACTTGGCTCATACTAATACGTGTAAATCAAGCATGGCTAAACATTTCAGGCCTACAACATTTCTCATAATGATTATATTCTTCATGTTAATACTCTACTTTATGATTAGGTAAGCACATCTATAAAATATAAACCTATCGAAAACAGACTAAATATCATTTAGTGCAATCCACATCGTGCAAATGAATACCATTCCCAACCCTTTCAGCTCTAGCCCTGAGGCCTACTTCGTTCTTTGCTTGCAGCATGTCATCCTTACATTTTAGCAGCTACACGACATGGATCTGGATTAATCACGTCTAATAAGGTTATACATTTTCACACATCTCTGCATTAGTTCCACTTCTATATAATATCTCTAGATTAACTACACATTTCAAACTATAGATGAATATTCTCGACCCTCATGGCATTTCTCTTCATGATTGTGCGTACTACGTGTAAGTGTGATGCACTACTACAATTCGTTCAGTTTGCGCTCTCTCAGTTGTGAAGGCAATGGCTTGGTGATCCCAGCCTGCTCGGATTGGTGTTCTGAGGCCATGACTGCCTAATAATATTGCAGCTGAACGGCGTTGCTAAAGGCCAAGAGGGACAGCAGAGGGGATGGCATCCCTGAGCCCCCTGCATGTGAGTGGACCTAGACAGGGGCCAAAATCTTGCTCGGTACACCTGTGAGCATGGTGGTGCTGTGGAGTGAGGGCCTGACTGCCCCAGCAAACACAAGACCCCGATCACTCAGCTGGAGCCCTCCAATACCTTTGGGCCGAGTTAGCGCTATCAAACGGCTCAACATTCAGTGGGACAACACTGCGCATCAGGATATTAACTGGGCTAAAGTCAGACAAAAAAAGGTGCCACTGCCACCACCGGGCCAAGACTGCCTGCCGGTCCGGACCTGTTAAATGGCCTTAAGTACACTCACTCACAGAGACATTTTTGGCTTGATGTGCACGATAATTAGACATTGGGGGCATGCATATGTGACCTTTACCTCGTAAATTCCAATCAGACTGACTCGAGCCGACCCTTCACTGATAACGCAGAGTATTGTATAATGTAACAGGCAGAAGTTGACTCAAGTGTTCTCTTTATGATCTGCTCTGACTTTACTTGCGCGGCTGATTTGAACTTTGTGCAGACTACATACAGAGCTATTGTACATAACTGTACGCAGACTGAATAAATTGCTGCTCCTAAAAGTAAATTACAGTTGGAAGACAAGAAGAAGGAGTGCATGACACTTCACTTACTTTGTCAGCTGCGAGCACAATTGATGGTGCGGGCCAGCCGTGATGATTACCCTGGCATAGTCCCAGGCAGCACTACGGCCGCATGCCAGATCGGACACTCCTCTCCGACCGACTTGCATAGTATTGGCAGTACTGGCTGCACTGGACTTGCTGCAGGCTGCACCTGAGCCGAAACAGTCATGCTGATACACCACAGCGGCCGAATCATAACGCCGGCCGGGCCGCGTGCTGAGAGCTGCAGCAGCAAGCCTAATGTGCTGTCTGCACAAAAACTGAAACTATGCCGCGCAGCCGCGCATTCCCACAGCACCTATGGTGATTGGGCAAATTAAATCATGGCGCAGGCTCATGACTTCAAAGAATGCGCGTTATCGGACAAAACACTATAGCTAGCCAGGTGCTGAGCCAGCCCCCTTAAGTCTGTCGGACGAGAAGAGCCAGCAGCCAAGTTAAGAGCTGTGCAGTCAGTGGAGCTCACTCTGGAGCTCTCGGGTTATGGTACTGTGCTGAGGGGCCATAAATAAACACAAGAATGTCTCCACCCGGAATAAATCAAGACAGTGCTGCTAAGGTCACCAGGAATACAATCTCCCTCACTGAGGACAAATGATCAAAAAGCAATATTTGTGAGGAGTAAATCCATAAATAGATACTTTAATCAATATTCATATGTACAATATAATGAACATCAAATAAGATATAACAGCAAAAATACATTTCCCCACAAGGTTCAATCAATTTCACACTCAAACATACAGCATATATTCCACATTCACACAATCACATTCGTCCTGATCCTAGAGGATCGCCAGTCAAGAAATAACAAACAAATGGATAAAGACGGAAAACCACAAATTATATAAACAGTTACAAAATATCAATTTTGAATTAAATCAATTGCTTCACAAATTCATAATAATTTAAAAGATGATTAAATAATGCTCAAGTTGTCAGTAAACGTCCAACAGTGACCAAATAGAAACATGACTATATACAGGCTAGCTAATTCTGGAAAAACATAAATA
The DNA here is from genome assembly GCF_964263255.1 of Lissotriton vulgaris. Classification (NCBI taxonomy): domain Eukaryota; kingdom Metazoa; phylum Chordata; class Amphibia; order Caudata; family Salamandridae; genus Lissotriton; species Lissotriton vulgaris. Next base: position 720,631,430 of record NC_141691.1, read on the forward strand.
TGTGGTAAAATCCAATGAGTAGAGTCAGTGCCGAGGGGGCCCTAAGGAGCTCGGGCACCCCCCACACTGCAGGGGCTGCGGGGGCCTTTGTTATACCCCTGGTTTTCAGCTATTTTCCTCTGCCACCGTGTGATATGGGCTCTTCACCGGATGACCATTTGAAGCGGGCTAATATTGTGTGTCACACGGTGGCACCGTGTGAGTTGGCAAATATATAGTCCCACTTTTCCTCACTCCACTATTTATGGCCCACTCACCTGCTTTACATGTTTCAGTCTGGTGATGGTTTGAATAGTTCAGGGAGATGAGGAAATGCGGCTCAGTATGGATGTGTGGTTCTTGCATTTGTAGCATTTTCTTGTAATTACTGCTCTTTCTTTGGAAAGGTTTTGTTTTGGATGTGGGTTTATTTCACAGTAATAACTGGGATTCAGAAGAGGGACATGGGCATTATCAACAAACCTGAAATGCTATATAAAAGCATATTTACAAATAAAGGGCCTCATTTATGAAAAGTGACGCATCGCTGCGTGAAAACAGCGATGCGTCACTTTTCACTGCGCACTCCTTGCGACACCAATGATGCGTCATATTTAATGTATGACGCATCATGTCGCAAGGACTTACAGATACGTCAGTATTTCTGACGCATCTGTAAGCGCAAAAGTGACGCATTGCTGGAGTGTGTCACAAAAGTGACGCAACTCCAGCAATGCGTCCTTTCACATGGGGAAAGCCTCATGTGAAAGGGCTTGCGTCAGTCTTACGCCTGCTGTGAGGCAGGCGCAAGATTTTGACGCAACAGCATCCTAAAAGTGACGCAGTGAAATCTCATAGATTTCACTGCGTCACTATTACGAGGCTTTTTGCGGGGGAACGCCCCCTCTGCATACATTATACCTGACGCAGGTATTATGTGGCGCAGGGGTTTAAAAAGTGACGCATCTACCTAGATGCGTCACTTTTTAAATATGGCGCAACAAGGCGCATTTTTTACGCCGCTGGTGCGTCACAAAGAGTGACGCACCGGCGGCGCAAAACTGACGCAAGGCCTCATAAATAAGGACCAATGTATGTATGTCTACATTACAAGATTAAATCCTTCCCCATTTCCTTCCCCTAAATATCCTCACCTTGTTCAATGAAATTACACAACAGAGACAAGTCAAATATTGCAGACCACCCAGAACATCAGAGCTTCCAGCCTATCAAGAGAACCCTGTACTTCAGTGTTATTCAAATAATTAATTTGAATGTGTTCCCTAGGTATTACAAAACTGTTGAACACATCCATCATACATGGTGTAGTTTCTCAACGGCTTTGTCATGGAGTTTTATCCCTTCTCCTGAATTAAGCCTCTGCAGTGCCCGATGACCTATCAGGCTACTGACCAATATTCAGCATTCATACCTAAGCAAAATACCTAACTGTGAAGTCAATAGCCAACTGCAGGACTTCACAGAGAACAGGTACTTGCTCCATGAATATAGGCCAAGCTTGAGAACCACAAAGATAACTTAGCCTCTCATGACACATCTGCAGTGTTCTCCCCTCTGTAATGCACGAGAACCAGTCAGTAGAAATAATTCATGCCAACGTATCCTTTGCTCAATACACAGTGGACCATCTGATAATTGTGTGTGCCTGAAAGAATGACTGGGAGTGTAGGAAACTGACTCTATATATACTACACCAAAATGAGGTATAGTCTGTATAGAGTCCAAGTAACCCCAGAGGTAGGCAGAGGTTAAAGTTAGATAGAACCTTACTCTCTATTTGTGGTAGAGTGGTCGAGCAGTAAGGCAATATCAGAGGACAGTGTTAAGCATTTGATGTACACACTCAGTAGGCAAATTAATTCACACACTCAAGAACTGAACTCTAGGCCAATTGTTTTTGTATCAAAAAATACTGTTGTTTTATTTTTAAAACCAAGCAAGCCTGGCACATGTAAGCATAAATACTTTGCAGTAATAAGTTGCTGATTGTAGAACAGTTTGAAAATAAATAGAAATTGTACTTTCTTTGGTTTACAGGGAATGCAGTAGGTTGCAACACTTAGCAAATACAGTACATTGAAATGAATAGGCTTTTTCAGTAAATTATAGGCAAGTTACTTTTTACGTTACTTTTCTAACTCAGTGCTGGATGCCTAGATTCAGCACTGGGACATTTCCTATAAACAGATAAGTAAATACGTTTTGGTTATTTGTGCGATTTTTTAAAGAATATTTTTAGATTTCAAAAATCCACATTTAGAAACTTTTTGGAACAAAATTGTCAATGTTATCCTATGGAGGAAAAGTAGTTTATCGGTTCACAGTTAAGTAATTCACTGTGGGAGTGAAGGTTCTGGGGTGAGAGTCAGGGGTCCCCCAGGATCAGTGATGCACTGTTGTTGCACCCTCAGCGGCACTAGGGCGGTCGGGTGCAGAGTGTGGAGGCCCAATGTTATTCTATGGAGGATAGGGGGACTCCGGTTGGTGGCTGCTGGCAAGCAGGCCACTGGATTGTGGGAGCAAAGCTCCTAGGGTTTAGGTCAGTGCAAATGGGGAAACAAAGTAGCACAAAAAGTGCACCCTCAGCGGCACTGAGGTGGCCGGGTGCAGAGTGCTGTTTCGAGGTCGGGTGCCCTGTTGTTTCCAATTGAGAACCTCCGGTTTTCAAAAGCACTGCAGGCAGGGAGATGAAGGACTTCTGGGTGCGACCACCACTTCAAGAGGTAAGTTGGGAAGTAAAGGGTTGGTTAGGCACCGCTGGTTTGAGGCGTCGGGTGCATGGGTGCCTTTTGAGGCAGATCTTCTTAGCAGCTCCGGGTCGCAGTCAGGGGGGCATTCTTGATTTAGGCTGCAGGCATCAGCTGGAGGCTTGAGGCAGGTCAGGGGTCAACTGATCTCGGGTCAGGATCACCGGGGTGACCTCCTTGTGGTGTTTTTCCACTCGAGCTCGGGCCGGGTTCGACGGGTGCACAGTGGGATGGATTTGCGGTCTCCGGCGGCTGCCAGAGGTTGCAGTTGAACAAATCCAGTGTTCATGGGAGAAACAGTCCTTAGAAGTGAAGGCAGGCAGGTCACACCGGTATTTTGCAGGTTCGAGCGGAGACAGGTCTAAAGGGCTGGGGCCAAGTCAGTGGGCGTCTTCCTCTTGTTAGCTGGCTGCACGGCTGTTCTGTCCTTTTTCTTCTTTTCTTCCTGTTGTTTCTGGATCTGAGGATGCACGATTCAGATGACCCCTAAATACTAGATTTTGGGGGGCTCCAGGTAGGTAAAGGGCAGGGACCAATAGGTCCCTTCCCTGGGGTGGGTACACACCATATCATGCCACCCTCCAGTGGGAGGGTGGTAGAAGCCTGTCCCTGGTTGGCTAGGTCCCCTCATCCTCAAGATGGCAAGGACTCAGAGTTGTCCTTTCCCTCGCCTCCCTACCTGAGGGGTGGAGTTGGCAGAGGTCGGCACATCTCTTTCCCTCACTTGTTTTTCCCAGCGGTTCTCCCGCCAAAAGTGGGGGGTAGAACCAGTGGGGACCAGTTGCTGAAAGCAACAAATGATCTGGAGATGCTCACAAAGGCGGCATGCCTTTGAAGCTTCCCCTTCGTAAACCCTGCACATCCTGAAGGAGGAGGCTTGGCACCTTGTCCCAGGATGTGCATTGTTTCAGGGCCCCAAGAGCAACAGGCTCGCGACCCAGAGGTCCAGAAACATGTCTGTTGGTGGCAGACTAAGCAGCCACTCAGGCAGGTCACTAGAAATTGGTCGAGTTTCAGGGGGCATCTCTAAGATGCCCTCTGTTGTGCATTTTACATTAAATTCTACACTGCCATCAGTGTGGGTTTAATGTGCTGAGAAGTTTGATACCGAACTTCCCAGTCTTCAGTGTAGCCATTATGGTGTTGTGGAGTTTGTAATGACAAACTCCCAGCACCATATACTCTTAATGGCAGCACTGCACTTATAATGCCCAAGAATGGACTTGTGTAGGGCTCATGCACCTGTACCCTCACCGCTGCTATAGTGCACCCTGCAAGAGGGGTGACTGATCTATGCCAGGGCAGTGGTTTGTGGGCATGGCACACAGGGATGGATGTATGACGTTACAATGCATACTTTTACAACGCATACCTTTACAACGCAACATCCATTACAACGCATTGCATTACAACGCATGCCATTACAATGAATTTTTAAAAACTACCTTTACAACGCATTCCATTACAACGCATACTACCTTTACAACACATACCATTACAACGCATACCATTACATTGCATGTATGGTAAGTATTGGATAGTGTATGGGTAAAAATTACTATTCTAACTCCAGAGGGTGCAACAGTAGGGTAAGTATTGGATAGTGTAAGGGTACTATGCATTGTGATGGTATGCGTTGTAATGACTGTGTTGTAATGACATGCGTTGTAGTGGTATGCGTTGTAGAGTCATGCGTTGTAATGGTTGCGTTGTAATGGCATGCGATGTAATGGATGTTGCGTTGTAAAAGTTTTGTTGTATTGGTAGTGCGTTGTAAAAGTTGCGTTGTAAAGGTTGTTTCCCCACAGGGATGTGTGCCATGTCGACTCTTCACTTTGTTCTGCACCAAGACACGCAGCCTGCAAAGGCAGTGTGTGTGTGTGTCAGGGTACAGGGCCTCTAAGGATGGCACAATAAGTGCTGCAGCCCTTAGAGGCTTTCTCTCGTCACAATGCCCTGGGTACCTCTGGTACCATTTACCAGGGGCTGACATGTGGCCAGAGATGCCAATTTGGTTTTAGGCTTCAATGCAATTTTAGGGAACGAATATGGGCCCTGGGTACCTGATTAGCAGGAGCCCAGGGCACCTTCAGTCAAAGAACATCAGCAATTCAGCAAACGGTGGGGGCATACCACGCAAGAAAAAGGGCACGTTCTCACAGGGAGGAACTAAAGTCACGTTGGAATATACTGCACCCTTTCCAATGAGCAACATGAGATACCATCAAATTTCCATTCAATAAGAAATATCTTGAATTCTGTGCACTGGGGTAGCTGCCTATAAACTGTTTCATCTTGTTGTTCAATGTGTATGTGTATGCTGCAGGCCACATCATTAAGCTATACAGCATTCAATTTAGATGTACGTTGGTTATCCCCAGAGATACAATGGAATTGTAACAACATAAGTAGATATTTGTGGCATACATGCCTCTGGATAAATGAAATCTGCCTGAATGGTGTTTAAATAAAGTTAATATTGATGAGGCATCTTCTTAACTCAGGTACTCCTTTGCCCTTGTGACTAATGTATGGGTCAGGGGATGTAACACAGAAATTAACACACTACCTAAATCATGACACCACTTGAAGATGACCACAGATTCTGATCCTTTCCTGTTTAGACTACAGCAACACATTGTACATGAACATATCTAGAAATAAGATGCCTAAAGTAAAAATGAATTAACAGGGTGGATGTAAACCTGCACTAAACATACCTGCAAAAATTGTGTAGTGTTGTGCACACTCTCAATGACGGGTCTGAAAACACTTAAATGTCATTTTCTTAGAAGATACCCACAAATTCAAAATATACTCAGCTGAAAATCTGGTCGGTGATTATAAAATGTGTCTGCCTTACTAAAGGATATGGAAACAAAACTACTTCACCATGTAATAAAGCTGGCTATCATAGAGAGGAGTTCAGAAACATTGATCTCGCCTGGTGTCAAGAAGGTTAAACAGCAGAGGATCTCCAGCTGATCCACTTGGTGCTGTAGCTAGATTTCCATTTTTTCCTATGGAAAACACTATTTGCTGAGCAAGGTATGAACACACATATAGTAAGTAACATGGAGAAAAGTATGGAAAATATTACCATCACACAGCTTCTCTTACCTAAAGAACCATGCTTTGGAATCCACCTGTGATATTATCACACTTTTACTTCAAGGTATCCCCTTTTGTGAATTATACGTGTTTTTTATTAGAATGTACAAATATGACATGCACATTTATTCACATAAATATTAATTTCAACCCAAGAATCAACTCTGCTTGAGTATACTCATGTTATTTCATATGACTCAAATACTCTGTTCTAGTGATTGTTTGAATGATGACTAATGATTAATAATGATTTTGCTTCTTTTTTGTTGTTTTTAATCAAAAGGCATGATTTTCCAGAATGTAATTAAGCAAAAGGGTGACAAGGTCGTTTCTGGTTATTATTTATTCTGAAAAATTCACCAAGGAATAGACATGTTATAAACATACAAAGTAATATTATCTTCCTTTGCTAAAAGCTACTCCAGATGCACTCTTAGGCTTCACTCGGTATGCTTATAGGCCTACCTTTAGATGCAGACAAGAATAGCAGATTTTGCTATTTTACTGAACATTAGTTTAATTGTTCATGCAGGTGTGAACCACCTTTGAAACTAAGGGAAGTGTAGTTAGCAAATGAGATGAGGGTGGGGTTAGAGATTTATATGTAAAATATTCCTATTATTTATTTATTGTATTACAATATTATTTGTTATTCACTCTTTTGGTATATGTTGCTATCATTATATTGTTGATTTTTAAAATAGTTACTATTCATATTGTGTGCACTAAAGTATGTTTTTAATTTTAAAATATATCTTTAAAATATATCCTGTTTCCTAGTGTTCTTGAGTGTATCTTTCCATTAATAAAGAGGGTTTGGATTTTACAAATTATCCATGTGATGTAATAAGATGATTGTTACCTAAAATGCATACCATTCGCATAGTGCTCTATGGGTTGTGGGTTGATTGCAGTCCAACTGGCTTCTTGTTTCAGGTTGGCATGTTCATGAAGCCCTTAGCATCAGGGACTCTAAAATGCCTATTAATGGGCCAAGTTCTGGAAGAATAATCAAGAAAATAAACACAGAGTTCTCAGAACTTGAAAATCATCAGAACCCTCAGCACATTTAAGATTCCTAGAAAATTCCATGGTTCAGAATCCACAAAAGTACTCTAAAACTTTCAATACCAATCATACACTGATAGAAAAAAAAACTAAATCCTGCAACATAGGTCACTTTATATCCTTTATATCTGGATCCACATATAGGTGAATCAGACTATGATATTTATGTGAACAAAGATAATGCAGATTTCCCTTTGCATTCATTTCACAGTCAGTCTTAAAAGAAAAATTAAATATAAACTTTTTAAAAGGCTTAGTATCCAGGTTTAATTATACACTTACATGGACAATGTCTTTGATACTACTTGAGAAAACATGGGTAGCAATCAGTAATTGTTAGACATAGCATCCTTGGCATGGTTTCTGCAGTCTTTTCTGCCTTCTGACCTACTATTTTGCTGACTTAATTTTTGCTGGCTTTAGTTTTCTGGACACGTTACCACTGCTCACCAGTGCTAAAGTGCATATGCTCTGTACTCAAAAGATTGTAACATTGGCTTATCCACAAATAGCAATTTAATTAACTTCTTGGTCCCTAATAGAGTGCACTATGGGGTACATTCTCAAGAACATGTGATGACCATTGCAAAAGTTACTTAACGCAACCCTCAACATCGCGGGAAATTTACGCAGTGTTAACCAGGTATTCACAGCATGGCGGTACCGTGCGATAGTCACCAAACAACGCGTCAAATGGCTGTGTTAAAATCAACGCCACGCCGCAAAAATGCGAAACGCGAATGCAAAAAAAGCTGTGATGAGGCCGAGCGCGATACATAAATCAGCGAAAAACAGCCACAGGCCTGCATTTCACACGCGTCAGCTGGGAACAATCACCATAAAAGTAGAAAAAAGACTGACAAACAAATGCCAAACAACAGCGAAGAAACATGGATGTTGCTGGAGCAAGTATGGAGGGGAACCAGAATCCCACAAGCCCCCCGGAGGGCCTGCCTGGGACCTCGGGGTCAGGAAAGGCCAAGGAGAAGATGAGTAGGAAGAAGCACTTCAGTATGCAGGAAAACAGGATCTGATAACGGAGGTGATCAAACACCATCAACAACTGTTCGTTACCTCCACTGTGTCATTGGCAACCAAAAATGGACTATGGCAGGCCATCTTGGACAAGGTGAATGCAGTGGGAGTGCTGAAGAGGACAATGGATGAGGTCAAGATGCAATGGAATGATGTAAAGCGAAAAACCAAGCAGAAACTCGCAAACAACGGCAAGGCAGCAATGCAGACTGGAGGTGGCAGTCTTGTGCCACAGGAGGAGATGGGCGACATGGAGGAAACGGTGTCCAGAGTCATCAGTGGAGAGACTGTGGCTGGAGTCGTAGGACTTGGCACTGCTCAACAGGACCAGACACAACAGCACCAGGGTGAATGACGACCAGGAACTGGGGGGGACGGGGGGAGATGGGCGCAATGGCACACATGCACAATTGAGCTGAGCACATCGGTGGACAAACCATGCCCCAGACCCCAACTCCCACCAAGAGAACAAGGTACCCAAGCATGCTACATGTCAGCACTATATAAGCACAGAAGTCAGAGGCATACCGCATGTAAGGGATAAGGGGCAGCCAAACCAGAGCTGCAAGGTCGACTGCCCCAAAATGCCGCACACACATATCACATGCAGAGCACATCAACATTGACAACGAAGTGGCACAACACGCAACACTTTCACCACAGAACAGAGGACACAAGTGGTGCCAACTGGGTGTAGACACTGGCCAATCACAAGTGGCATTGCAGGGAAATGTGAGTTGATAATGTACAGGCACAAACACACAGCTGTGATGATGTTGAAATGTCCACTGTCCCGCAGCAAATGGGCAGCCCCTCAGAAACAGCCACGATGTACACAGTCATGCAGTCTGTATGTAAACATGTACAATGCGACAACACACATTTGGACACATTGTTAAACTGCATCTCCCCTTCACATTGCAGAGGGACAATCACCACCTCCTGCAGAGCAGTGCCAACCTCTCTTCTGTGATGACGAAGAGAACCCAACCCCTGCACAGACCACACAGCAGGCAGCACCCACCACCACGGCTGCCTCACAGGACCCCATGAAGAACACATGGCCTTCCAATGCTGTGTGTTGGGATGCCAGGAGCAGCTTGCTGAATAGGTGCGGGTGAGCTTCAACCGCAAAGCAGACAAACGAGATGCCATACGTGGGTGTCTACGTCCCATCAGGGACCACTCACAGTCCCTAATGCATACCGACAGTCCGCTCCATGCCCTCCATCGAACCATGGCTGACATCGCCAGAGTCCTGACTGTGTGACAAGAATGACTGTCTAGTCAGGATGGCTCCAGCGAGCTCGCCCGAGAGATAGGACTCATGCGAAGCTCATGGAGAACATGGAGCGGGCCAAGGCCGAGAGAGCAGCTGCCACAGCTGCACACCAGCGAGTGGTAGCTGGGTTCTACAATGACCTCAAAACCATCCTCATGGCATTGCTGCCACAAGGCCTGGCGCAGATGCATGCTGCTGTTACCACCACATCCACATCTCCGCCCCCTGAAGTGTCAGTGCCACACAGTGCAGCAGACATTCCACCTCCTGCCCCTGGGGTGTCACTACCACACATTGCTGGAGAAAGGCCAGTACCACTTACACGGGAGGCACATGCAGCAGCAGAGGACAAAGATGCAGATGAAACCTCCTTACTGGTACGGAGGAAACTGTAGCATTCACCTCAGCCATTTGGCTGGTTTCAGATTGGTTCTGCCCTCTGCATCATCACCTTCCACTGTCCCCCGATGCACTCTGCGACACTCACCTTGGACCTCGACATGGACTGCCATATTCTGTTTGTTCGCCAATGACACAGACTGTGGACTGAACTCTTCCTCTTTCTTTGGACTTCTCATTTCCTGAAGGACTCTGGCTGGCCCAACACGTCCCAACCTTTTAAAGTGGGCTTTGCATGGCCTTGTACTGCTCCCCTCCACTAAATGTGCATTAAACATTCAGAATCACACAGATGTGGTGTGTCTATGGCCTTTCAAATGTGAAAGTATGGGTGAATGTAGGGTCAGATGTAGGGTCAGTGAATTCCTCTTACGTCCATGTGGCTTATGTCATTGGACTTGGGTCACAGGGTGACACATTGCCGATTGTCGTCCAGGTTGCTCCAACACAACAACAGCAAACCACGCATTTGTTACTTCCTTGTCCAGCCCAGTACAGAATCACGCACAGAGCCCCAGGGTCATCGTTCAAACCCATACGTGGGACTGGCATACGCCAGGCCAGTCCACTATGCCTACGCTCCAGGGCGGCAACAATGCCACATGTGCCAGGACATGTGCCAGGACTCCCCTGTAGTGATCTGCTACTCACAGGTCTAGTTGTCAGCATGCCACAGCCACTCCCTCATGGCTGGTTTACACCCACAGCACACTCATCCAGCACACGCGTTTCAGGACATATGACCCTGTCAATAAAAAGGGCCGGGTGCACGTGCGCGACACATTTCCAATCTCTCTAGAGGTGTATCTGTGTGGTGTGCATTTAGGCATGGGGGCCCAGGGGCCTGCAATATCACATTCTGCAGGCCCAGAGGTGACATGATGGCGTCCGCACCATGATACCCAATCATAAAGGGTCCATGACTAGTGGGGCACAGACTTGGTGGCACTGGATGCACTGTGGCCTGCACAGGCACACCGCCATGGGACAGTGACTTTCAGTGCACTGAGGTAGGGGTACCTTAAGTGCTGAGCTGGTGTGGAGCCTGTGATGATGCCATGTCCCGGTGGCTTGGACGGCTCAGGTTTTGTGTGCCCTGCTGGACCGCAGTGTAGGCCTGAGCCAGCGGGAAGTGTGGGCCTACCTCCACGTGGAGTCGCCTCCGGGATCACAGAGTTAGTGGCACCTATGAGGCTGAGCGGGTGTGCTGCCTGCGATGATGCCAGGTGCACTGGTATGTCCTCTTCAATGGAGAAATCAAGACCCAGCACCAATTGAGAGACCTGGGGGCCCGCGGAGTGGAGCTGCATGATGTGGAGGGTGACATGTCCACAGGCCCCGGGCTTGGGATTGCAGCAGTACGTGGTGGGCCCTCATTTCTACACGCCAGTGGCGTAAGGTGAGCAGTGAGGCCTGGGTGTGCAGGGGCGGGCATGCACTGCTGGGCAGCTCGAGGGTCTGAGGTGCAGATGCTTGGGCATGCAGGGGCGGACAGGCGATGATGTTGCATGCAATTATATGTACTTTACCCTCCAGGTATCTGGACTTTGTTTCATATGACAGATCTGTTTCAGATGTGGGACCTGGTAAACTACACTTTATACCGGCACGAGGTTGGAGACACACCAGTGGCAGCAGGTGAGCAGTGGGGCCTGGGTGTGCAGTGTTGGCACTCTCTCGCCCTGTCCCTCTCTTCTTTTCTCTATCGCCCTCTCTCCCTCTCTGTCTGTCCGTCTGTCTCTCGCTTACCCTCTCTGTCTGTCTTTCTCTTGCTCGCTCTCTCTCTCCTTCTCTCTCTGTCCTTTGATGTGCGTAAAACAGGCTGTGACCTATGGATAGTCCCGAGGGGAGCAGCCATGTGTCTATTTCTGTTCTGTGTTTATTTTAATAAATTATCATTTGTTGCTTTGAAGGTGAATGTGTGCTGCTCATTTTTGTAACGACACATGCATGTCACCAGATGTGATTGTGCGACATCATGTGAGTTATTTGGTATATTAATCCATGTGGTTGCTGTTAAATATCTTTGGACGTGGTTGTGGGGGGGCCCAGAGTGGGGCCCCGGCAGGGGGAAGGTGGGGTCCTGGGGGTGATGGCGGCGGGTTTTGTTGCCCTCTTGGGGCTCCGGGATGCATGTTCTTTGGCTCCGTGGCATCTGCTGTTCTTCAGGTGAGGCTCTGGGCTGGGCTCTCTTTAGTGGTGCAGGTTGTAGTCCGACTTTGCACCAGGGCGGAGCAGGTGCTAGTTTCCTGATGCTAACGCACCTTATTGTATGTTTTGTGATCTTATTGCCGATTTGTCTGGTTGTTAAGAATGTTGTGGTGTGGTGTTGTTGCGGCTTTTTGCTTGGGAACGCCTACTCTGCATCTCATTAGCAATATTTGCTGGGGTTACCCTTGGCGATGTTTTTTGTGGCTGCTATCACCGGAAAACTGGTGATATGGGCTGTTTGCACCAGCTTGTGAATGGTGTGGAAGGTTTATCGCAAATTTGGCTGCGTTAAGGTGCTGATAACTCAGTGATAGCTCCTTGAGAATATGGCCATGGATGTGCCCATGGGCCTGTACATTGAATGTTGCTACTAGGCCTGCAGCACTGATTTTGCCACCCACTCAGTGGCCCTTTAAACATGGCTCAGGCCTGCTACTCCAGAGCCTGTATGTGCAGTTTAAACTGCCATTTCGACCTGACAAATTAACCTACTTAGTCATCCCTAAGGTAGACCCTAGGCAGCACTATGGGCATGGTGCAGTGTATTTAAAGGATAGGACTATCCCATAGGTTAACTTTGGGATTGCCTTAAAACATCCTTTATGTGTAATTTCCAGTTGGTAAAAGATAAAGACTTGGTGTTATGTGCCTCTCGACTCACAATTTAAAATCACTACTCATGGTGAATTGGGATTTTAAGTCGTAAGTTTGAAAATGCCACTTTTAGAAACTTGCCATTTTCTTACTTAGCTATTCTGTGCCTCAGCCTGTCTCTGAATGCACATCTGGGTTGGATGTAGCTGAGCTTTGTGGATTCCTTCTACACAGTCACACAAAGGAAACTGGGGTGTGACATTTGCATCCTGATTGCCCGTCACCAGGCACATGGGAATTCCTCAGGTAGATTGGGAGGGAGGAACTGACACTTGCACCTGAACAGGGCTGTGCCTGTCCCCACAGAAAGAGCTGCATAGTACCTGATAGTAAGTCTGGGGCAGGAAAGTGTGGCTCACTGGTTAGAGCAGGCAGACCCTGAAGCAGAGGTCAGACCCGGGACCAGGGTTCAATTCCCGACGCGGCAGGGTCTTGAGCTCAAATGTCCATGGACTCGATAATTCTCGCTTCGGTGCCTGACCTAATCATGGGTTCACACTCTGCAACTCTGGACATTAAGCTTGCTTAATCTCCACAACGGCCCACCCACGGCGGGATGCCTGGCTTTCACCTTGGGGATGCCCTGTAGGGGCTATCTCACAAGGAAAAGCCAGGACGGGTTCCCAAGGCAAGCGCGGAGATACCCCTTCGGGGATCGATTCTGGCGCTATATAAGAAACATAATAATAATAATAATAATAATAAAGGCAGGGACCTTGTGATCTTCAAAGGCCTCTTCAAATGCACATTTTGGTATAAGTACTGGACCTTTGACACCACCAAATCAGAACTTTGCTGTAACCAAGGACATTCTGCCTGGAGGAAGAGATGCTATGCTGCAGGAGGGACTTACACTTTGCAAACTGATTTGTTGAGTTGGAGTGCTACCTCCTGATTGCTGTGCTGTAGAAGGGACTTCCACTTTGCTACCTGCTGTGCTGTGTTGGCCTGCTGCCTTCTGCTTCTTGAGTGGGAATGAGAGGGACTGGGCCTGCTTTCTACATCCTTGAACCCAAGTTTCTTCATGGACTTGTTGGCTTGCGCCCTGTTCTCTGAAGTCTCACCATCACAAAAAAACTTCTTGAAACTCTTCTGGGACTGCTGAACTCTTCCATCCTTGAGTCCTACTCTTGCCTGAGGTGCTCCCTCCAATTCCGGCCTCAGAAGTGGGTTCTGAGGCCGGTGTTTTGTTTTCTGCAAACATCGATGAAGTGAACCCTTTGCACAGATTTGAACCAACAAAGTGCCCTACCGCACCGACAGAGTGCCGATTTCACGATGTCACGGGTCCCAACTGCGAGATTTTGCAACAAGGCAGTGTTGATATCAGGACGCCGCTGCGAGAACTCGACTTCGAAGCAGTGGCGATCCTTTGACACCGACTGCGAGGCTTGACACATTGACCCAGCTGCATGAATCAGAGCCAACGCAGGGAGTCCTTGGTGCCAACACTTGCTCTGTACAAGGTACTTTTTCAGTGGGCCCTATGTGGGTCCTGTAGCCAGCCTGCCCTCGATCGCAGTTAGCCTGAACTTTGGATTTACCCTGGTCTAGCTCAACCTCAAGTAGCCTTTAAGTGCTATTAACTTCTAAGCACTGTTTTTGCGTTTAATCTTTAAAAATTCATATCTTGACTTGTACTGACGTGGATTGTGGATCCTGCTTGGACAGGGTGTATGATCTGCAAACCAGAAACCTCAGTTTCTGACAGTAATGTACAGCAAACATTTTCCTCTGCCACCAGGGAAGTCGTTACATCTATAGCAAGGGTGCCAATTTCAACTTCAATGCCCTTTCAGCCTTCCTCTTATCTAGCTTACAGGCTCGCAAATTTGATGGGGACAAACTGCGAGAAGACACACTACTCACAGCCCAGGACAACAAAGGCAAATTTACTTTTTGAGGTAAGTCCTCCCCATGAACTAGTTCTTTCTCAACTTCATACTCATTCTCCTCTGAACAAATCTTAATCTGGGCACTTTTTTGTATTCCTCCTGCCTGGTATTCTGTTCTTCTCTCAGCATCCTTTCTTTGCACTTGGTCTTCATCTCTATCATGGTTGGACTAGTCAGTGAAGACAGATCCACACACATGTACCCACAAAAATATCAAGATGCAAACATTTGATAAAAAGTTAATTTAAAAATTAAAAATATGACTATCAAAAATGACTCAAAAATAATTCTTGCCACTTAAAAAATTGAAATTCCTATCCTTTAAAAGTGACTGGCAACTGCTGGACAAAGTCCTATCCCATTGTTGAACACCAATGCCAGAAATTGGGTTATTAATTTGGGAGGGAAATTACCACTACCAACAAAAAGAATGATCTGTCTAGGCCAAAATGCATGTCCTATGGAATCTTTTCTCAAACCCTGGTAACTATAGCATAAGCAGCAGGCAGTCCCCAGAGACGCTTGTGTTCAGTTAAATCATTGTTAAAGGCAAGAAAATAACCCAATAAAATTCCCAAATTAATTTAGAAAATTAGAGGAAAATTGAAGGAGCAAACAGACACCAAAATAATGTGATATGGAGAGGGAAATCAGAAGATCTGAATTTTCAAATGTTTGAAGTCAAAAGAACTTAAACAGTAAGGTGCCATTAGAAAACCATAGTTCATGGTTGAATGGGACCTAAGTGCAATTTCAGGCCTACTACTATTGAGTTGAGTTTGGGAACAACAATTGGGTTGTCCCAGTTAAGTTTACCTTAGGATTATGGCTTTATTTTGAATTTGGTGAATGGGATAGTTCGTGAAAATGTGGCAGATGTCCTATCCCATCTGCAGTGAACATCTGCCACTTTTGTGATGAAGTATCCTGTCCACCAAATTCAAAATAAGGCCCTTGATCTCTGAAACAGACCTCAATGCCCTTCAGTGGGAAATAGATCAAAGACTGATGCCAGTGAGGGTCCCTCAAAGTCAGATACATTGTTGTTGAGGTCCTGCTGAAGCTATTGGCTTTGGTTGCAATATCTCCAAATGAGGAAATGCTGGATTTCATAGTCGTTGAGTTTTCTTTGTTATCTGGAGGGGTTTTCCAGCCCACCAGTTCTCCCTCCTGCTGGGGTTGAAGTAAAAGTGTCTAGGAAGGCTCTTGAAATGAATGAGAGCAGATCCTGTCTTCTCCATTCGGAATCAATAAGTTAGCAAAAGAAGTGTAAAGGCTGTGCTTTTGTTGGACTTGGCCCTCTCTGCAGGGTCACCCCCAACATTTTTGCTTTAAATCTCAGGTTTTCTGAACCTGTTTGTGTTGGTTTTTAGGACTCTGTGCACTTTACTGCTGCAAACGAGTGTTAAAGTATGTGTTCTCTTATCTTTAAACATGGTGAAATTGGCTTCCAGCCCATTGTCACTTTTAATTTACGTGTAAGTCCCTAGTGAAGCTGTACTATGGGTACCCAAGGCCTGTAAATTAAATTCCTCTAGTGAGCCTGCAGCACTCATTGTGCCACATCCTGAAGTAGCCTTTTTAAACATCTCCCAGGTCTGCCGGTGCAGCCTGTATGTGCCGTTTTAAAACAGCCATTTTGACCTGGCAAAAGAAACCTTTTGCCTGGCCTAAATCTTCCTTTTTAATACATATGTCACCCCTAGGAAAGGCCCTAAACATCCCACAGGGCAAGGTGCATTTTGTTTAAAAAGTTGGACCCATGATTTTAAGTTTTCCGTGTCCTGATAGTGAAAACTCTGAAATTAATTTTCATTACTTTGAGGCCTACCTCTCCGATAGGATAACATTTGGTTACCTTGTTGCATTTAATAGTTGATAACTTTTTTGGGGGAGCAAGTAGGAATGGCATGTTTGCTGTCTGAGAAATTGAAATGTAAAGTCGGATTTTCAGTCACAGTTTTGAAAATGAGACTTTTACAAATTGGCATTTTCTGGTCCTACCCTATTTGGTGCAGGCAGCCTATTCCCTGGTCACATGACTAGGTGTAATTGGCAGTTGGACTTGGTGTATTTATCCCAAATAGCATCACAATAGGGTGTATGGATGTTGGCAGGATAATTTTTCCTAGCTTAATGGGAGGGGCAGAGCTGTCACCTGCCACATTTGCACTTAAAAGGCACTGGCCCAGCCCAGACACAAAGGACTTCACACTAGCCTATTGTGACCCTAGACAGGTTGGGACCAGGGCAGGGAGGCAGGAAATACCAGACATCTCTGTAAGGGGGAAATCCAGAAGCTTCTCCCACTTCAAAGTTCACCTGGTATAAAAAGGAGACACCCCATACCCTCTCTTAAGTACAATCTGGCCCAGCTCACACACGCAGGACTTCACACTAGCCTATTGTGACCCCACACAGACTGTGAGGGTAGGGAGGCAGGAAATACCAGACATCTCTGTTGGGGGAAATTCAGAAGCTTTTCCCACTTCAATGTTCACCAGGTATAAAAAGGAGACCACAGACACTCTCTTAAGTACGCTCCTGGACCTGAGTACGCTACAGAAGGACAGTCCAGCTGGCCTGCTGCACTGGAAATACCTAGTCCTGCAACTGAACTGGCCTGGCACCTGTTCTGCTGTCTAAGAAAGAAGTCTGAACCTGCACCAGTCATCCCAGGCTGAAGTGACTTCATAGGTCGTCTGATTGACCCCCTGTTCTGAGCTGCAGTGACACAAAAGATGCAGCTGCATCCCTGCAACTTCCCAGCTGACCTGCTTGGACCTGGAACTGGACCTGCTTGAGTCCTATGTGGCTTCTGCTGGAGTGACTTCCTTATTCCCAAGAGGTACCTCGCTGGTCTTGGACCCTTGGTGTAGCTTCAGTTGAATTCCTTCTGAAAGAAAAGGAGAACTCCTGATTGTTTTGCTCTTTGCAACCACAAACAGGACTGTTCATGCAAAGATCATGGTCCCTGTATCCAACTACTAACATGACGCTCCAGTGAACCTGAGTCTTTGTACTGCAGCGACAAGCACAACGTGAGATCTGCACTTCGTGTGACAACATCAACAGCCCACGGTGACTGCTAATACTAAGCTCCAGCAACGACTGTCCACAACGCCCGGCAGGATCTTTGCACTACAGCGATGACATTCAACAATGTCCGGCCTACTCTTCATGCTACAACAGTGACAATCCATGATGATCTCCCTACTCCTCGTGGCCTCCTTCGCCAATAACAGAACTCTTTGCGCTGGACTTTAGTAGGCAACATTTTCAGTGGGACAAACTAGTTCCTGTATACAGCCTGTGCTCCATTGTGGTTGGCCTAAACTTGTGACTTTCACCCAGACTCAAACAACCAAATAACCATGAATGGTGCGTTGTGCTTCTAGGCACTATACTAAAATAACACTTTGAAATTGCATATCTCTGGTTCTACTGATTGGATGTTTGTCATTTTGCTGTCAAATTATTTATTTACTGTATTTTTCTAAATTGGTATGTCATTTTTCTTGTGTGTTATTTTCACTTTATTACTCTTTGATTACTACGTAAATACTTAAGCCTGGCTGCTTTTGTGCCAAGCTAGCACAGGATTAAGCACAGGTTAATTGAAGGGCTTTTGTGATTCACCTCAAAAGGGATTCTGAATGTTGCTTGTTAAGGGCTTACACCACGTCAACCAACAATTCAATTTCTTACAACTTTCTTTTGCCAGTTGTCCTGTATGCCTCCCACATGGCCAATCCCTGCCAGATAACCAGTGGATTACAACACTTCTGGTTACCTGGGTCTTGATACCAGAATTTAGTCCTCTAGCAAGCAGAGTCATCAACTCTAGTAAGGAATGTGTATTGGCCGCTGGAGAAGAGATGAGTGGAAGAACAGTTTAAGCAGGTTCTGGCTCAAGCAGCCAAAATTATATTTAGACAAAGGTACTTTTCAATAAATGTTATCAGAAATCATATTTTAACATTAAATGTTTAAACTACGTGGAACATAATTTGCTTTGAATGATTCCAGGTGAAGCATTAGATCAAATATTTTAATCCAGCCATGTTTATTTTATGATGAATATACCTGAACCGACACAATTGAAACAGCTTTTATGCCTTCAATCACTGTGAGAACAACTGTTTCAAAGAAATAGGGTCTTGTTTGGCACCCTGCCCCATGGGATTGTAAGGCATACTTTAGGGGTGGCATGATTGTCTATATATATATATATATATATATATATATATATATATATATATATATATATATATATATATATATATATATATATATATATATATATATATATATATATATATAGGTTTTCATATATGGCACATGCACTTTTCTCTTCCATGTGTTACCAGAGTCCTTTTAAATTTCTGCACTGGAAGGGTACTATTGCAATCCTGGTTGTCATATATTTTTGTCATATAGGGAGGTGGTGTGAATACACAATGCCTCCCATATATGACATTTAACTTCTATTCCATGGGTACATTTTATGTACCATTTACTTTGCCCCTAAAGGAAAATTAGATAGGCAATTGGGTGAAAGTAATTTAATCAATACTATTCAGGGACAAAATATACACTCTGTGGCACTGAATAGCAGCATCATAGGGCACAGAGTCCTAATACTAGGAATCATAGGATTCAAAAGAAAAAGAAAATCCTGAGCTGGCCGTGCAGAAAATGTGGACTTCCTCTCTATTGCTACCACCACTGTTTGTTTCTTACACCTTTTTTTAAGTCATTTGAATTAAAGATTAAAAAGTTAAACTTGAACATTCCATGTGGGCCATTTAATGTGACCATGATTTTAAAAGTCAATTGGACCCCAGTATATGTCAATAATCTTGTTCCAGCACTTAACCCTAAACATATAACTGCTAAAAATCTGCCATTCGTGCAGATATTTGCCTGTTGCAAGTGAAATATGCAAGTTAGAAACATCCCAAGGTCCTGATTCATAGCAAAATTTGCAAGTTTAACTTTCCGACCCATAAAATATCCATGGCTGCATATAGGTTTGGCAAATTGGGCATCTGTGCGACCACTAACTAGGAAAAAGGAGATGAAAGGCAAATGTGTAACACAATCCCATGGTTTGTTGGTCAAAGGCAATCTTTGAACTTTTTGCATCTTGCTTGAAAGTCACAAATGTATAGATATGGGGTAACCTCAGCAGCAATGATTAGAAGTCAGTAAAAATAAGCCATGCTTTCTCACCTGTATAGCCAGCATGATCTGCACTCCACCAATTCCGATCAGAACAAACAGAGGTAGACAGAACAATTTTATGCTCATAAATAATGAGCCAAAGAACTGTATAATGGTGGCTTTTTATTCAGACAGTTTTCTCCTCGTCCAAATCTAATGGCATTCCTTGTTTTAGTTTGGTTTGATAAGGAGAACAGCAGTTAAGAGCATATCTATTAGACTTGTTTGGTCCTTGAAATATGTAACTCCTAAGAGACAAGGGATAGACCAATTATCAGTGCACAAGGGAATGCACAAGGGAATGCATATGATGCCTCTTGACATCTGTAAGGAGTGTGATAGGTGGAGTACAGTGCTTTCTTTACAGCAAATTCCACCTCTCTGTTTGGTTATAACTACTCCCTGTACTTGGGGGCCTATTAGGATGACGGGCGGACTTTGTCTGCCCGTCATCCTAGCGGGGATTGGGACCGCCCGCCATAAGGGTGTGGGTCCCGTGGGAGGTATTAGTATGTGCCTGCCACAGTGGCGGGCACATCCTGCATTTTTAGCATTGTGGCGGGCGGTGCTCTCAGCACCGCCCACCACAATGCTAAAAATGCATTTTAGCATTTGCATAAACAAAGCGACAGGCACCGCGCGGTGCCTGCCGCTTTGTTTATGCAAATGAAGGGGGGTACCATAGGTACCCCCCCCCCGTGTGCAACTCCCACCCCTCCTTCACTCTGGGGCCCGCAGGGGGCCCCCAGAGTGAAGACCAAATGCCTTTCCGTGGCGGCATTGCCGCCACGGAAAGGCATGTCTGAAAGCCCATGCTAATATGGCTGGTGGTGTCTAACAGACACCGCCACCATATTAAACATTTTCTGCCTTGGCCGCAAGGCGACGGGGGCGGAAAAGTGTCGGACGGTCTTTCTGTCCACCGCGGTCCCCTCCCCCCGCCATTCTAATATGGCAGGGGGGAATTCTGGAGATGATGTCAGGCGGATTGCCCCCGCCAGGCCGGCGGTGGCTACCGCCAGCCTGGCGGGGGCAATCCGCCCGACATCATAATGGGCCCCTTGAATTGTTGCCAGTTTTCACACCACTTTCAGGAATCAGGAATCTTTTTTTCATAGAAGTCTAAACTAAGCTTTCGTGGAAGAGCACATCAATGATGACAAGTGGGCACATAGATAAGACTTAAACTGATAGTTGTGGGTCTAGTCAGTGGAAAACGTTACATGAGAAAACATCTTGGTATCCAACCAATAAGAAGAAAATAGGGTGGGGCACTCAAATCTCTGTCTAGAGTTTGTAATTGCAGGGAAGGAGCAAAAAAGAACTATTTGTTGGTTATTTTAATTCATTGAAGGTGGCGAAGAGGACAAGATATGACTTTGAAAGTAAGTTTGGTCCATCCCGGGTGGAGGTAAACATTAGGGGCCTCATTTATGAAAAGTGACGCATTGCTGCATGAAAACAGCGATGCGTCACTTTTCACTGCACCCTCCTTGCGACACCAATGATGCGTCATATTTACAGTATGATGCATCATGGTGCAAGGATTACAGATACGTCAGTATTTCTGACGTATCTGTATGGCGCAAAAGTGACACATTGCTGGAGTGTGTCACAAAAGTGATGCAACTCCAGGAATGTGTCATTTCAGATGGGGCAAGCCCCATGGGGAAGGACCTGCATCAGTCTTACCCCTGCTGTGAGGCAGGCATAAGAAATTGATGCATTTGTGTCCTAGAAGTGGTGCAGTGAAATCTTATACATTTCACTGCGTCACTTCTATGACCCTTTCTTGCATCAGAACGACCCCCCTGCATACATTATACCTGGCGTAGGTATAATGTAGCGCAGACGTTTACAAAGTGACGCATCTACCTAGATGCATCACTTTGTAAATATGGTGCAACAAGGCACATTTTTTAAGCTGCTGGTGCGTCACAAAAAGTGATGCACCGGCGGCATAAAAGTGACGACATTAGTACCCTTGGTCACACAACTGACAAGAGGAGAGATAGTAAATAGAGAGGGAAACATAAAACAGAAGGATTTTTACAGAGGGAGAAAGTGAAGAAACTTAGGGCCAAATGTACAAATATCTGGTCACAAAATACTGATCGCAAATTGCAAGCAGTATTTTACAAACAGTAAACAATTTTGAGAACCGACCTAAGTGCTAGTAGGTCAGTTCTTAAAAATCGGAATCATAGTGTGTCAGAATCTGACCTATCTCATGAATATTAATAATCACAAGGATTGTGGCCTGCCGGGGTCAGCAGACCACTGTGTCTATTACCACATTTCAATTAAGTACACTTTTTTTATTTAATTCTGCCCGTTTTCCTTAAAGGAAATTGGGTTGTGTATAAAAAGAAAAGTTACTTTCTTTGTTTGTTTTAGAGTTTGCTTTTCTCCCATGGACCACTGCCTACTCCCAAATAAAAAAAAATAATATCGCAAAGGGGAAGGGAGCTGTAAGGGAATTAATTACAGCCCGAACTTGGGGTTTTGTACATTTATAATGGTTTACGACAAGTAGATTGGTTCCAAACCAATGATGCACATGAATAGGAATCGCTATTTGGATGTGAAGCATAAAACACGCTCCTTCCAAATAAAGATTTTGTATCCTTTTCTAAACCCATTTTAGGAGTCGATAAAAAGTTACCAGCTTCTCAAAAACGTTTAGCATATTGCTATAAGCAGTCTTTTGGGGTGTAAACTCTGAATCAGTGTGAGTAAGAGCAAATAACTACTTTGTACATTTGGCCTCTTCTGTTTTCAGTATGTAGGAGACATCTTAGCGGGAGCTAATAGACACTCTACCATCTGCCAGTCAGGGAAATCTTCAAAACTTGATTTTTTCATATTTCATCACCTTATTATTCCATTCAATAACTCATTGCTCTCAATGGAGTCAATTTATGAAATTAAATGCCTGTTTATTGATGTGGCTTGTTTTCCTTTCTTGTTTGTATTTTTAATGTGTCTGTATTTGTGCTTCTGAATAATTTTATAATTAGATAATATTTATTAAACAAAATGTGATATCGCTCTAGCTGCTGCAGCTGGAGATACTTTGGATAGAACAAAGAATCATGTTCATCAGCTGACCTCAGTGGAGATCTCCAAAAGTCACATCTCTATTTGGCTGAAGAAGCTGAGTTTAACAATGAAGAGCTATTAGAATTCTATCCCTGATTCAAGCTTTATATTGTTAAGGTTGTAACCTATCACAGTTCTAACTCTGTAATTTATTTGCAAAACACTGTATATTAAAGTTCTGTGTTTAAATATAGACACAACTGGATTGATTTACTTCAATTGTTGAATTCTTCTTTTACCCATTACTGTGGATATGTGCCAGTGAATGACACAGAACATTCAACAAGTGGAGGACAGCAGGCAATCAAAGAAAAATTCAAACCTCCTCGAAGCAACAATTTTTGCAGCTTGTGCTGCTCAACAAGAAAAACAGGTAGAGGAGGAGGAGGAGCAGAGTATGGTCCAGGAGGTGGTGGAGGAACAGGATAAGAAGGAAGACATTGTTACCTTACACAGAATATCAAAAAGGCACCTTCATAGCCCGGCAGCAGTGTCCTTTCCAATCACTTCTGAGGAATGTAAGTCTCCAGCAATTTTGTAAGCAGCTGTCAACTAACATGAACTTTTGTACAGTCTCCTACACACACTTCACATGATTGTGCATCTCTTCTCTCAATCACCTGAGAATTATAACACCACTGGCGAGGAGGAGGTATGACCCAATCTTGAATTTCTCCCCAAACAACCACCCAGAAAGCATCTGTCTGTGTGCTTGATAAACTTATGGTCAAGTCAGATGGTTACACATGTGGAACATGGGGAGTTAGCATGGGTTAATACTGCTGTCTGGGAGGATCAGCTTTTCCAACAATTGAATGTGCAGCAAGATAGTCATACAGTGGGGACTACTCTGCATAAGATAGCTGCCTCCCGTAAAAGACTCCATCAGATGATTGACAGGCAGATCTGTGCTTCAGGTAGCATTTCAAAATATTGCCAAGACAAGGTAAAAACATGGTTAAGTGCACCAAGATCAACTTAAAAATTTTAGAAAGGTGAGTGCAAGATAGCAAACCTTGGCCATGAAGATGATAGAGGCAATAAGCATATCATTCTCACCTCACCTCATCTCAATGTACAAAGGACACACCACCTACAAACTCAAACCTCTACCATAACCACCTGCACCACTTCCATCTGTATAACCTCCGTCGCATCAAACTTCAACATCCCCAACCCAACCCACACCAGCTCACCCACCACCAACACAGTCTCAACCATTTTCGCCACCAGCATTGCATAGACGGAGTAGTAGAAGAAAGGCCCAAAATTCCTATGACATTAATCACTGATTTCTATTTTGTCATAACTTTCACTGTAATCATTGTGTCATAGTAGAATTATACACTTTTTGGATCATATACCTGTGCCAAACTTTCATCTTTGATGAATTTTTGATCTTGCATTAATTACATTTGGACGTTTTATGTATGTTCTCTTCTTGGTTAATCTTCAAAGTGTAATACATTTTAAAAATGCATTCTGATATAGAAAACATCCTAAAACTAATCACACATTTCCCATGATTTATACAGCTAGATTTTCTTTTTATTTTTTAATTTTTTTAATTTTTAATTTGGCAAGCAAGTCAAAAAATATACAATACATATTCTTAAACGTACACTTTTGAGTGATAGCAGGGATAAATCGTAAATTCAGCATATACATCAAATAATAAAACATTGGCCCATATTCTGAGCTGAAAAAAAGAAAAAAGAAAAGAAAAGAAAAAGAAAAAAAAATCCAGATTTGATCTGCATAAGTTATAAATATAGTGAAAGCAAGAGATACAGCTTATATACTTTAGAAGTTATACAAAATTAATCCATATATTTTCCATTTTAGCTACAGACTTTCGGCTTCTGCCCTTAGCAAGGGCCTTTTCCATAGTATATATTTCATGTAGCAAATTCAACCACTCTATCATGCAAGGTGGATTCCGTGAAATCCAAGCTCTAGCTACCACCAATCTTGCACAGGACAAAGCTATGTTTAGACAGCTTGTGTTGTTATTCCCCGTCGTATGTAGAGAAAGTAGTACCATAGGTGCAGAGAGTGAGGTATCAATCAGTTGTTTTTGAAATAAAGTATTTTCTATTTCTTGCCAGTACTTTGCAAGCATAGGGCATGAATAGATCATATGTATGAGATCTGCTGCCACCAGATCGCATTTAGGGCATTTAGTGTGGTCACTGTTTAAGTTGTTCTGAGACCATTTGAATATTTTTAATGCAGTGTAGTATATTTGGCTGACCGTCCTGTATAGCTGTAACTTTAAGCTAGAGGAATGGACTAATTTATTGATGTTAACAAAAGCATTTGAGATGTTCTGTGGTGTCACGTTAATTCTTAATTTCGACGTCCACTTTTGTGACAATCTTGGGCAATCATCCGCTTTATACTGACTAAGACATTTATAGCCCATGCTAATTAGCGACTTCTTTTTCGTACTATACAAACAGCCCCAGATGTCCGAGCTGTTTACTTTTTTCAGCTTCATTTTCCGTATTAAGTAATCCTTAATTTGCATATATTTGTATGTCATTGCTTCTGGCAGATAATAAAGCAATTGTAAAGTTGAAAACTGAAGGAAGCCATCTGAGCCATATACGTCGCCTAATATCTTAATTCCATAAATAGCCCAGTCCCTCCCCATCTTGTCGCTGAAAATAGCGGGTAGCCCAGGATTGTCCCAAAGTGGTAAGTCTGTATGAAAAAAAGAAGTATCGCAATGTTTCAAAATCAAATTCAAAATACCTACGGCATCTCTTGCTGTCTTAAATTTAACCTGTTTGAAAAAGTTAGGATCTTGTACTCTTGCTCAGAATTGGTTTGAGTTTCTACCTAGCATAAACTGGTAGAAAAAAAAATTGGTTTTTGTCTAGTAAGCTCTTAAGCCGACGTAAGAATGATGCAAAAAAGTAAGACTTAAAATCCGGAAAATCCAATCCTCCTTTTTCTAGAGGTAATTTTAGTATGGCCATGGACCTTCTAGATTTTTTGTAGCTCCAAATAAAACTGCTACAGATTCCATCTAATTTCTTAAAAAATAAATTGTTAACTCGGAGAGGGATAGAACGGAAAAGATATAGAAATTTGGGCAAAATGTTCATTTTAATCAAATTGATTCGGCTCAAGACATTAAGTGGGATTTTATGCCATTTTTTAAGCAACATGGTCACTTCTTTTAGTAAGGGGTGGTAGTTTAATCTGTTTATTTCATTGATTTTGGAAGAGATTTTCACCCCCTAATACAAGGCCGAATTACAGATTCCTGTAACTGCCTGATTAGTTTGGTAATTCATAATAGTTTGTGTTTTATTAAGGTTTAACTTGTAACCTGAAATGTCGCCAACATTTTTTGCTTCTTCTGTAATTCCAATTAGTGCATCTGTTACATTTGTGGTGTAGATAGCTAGGTCGTCTGCATATGCAGTTATTTTAAGAGTTTTATGTTCATGTTTTACCGGTATTATCTTGTCTTGATTTTGCAAGGCATTGATAAAGGGTTCCATTGAGAGAGCGAAAAGCAGGGGTGAGGATGGGCACCCCTGCCTAGTCCCCCTAGAAATCGCAAACGTTGGTGAAAGTAACCCAGCATAGCTAATTTTAGCATTGGGATCCCTATATATGGCCTGTATGCTTCTAAGAAACCGCTCTTTAATACCAAACTGAATTAGCACTTTCCACAGATAATCCCACCCCACTCGATCAAAAGCTTTTTCTGCGTCCAAAAGTATCATGCCGAGTGGGGTGAGATTAGTTGCTGCTACATCAAATGCCGTGATCGCCATGTTGACATGGGTGGTGGTATCCCTACCAACTACGAAACCATGTTGTTGCTCATTAACTAAGTATGGCATGAGAGGTGCCAATCGCATTGATAGTAGCTTGGAGTAAGCCTTAGCATCAGTGTTTATTAAAGAGCTTGGTCTATATGACCCGCATTCAGTCAGTGTTTTTTCTTTTCAAAACAAACATGATTTTGGCCGTTTTCCAGGATTCCAGAGCCTTTCCTGTTGCATTAATAGAGTTCACAACTAAACAGAAGAGGGGTAGCATATCTTCCGCACAAATTTTATATAGTTCAACTGGAAGTGTATCCTCCCCCGCCGCCTTGTTAGATGGGAGGGAAAACACTGCTGAACGTAGTTCTTCTATAGTGTAATTCTCTTCCAATTTATCAAGGTTATCCTGATCTAAATATTGTTTTGCAGGGAGTTTATCATTTAAATAGGATGGGATCTGATCTTCTATGTTCCCAGTCTCTGGGGTATATAATTTTTCATAGTATGAAGCAAATTGTTCCATTATTTGTATAGGCTGAGAATATAGAATATCATTAGGATAGCCTTTTATAGATTTAATTAGTGTTGAAGCTCAGTCATCAGCCACCTTGTAAGCCAAAAGTTTTCCTACTCGATCCCCACATTCGTATTGAGAGAGTTTATATTTAAGTATCTTACAGCTGTTTTTTTCTCTAAGAGAGCTTTTGATATTCGATCGTAAAATCAAAAGTTTATTTTCCAATAGCACAATATCTGACCTGCTCAGTACCTCGGCACTAAGATTGTCAGCTAGCTGTTTCTCAATATGTAAGATATTGTCTGTCACTGTCTTTGTCTCCTTCTTTCTTATTGCGTTTTGTTTGAAAATATATTGTTGTGCTACTCCTCTAATAGAGGCCTTGCAGGCATCCCATACTGATAGAACATTAGCAGTATCCATAATATATGTGATAAACTCCTTTATGTGTTTTTTGAGGGATGTTACAAAAACCTCGTCCGATAGTAGATATCTTGGGAAAGTGAAAGGACGCACCTCTTTTACCCTTGGGGCTAACCCAAATGTGAAAATAATAGGATTATGATCAGAGGAGATTTTTGGCATAATCTGCATATGTCCTAAGCTCATTAATTCATCTGAAGCCCACGCCAAATCTATCCTGGAACATAGTTTATGAGGAGACAAATAATATGTATATCCTGGTACACCTGGATATAGACTGCGCGATATCTCTTTTATATTATGTATTTTTGCTAATTCCAGTATTGCTGCTCTTGTTTTGCGCATACGTGAGGATAACCCTTTCTTCGTTGCATCCTGTTGGTAGTTTATTACACAATTAAAGTCTCCCATCAAAATAAGCTCGCCCTCCCATGATAGTAGTTCTATGTTCAGCCAATCAAATAAGCGTGGCTCATCTTTGTTTGGCCCATATATAGCACAAAAAACATAAATATAATCTCCTATCCATATTTGCATGATTGCCCATCGCCCCCACTTATCTGCCGCAGTTTTAATCACTTCTCCCCGCAATTGTCTTTTCTTTAATATTGCAACCCCTCATATTGGTGCATTTAATGTTGTGCAAACCTCTAGTTCATATCCCAATTGATTCAGAAATGTTTTGTCTTTAAAGCAAATATGTGTTTCAGTTAGCATAACCAAATGTGCATCATACATTTTCAATTCTTCATAAACTAAATTTCTTTTAGTCTTATTATTCAGGCCTGATACATTCCAAGCAAGACAGCTACAGAACGTCATTTCGAATATTAATGAAATCAAAAAGTCACTGCCCCTTTCTTATCACTCTTGTTAATTTTACGTCTTGCTTTTAGCAATTTATCTTCGTTTTGTCTTGTCATGCCATTTTTAGTTTTCTCCCCCCCATCAACCTCTCCCGCTCCCTCCCTCCCCAGTTCTGGTCTGCCCCCCCGAACCAAAGGAAAACACCCCCCCTTTATACCTGCTGCCGTTGGTTGGGCAGCCTCTTGAGGGTGCAGCCATCCGCATGCCCCTCCCCTACTTCATTAAGTATGTCATTCCATACCCCCCTTCAAATGTAAACAATTTGTCAGTTTAGTCAGACCTTTTGAAATAAGATTCACTTGGAATCATCTCTCTTAATTCTTGTGTCTTATGCATTAATAATGTTTTCTAACACCATCTCTGCCTCCTTAACCTGGTTAAGAAAGTACGTATGACCAGCTTTAGTAACTTTAAGCAAGCAGGTTCTTGAAGGAAAACCTGAGCCACTGCTGTTTTAAAGGAGTCAATTAATTGACGTAAATTCCATCGTCTCTCCATGGTAGTCTTGCAGAGGTCTGACCTAACAAAGAAAGTCACATCTTCTGTGACAATGGGGGAGTTAGGTTTTGCTTTTAGAGAAACAGCCTGCCTCAATAGGAAATTTCCAAAATAGATCAAAAACGGATGAGGGAATTTGCTTCCTTTGTTTCTGTTAACTAGTGGTAATCTGTGAACTCTTTGTAGCTGAGAGTCCCAATCCCAGTCCGCGAGATCCGGGAATGCACATTGGGAAAGCTTGACTATGTATGCCCGAGGGTCTGCCCCTTCAGCTCCTTCTGGAACCCCAAAAAGTCTAAGATTTTGTCTTCTTTTTCTATTTTCCATGTCCTCGATTTTAAATTGTAGGGCCCGAATCTCTTCATCATGGCGAGAATTTTTCTGCTCAGTTTTGACCGAAGTTTCTTCGATCTACACAACTCTATGCTGTAACTCTTCTACTTCTTGAGTTATAGTATTCATTTTACTATTAACTTCAAGTAAATAATTTTGTGTCTTTGTATTGTCCTCTTTCAAGTGCAAAAAATATTGCTGTGCTTCTTTCCGTTGTTCGGTCAGCATATTTAAGATTAAGGCCAAAGAGGGGATCTCCACCAATGGTGTGTCTGGGGGTAAAGCCTCCTGAGAAGTTGCTTTCATGGAGTGACCTGTTCCTTTAGCCATATCAGCCATAACAGCGAAATCATTAGGATTGAGAGCCTTTTCGGTAGTTCCTTCTCTGACATTGATATCTTCGTGGGGGCTCTTTTTTCCCATGGAATTATCCAAAATTGGTTGACTTAAAGGATTAGACGGAGTTGCATTATCCTTATCTTGGTCGACTTGTGATGGAGTTGGCAGACCCGTGGAGCTGTTTCCTGATAATCGTAAAGCCATTGATTTTACCCCTCCTTTGGCTTGAATCCACTTGTGTAGAGGGCTGTCGTCTATAATTGGTTTGCCTATAGTGTTTGCATATGTTATAGCCGAGGAGAGAGTAGAAGGATTGATATTTTTCTTGTTCTTTAGTTTATTTTTAGCCTTCCCTCTTCCTTTTTTTCGTGACACTGTTTTCCACTCATCCTGTGATGAGCCCACCCCAGCGTTCTCTTCTTCATCAATCAATTCCTCATATTCATCATTAGACTCCACTTGTTTCTCATTATTTCCCTCTGTGCAGTCTCCAGAAAATCCCTTTGCTTCATGTCCTTGAACTATATTAAGCACTTCTATTTCCTGGGCATCCAGAGTTTCATGATTCATGTGATTAGACATATTGTTGAGTTCAGTGCCACTTAAATCTGGCTCCGTGTCCATAATCAGCATTAATTCCGTACCCTCTGAATCTGGAACATGCATCTGTGACTGTGCTTTGTCTTTTTCTTTATTATTATCAGCTTTATCTGCTTCAGACCGTTCCTCTGGCAATTCTAAAGTCTCTGCATCAGTATCAGCGCCTGTGGCAGTATCAACATATCCATTGCTCTCCGTATCATTCATCTTTTCCTTATTTATTCCGTTGTTTGTTTGCTCTATAGCATCATTGTTTACACAGTTTACAGAAGCAGCAGAATCTATAGTTACATTGGCTCCCTTCGCTTTTGTTAAACTATTTTTTTCGCCAGCAGTAAACATAGGAGGTCGCGTTATCTGTTGCTACCACCGTTGTTGCAGCCTTATCTTGTTTCCCTGTAGTGAGTAGGTTCCGCGAGCCTGTTCCAGCTCCTTCCTTCCAGAGGGACTTGGCTGGCATCTTTTGATTTTCAGCCGCCGATCTCTTTTCTCCCGCTGCATTGCTGACAGCTGTGGCTCCCTGACCACCATTTTCTTCAGCGTTTAATGCACCCTTTGTGGTCCTAGTGCTGCTCCGTTGATTTTTCGGAGCCATCCCCGTTGTCGTCGCCGCTCTGCAAGCCGAGCAACCTGGCAGCGATAAAGGTTCCCCACGGGTGTCAGAGCCGGAGGCACTCGTCGCACACCCCGCGCGAAATAGAAAACCACGGCCTTGACCTGAAGAGCCGAGCCAAGACAGCAATGTCCAGCGAGCCCAACGAACACAGCCTGCCGCCGCCCACAATTCGCGGCCGCCGTAACCTCCTGCAAACAGAAGCCGCATCCGTTTCTCCGCGAACAGCAGCCGCAACCTCCGCTTTCAAAGGTGATTCAAAGGTGATTCAGTATCAGCGTAGAAACGTTTTATGTTGTTGAAATGAAGCGTCAGTCCATATTATCTCGGTTGTGCGTTTAAGGCATTTCCTCTATCCGCCATTGTGAAGTAGTGGGAGCTGCGAATTCAGGCTGCACCGGGCGGCGTCCTCAATCCGCCATCTTCGTTTTCCCCAGCCAGGAAAATATACAGCTAGATTTGTAAACGTAAAAAAGATAGTTGAGTTGAATTTTTTTTGTGTGTGTTAGTGTGAGGGGTTTACTACAGATATCTTAAGAGGTAATACAAATCTGTTCTTTAGGAAGGGGCTGAAATTAACTAAAATGTAGTCTTAATCACTAGGAAAAATGCTAACAGGATGGGGTGGACAAATAATAAAAAAACAAGTCAGAAAATGTCAAGTGGAGTGGTCTGTACACAAAGGAGAAAAACCAAAGTCCATCATTCAAAACAAGTCTTTAAGAGGTCACTGTCCCAATTTCAAACAATATCAGTCCCTCATCCAGAGGGGTCTGAGGTATCATGTTCCTGGGTTTGGAATGGAATATTCCTGCCTATCCTCGCTGTCCTCTTTGAACACATCAACATTAATGTACTCCTCGGAGTCAAACATCAAATGGCTGAACATGGCGGGACTAGACACCTTATCAGAAGTAGCACACAGGATGTATGGGGGAATCAGGAATCACAGATGAACTGGGAGACAGGACAATGGGATATGCAGTGGGGTGGGGATGCAGATGCAACATTAAACCTGTTTTCAAGGAGATCATGAGGCCACCTAATGTTTAGAGCCATTCAGTGACTGTCTCTCATCACCTACGTCGTGAATATCCTGAGTGATCCCTTACCTGAACTTCTCCAGTTGGCCTCAGGGCCTTCTTGAGAGCAACCAAGGGCATATAATCAGGTGAGAGGACATGGGCTGCATAAAAGGGGTTTGATTTGTAGGGGCTGCAGACTCAGGATGCTAGGAAAGCAGGGGGTTTATTGAATAACCATACAACATGAAAGTAAGTAGTAGTGAAGGTAAAAAATGTATCATTCTCAAACCTTTAAGCTTTTAGAGAAGTAGGCACAAGCAGCAGGGCAAGCTAAAAAATGAAACACATTTGAATGCAGGAGGAAAGGAACTCAATCAAGCAGTATGTCCTTTTTGAAAATGGTAGTTCCTAAATATTCCACCTTGGATTGGAAAAGAGAATGTTTCTCAAAGCTAAGGACTAATCCACTACTTGGCATAGTACAAACTTCTGGCATTATATCCCAGTGAGTGGCCATATCTTTGGTAAAGATTAAGATGTCATCTTGAAGTGGTAAACATTACTCTTTGGAAGAGTGATGGAGTAGAAACAAGTTCTAGAGGCATTGTTTTGTAGCAGAAAAGTTTAAAAGGGGTGATGAACTCCACAAAGATCGAGGTTCCAGAAAATGTCCAATCTGATGTAAAATTGTTCTCAAGTCAAGGGTCGAAATAACAATGCATTCTCTAGCATAGAGACCATCACATTAATACTTGATAGTGAATACATATTGACAACAATGCAAGAATTAAATGTTCTCAAATCTGATAGAAAATTATGATTTACATTACTTTTCTTGGGTAAACCAATCTAAAAACACCCACTCAGAGAATTCGATTTCTTCATGACTGTCTTCCATGTCCTCTGTTGAATCTAGCTCCTTTTTGCAGGGTTATCCCTAACTTTTTTTCCTTCTTCCTCCTATTGTTTATGACCTGTCGTTGTAGGGTTTAGGACTTTGGGCATTTTACCACTGCTGACCAGTGCTAAAGTGAATATGCTCTCTGTCTAAATTGCACTGGTGATTGGCATATTTGATTTACTAGTAATTCCCTAGTAAAGTGCACCAGGTGTGCACCATGTGTGCCCATAGTCTGTAAATCAAATGCCGCTAGTCTGCCTGCAGCCCTGATTGTGCCACCCACATGACTGGCCCTCAAACTAGTCTCAAACCTGCCACTGCAGTGTGTGTGTGTATGCAGTTTTGAACTTCCATTTCGACCTGGCAAGTGTACCCATTTGTCAGGCCCACACCTTCCCTCTTAATACATGTAAGGCACCCCTAAGGAAGCCCCATGGGCAGGGTGCAATGTGTTTGATTGAAGAGGGCATGTGCTATTGTGTTTTACATGTCCTAATTGTGAAATACTGTAATTTCGTTTTTTACTATTGCAAGGACTATCTCTCCCATAGGGTGACTTGGGTATTACCATTAAATATCTTTTAAATGTAATTTTCCATTGAGAGCTTATAGAGATTTGGAGTTTGGGGTCTCTATACTCACAAATTAAAAGTACATCTTTTGGTGAAGTTGGTTTTTAGATTGCATGTTTGAAAATGCCACTTTTAGAAAGTGGGCATTTTCTCCTTAACCATTCTGTGCCTCTGCCTGTTGGTAAAATCCACGTCTGGGTTATGACGACAGTTGGGCTCTTCTGCATTCACTCTAGACAGTCACACAAGGGGAGCTGAGGCCTGCCTTGCTTAGCCTGATGGGCCATCACCAAGTAGATGGGCCTGCCTGAGCTGGAGTGGTAGGAGGAGTTGTCACTGACACCTGAATAGGGCTGTGCCTCTCCTCACGCATAGCTGTCTCCACCCCCTGTGATGTGTCTGAAGACTGATCAAGAAAAGGCAGGGTCTTGTGTCCTACAAAGATTTCCTTTGAAGTTTGCCTACTTCAAAGGCAGAATAGACTATAAATATTGGACCTCTGATACTCAAATCAGAACACTTCTGGACTAAAGGACATTCTGCCATGAAGAAAAGCTGGATGTTGTTTTGTTGTACTGGACTGCTGCTTCTGTCCTGGGAGGACTGGACTTTCCTTTTTGTATACTGCTTCCAAGGTTCTCCCAGGGCTTGTGTGTGCTTGCCTCCTCTTAAGATGTCTCTGGGCCATCAAAGACTTTACCTACCAGTGCCTGGGCTCTTCTGCTGAGAATCCTGACTTGCTACGTGGTACCAAATTCAGGTCCATGGCCCTTGGAGGTAGAATCTGCTGAACTGGAAGACAAAATCCTTGCAACAACTACCAAGACCTGTTGTTATTGATACATCACTATAAACTTTGATGCATCCCCACTGCCCGCACTGGAGCGTGGTTCTTAATCAGCACTTTGAGCACAGATTTCACCACAGGTCCTGGCTTTCCATCGCAATGCATCAGAAGAACCACAGCAGAGTGAGTTTTGAGCACCGCATCACCGAAGTGAGTGAAGCACCACTCTAACTCTGATGCAGAGTCTGCATCGCCACTGTCTCATCGAAGCAGCACATCTGGATTTTCTCCATCGATGTTGACCAGTAGTAAGGACCGAGGCTGCTTGTCTGGAGACCGACGCATCCCCTCCCCTTCTAGTAAGGAACCAATGCATCACCTCCCCTGACAGTAAGGAACCGAAGCATCACCTCTGCTGCATAGCAGTGAGGAACTGACACATCGCCTCCCCTGGCACTAAGAAACCAACCCATCACCTTCCCGGGGAGTAAGAAACCGACGCGCTGCTTTTTTTTTCCGGTGCCTCACCTCCCCTGCATCTCGTACCATCTTT
Source organism: Lissotriton vulgaris (assembly GCF_964263255.1). Taxonomy (NCBI): domain Eukaryota; kingdom Metazoa; phylum Chordata; class Amphibia; order Caudata; family Salamandridae; genus Lissotriton; species Lissotriton vulgaris. Next base: position 720,665,976 of record NC_141691.1, read on the forward strand.
GATTTTGACACATCTAAGGTAAAAGAAATGCATCCATTGATTTCTACGGATTGAACGTATTTAACCTTTGAAAAGTGATATCTTTACTTGTGATTGTTTACCCGAAGTTGGCAGGGTATGCCCAGACGTGAGTCCCTTGCTCCCTTTGCCACTGGATTCAAGCTAGCCTGGCTGATGTGGGTGCTACTCCAACCCCGGTCCCAGGATGCATGTTTCCGGTCCATGGAAGACCTGCCTTTGCAGTTCGGGCTGTTCCCATGAGGAACAGGGTCAAGTAAAATTTGCATATGGCTGGGTCTGAACTGGGGTGGCGGAAGTGAGATAAAGAATGATGATGGATTAAACCCGGATCTGTGACTGGGGTGAGTCCATCATCTCCTTGTGTTTGCTTTGTAAGTGTCCATAGGCCTGCATGTGTGCTTTGTTTTCCATGTGCCTCACTGCTTGTTGTTTGACCATGTGGCCCGGACCATTTTGTGTAGCCAGCCAGCGTGCTTTTGCCATAAGCCTCCATGTTTTCTGTAATGTGGCCATGCCTCCTTGCTTGCTGTTGTTATTTGACCATGTGGCCAGAATCCATTTTGCGTTGCCAGCCAGTGTGCTTTTGCCAGAGACCTGCATGTGTTCTTTGTTGTGGCCATGCCTCCTTGCCTGTTGTTGTTGGTTGACTGTATGGCAGGTGGCACTTTTTGTGCAGCCACCCACTTTCTCAGTTTCAAAGCAATTTTATAGGGATATTAATAGGAGAGGCCTATGATTTTTGTTTGAGTTTATTTTTTTTATTTTTCACTGACATCAATTTAATATTATGCTTCAGGAACATTGTAGTATATGTATATTATATTTATGAATAGTGTTTTATATTATATGCGCTTTTTACCTGCACCTCCTTGTATTCGAATGGTTTTTTCAAAGTCCCCTAGCACACCATAAATTTTTTATATTTGTATTTATATATTTTTATTGAATATGACAATTTACAATGCACATGTTACAACCTGTGTCATTACAATGGATTTTTTATATCGCAAAATCCATTACAACGCATGTTGTTACAACGCATGTCACTACAATGCATAATCCTTTACAACGCGATTACTATTATAACTCCGCTGGGGCGTTACTTTGGGGAATGTATTGTAATGGATTATGCGATGTATCGACATGCGTTGTAATGGATTTTGCGTTGTAAAACATTTGTTCTAATGACACGTGTTGTAACACGTCCGTTGTAAAGAATGTTTCCCATTTTCATTTGATTTTTACCTTTTTTTTATTTGTTTAATTTTTTAACATTTTATTTTAAAAAGTAGGTATACTTTTTATATGTGCAGTTCATCCATCCACCCCTGCCTGTCATGGGTGCACGACCACACAGCATTCATTTTTAAAGTATTATTTCATTTTCCCCTGGGCCTCATGCCTGCCATAGGTGCATAGCACAAACACACCAGCATTCCTTTTTTAAGGATTATTCCATTACCCCTTGGGCCCCATGCCTAACATAGGTGCACACTCATCAGCATTCATTTTTTAAGGATTATTCAATTTCCCCCTAGACCGCTTGCCTACCAGAGGTGCACACAAGCATTCAAGTTTAAAAATGATTCCAATTCCCCATGAACCCCCTTACTTGCCATAGGCGTAAATCAGCATTCATTTTTTAAGGATTATTCCATTTCCGCTGGATACCCTTGCCTGCACTAGGTACACCCCAGCATTCATGCTTTAGGTATTATTCAATTTTCCCCTGCACCTCCCTGATTGCCATAGGTCTCCCTTAGATACACATACAACAAACAGTTACATCTGTATGTTGTTATCCTGATTAGAAATTAAATATTATGTTATGGTGGTGTGGTTTGACTTTAGTATGGATACATTGTAATGTTTGTAATCACTTAGAATAATAGTAACTTAAGTAACCACACTAACATATATTGTCTTTGTCTGTACTAATTCAAACCGCAACAACATCATGTTTCACTAAAAGTCTTTCTTTCTTTTTTGCTTTTAGGTGCACAGAAGACATCACCGAGAGTACTGCAAGACAGAAGGCCTATACAAGGGTCGTGACCACATAACACGTTACGGGAGTCCTCCAATCTCTTCCATTTGTGCAACTAAATGCCACTGATAGCTTCAAGATGGCGCCAAAGAAAGGTGCTGCCAAGAATGTAGGCTGGAAGCAGCACTCCTGCATCAAAGGAACCACCCCAACCTAACCTAAGCCCAGGCCCAAGTCTGTCAACGAGGCAGCCAATGCAATCATGGCGACGCTGACAATCAGTGACATCTATTTTAATTTGTCTTTTTCGCAAAGTAGTACCAAATCACTGCAGGAAGCTGAGCAAAGTGAACAACAGCTGCAGCCAGCAATAGTAGATCTTCCCAAAGTAGTAGCAGAACAGGAGGTTACGCTTCCTGCTTAGCAAGAACTTTCTTTTTTAGAACCATTGGCTTTCAGCTCTCCAGCAGCAAAAAGGAAGGATGCTCCACCATCGTCTCCAAGCCCTCTTCTGATGATCTGGACATGAACAGGACCCTGGCTGAGTCTGAAACATGCCAGGAGAGGCAAGGGAGAAGGAACTTTCCTGAAAGCCTTACAATTATGGAAGAGTTGAGTATGACAAGACAGTCATTGTCATGGAAGCTGACCCAGAGGAAACTGACATTACCCCTCTTATTCAACCTGCTCCAAGGGATGTGGCACAGATAACCACCATCAGCACCAGCTCCCTTATTTCTAATTTGAGACCTGCATCCACCACTACCTCAGTACATGTACGCTCAGCAGAGAGGCAATCTTTGACACACCCAACTGCCTCCAGTTCTTTGGGCATTGGCAGTGGCACCAGTGGTCCACTGAAAAAGGTCACCTCCCCAGTCTGGGATGTCTTTACGATTAGCAAATATAAGGATAACATTGCAATATGCTCCATTTGCCGTGTGAGTGTTCGTAGAAGTAAACCTGGTTCACGATATGGTACTGGAGGCCAAATGATCCACATGAAAAGAAATCACTGGGAGGCACACCTTAAAAAAATAGCTGCAGGTGGTGGTTGTAACAGTGATGAGAGTAGGGAATGGGCTCTGTTAGAAACGGGACCCTGGCTGGCCAAGGCTCACGCCAAGGTCAGTCAGGGATCACCACCTCTAAGGTCAGGGCAAGGGAGTCACACACCAAGGTAACCCCTGCTCACCCTCTAGGTAACGTGGCGCGAGCAGTCAAGGCTAAACCTGGAGGCGGTATGAGTTAAGTATTTGCGCACGCACCCCAGCAACAACACCCAAGGCCCACCACACAAGGTTATATAAAAAAATAGCCTTTGTATTATAATAAAAACACATTAGATAACACACACAAACTTTACAATGTGCCAGAGGCACGGGCAGAATTTACAAGGGAATTATGTACAGGACAGGGCCACATGGACCACTGTCAAGGGTAGGCACTTGTTAGAAAATAATACTTGTAGGTATACACTTAGGACATAAACATAAAATGATTAGCACCAAAATTGTAAATGTAGTACACATCCAGTAATCACTGGAAAAGAGTAAATACCTCCTACGCAACCCTAAAACACTGTAGGAAATCACGCAGGGAACTAGGACCTTATCATCAGGACCTAAGGAAGGAATACCAACACCTAAGCAGTTCACTTTTAGCAAAGGGAAGGAAACCTAAACATAAAATGGGACATCAACAATCCTCTATGCAGGGCACACCTAACAAAGGGGATAAACATAAAGTGGGACATCAACAATTGCACATGAGGTATTAAAACACAGAGGTGCAGATTAGAACATTTTGCACAAGAATCATATACAAAGAAATCACAATGCGCAGGGTGCACATAGCACATCACTAGAAATGTCCCTCAGGCCAACTGGCCTCGAAAGGGGCGGAATGCCCTGAGTCTCAATGTCAGGGGGTCTGTGCCGGCAGCACAAACACAAGCCTAAACGTAGCAACTGTCCACAAAGTGCTGGACAGTTGTAAATCAGAACTGGGCAAACGTTGGAGCCAGGTGGGCTCAAGAACAAAGTGGGCAAGGAGCCTCTCAGGGGCTCGCCAAGCAAATGCGCAAATTAGAGCTTCAGCTCTCTAAACAATGAAAATGCCCCCAGAGCCTCTCTCAGGGCTCAATGATCAATATGCTGGCACTCGAGCCTCGCAGGCTCGTAAAACCATGTGGGCTGGGGCGGGAGCCTTCTCGCGGCTCAAAAACAAGTGTGCCCCTCCTCGAGCCTCAGGGCTCGTGACTGCAGGTAGGGCTTCGTTGGAGTCCCTCACGGGGGACTCAGGAACAGGTAATGCCCCCCATGAGCCTATCGAGGCTCCACACAGCATCGTGCGCGAGATCGCGCTACGGGGGAGGGGCGGACACCGGCAATGTGTCCCGCGGCCCCTCTCCCTCCTCGGCACTCACCGGGTGTCTTCACGGTGGGCGGGGCTCCTCTTCACACGGGGAGCCTCCTAGCAGCACGGGGCTCCTCTCCACACAGGGAGCCTCGCGGACACAGCCGGCTGCTTGCTCCGTCTCCCGCCTGGCCTTGTCTCTCTCTGCTCCGCCTGACTTCCGCCGGGGCCGCCAATGGCAGTGCGGCCCTGGGGGTCAGGAGGCGGGACTTCCGGGTTGCGGTAGGCAACGGCCCGGCAACGGCTTCCAGTGCTCCTGGGCTGCGGCAGTGATCTCCTGGGCAATGCCAGGTGGGCACCGGCTTCTCGATAAAATAAACACAAAGGGGCAATGCCGGGTAGGCACCGGCCCTAAATAAAAATAGAAAGCGAGGTGGGCACTCGCTCGCCACAAAACGGCAAAACAGAATGGGCAGATGCCGGGTGGGCACCGGCGAAGGCACCCAAAGCGCTAGCAGCGCTGACAGCAAGGAAAAGCGCTCCCAAGCGCCACAGGACGAAAATACAGCGCTCACAGCGCTGTGGGTCAAATAAAGTGCTCTCAAGCACTAAGCAATGAATCTCAGCGCTCCCCAGCGCTGAAGGGCAGAGAGCAGCGCTCTCAGGTCTGTAGGCACAGCAAAAGCTCCAGCAGGGTCTGGAGGCAGACAGAGGGGCAAGGCAGGGCCAGAGCCAGCACACTGGGTCTCCAGGCAGGGAGACAACCAAGTGGCGGTCCTCTTGGCCCCAGCAGCAGCAACAGCCCCCTCTGGCAAGGATCCTGGAAGAAAACCAAAGAACCAATTGTATGGGGACACAGCCCCTTCTTATACAGTAAATTCCCTTTGTCTCAGGGTGCAGGGTGGGGGAAAACCAGTTGCAGCTGGTTTTGAAGTACTCTGTTTACCTCAACCACCCTCTCTATTCACTGGCAGGTTTAGGGACATCAGTCGCACTACAGGGGGTGGAGCCAGCATTGTGTGGGGAAAGTCCAGGCCCATCAGGGACCAGGTGCACTCCTCCCAAGCCATCAACATGCTAATCTCACACTCACCACCGGGCAGACCCATCCAGCCTTCCTGGAGCCAGGCTCACCAGCCAGCTCCAGCCAATCACACTGCAGGCATATTTTACATTAATATGCCAAGTCCTAGAAATGGCATTTCTACACATGACACACACATGCCTCATACACCATTGCGAAGCATTCATTCGCACAAACTCGCACATACCAAATTCGAGCATGCACTCCCCACGCATCAGGAACTACTAGGGACACAGACATTCCCCATGCATCCCTATGGGAGAGCAGGTCAGCCTAACTACATGCACGCACTTTACTCTGGGACACAGAGAAAAAGTGCGCACAGACCAGAAAATCATCCACACAGATCACAGATCTAAAGCAAAAAGATTAGGGGTGAACCTGCCTTAAGGGCCAAGTCCAACACAACCCCCTTCCAGCCAAATCGCAGGGCAGACCAATCACCCCCGTGATGGGCTTCCCTGCTTGGGGCGATAAAACACGGACGCGGGCCCGCAACTGCAGGGACACCCTCCTGTTTTACGCCACGGTGAACCCCCGGGGTTCTTTCTAAAACTATGGTAGGGACTTCTGGACTACCCCACTGGTACTCTCCAGCTGCCCTCGGCCAGGACCAGGCCCTAGGCCACCCAGGTGCCAAAGGATCCTGCCAACTCACAAAGTGGGGGGTAGTAACCCCTGGCACATAACAGCCATTTTCCACTCTTCCTGTCTGAAAGACAGGGCTAGACTGCCACTGGTTCTCCAGCCTAGGGTCTACAACCTTAGGTGGACCAGGAGTCTCAGGGAAGGCTCTGCTCCCCTTACCTCTTCTCCTAGGGTTCCTCCGCCTCCTGCGAGGGGTACCCTCTAAACACCATTCTCCCAACCTAGGGTTTAACCCCTCAGGTGGTACCGGGGTCAGAGGTGGGCTCTCCCACCCTCTGCACCCCGTTCCAGAGTCCTGCTCCCTCCCTACCGGGGCGGTACCTCTGGAGAAAGAACTGGTTAGGAAACTGATTACAGTATCCCCACCCTTCAGGTCAGGCAAACCCTGAACCTGGACCTCCAACCTCCGGGCTAAAACCTTTGGTGGAATCACTGCCTGGCACTCCAGGACTTCTGGGGACTCACATCCTATCCCCCAATCACTCCTTTCACTGGACTTCTGTACTCTCCCTACTGGAGCAGTACTGCCAGACTCCACAACTATAGAAGCTCCGCTCACAGATGCTCCAGGTCCTCCACACACTAGGAGATCTCCCTCAAGTGGACTAACAGGTAAGCATAGGTCCCCACCCTGGTGTTCCCTAAAGAAACCATCCAGGCTCTGAGGCAGGGCTTCGGGCATCTGGGGACTCTCGGTCTCACACTCACTCCCGCTCCACTGAGACAGATAGCAAGCCCCTACACCCTCCTCACTATACTGAGACCTAGCTGGGCTACTCTCACCCTCCTCCACCACGCTGGGTTGGAGAAAACCTGACCCACTATTATTGGAATCACTCACTAGCGGCGCTAAGGAACCTTTTGCACCTTCCCATCGCTCCGCTTCTCTTGCAAGCTCACAAGGGTTAATCAATCCACACCCTAACAGGTGTTGCGCAACTCTGACGCAAAACAATTGAGCAGCTGCTCCCTGACAACTAGGTCGAACAGCCTATAATACTCAGGTTCCCCGTGAACCCTTAACCAATCAATCAGTGCATCCTCACAAAGATCGGAATACTCCTCCCAATCCTGGTGAGGCAGTCTCCTAAGGTTCCTGAACCTCAACCTTAATTCCTCTTCTGAGGAAACAGGAACCATACTCTGGGAACTGGGAGTGGGACTGTTAACACCAACACTTAAAAAGCTGCCACCACTGGACTCCACCCTCCCTGGGGAATCCAGGCAATCACAAATGCACTCAGGGGGTAACGTACTCTCTTGGGCTACCTTCTCCCTGAACAGGGCCCTCTCAGCCTCTAGCTTGGCAAGCTCCAACCTGAGCTGTACCATCGCTAGCTGATGCTCCGTCTCTTCCTTCCTATCCAACCACTCTTCTGGGGACAGGGAAAGGGATGGGGCGCTGGTACTGATAATGGACCCAGCAAGGGACTCCCTATCTCTGGGGTCATCGCTATCTGCTGACATCCATCCACTGTCATCACCATCCAACTCACATTCATCAACCGAATCTTCAGGGCTCCCCACAGACTCACCACCCTCATGGCGTGCGGCCCGGGCCCTATCTCTCTCACTGTGCTCAAGATCCCACTGATTATTTTGCCACAGGATCAGGCTGTCCCTAAGCTGAGACTGAGTAACCAACTCACTCACCTCTATGCCTCCCTTTTCACAGAATCTGACCAGCTCTAATTTAATGCACCTAAAAAGACCACAGAGATCAAAAACTGGCTCCATTTTGGCGGACGTTCTCACGAAAAGTTTGACACAGGGAACCTGGGGGTCTGAGCTAAACAGGAGAATACAATCAACAAAATTCAGCAAGATTCCTATCTCAGGGAACTTGCACTCCACTGTCCAGGTAAACACACACTCATTCACACACACCCTCCCCTCGGACTGGTAAGGCAGTTTCTACCACCCCTGATTTTCTCAACCTGACCACTAGCGACACAGGTACCAAACTCTGGGAGCAGGGCGTGGAACAAGGTACTGGACAAAATACAAAATGACACCTTTCAGGAGAAGCAACACTGATCTTCACCTAAAAAACAATAATCCCCTAAATGCGGTTATCTAAAAATGTAGAGCTTTGAAGTGTGGCCTGTCGCCACTGTGGTACAGCGCAAACACAAATCCTTATCCTCACCGCTTGCCGCCAATGTTAGAAACGGGACCCTGGCTGGCCAAGGCTCACGCAAAGGTCAGTCAGGGATCACCACCTCTAAGGTCAGGGCAAGGGAGTCACACACTAAGGTAACCCCTGCTCACCCTCTAGGTAACGTGGCGCGAGCAGTCAAGGCTAAACCTGGAGGCGGTATGAGTTAAGTATTTGCGCACGCACCCCAGCAACAACACCCAAGGCCCACCACAAAGGAGACTCCACACAAGGTTATATAAAAAAACAGCCTTTGTATTATAATAAAAACACATTAGATAACACACACAAACTTTACAATGTGCCAGAGGCACGGGCAGAATTTACAAGGGAATTATGTACAGGACAGGGCCACATGGACCACTGTCAGGAGTAGGCACTTGTTAGAAAATAATACTTGTAGGTATACACTTAGGACATAAACATAGAATGATTAGCACCAAAATTGTAAATGTAGCACACATCCAGTAATCACTGGAAAAGAGTAAATACCTCCAACGCAACCCTAAAACACTGTAGGAAATCACGCAGGGAACTAGGACCTTATCATCAGGACCTAAGGAAGGAATACCAACACCTAAGCAGTTCACTCTTAGCAAAGGGAAGGAAACCTAAACATAAAATGGGAAATCAACAATACTCTATGCAGGGCACACCTAACAAAGGGGATAAACATAAAGTGGGACATCAACAATTGCACATGAGGTATTAAAACACAAAGGTGCAGATTAGAACATTTTGCGCAAGAATCATATACAAAGAAATCACAATGCGCAGGGTGCACATAGCACATCACTAGAAATGTCCCTCAGGCCAACTGGCCTCGAAAGGGGCGGAATGCCCTGAGTCTCAATTTCAGGGGGTCTGTGCCGGCAGCACAAACACAAGCCTAAACGTAGCAAATGTCCACAAAGTGCTGGACAGTTGTAAATCAGAACTGGGCAAACGTTGGAGCCAGGTGGGCTCAAGAACAAAGTGGGCAAGGAGCCTCTCAGGGGCTCGCCAAGCAAATGCGCAAATTAGAGCTTCAGCGCTCTAAACAATGAAAATGCCCCCAGAGCCTCTCTCAGGGCTCAATGATCAATATGCTGGCACTCGAGCCTCGCAGGCTCGTAAAACCATGTGGGCTGGGGCGGGAGCCTTCTCGCGGCTCAAAAACAAGTGTGCCCCTCCTCGAGCCTCGGGGCTCGTGACTGCAGGTAGGGCTTCGTTGGAGTCCCTCACGGGGGACTCAGGAACAGGTAATGCCCCCCAGGAGCCTATCGAGGCTCCACACAGCAGCGTGTGCGAGATCGCGCTAAGGGGGAGGGGCGGACACCGGCAATGTGTCCCGCGGCCCCTCTCCCTCCTCGGCACTCACCGGGTGTCTTCACGGCAGGCGGGGCTCCTCTTCACACGGGGAGCCTCCTAGCAGCGCGGGGCTCCTCTCCACACGGGGAGCCTCGCGGACACGGCCGGCTGCTTGCTCTGTCTCCCGCCTGGCCTTATCTCTCTGTGCTCCACCTGACTTCCGCCGGGCCGCCAATGGCAGCGCGGCCCTGGGGGTCAGGAGGCGGGACTTCCGGGTCGCGGTAGGCAGCGGCCCGGCAACGGCTTCCAGTGCTCCTGGGCTGCGGCGGTGATCTCCTGGGCAATGCCGGGTGGGCACCGGCTTCTTGATAAAATGAACACATCGGGGCAATGCCGGGTAGGCACCGGCCTTAAATAAAAATAGAAAGCGAGGTGGGCACTCGCTCGCCACAAAACGGCAAAACATAACGGGCAGATGCCGGGTGGGAACCGGCGAAGGCACCCAAAGCTCTAACAGCGCTGACAGCAAGGAAAGGCGCTCCCAAGCGCCACAGGACGAAAATACAGCGCTCACAGCGCTGTGGGCCAAATAAAGCGCTCTCAAGCGCTAAGCAATGAATCTCAGCGCTCCCCAGCGCTGAAGGGCAGAGAGCAGCGCTCTCAGGGCTGTAGGCACAGCAAAAGCTCAAGCAGGGTCTGGAGGCAGACAGAGGGGCAAGGCAGGGCCAGAGCCAGCACACTGGGTCTCCAGGCAGGGAGACAACCAAGTGGCGGTCCTCTTGGCCCCAGCAGCAGCAACAGCCCCCTCTGGCAAGGATCCTGGAAGAAAACCAAAGAACCAATTGTATGGGGACACAGCCCCTTCTTATACAGTAAATTCCCTTTGTCTCAGGGTGCAGGGTGCGGGAAAACCAGTCGCAGCTGGTTTTGAAGTACTCTGTTTACCTCAACCACCCTCCCTATTCACTGGCAGGGTTAGGGACATCAGTTGCACTACAGGGGGTGGAGCCAGCATTGTGTGGGGAAAGTCCAGGCCCATCAGGGACCAGGTGCACTCCTCCCAAGCCATCGACATGCTAATCTCACACTCACCACCGGGCAGACCCATCCAGCCTTCCTGGAGCCAGGCTCACCAGCCAGCTCCAGCCAATCACACTGCAGGCATATTTTACATTAATATGCCAAGTCCTAGAAATGGCATTTCTACACATGACACACACATGCCTCATACACCATTGCGAAGCATTCATTCCCACGAACTCGCACATGCCAAATTCGAGCATGCACTTCCCACGCATCAGGAACTACTAGGGACACAGACATTCCCCATGCATCCCTATGGGAGAGCAGGTCAGCCTAACTACATGCACGCACTTTACTCTGGGACACAGAGAAAAAGTGCGCACAGACCAGAAAATCATCCACACAGATCACAGATATAAAGCAAAAGGATTAGGGGTGAACCTGCCTTAAGGGCCAAGTCCAACAGGCTCCAATCACGGTGGAAGGTGAAGGTGATGAGGAAGAAGATGGTGGCATATTCTTTACGCAAAGAAGCCCTGCCACAGCAGTGCACCAGCATCAGTATCACTCACATCGGCATCCTCAAAATGGCACAAGAGTCTGATGGAGAAGCCACAGCAACAGCAAACAATGACTGCCCTAAAATGGACATGGATTCTACCTGCTGGTTCTTCTCTCCAGGAAGTTGCCTGTGTCAGTGGTACCGTTAAAGAAAAAAATTCAGGCTACTATTACCGGCATGTTTAGGAAGGAGGGGCTATGCAAACGCAATTACCCAATTGTATGTTTGTACAGTGGGACGCTGACTAAAATGCTAGCGCTGGACCTCCTTTTTTCTTTTGTGAAAGGAATGGTGTTAGAAATGGGTTTTCTGGCTGACCAAGGTATGCACTTAAGCCAGGTAGAATCCACCCTTCTAGTCAGGATAAAGGGATTACACGTCTAAAATAACCCCTGCTCACCCCGTTGGTAGCTTGGCACAAGCAGTCAGGCTTATCTCAGAGGCAATGCGTGAAGCATTTACACATAACAAGCTGTAATACAGTGAAAACACTACAAATGTTTTTTTTAAATAACCAATATTCACTGTGTTAAATAAGACCATAACAATAAAAGTCCAACATACAGTGATCAAAATATGAATAATGCAAAACGAGCCTTTATATACAACTCCTTGAAGTCAAAAAATAATAATGGCATCCGGGGCTATCACAGGGTTGTGAACAAACAAATCCAACAGTTCCAGCCAGTCGTGGCATCACAGGCCTGCTATGGTATCAGGAAGACCCGTAAAACAATACCTTAGGAGATGCAGGGCATCAGACCTTGCTTTGAGCTCCAGAAGAACGTGGGCGGTTTCGGAAGTCTGTACAGGAGTCGGCGGGCCGTTGCAAGTCAAACTCCGTGAGTTTGGAGTCAGGAGCGGCGACGTCGGCAGGTGTTGGGGCTGCGGTGTGAAGTGGAGAGGTGCCCTCAGGTTGCGGTGCAGGCAGCGGTTCAGTGATGGTAGTCCAGTGGCATTGGTGAAGACAGGGCTGTGGCATGAAGTGGGGCGGTGCTCATTGCAGTGCTGACGGGTCACAGTGCAGGCAGTAGCATCGTTGTTACAGAAGTACTATTTTCTATAGACCCAAGGCTGCCGTGCAAGATGGGGCAATGCAGTATGCGGGGCGAACAGGTCGCAGCGCAGGCAGTCGATGACGCTGGAGTTGGTGGGCCAAGTATGTAGTGTGGGACAGGGTGGTGCATTGTGTTACCTATGAGTGGTGCCCCCAAACCACTGTGTAGGTGGTGGCATCGATGTTAGCTTGGAGCGTCATTGTCAGTGAGACCATGGCTGTGTTGCGACGTTGGATGGTACTCCATGTTCTCCATGAGCGGTGTCCACAGGTCACGGTGCCTGCAGCGGCATCAGTGATGGTGTCACATCATCATCAGGGATATCAGTACGGCAGTTGGAAGTGAGGCAGTACAGAGTGTGGTGCCCACAGGTCACAGTGCAAGCAGTGGTTCAGTGGCAGTGTTGGATGGCATTGTTGGTGAGATTGGGCTTACTGAGTGAAGTGTGATTGTGCCCTCTTCGGTGCCTTCAGGTCACAGAACCAGCAGTGGCATTGTTGATGGCGTTGGAATACATTTTCCTCTGTGGCAGCTGAAACCTCCAGTTCCAGAAGCTGGTACCCAGATGATGCGAAAGTCTTTGAATTCCCTGAGACTTCCAACAGGAGGCAAGCTCTACATCAAACCTTTTGAGATACTTAGTATGCCGAATGAACAGTCCAGTCCTTTCCCTGCCCAAGACTGAAGTAGCAACTGCAGGACAACCGAAGAAAGCAACAACAGCAAAGGGGCAGTACTACTCCTGGCAGCCCTTCCTGCTCTTCTCCTTGGCAGGCTCATTAGACCATCAGTATTCTAGATTTCCTGGGTCAGGTCCACAATATTTATACCACATTTTACTTTGAGGTTGGTGTAAACAAAGATCCTCTGGCACACATACACCAGTTCCGCCTGGTAGAAGCTAGGTTCACCACAGGAAGTGGAGACAACAATGTGGAAGGCACCCACAGTCAATTCAGGTGCAAGAAACAACTCCTCCCACTACTCAAAATACAGCCAGGTCAATTCAGCCTGGCTGAGTCACCCAAGAAAGGTACGGCATACCTCAACTCCCCTTGTGTTTGTCTAGTGTAAATGCACATCCCCAGCTCCTGTCACTCCAAACCGAGATGGTGATTACTCAAATAGCAGAGCCACACAGGATGGTTAAGCAACAAAATGCACACTTTCCATAAGTTGCATTTTGAAACACACAAGATACAAATTATCTTTATTAAAAGATGAATTCTTAAATTCTGAGTTCAGGAAGCCTAAACTCCATTTCTCTATCTTGTCCCAATGGAAATTTACGCTTGTGAAATGTTACAGTGCAGCCTTTCAATAGTGAGAAAACAAATACATTGTATTTCACTATCAGGACATGTAAAACACGCCAATACATGTCCTACCTTTCAAATACACTGGACCCTGCCCATGGGGGACCTGGGGCCAACCTGAGCAAGCAGTGCCTTACATGTAAAGAAATGGGTGGTTTGGGGCCTGGCAAGTGGGTGCCAAGTTGACATGACTATAAAATGTGCACACAGACACAGCAATTGCAAGTCCGAGACACCTTTGAAAGGTTACTTGTGTGGGTGGCACAACCAGCCCTGCAAGCCCACTAGTAACATTTGATTTACATGCCCTGGGCATACACAGTTGACTATACTAGGGACTTACTAGAAAATTAAATATCCCAATCATGGAAAAACATTCATAACACAATTTACATGGAAAACATATGCCCTTTAGCACCGAAAGGCAGTGGTAAAGTGCCCAGAGTCCTAAAACCTATGAAAAACAGGTCACAAATAGGTCAAAAAGCAAAAAGTCGGGGATAAACCCTCTCAAAAAGGCAAGTCTAACAAATGGGTTTTTTAGAATTTGTGGTCGCTATTTGCCCACAATGGAACGCTTGCAGCCAGACCTATTTTGCCAGAGTTGCTGTTCCAGCGCTGCATCATGATGTGATAGAAATGGTTGGGCAAGCTTTGCAGTGGAGTGCTGTTCATGCTATCCAACTAACAATAGATATATGGACCAGTTATCAAGCCACCGATTACACGTGTTGCACTGCACACTGGATCAATTTTGTGGGGGTTAGGCAACAGCTATTTACAGGTCTCTGTGCTGAAGAAGCTTTTACGGGCGTTTGTTGGCATGCAACAGTAGCCATGTTCGCCATGGGGAAATCTCATACACCTGAAAACATCTTGTAAGACTTTAACAGCAAAGTGTTTGAATGGGTTCAACCAAGAGATCTCAGAATTGGATTTGTTGCCATGGACAATGGCAGTAATATGGTTAAGGCCATTGCAGATGGTAAATACCAACATCGTTGTGCAGGGATTTCTCAAAGAAGAAGACCTAGCTAACAACTTACAGCTACCTGCAGAAGAATCTGCATTCATTGTCATGTAGTCCCTACAAATCTATATAGGATCTGCGCATTTAGACAACATAAACTGATGTTCCCGATGACGGACGGTTTACTTACACTTTAGAAGGCTGGCGCCATCATTTGGTTCTATACTCGCTATACATTAGGTTCCCAACAAAGAAACTCTTTGACTAATCGTATATAGAATTTTAATAATAAAAAAAATCCTTTCATTGAATTTTGATTATGCGATACTGGGGATGACGCTTGTCGGTTTCCCTTAGGAGAATTCTGGTTTCGTATATTTTTTGGTTTATTCACCATAGTCTGTGGCTTACAATACCCTCAGATTTTTACCCCGCCAATCTCTGTTATATCCCGAAATGGGGAATACGACCATTATAAGATGGCCGCTACATAGGACCAGTCGCGATAGGAATAACTACAAGACTTCATGTATTACAGAACACAGCTGATTCACATTGCCTGGAATGACCGTGGGTATTTAAAACGTGATCTTCAAAGCTCAGTTCTTCAGTCTTCTTTCCCACTACGAGCGGATGCTATAGGCCCAGAGACAGCCTGATTCTGGTAAGTCACTCAACACGCTAGACTCTCCCTCATTTTGAGGGTTATTGTAGTTTTTGAATTCTTTTAATGTTTTTAATAAGGGATAAGTTAAGGTTATCTGGCATCTGTTGATCTTTACAAGTGACACACTATGGGCTTAATTATTTTGTCTGGCCTTACGGTTTATACACATGTAAGGTTTCCCTTCATTTATTGTTACTAAGGGGTTAACTTATAATATATGGTTTGTTCTTACCAGCATCAATTGGAATTAAATAGGGGTTTGTTCAAAAGAACGTTTTCCCTTTTTCTGGACCCTGCTGCCTGTTGAATTTGACATTAGGACCAATAGTCTACATCTTGATTTCGAATTTTGACTCTTTTTTATACAGAGGCTGGCCACAATACTTTTGCTTAACATATGGGCTCCATCTGATCCAGTTTGGAGTGACCACCTAAAGCTCTACTCTCTGTGACAGACATGGTGATAACCTAACTTTAAGCAAAGTGAGTATTGGGACTATAACACTCTATCCATGTCTCTGTCCCCCTATGCTTATAAATTACATGTGGCTATTTATATTTATTTTATCCGTCTTGATTTTAGGGTTATTGAACTCTTTGAGCACACTTATTATCGGGATTGGTATTATTCTTCCGGCTGTTTGGATCATTATCATTGCTCCATACATATGAGGAATTGTTCTTGCTTATCTTTTAAGTAAGTGCAGAAGTGGCCCTTATTGTTTTGACTTAAACCACTGGTTAAGTCTGTTTTTATTAAACATAATATAGAGAAGGGAATAATTTTGGCCTTTCCTTAACAAACATTTAAGCGACTCTGGAGCATATAACAGCGAGCTGTTCACCCTCACACCTGGGGTCCATTTATTCTGCTGGATCATTTATTTTATTATATATCTGTGAGGAGCCCCTTGTCAGTTTTTACAAAGTGTGTATGAAAGTACTCCTCATTCCATTTTAGTTCTATCTGGTCGATTTCTTGTCAATCTCCTCTCATTACATAATAAATGGTAACTTGTAGTCACTTTTGATTTCTTAGATAGTCAAGTTGACAAGGGGCATACTATAACCCTTAGTGACTTTCATCTCCCTGCTCACCGCATGGAACAAGTATACAGACCTATTGTGGTGGGTATACCTTATTTTAATATATTCTACTGGGTTAGTTCATTATGGCTCAGGTGTACTCTTTCTCTTTTTTCCTGACACTTTATGTATTTGGTGTTCCAATCCCTCTTAGGGGATCTAACTTCCCTTCCTATATGCTCGGGACTCCCCTGTTCCCTAACTCCACTCCCTTTTCTATTTAAGTCTGAATGTAGATCTAATATTCTAAATTATTGATTTGAATCTTCTCTTCTTGTCCATGAACAGCTGTGCACTACAGGTTGATCTCTTTAATTTGGGTTGAGGCTGAGTTGGACTGATTCGTACTCTGAGTCAGGCTGATGGAAGGACTCAGGCCAAATCTACCTCAACAGGCAGAAGAAGAAAGTTATTGATCTCAGGCAAACCAATATAATGCTGACTTTAAGAGGCCTACTAAACTAGTGGTCTGTAGAGAGGTGTGTTGATTTGGGAAATGCTGCTGAGTGAGTGTGCTGGCTCAAAGGTGACAATTCCCCCAGACTTGTGGTCTGGGGAAGCCTGTTGTTGTAACTGAGGAAAGACATGTGATGTCACATGCATGCCCTCAGCTAAATGTTATGCTGACAATTGTGAGAATAACCAGCCCGGTACTTGTAGTTACTACTTGTCCGTGATTGGGTGTAAGATTGCTCTTACTTCTCAGTTAATGAACTGCTCATTTGTCATGAATTGAAAGATTGCAGTAGCCTATGCTCTCACTCTGCCTCGTAGTCTTGGTACACACCTCATAAAGATTACCTTCTACCCTTCTGGTTGACTCTACAATATCGTTTCGGTTTTACAATACATAGGCCTTAGTCTTATCCTGCATGAAAGGGGAAAGCTCCATAACACTCCTGCTTACCTTACCAGACCGGTTTAGCCAGGCACCCAAAAGTGACAGTTATACAGAGAAGAAGGCAGATGTACCGCCAATTCGGCAATACAGTATCATTTTTTTTGTAACATTTAGCATTTTTAGAACTGTGTGTGATCACTTCACTCATCCATAATTTAGATTTACTATTTTTCAAACCTAGATGACAGAACATTTAGATATATAATAACTTGGGTCTCTGGAGCTGTAAGACTGTTTGCAATACATTTAACTGAGCTGTCTCATAAGCATTCCTTCATTTTGTTCCACAACAGATTGAAGATGATGTGTTGTTCATGGCTCTGAAGAATACTGTGGATGTGCAGCGTTTGTCTTTGTCACACTTTTTTCCAAATTCCCTTTCTGAGTCCCATGCTCTCCACACCACTGGAGTCAAGCTATCCTGGCTGAAGGTGGCTGATAGCCAGAAACCGGTCCTAGGATGCTTGATTCCAGTCCAGTAAAGACATGGCTTGGCAGTTTGGGCTGGACTGTTCCCATGAGGCACAGGGTCAAGGTGGATTTGCATATGGCCATGTCTTAACTGGGGTGGTGTGGAGTGCACAAAAACGATGGATTTAGGCCCAGATCTCTGTACTGGGGTGAATGTATGACATTGTTCTGCATTCTGTCCATAAACTGTTGTTTTTGCATTTGTCACCCCGAGTGAGATGGGTATGCTCAGATGTGAGTTCCATGCTCTCCACACCACTGGAGTCAAGCTATCCTGACTGAAGACGGCTGATAGCCAGAAACCGGTCCTAGGATGCTTGATTCCGGTCCAGTAAAGACATGGCTTGGCAGTTCGGGCTGGACTGTTCCCATGAGGCACAGGGTCAAGGCTGATTTGCATATAGCCATGTCTGAACTGGGGTGGTGTGGAGTGCAAAAAAACGATGTATTTAGGCCCAGATCTCTGTACTGGGGTGAATGTATGACATTGTTCTGCATTTTATCCATCAACTGTTGTTTTTGCATGTGTCATGATGGTAGTCTGGTCTCAGTCTTTCTAAAGTTATGCTATAAATATAATATAACACCCTAACTCTGTGTTTCTTTCACCCTAGTTGTCTTTGATGAATAATACTTTGGGTAATCCTACAGTTGGAGTTCACCTAGTTTGAAGTCTGACCTTGCTTGTGATGCCTTCCCTGTTAGCATGCTAGCCTGCTACTACTATCACCACCACTTTAAAGGCACCTCGGGAAACCCTGCAGTAAGAAGATTAGGAGAAGTGGCAGCCATTGCCTCATCTATTCAGGTAAGATAAATATGGAGTGAAGAGAACTAATTTAGTTAGTAAATAACTTCTACTTAAGATGTTGTTTATCTCAAACGTTGAAGGAAATATAGACAATGGCATCCCCCCTCCCCCAAGTAGTCAATATAGTTACAAATAAGGGTATAACTAACTTGCATAAACCTTTTTTAGCAGATTTTTAAAACAGGCTATGCTAAAAGGCAGAACTGCAAAGTAAAACACCCAAAAAGTTTTGAAGCAGAAAGTAAAATAAAATGTTCCCTTTAATTTATTTTAACAATAAAACCCACCCTCTCCATCCACATCAGGCCCATCCCTTTCCCCAAACATCACCCTGTCTCCAACTAATGTCCAAAAGTGCAACTTTTCTTTCCCAATGTCCACCCTCTCCACCCACAATAAAAGTCCTTATCAAAGAAAAACCTAAAAAGGGAATTACAGGGCATCAAATTTTGAGCTAAGGCTTGCCACCTCCTGGTGAAGGCTTGCCATCTTCCGGGGAAGCGGTGCCAGCTCACAGACCACATGGCATTAGAAGCGTCTGGGTGGGAGGGGGCAACAGTGTTAAATCAGGATGAGGATGCCAGCTGCAGGAAGCACTACTGGCATTGTGGCCTTGATAGAGGTCTGGTGTCTGGCTGGAGGAACTGGGGCACGGGGCAGTGATGGCAGATGCTACCTCCTCTTTTCTCCTCCTCCTCCACAGCTACCAGCCAACAACAGTCAGCCTGGATGGCCTCCACCTGCTGCTGCCACAGCTGAGCTGCTATGTCCTGCTGAGATGGTTAACCAGCAGGAGTAGGTATATGATGAAAGAAAAAAAAGAATAAAGACAAATTGTAAATAATGCTCTCTGTAAACACTTGTTTACATATTTGCTAGTGGCACAGTAGCAATACATTGATGTTCCCCTAGGGCCATTAGAATTGTTGATGTGATTAGTCATGAGGCCAAGTTTTTTCCCACACATGCCTCACATAAAAAGAGCACTGACTGGCTTCAAGGAAGGAATTAAGCCAGAATACTATACCAACAGATTAAAAAGCAGTGATTGTTTCTTTTAAAGGATATCCTAGTAAAAAAATCTAAACTAACACTAGTACAATCTAACTCAGAAAGCCTTCCACCACAGGTCAGAGGCTTTCCGACTTATATGGTTGGTTTCAAATCCAACAGCCTTATCACGAAGAAGGCTGTCAGATTTGACAACAGCTGGTTGGGCCGACTTGCTTCCAATGGGCTCAAGGAGCCCGTCGGCCAGTAAGAGGCCACTCATAATCCCCTATGTACACCATCTATGCCATGGGAATTTATGATTTTGGTTTTCAACACATTTTTCATGCTGGGCTTTCAGACATGAAAAACCTGTCAGAAAGTGACTTTGGGGCCCCGCTACCAGGGCCCCCTTGCCAATGTGGCCTCTAGTCGGACACCTGGGGCTCCTATGGTGCCCCCTGTAAATCCCTGCACTGCGTGGCAGGCACCATGAGATGCCTGCCAGAGGCACAGTGCACAGCCAACACAGCATTGCCAAATTGAAACATGCTGCAAATAGATCATGGCCCAGGTGGCAAAATGCCATGGGCAGGGAGGTGATGCATTATGATGGGTGGGATATCTGCCTCACTTACCAAATACAGTGAGTATACTTAAATTGTCAATAAGCATGCAATGTGACTTAATACCAACTGTCCCTGCTGCTGCTGGGACTCCCCTCCAACCATCATTTCTACCTCTGGTGCACTGGTGATGACGCACATCCTAGCACATGTAATTTGCATGGCTAGAATTTTTTTTACACATTTTCATCTCTCCTTATTATTATACCAACAGCAATACCACACTACTTTTCGGTTAGCAGTACTTTCTTTCAAAACTATCGCTTTGGGCGGTTTGTTGCCGTTGGTTGAAAATGTTGGAAAAGCCAGGTAGTCAAGCAAACCAAAACCTTTTCATAATGGAGTGACAGAGCTATGATGACTTAGTCATTAAAGCACAAAAAGGGAGTTTAATAATTGTCAATGAAGAGCATGTGGTCTTGGTTGAAAAATGCAATAGGTGGCCTCATAATTTCCTGCCATGCTGCACTGTCACGGAAGCTTTTGGTATACAAATGAATTATAGCAACCGGACTGGGTGCCGGGTCCACCATGACCATGACCACTCTCTTGTTTTAACTGTTTGAGCATGAGCAATAATAAACCTCTCTCAACAAACATGCATGGTGAATAATACACAGCTTACTTGGGCCTGCAATCGTCAAAGTAGAGTACAAAAAACCTGTTCTCCTAGTCTTACAGAACCACCAGATATATAAGGGGAGATGGAAAGCTGGCTAACTAAGAAGCTACTGAAAAATGAAATATAGAAAAATAGGATAATGCAGGGATAACAATAATTTAACAAACATTAGATAGAGGATTTGAAATAAAAGGAGAGAGTATAAAAAATAAACAAGGTAAAATTAAAATTATTCTAAGAGTGGGGATAGGTGAAAGTTAGAGAAATTAAAAATAACAGGACTTACTGGGGCCAGCGGAACCATCGGCGCTGTGCTGTTGGTGGTGGTGGGATTTCCACCTGCTCCTGCACTCTTTGGGGCAGCCCATCTTTCGCCCACCTTGGAAGATGCCCTCCTGTCCCTTGGGTGCTCATATAAAAAATAAAGAAGATTTTTAAAAAAGATTAGAGGTACAGTTAATATCTTCAAAAACATGTTGACAGGCAAACATAATAGCATTGTACTTTTCTAAATTAGATTCCCTACTGTACTAGTAGTAATAATTTGACTACTAATGAGTTGCTATGAATAATGTTTGTTTCTCAACCCCCTTTGATGGGCCAACTCAATCTCCCTTCTCAATGCATAGATGCATATTCGTCATTGGGAGATTGGTATTATGTGAGCTACATGAGGAAAGACATAGAGAATGCTAGCTCATTAATATTACTTACTACCACCATCTTCTGACAGGACAGAGGAGTCTGCATGACTTTGTAAAATAGTCAACCCCAGTGAGCGCCAAAAAGCATGATTAGTAAGTGCCATACACCCGTCTGGCTGTAGCTGGATCACATAATATTCGTAACGTCATAAACCTAACTTACCTCTGAGTACGAACAGCATGCTATTTGGAAAATAAATAGCATTTTTGAAAACACACAATAAATAATTACTCACCGAATCTCGCAACCACGACACCCAGCAGGTCAAGCAGGGTCTGTTCACAGTCAATTATATCTGCCCAGTGGTGCATCAGATGCTGCAATGTGTGCTACACCCCACTGTGATGTGCGCAGACCAGTGCAATCTCCCCCGCAGCAATCAATGCTCCCACAGAGCATAGCCCCTTCCAGGCCTGCCGCCTGCTGCCAGCATGGTGGGGAGGTGTCCCTGTATATAAAAAACAAGTGCGTCCACCAATGCCTCAGAAAAAAGGGGCCAGGGTTGCACCCCTTTGTGATGCCAGTGACCGTAAGGTGACCTTTGTAGAAGCCGAACTGGCACCACTGCTAGCACCCTGGTGCTCCAACATGGTGATGGGTTGAACAGAAAATAAGGAAAAGAACTTACAGAAGCAGAATGGAAGAACTAAAGGAAGTAGAAGATAAGCAAAAAAATCCAAAAGTTACAGAAAAAGTACAAAAAAATTAAAAAAATAAAATATACAAATGCAAAGACACACACTAATCAAAAAAAGTAAATGAGTGTGGATGAGTGGGATGGAGGTGGATTGAAAAGAATTTAAAAATCATTCCCAGCATCATGCAGAGAACAGAAAGCATGGAAAACAAAATCGCTGTACCAATGCGAACCACATGGTGCTGTTTGCACTGATTTTACAGTGTGGGAAAGCCCCTCACGCTACTGACATGTAAAAAAACAGCACAAACAAACTGGTGAGCACTTGAACCCATTCACGGATCTCTACAGAATATCGCAGAGTTTTTTGGGCACTCTGCAGAATTCCTTGGAGCAAAACTCTGTGACCTCAGCCCAGGCCAACACCCCAAAGTCAAGAGGTTACAGGCAAAAGTCTCAATGCTGAATGTTAGACCGGTCATTTTTAGAGTGGTCGTTTCCCAGACTTTTTGCCTTTCACCTCCTGTTTTGCTGATTCCTTTTGTTGGCCTTAGGACTCTGAGAATTTCACCACTGCTTACCAGTGCTAAAGTTCACTCCCCTAAACATGGTGATTTTGGTGTATACCTGATTGCCATATTTGATTTACTAGTAAGTCCCTAGTAAAAAGGTACAACATATACCCAGGGAGTGTGAGACAAATGCTATTAGTGGGCCTGCAGCACTGATTGTGCCACAAACATAGGTAGCCTTTCAAACCTGACTCAGGCCTGCCATTGCAATACCTGTGTGCTCAGTTTACTGCCACTTTGACTTGGCATTTAAAACTACTTGTCAACCCTCAAATTCCCCTTTTATTACATATAAGTCATCCCTAAGGTAGGCACTAAGTAACACTAAGGGCAGGGTGGCATGTAATCACAAGATAGGACATGGTTGTTTCATATTTACATGTCCTGGTAGTGACAAACCACCAAATGTGTTTCTTACTACTGTGAGCCATACCCCTCTAATTGGCTTGCATTGAGAATTCCTTCATAAACTTCTCAGCTGTGATTTCTGATCAGAGAGGGGTAGCTTTTTCATGTTTCATATCTTTAGAATGGTAATGATAAATCCTCATCACTGGTGAAGCTGTATTTAACATTACTGTTTTAGAAATGCCACTTTTGGAAAGTGTCAGGTAACAGTGCATGCAAGTGATTCTTTTTTTTATCAAGATGTTCGGTGGTTTCAGAAATGAATTATCTTAAGCCCCAATTATTAGCTTATTCCAAATGAATTTCAAAATGAATTGTTTCCTCTAACGTGAATCTATCACAAGACAGAAAAAAAATCAACAGAAATGAACAATACAAGATGGGTGTATATTTGTTGAAGTACAAATTTATGTACAAAAAGCTGTGTTGTGTAAAAGGGTACACATTACAATTAACATATAAACAAAAGCGACTGAGATGGACATTCATTTACTGCACCTCTTTTCTCATGAGCACTTTTGTCATAACCAATTCCACAAATTAAGAAACAGGGAAATCATCATTGGCTTTATAGCAAACAATTCCTGGTGACTGATGGTTACAGAGAAAATGGGTTTGATTGTTGACGTTTCGGTCTATGGTATGAACACATCTATAAGACAATCTTCAGGACGCGTTGTTTTGATGGCCATGCTTGGGCAGCATTAAAGGGAGGGGCTAATACTTCACTTGAGTCAGCGTCCTGTCCCCACACAAAGGACTGCTTAACATTGTTTGCGATTCTCTTTTTTACATTTTTTTATTTCTCACAGCAACTTATCCAAAAATGTACATATATTATCTGAGACAAAAACAAACTTCACAATATAATGTCCGATGGAGAAAAAAGAAAACCAGAAAAGAGCATCTGCAAAAAACATTGTTAATGCATCATTAATCATCCTTATTCAAATATCTTGTTCAAAGAAAGAGAAAATGAAAGAAAGACCAAAGCTATCTGTTAAGAATGTCAGTACTGCGGATTTTCCTTCCATCTATAAATGGCCCCCAAATACTTTTGCCGAGCAATCTCCCCTTTTTTCCCTTTCTCTCATGAATCCCCTTCTCGAGATTATATGTAGACAATAACCTGGCAAGCCATTACTGAAACGTTGGGGCTGCTTTATCATGCCAGGCTGTTGCAATACAAATACGCAATACTGACATAGCCAAAAAAAGAAAGCATTGAAATGAATCTTGCCTATCCTCATTATTTATCCCTAGCAGAACTATAGATCGAGTAAGTCAAACTTTAATTTCCAGTGTTTTATCCAAAAATAGTTTGATCACATTCCTCAAAGTTTGCATTATTTCAACGTCCATGCTGCCACACAGAGGGCACCTGGTTCTCGTCAAATCCCTCAATAGTGCAATCCTTGCAGGTGTATGATACAGGGAAAAAAATGTTTTATATTGTTGAGCTTGGAGCCCTGCAGAGCAAAGAACAGTTTGGCCGAATTCTAAAGAGGCTTTAAAGCTATCCTGATCCATGTCAAGTTTATTTGCCCATTTCTTCTCATCTTTTTCCAGATCATCGTATTTAAGTAAAAAGAGTTCAGCGCATATCCTCCAGATAGTACAATCATCCCCTTCTCTAAAACATCTGTAATTTTATTTTCACTAAATCCACAGCGCCCCCCTTTTCCCCACCTATAAAACTACAAATTTGAAGATGCTTAAAGACATTTCTTTTGCTATTACCATAACTATTTTGTATGTCTACAAACTGCCGAATTCCATGGGGCCCCATTAAGTCCCCAAATCTCCGGATCCCGCACACTTTCCATTTCGCCATTATGTTATCTGAAAATATTTCGCCAGGAAAAGTGGGGTTTCTGAAGAGTTGAGTATAGCCATTTAGTCTACCAAGACCAATTTTTTTGTGAAATGATGCCCAG
The DNA here is from genome assembly GCF_964263255.1 of Lissotriton vulgaris. Taxonomy (NCBI): domain Eukaryota; kingdom Metazoa; phylum Chordata; class Amphibia; order Caudata; family Salamandridae; genus Lissotriton; species Lissotriton vulgaris. Next base: position 720,690,884 of record NC_141691.1, read on the forward strand.
ATCTTATATGCAGCCATCAGGGTCTTTAAATCGAGTTTTTTTTTTAGATAACTGTGGGGCATATTAGCAAGAACTTTGTTAAAATTATCGCCATTTTAGCGGGTGGAAACTGCCGCTAAAACGGCAATAATGGGCTTGCTAATATGCGTTATGGAATTCCAAGAGAAGCCCAGGTTAGATGTCCTGCACATCTAATTTGGGCTTTTATTGGAATTCTATGACGCATACTAGCAAGCTCATTATCACCGTTTTAGCAGCAATTTCCTGCCGCTAAAATGGCAATAATTTTAACGAGGTTCTTGCTAATATGCCCCCGTGTTTGGTAAATTTCAAGAAACAGTTCTCAGCATCATCTCCCACCAAAGTTGTATACTTTTCGATTGATCCAGACTTGACCCAGGGATCAGTCGCGTCTCCCCCAATTAGCCCACTCATATACTGATAGGCCGCTGCCCAGTGATACATTTTCAAATCAGGAACAACACATCCTCCTCTTTCTCTTGGCAGGGACATAAATCGCAGTGCCCTCCTAGTTTTCCCATGTGCCCAAATAAACCTATTAACCATGTGCTCCAGTGCAGTAAACAGTTTTTCTCAAATTCAAGTGGAATAGCCCTGAACAAATACAACGTTTTTGGCAGAAAAAATATTTTCACCACATTACACTGCCCAACTAGTGACAGGTGAAGATTGTGCATTCTATCAACATCCTTTTTCGCTTGGACGATTATTGGCTCAATGTTTTTTTCTACAGTCTTTCCCAGATCTGGTGATATATTTATCCCCAGACAGACAGCTGAGTCAGTTACCTGTGTATCATCAAACACAGCCCCCATATTCTTGACTACCTGTGTTTTGGACCTGTTTAAAGCATACCTCGATACTGGGCCAAATATTTGAGCTTCTGCCTCAGTTATAGCTAGGGCATCTTCCGGGTTTGGAGTTACCAGTGCGATGTCATCGGTGGATGCCAAGGTTTTATATTCTAGCCCATGATATCTAATAGGGATAATGCCTCCATTTACCTCCAGCTTTCAAATCAGGGGGTCAATATATATCGCGAAAAGCAATGGTAAACACAGACAGCCCTGCCGTGTACCGCGATCAATTGCTAGAGCTGCTCTATATCCCCCGTTCACTCTAAATCGGGCTGTTGGATCTTTATATAAAGGCAGAATTGCTCTGACATGGCCCCTCCTGATCCCAATCCGCTTCATAAATGCCCAGAGATAGTCCCAGGAGACCCGGTCAAGTGCCCTTTCAGCATCCATTAGCATGACCACCATAGGATTCCATTAGACTTCAGCAGCGTCGAATAGAGTTATAACTTGCTTAACCAGGTCGCCAGGGTTTTAGAAAAGATTTTGGTGTCACAGTTATCGGTCTGTACGACCCTAGTTTGGGCTTGGAGTGCAGTATTGACTAAATCAGGTCCAATTACCTCCACAAAGGTTTGATAAAAATTGGAAAGGGATCTGATCGGGCCCTGCTACCGTGTCTGATGGGAGGCTGCCTAGAGCGCCATAAATCTCTTCCGCAGTCAGTGTAGTTTAGCAGCTAAATCAACAACATCCTCAAATGCTTTGATAAAGCAATTTTACATGCTAAAAAGCATATAACCAATTCACAAGAGTGAACTTTTCCAATGAAAACATTAGGCAATGAGCGAGGTGATGACTCTGGGGTCACCCCTATCCTAGGGGGAGGACCAAGTAGATGCCTTGAACAGAAAGAGCATAAACAAAAAGCACATCTTGTTGAACTTCAGTGGTGGTCCCATCCCTTTGGATCACCCCAAGCACAGTTATTGGCAAAAAAACAATCCCAACCAAAGGCCCTGCAAAGCATTATGGAATGAGATTAGCAGTGGGCAGTGAATAATATTGTATCCAATATCAAAATAATTCTACAAAGAGCTGCAGTTCAACTAGTCATTACTAGATGTCCCTCATGAGTCAAATGCAAAGCATTGAAATTATTCTTACATCAAGCTGCAGTTCCACTAGTCGTTACTAGATGTGCCTCACAAGTCAAATGCAAAAGCATTGAAACCCTTTCATCAAACATTTGAATTTGACTTGTGAGGGACATCTAGTAACCACCAGTTGAACTGCAGCTCTTTGTAGAATTATTTTGATAATGGATACTATATAATATTCACTGCCCACTGCTAATCTCATACCATAATGCTTTGCATGGCCTTTGGTTGGGATTGTTTTTTTGCCAATAACTGTGCTTGGGGCGGTCCTAAGAGGATGGGAGCACCAACGAATCGTTCAATAAGATGTGCTTTTTGTTTTCAAGGCATGTGCTTGGTACTCTCCCTAGGTTAGGGAGGATCCCAAAATCATCACCTCTCTCACTGCTTGCTAATTTTTCTGTTTCACTTTTGTGAAAGTACTATATGCTCTTTAGCATATAAAGAAAGAGATACTCAATTTATCATAACTGACACTGTACAGGATGTCATTTGCAATTATTTCACAGTGCATACAAGTACACAGTGCCATAAGCTACGCAGTACTACGTGTACTATCGTTACTATCTGTAGTTCAAAGTATACTGCAGGAAGCTATGTGTAGTGCAGCTACGCAAACTACGCCCAGGGTTACCCATTTCCATCCAGTATTTCCCTAATCTTCTCAGCTGCATTTTTCTGCCTCAAGCGCACTGCTAGTGTATGCCCGACCCGTTCACTGAACTCATAACATTGTGCCTTTCTTGCGAAGAAAGTTGCTGCTGCCTTGGTAGCTGCAGCATCATGAGCTTCAGATTTAGCTAGAGCCAATCTGAGCAGAGTATCATCAAGTGATGTACCCATGGTAATTACCACATTCAACTCCTCCTCTATTTTCATTATTACCTCACAAAAACGTTTCTCTAACTGTGTCTCTCATTTCTCTCTATGCAGACTATAGCTCAGTGTCTCCCCACGTACCCTAGCTTTGAACGCGTCCCAGACTACCCCTGGGCTGGTACTACTTCTATTGATATCCCAAAAGCCCACAATCTTTTGGGCTTTTGGGATATATGATGTACATATCCTGGATCTTTCAGTAGCCCTCTCTCGAAGGTCCAAACCCGCTCAAGTCTTAACCCCTTTGCTATATCCACCGTTAACACTAAAGTATTATGATCTGAGATGATCCGGCTAAACTTCTCAATCCTTCTTCTGGAGATTAATAAATTAGATACAAAAAAGTAATCAAGTCTAATGACTAGCTTGTGCGGAGCTGAAAAAGATGTACTGCCAGGATCATCGGGCTTCAATAGAGCCCACACATCTGCAAGTGAGTTATTCCGGACTAAACTAGAGATTGCTCGGAAAACCTTTTTCTTCCAACCCACATACCTATCCCAAGTCTCCCTCAAAAGTCCACGCAAACCATTTATGTTAAAATCTCCACACATAATGAGTGGTGTAGGTCAAGAGGCTAACTCCAGATCTAGAAATTCAAAGAGATCAGGGCCATCCCCGGTCGAGCCATACACTGAACAGATAGTAAACGTCTCACCCAGTATCATACACTCCACCAGAGCCCATCTACCCCATTTGTCTTCTAGCTTCCTCTTAATAATGATATTGCTTCATCTGGAAAGTATGGCAACCTCTCTAGTCTTAGTACCCTTCCTAGTATTCGCAATAAGACGGAAATATAGTTGTTTTATTAGACTGCCTCTTGTGCCCTCTATATGGGTCTCCTGAAGACACAAAATATCTAAACGCATTGTTCTCAAGATTACTGCAGCCCGTTGTTTTTAAGCCTGATCATTTAAGCCGCAGACATTAATTGAGGCAATTCGTAGACTCGTTAGTGAACATCAAGCATCTGTCCAACCCAGTTATCCTATACATTTAATTTCAAATTTCTAAGCTTCATTCCTAAACTTTCCCTTTTCTTGTTTTTCGTTGCTTCATTGCTCACTGTGTGTCTCATCGTATGTCTCAGATGCCGCGCTGTGCAGTGCTGTGCCCCCTCCCTCCCTGCCGTCCCGGAAACCGTCCCAGCCCTCAGGCCCCCCGCCCCCTCCCACCTCACGGGCAAATAGGTCAAGCATGACCTTTGTGAGTTAGCAGAGGCCCATAGCTTGAGTCGCAACACTTTTGTAATAAATAAAGAAGGAATCCAAAGTATTCAGTAAAGTCCAGGATTTAATAAGCTGCAGCACAGTACTTCTGGCCTCCAAGTTAACAAGTCCAGTATAACATTTTAGATCATAACAATTCCAAATGGAATTACATGGACAGTGTGCATGTGCAACAAGGAACAAAGATTCTATTAAAAGGGAAATATGTACAGGGATATATTAAAAGGGAAATACCTAGTAAATCAGAATATAACACATTTCCCCCCTTAAAGAAAAGAAACATTTTCTATTGACGCCTGTAAATGAAAACATCCAGAATATGCATATAAAAACAACTATGAAACACATTTTGAAACTCTTCTAACATTCCATCTTTTCCCATCTTGTGTAACTACACTATTATGATAAACTCTCATAACTTTCATTGGCTTACCGAATTTGTTTTCTCCTTTAGCAATATAACCTGGTTTGCGAATCCTAACAACATCACCAACCATGAAAACTGGTTGCTTAACCTTCATCCTAGAATCATAATTGCATTTGTATTTGTCTTGTTTGAGTTCCACTTTTTCAGCCACATCCTTAACATTCACATCAGTCATTTGATGACTACAACTCTTTTTAAACCACCAAGGACATAATCCCGAAACAGGATCTCTACCTTTTAGTAAACGAAAAGGAGAAACCTCAGTAGTGGCATGAGGTGTAATGCGGTACAACCATAACTTTTCTCTTAATTTGTCTTTCCACAACGCTCCAGATTTGCGAGCCCAAACTATGTCTTGCTTGAGAACCCGATTATATCTCTCGACTAGTCCATTACCTTGTGGTTCATACAGAGCAGTGGTACAATGCTTAATGCCATACGTACTTAAAAATTCTGACATCAGTGAGGACTTGAACTGTACCCCATTATCTGACACAATACATTCCGGAAAACCTTCTCTGGAAAAAATCTCTTTTAAAAATAGAATAACACTCTCAGTATTTGGATGAGGAACTAGTTTGACCTCAGGCCACTTGGAGTGATAGTCCACAGCAACAATGGCAAACCTACATTCCTGTGGTAAAAAATTGAACGGGCCAGCAATATCAATCCCTAACTTTTGCCACGGATGATCTGGCCACTTCACAGGAACTAAAGGTGCTGGATCACACTTGCACGATTTATCACTCTCAATGCACTCAGGACACTCTCTGACAAACTTATCCACTAATCTGTCAACTCCTGGCCACCAGAATTTTGACCTAATCAATCTTTTCATAGAAGACATTCCCATGTGACATTCATGACTCATTTGTAAAATAACACTTCTTACACCCAAAGGTGGAATACATTTCCCAGCTCTGAACAAAAGATCTCCCTCAATGGCCAATTCATCAGCAATGTTGTAGAATGGTATGATCTCAGCAGGAATACGTTCTTTGGAAGGCCAACCCAAATTCACATAGTCTCTGACCTTACACAGCAAATCATCCTCATTCATCCTTCTCATCCACATGTCCTCTGTTATAACATTGTATTTTTCTGACAACATTTCAGAAATGCTGGTTACCACCTCCGTATCTTCTTCAACCCCGGTACCTGGATATGGCAATCTAGACAAACAGTCTGCAGTTACATTTAGTTTCCCAGGCACATATTCAATGTCAAAATTATATTCCTGCAAACGTGACATCAATCTAGCAATTCGAGCTGTAGCATTTAATCCTCCACCAGGTGAAAGAATGCCCACCAATGGTTTGTGATCAGTACGTATTAGAAACCTTGCACCCCAAATGTAATTTCGGAAATGCTCAACACCCCATACACATCCCAACAATTCCTTTTCTATGACAGCATACCGTCTTTCAGTTTGATTCAGAGATCTAGATGCAAACGCAACATTCCAATCTTCCTTGCCTGAACGTTGTGAAAGCACACAACCTAAACCATAAAGGCTTGCATCTACCGTCAAAATGCAAAGTTTATTCAAGCAAAACGGTCTTAAAGTAGGAGCTGACACCATATCAAGTTTAACACTTTCGAAAGCATCTTGCTGTTTAGATCCCCACAAAAACTCTACATCCTTCCTTGTCAACTCTCTTAACGGCTCCATCTTGGTCGCAAAATTTGCAATAAATTTACTGTAATATTCACACAGTCCTAGAAACGATAACAACTTGTCTTTACAGTCTGGTGCAGGAGCTTTTAGGATAGCATCAACCAAAGATCTTTTTGGCGCAACACCATTACCAGAAATAGTGTGTCCCAAATACTCTATGGTCCTCTGAAATAATTTACACTTCTTACTCTTGATAGTCAGTCCAAACTTATCTAACATCTTACATACATTCCTCAAATGCTCCATGTGTGTCTCATCATTCTTGGAGAAAATCAAGATATCGTCTTGAAAACACTTCACGTACTCACTCATGTCCTTAAAAATATGATACATAGATCTCTGAAAAACAGAGGCTGCCGACGCCAAACCGAACGGCATTCGTTTAAACTGGAACAAACCCTGTGGTGTGATAAAAGCTGTGAGATGGCGTGATTCCTCTGCTAACACAACCTGATGATACGCCGATCTCAAATCCAATGTGGAAAATATAACACCTCCTCCTAGCATACTCACGACTTCGTTGATATTGGGCAGAGGATGACAATCTACCACTATGTTTGCATTGAGTGCTCTCAAATCTATGCACAGCCTCAAAGATTTGTCAGGTTTGCGTGCCAAAACTACTGGCGAAACCCATTCGGACGACTCTATCTCTTCTATGACCTCATTCTTTAACATGTCATTTAGTGCATCACTTAACTCTTCTCTAACATTAAGAGGTACAGGTCTAAGTTTTTGTACAACTGGTATAGCTCGTTGTTTAAGCTTAATGACATGAGTGAAACCACTTAACTTACCTAATTTATCTGAAAAAACACTAGGAAACTCGTCCGACAGTGTCTTCCAAACATTACTCTCTTCTACCGATCTGATGCCTTCTTCTAACATATCACAATCATGTGACACCATGACAGGATCTTTGTTGCGTGGATTCAATGTAATGTGAAGTCTAAATTGATCCCGCCACCCCAAAACATTCACTCCTTTTACAACAACATACAGCTTGATATATGCAGATTGGTCTTTAAAATAAATCATGGAAGCAATATATCCTATAAAATCAATACTAGAACCATTAAAACCTTTTGCCATGACATCAGGAGGACACAATTCACTCTTAGAAATTATATTCTTGTACATTTCATCAAAATACTTCTCAGTTATGATGGTCCAAGGAGACCCCGAATCAGCCATCAACTCTAACTCTACTCCTTTAAACCTAACAACACATTTGGGGGACTCCAAATAATCCTCCTCAAGCAAACTTAAACTTATTATAGACACAATCATCCCACTTACTCTATTAGGTTCATCAGACACAACATGTTCATATCTAACTAAACTTGAATCATACTCCGACCACATCTCCCCTGCACTCAAAGAACTTGAATGGCTCCCGGTGGATATGCGTAGCACCTTCAGAACGGCCTGTCTAACCCACAAGGCCCTCCACACCGGAAAACCAGAATACCTGGCAAACAAACTCACAAAAGCTGGCCAAAGTAGAATCTTGAGAAGCTCTAACTCCCTGCTGCTCATCCTACCAAAAACCAGAAAGAAGAAAACTGCGGACTGCTCCTTCTCAGGAAATGCCCCCAAAATATGGAACTCTATCCCCCCGCATATCAGAACCATACCGTCCTATGCGGAATTCAAGAGCCAACTCAAATCCTTGTTCCTCATCCGTTCCCTAGGTCCTGGGTAACTAGGATCAACATCCATCCCCAGAACTATGTGAGAACTCTGTATCCTATTGCCAAGAAGTCCTACTGTACGAACTGTCATTTGATGATCACCTTTATTTGTTACTTGTCTTTTTGTCCACCTTCTCATGCCTTTACTGTAAAGCGCTCTGCTACCTTCGGGTCTTGTTAGCGCTATAGAAAACTTCTAAATAATAAATAAATAAATAAATATTAATCTCTCACACAAGAAAGTTCTTTTTTCTTGAAATAGTTTCCTTTGTCCCCGCTTCTCTTTTTGTCCTCTCTACAAGAATTAGAAAAATGGCCCACCTTACCACATTTGTTGCACTCCTTGCCTAAAGCAGGACAAAACTGGAAAGTAGCAACATGATTGTAACTCCCACACCTAAAACACACGATGCGGTTACGTGGTCCAAACTTATGACTCTGGAGACCTCTTGCAACATTGTTCATCGCACATACTTCTTCAGTTAACTTATCATTCTTATTACCTTTATTGCTTGTTTCCTCTATCGTTTTCATCCATTTGTTAGACTGTTCAAAAGCTTTAGCAGTAGAGATACACTCCAACAAAGTTGGATTGCCTACAATCCATAACTGTTCCTGTGTTTTCTTGCACCTAACATTCACAATTATGTTATCTCTAAGCATCTCATCTGTCATATTACCAAAATTACATGGCATAACTAAAGCCCTCAAACCTGTTAAAAAATCATCAAAAGACTCATTTTCCTTTTGTGTTCTGGTATAGAACTTATAACTATTTAAAGCTAGACTAGTGGTGGGTTTAAAACGAGTTTCCACACGAAGCATAGCTTCATCAAAAACCCCATTATCACCAGGAATGGATGGTAAGTTTCTGAAAATAGCTTGCCCTTCGGAGCCCAGACAATGTAGAAAGATATTTTTCTTCCTTTCATTTCCCATCCTTTCCCCATCAATAGCTTTTAAATACGTCATAAACTCCTCCTTCCATCTGTTCCACGGAATGGGAGGGTCACCTTTGCTTTGCAGAAATTTTGAAGGAGGATCGAACTGCATATTACTCAGTGAACACAAATGTCACAGCAATGAATAAAATAAATGAAATGTAAATAAAATAAAATAAATAAAAACACAATAAGAATGAACCGCCAATACAAAAGGTGTTATAAATAAATGAAATTCAAGTTAATGAGTACACCAGCTGTGTACATCAGCTAAATTCCAGTACCGGATTCCAAGGTTTCAGCGTGTGGTAAATCGTCTCGAAAATGGTGTAGATTAAGGCTTTTCTAATCCATAAGCGTAAAAGTACCTTCAACTTTAGTATCGTTGTTTAAATGACAACGCACGCGAAAGAAACGCCACCTCCAGGGAGACAGGCAGCGCTCGGCGGCAGCGCTCGGCAGCAGTACGCTTTGAAAGGTAAACAAATATGGCCGCTGCTTACGCGTTGCGCATTACGTCATGCGTTGCGTGTAGCTTCACTTGTTTCCATAGTTACAGCTCGCTCGGCGGCGCATGGAAACAGTAACTGAAGACCTTGTTCGCGTTTTCGAAGGTAAACACTTAACTAAAACGATATTTTAGTTAAAAATTTGCAAGATTTCGCAGCAAAGGCTCACAGTTAACGTAATTTCCACAAAATGGAAAGACTCACAGCGCTTGTAACGATAGCAATTTCAAAGAAGTCCAGCAATATTGATTCAGTGGAAATCACGCAGTTCCAAAACACGGAGGTAAAATGGGATTTTAGCTTCAAATCCTTACAGGTCACACTCCATAATCCAATCCAATTCAATTTTTCTGGAAGTAAATCCACAATCCAATAGCTTCTGGAAGTGCAGTTAAAACAGTCAAATATTCCAAAATTCTTCAAAAATAAAAATTGTACCACGCCTGTGCTGCTGATGTAGAAGTAGTAGGTACTGGTCACCCTCGTCGCCAATTTTGTAATAAATAAAGAAGGAATCCAAAGTATTCAGTAAAGTCCAGGATTTAATAAGCTGCAGCACAGTACTTCTGGCCTCCAAGTTAACAAGTCCAGTATAACATTTTAGATCATAACAATTCCAAATGGAATTACATGGACAGTGTGCATGTGCAACAAGGAACAAAGATTCTATTAAAAGGGAAATATGTACAGGGATATATTAAAAGGGAAATACCTAGTAAATCAGAATATAACAACCCCCCTTACTTCCCCTAATACACCACAGTGTTCTATAAGAAATACACTAGTAAGCTATTCACCTAACCATCAAGCAGATATACATATGTTTAAATCACTAAATCACATATGCCCGGTAGAGAACCCTAAAACTATAATTGCCCGTAAGGTGCTTTATATTACAGCATTGCACAAAACCAGAGCGGTCAAACCCCTCTATCTTTCCCCTTCTTATCTTGTAGCTCAGTCAGAAATGCTTTTGCCTTAATCTCTGAAAAAACAGTAATTAGGCTTCACAACCGATCCCCTGGAAGGGGTTTATCAACTGTCTGAGCCTCCATCTCCTATGTCCGTGGCAGAAATCAGGACGGGCGAAGAATGTATTGCCCTCAAATGTTCGTCTGGCATCTGGTCTTGCTTTGCCTATAATTGCCAGCCGAAGGAGAAAATTGCATATGTACACTAGTTTAGCCCTGGGCCGGTCCCCTTGGCCAGTGGCATACCTTCTCTTTTGGGTCAATGGGAATTGATGTGCCCTGTTTGCGATTCCCAATGAGCTGCAATTGACCTACCTCATCAATATTCATGAGGTGAGTCACAATTTGCGACCCGTTGGGAATTGTTAAAAACACAAAGATGGTGGCTTGCTGGGGACAGCAGACAACAAAGTCTGTGTTTGCTTTTAAATAAAGCAATTTTTTGTGGGAAATGTGTTCAAGAAGAAACATTTAAAGTTTTCTTTACATTTTCTGTGGGACAACTGCCTGCTCTTAAAAAAGTTTTCACATACAATCACAAAGGTTCCTCTTTGCAAATGGGTTACCACTGAATTGAATTTGGTGGCAAAAAGCAGATGTTTTGCAACCACATCAGTCGCAAAAATGTCATGCATACCACTGCATGTAGCTATAAGGAAGGGACGCCCTTAACATGCTCCTTCCTATTACGGAATTGCTAACCTATTTTGGGATTTGGTAATATGGTTTGGTACATAGAAAAAGGTTTTTTACCTGTCGCAAATGGTCCTGTTCTGCTAATCGGAACATTTGCAGCCAAGTAAAAGCTGCGTACATATGGCCCCTATTCCTTTCAAATTCAATCTCAACTTCTATACATTGGATTTCTGTCATTTTGGTGTTTTTTTTGAGAATATAATAATAATATTTTTCTAAACCTATGTGCCTCTTTAGATAATCCTGACAGCTCTGTGCCAAGCAACCAAAGGGTGGCACAGGTTATCTTTTAGTGTGTACCTAGCTTATCCTGACTAGAATGGTGGTTCCTGCTCGCCTGGGTGCATACCTCAGCCATCCAGAAATCCAATTTCTAACATTGAATATGTGTCTGTGTGGATTGCCTGGTTCAAAAATGTAGGACCCTAATGCAATTTCTTTGTCCCATTCTTCTGTGATATACTCGTGGACATTATAGACTGTCAATGAATTATTCTTTCCCCAATTATTTAATTGGACCATTCCTTATTGGAGGAAACCCACATTATAGTGTGGGAGTGAATGGCTGACTCAGAAAGGACCCTTGATATTTCCTGTGTCTAATTCTTTCTGAATTGTTTTCCTTACTTTGAGAGGAGCAAGAAATCGGGACTTTTGGATCTTTTGGTGGTGGCGGCTTTAAGCACCATCGGTAGGGTATTCTAAACCTTCTTTGAACATTTACTCAGCTACAGTAAAGACCACCCCAATGCACTAGGCCACACCTCATGAGCATGGACTTTAAATTTCACATAGCTAACACTTTAAGCTTGCCACGTTCTGCTTACTCTCTCTCTGAGTCCGAATGTTACCACTGCAGAGCACAGACCCCATGGTTCATCCTCACCATCTCACTTACCTGCCCAGTCTAAATGAAAAGGAATCAATATGTGGGCTGCTGCTGCCCCCTCACACATTCTAGGGAGCTATGATGACACCATACCTTGCTTCTCTGCCTCACCGACCCCCTGATCAGCTCTACATACATTCCCTACCCTCTCCACACACGGGTATACTCTGAAACAAAGAATATTTTACTGACAGACTATGTAAAAATAAAAAAGCAGGGGAAATCCACAGTAAATATGTTGTTTTATTTTATTTCATAAGTTGTTTGATGTAATCTATTTGATGTAATATAGACTTTGGAAAAGGTGTGCAGTGTATTTACCACTGCTTGTAAATCACTCAATGAATGTGGTACACAACCAGTTTGTGATACTGATGCAAATCTCTAGGGATAGCTGACTAAGCCATCTGTCATGTCCATTATAGTGCTGTCAGACATGAAGGCCATTTTTAGTTTGATTGCGAAATAGTAGTCATTGGATTAACCATGGAGAACCATAGTCCTTTCCCTGCACAGAATGGCTCTTATCACTTATTTATTGGTCAAAGCCAGGGACAGGTTAGTAAGGCAGGTACGTGGGCAATGGCCTAGATTCGAGTTCCACCTGTGGGCTGATATTTTGAGCAGCCTGGGGGCCAATTTGGGCGGTTTCTTTGTTGTTCCGATGTCGCCAGCGACCCAGTGGGGGCCTGAGTAGCCTTTCTGGAGGCAGATGGGTGTCCATTCCCTCCCTTTTATCAATGGGCAGAGGTGTCGCTCCTTTCCTCTCGCTGGACCGGCCCATTAATGTATGCATATTGAGCATGGGCAGGGGGCAGGGGGCCTGAGCAGAAGCGACCTTACTTGTTTTCAGGTGAGTTTCACCAGAGTGAACTAATCCGTGCAATTTCTTTTTATCTAAGTAAAGTTAAGAAAACATGCTTATGCCAGAGACCCCCCCTTCTTTTTATAAAACTTTGCTGAAGTAGTGTTTTGCGGAAAGGAAATATGGAAATGTGGGTCACTTTTTTTTTGCATGCCGGGACAATTTTTAATCCTAATCCAACCCTGGTCCCAGTGACAAATAACTTAAAGAGCTATTGCTGGCAGTCAGTAAATGGAAGCAGAAAAGCACACAATCTTTTAGTGGCACTGCCCATCTTCTTTGACTACAGGACAGGACAAGAGATGGACACATTGTTGATGCCATGTTTCATCACTCCCTAGCTCCACTCTATCAAACTCATGTGGACCATTGATTGTCTCAGTTATCAGGAAAAATACATCAGACTTTTTTCTACAGTTACTTTATTGATTACAAATTATGGAAAACGCACAATATTTAATTCGCATTTGATTTTAACACATCAGTCGCAACAAATACCCTGGTTATACACATGCTTGAATAATCTGTCATAATACCCATGTCAGGATTGTCTAAAGACCCAATCTTCGAAACGTGTGGCACATAGAAGTGTAAGAGAAAGGTAGCACAATCTTTGACGAGTGCAATCAATAAAGCACTTGGAGCAAAATCTTGAAACGGGTAATGAAGCATCACACACTAAAAAATATCCATACACTCACCCATCTCTATGTAGTGAAATACTCACCCAATACTGTGGTGAAGTCGTGTTTGAATAAAATGTCAAGCTCTAGTCGCAATAAATTATCAGTAAAGTAACTTGTGCAAAACTCATAAGCTATCTGGTGTAGAATATAGGAAGAGAAGTTCATTCTCTCTCAAATTTTGTCGCAAGACAAACCCTACTGGCTCTCCCCTGTCCCTGCTGTTTTAGAAATGCAAATGTTTTTCATTTTTCTTAGTGCACTAGCCAATTATTTTGTCATACTTTTATTTTTAATATGTTAACTCTGTACTGCTGGTCTTTTGTATATCCTGTTATTTTTCAAATAAAGCTTTATAAACTGAAAAAAAAGAAATGCAAATATTTTTTAATACCTTTACTTTTGTCAACGACAGATTTGGAAGGCAGGTCTTTAAAGGACTGTCTTAACTGTTCTTTTGGGAAGATCAGTCCAGTGGCTCCTGTTCTCAATATTATCGTTAGATTTCTCCTTTCTTGCTCGAGTATGCTGAGCGGATTCAGAAATAGGGGCAATTATTACTCGGCCTCTCCTACAGTCCAATTAACTCTTCTTACCCACATTAGAAGGAACATCGGGGTATTTTGGAGCTCAGACAAACCATTTCTCAAAAACGAAACTGAAAATAAACTAAAAACACAGACTTATAAAATGCATTGAAATAGCCTTTGATATATGGATTTCAGAAAGTCACCTCTCTTTTTGACAGTTTTAAATACCTTCTTTATTCTCAATGTCGAATGAGAGAACATGGAGACGGGGGTGATGGGGCTAAGAGGCAGAGAAGATTTCACTGCGAGTTTTGCTACCGTACACAGCTAGACGTTTTAAAATGTACACTTTTTTTCATCCTCTCCATTTTTTAACTTATCTGTATAGCAGGGGCGGCTTTAGGCATGTGCAAGCTGTGCACCAAATCCCAGGGGCCACCACACCAATATATATCCTTAATATAATAATCCCCTGAGGATGGATACATATTTGCGTGGTGGCCCCTGGCAGGGATTTGGTGGCCTTCGGCTCTGTTCCACTTCCAAACACCCTGACCCCCCCATTTCACTGGCCTCCGCACTCCGCCCCGCCTGGACCCCCTCTTCCGTGGCCCCCTACCTATGCTTCCTGCCCAGGGCCGCCATGAACCTAGAGCCGTCCCTGTGTATAGACTGTGGTTTACTCCCATACTTGGTGGGCACCTGGGCATATTTTGCGCATTGCTTACAGGTAACACAAAGGACGAAACTGTAACTGTACGAAAAACAGGTGTTAACTAGCGCAGGCGCCGAAATGCCTCTGAAATAGCTCACCGAGCCAACAAATGTGTTCACGTCGTCAGAAAGTTGGACCACGCACTACTTTGCCACACTTTTTTTGGTTAGAAAAAACCCAAATATCAAATGTTTGAGCAAATACCAAGCCAGGAAGCTTAAAAAAAAGAATAAAATAGGATAGAAAAATTCGTTTATAACCAGTGACAACTGAAACCTAGGAAGTTTTTAAAAGAATGCGATTGTTGTCAGAAGGAATTGGGCACAACAAAGCCGCGCTCAGCTCCGGTTCCACTCAAAGCCGGGGCAGCGGTGCTCCGGGGGGCGCTGCTGTAAGGCTGGTGGGCACAGACCAGCCAGGAAGTGAGTTTTGCATACTGTACGCATCATCGCTCAGTTCAGGGCAGTCAGATTGAATCTGAAATCAAGCGAGTGTGCTTCATGAAGCCGTCAGGCCGCGTTTGCGTCCGGCTGTTTCCTCCTGTCCTCCTGTAAACAAGCCCGGCTCGGAGCTGTCTCCTGCGCGGGCAGAGCACCGAGACAGACCGCATCAGGCAAGCCGTAGTCAACGTTAAAGCTTCCTCTTCCAGACAGCAGTCCCCGTGCAAGCTGCAAGTCAAGGAGAAGGGCGACTTGGGGATGACAGAGTTTTAGTTCCTCTTAGGAAGTGGGCCCCCTAGATCTAGACACATTCTGGCATGTTCTGTCTCCTTCGTGAAATTAAATGAGGTGTCCCTAATGTGAACAACTGTTTCCAACGTCGGAGGGGCATCTCGGCAGATTCGTCCTTGTGTTTGCCAGTTCCTACTCCCCTTTGGGGCCCGCGTTTAAATGCATCCCACAGAGAGCCGAAAAAGTGGCTGAAATGCTCCAAGTGCCGAACAAGGACAGGTCTGCAGGCTTACTTTGTGCTGTCAATCAGCACTTTAAATGGATATATAGAAGTGCAGACACTGACGCCTTAGAGTACCTGTTTATTCCCAAGAAATGGCGGTACTCTTCCATTAAATGTATTGCAGAAGTGCTGAGATGCAGTGGTGTAACGAAACTTGAGCCCCCCCCCCCTTCAAAGTACATGGAGCCCCTTCCCTCCCCTTCCCCGTCCCTCCACCTATCACTTTTGCCGAAAGGGACCCTCTGGAGCTTGGGGGCTGAGGGGGCTTTTGTAATGCCACAGCTGAGATGTGCAGGTACTCACCCTTTCGAAATAAAGAAGTGCAGGAACTCACTTCCGGATAGTACCTGCCCATTAAAAGCATTAATTAAACTAGAAACATAGAAGTGCTGGTACTCACTTTCGAGAGTACCTATTTCATTCTGAGAAGTGCTGGCACTCTCCCATTAAATGTATTGCAGCAGTGCTGAGAGGTGAAGATATTCTGCCTTTTACATTAAAGAATAACCCTGAGCCACTGATCTGCATATGGAGTTCTACCTAAATGACACAAATTCATTCCTTAAAAACGTTATACAAATTTACATTTTATTTAGAAGTGTTAAAGTAATAGTATGCTAGTGAATGGATTTCAAAGAAGGAAGCCATTTCCATTAAATGTGGGCATTTGCCAGATAGAGAAATATATTGAACCCGATAAGTCATTCCAAACCATACTACCAATGTAATATATATTCCTTAATGATGCAGTCAGAGAGGTGTAAGAAATTGAGAACATATACACTAAGGGGCCTATTACTATGTTGGTCGTAAAGGCCTCTGGTCTCAGGTCGGAGGCCTTATGACCGACATTGTCGGTTTTGATTCCGACCGGCTGATTTTGATTCAGCTGGTTGGAATTGAAACCAGCTGGTCACTCCAGCTGGCTTCCAATGGGCTCAGGGACCCCGTCGGCCAATCGGAACCGGCCCTTAATCCAAATGGATGGCAGTTTATGCCATCTGAATTATGATGCACGGTTTCCAGCAGGGTTTCTATTCCGGCCTTCCCGAAATAGAAACCCTGGTAAAAAGCGTGTTTGGGGCCCCTATCAGAGCCCCCTTTCCTTTGCAGCCTCCGGTTGGTGACTGGGGGGCACCATAATTCCTGCAGCCCGTGGCAGGCACCTAACACTACCTCACATTTCCCTATGGGAGCTTGTACTATGACCGGTTTACTGCTGTAACTCATGCTTCCGTAGGGAAATGGCAGAATGCAACTGCACCATATTAGGTCTCATCATAATCAGGTAGTTGGGACCGCCGGCTGAGGACCGTCGGTCCCATTTCAGAGACGTCCAACCGACTTTGTAATAGGCCCTTAAGTGGAAAGGACACCGAAGATGATTACAAAAGTCGGGTTCATTCACTAAAGCATTTATGAGTACAGAATGCAGTACTACATGAGTACTCTTTTATGTACTTTTACATGCTTTTGTGAATCAGACCCAAATCTTCCAATTCCCAATTATTATATGTGCAAAGTGGGGACTGGCCTCCCTGTTAGTACTGAATATCAGTACCTACTGAGTATTTTGATTTTATTCCCATTTTAGAGAGTTTGGGACCAATTCACAAAGGCATGTATGAGTAGGTAAAAAGGGCAGTACTACTTTACGTACTCCAAAATACCTTTGCGAATAGGCCCCACTGTAATCTATTTGGTGAGACAATGCGCATCATGTAATCATGCCAGATATGAAGACAGAACATTTCTTGTGTATGTTGTGTAGGCAATGCCCAGGGGTTTCTGAGAGGAGTTTTAATAAAAAGCAACATAATGTCCGTATTGGCATCTCTTTTTGAGCAGAAATTTATAGGAGTTATAGTAAACTATAGCACCAGTTTGATGTTCTAAACATCTGAAGAAATTAATACATACAATATTCCTGATTACACGTTCCATCACATTATTTTTATGGGTGGGCGGAATTTTTAATTCAGGTGGCGGAATTGGAGGAATTTAGTATTTCCGCATTATTCTTGTACCGTGGAGTTACTAATAGATTCCGCTGCTCTGCTCTACTGGTGGAATTATCAGCACTGATTATTAGACTCTTCGATAATGATCTAAGCACTTTCACCTCCATTCTATTTTCAGTCAAAATTGGCATGGATTAAAAATATGATCTGGGTTGATATTAAACACTGTATAAAACTGGAATCTCTGCCGTCAAATAAGTAGGAGACATGCATTATACCTATATCCTGTCATAGGGGATTCTGAAAACATGATATTGAAATTTTTTGCTACTGTCATCAAAATCCTGATATGGCCAATGAAAAGATTATCAGATTATAATTTTATACGAATAGCAATTCTACGTTTCGTCTTGGTTTAAATCTGTAAATCACAAGAATTGATATTCTCGCAATTGAGCAAAATAATTCTGAGCAATGTGAATTATAGGTCATTTTTTACTGGCTCAAAGCTTACTGAACGAAAACTCACTTTTAATATCCTATCAAATTTCTGAATGGAAGACATGTATACTCTCTTTGAAAGAGGAGTATTTTAATTTTTGAATGAATCCAGTTTAGTGATACAAATTAGCATTTTCAATCATCGAGATACATTCAAACAATGTAAAGACATTTACATTTGAATACTTAAAGGAGCTACTTTGTATAACACAATGATGTTTTCATGTATATGCTAAAAAGCCAATTTAATCGCCTTTTAACATCATAGGAAGAATTTGTTGTTTTCAGACTGACTTACTGTAAAAGTTTCTGGAGAATTCAGAAAGGCAGAATAATCAGAATGTTGCAATTTTAGATTCCCTGGTACTGCACAAAGGTACAAGACAAATAATCCCTGTTTGCATTTTACATTCATAGTGTGGCAGAAGTGTTTCCGTTTGTGTGCAACAAGGAATTCTCCTGCATATAATATAACAGACAAACATTGTTTACGTTCTGCACACTTTTGTAATTTTATATATTTGAGTAGCCAGTGAGAGACACACAATAGTTTAATGTCCCAGCTCTTCAAATCAGGACTGATAAGGAAATCACATTTACTTCCACACACAACCATTCACCCACTTAATTTCATGCTGTCACAATAACTCAATGGCACACTTGCTCAATAACCTGCTTGACTCTCCAACACATTCCTTCACTCGCTCTCCCACTCATTCGATATTTACTCACTCACACAGTCATAGAATATCAGCGGCCTCAAGATTAATAATTAATGGATGAATTTAAAGAAGGGTGGTAATGGGACTTCTGGCCAAAAAATTAGCGGTCAGATCCACATTTTCTCGGTACTGCTGACCCATTCAGAGGGTGGTATTCAGATAGCGGAGTCGAAGTGGGCTATGCCATACGGAACATGTATTCAGCAAATCCGATGATGACATCATTGCTGTTGTGCTGATCGTCCAATTCAGGAAAAGCCATGGAATACAGTATTCACTGGTGTGCCTTCTTTCTATGACAGCCATTGGAACCATGGTGGGCCAACTTAGGAAATGCTTGCAATGTCCCCAATGCACTGAAGAAAACCCCTAGGACATCAGGAACATTTGTTATATGGGTCCTGCAAAAGAACCTCAATTTTGATACCTGCCTCCAGGGCAGGCATAGGCAGATCCACCATGCCGCCTTTGTGAGCTGACTGGGCAAGCAGGCGGGAACAAATTCAGCTGCAGTGGTGGGCAACTTTGCATTTGGTGGTCTGCTGTATATTCTTTAAGTGGCTTCAAAACATTGGCGGAAGAAGTAGAACCAACCCTATCTACAGGTGAAGAGTATATGTCTTCATCGGAAGGCAGGGCAGCCCTCTAATTTTTTACATCCCAAGCACAGATCTTGAAATTACTTTCAATTGAGCTTTAAACTAGTCAAGATATACCAAGAAAAAGTTACCCTCAAAAGCTTCAGCCATGATTCTAGTTGAGAGGCCCACTCTCCAATTTCTTCCTAGGGGAATGTAGTGCCTGATTTAGATTCAGACAAGCCTAAAGGCCAAATATAGGCTGCAATTTTTCCAAAACTGCAGAGCACTAAAACATGAAGAAACATACTTAGGTACAAATGTTCTTTTCGTCTCTTATGTTATCTTAATGGATAACCTGATACTTACCACCAAGTTGCCAAAATGGCATGAAATGAAGCTGGGCTCAAAGCCCATTGAAGACAAAAGTGATGTCAATTAACATATTTTCCTAAAAGCATAAACATACATTTCTACTTATGGGTAGAACTTTTGACTCAACTTTAAATTGAAGACCTCCAAATGACAGAGAGGATACATTGCTTTTCAGAAGCCCAAGGTGCAGGTGTGGGTCTCATCCTCTGAACCAAAGTAGAATCTACAATGTGTGTTCAGGTTTTTTTTTGAAGGCATGGGCCTCTCCAAATCTATAGTAAATGTCACTGCGTTAGTGTCCAACACTGTCCCCAAATTGTTTGACATTGGAGTGGTTATAGTATTTTTTACCCCTTCCTGCCAAACACTTTCTTAACCCCTTCCCTGCGGGGGTTTTTCACCTCCTGTGCGGGGGTAGGGGGGCCACGCGCGGCGCTGCCGTGCTGGTGATGAGCTCAGCTCGTCATGAGGCACAGCAGAGCTGCACTCATAACGAGCTGAGCTCGTCACGGCCACACCCGTTTTTCGAACGATCAGCATAGCGGGGAAATTATCCCCGCGTGCGAACGTTCCAATGGCTGAGACAAGCTCAGCTCATCATGAGTGCAGCTCAACCGTGCCTCATGACGAGCTGAGCTCGTCATTAGCAAGCAACGGGTTAAAATTGGTATAGATTGCAGTGGGAATACTAAATGTTACAAGGAAACAGGAGCAGCTGAGTCATAGATGACTCCACCACCAGAACTACTCACTAAAAGTAGAAAGTATTGCCCACCTCAAATAGTCTGTTGCTTGCAGACCATAAATATAACTATGAAAACTAGTTGGATGAGAGGCAATATGTAAATACAAACAATTTTAGTACACAAAAATACATCAATAAAGGCAATTGCAGATAGGTGTTTCTGGTCTTTTTATTTTCAGATGTGCTTCATAAGAGAGAACCAGCCAATGCGTTTCGCCCAAGCATGGGCTTCTTCAGGGCAATAGCGTAGAGGAATAAGATGTATCCTCAGACGCTGGGTCAAGGAAGATAAAAAAAGTCCTAGGGCATATAGGGGAAGCTCATGGTAGAGCATTGCCCTATGATTATAGGTGATAAGGTGTACTTCAAGCGGTATTAGCCGTGTACTTTCAGGAAGCCGTGTCTGGGAAAGCGTCCTGTGACTAGCAGGAAAGTAGGAAACCTAATACCGCTTGAAGTAGGGTTCCCTACCGCTAATTGTTTCTCCCTGATGGTGTGTACACTGTACTATCCATGTGAATAAAAATTATTGTGACAGCTAATTAGACATTATTTCCACCTTGCATTTGACAAGATGCCATCATAATGCACTGACGAGGAAAGACCTAATCTTTGAGAGTACATAAAAGTGTTAAAGGAATAGATTTGGATCTGAAAAAAAACGTAACTGACTGGTGAGGAGAAGCAGTTATATTGGAGATAAAGGTCATTGGCATTTATTGCCAATATTAGAGGGTCAGTCCCAATATTTATAGATATATCACAGACAACAAGAACTGTGACAGTACTTCCTGGGTGTTGTAACTTTGGTTGGTTATCTAGCAGGCCCTGATGAAGGGGGTGTTCATCTTCTTCCTATACCACCGAAAAGCATCGACCACTGACATTTAGATCCCGCTCATTGCAGTTGTTTCTTTGGTCAAAGGAGATTAATGTCATACTTAGGTCTCCAACTTTCCAGAGTTTTTTGGTGTTTATGAATGTAGTATGAATGTTGACTGAATAGGTATGAATGTATGAGAGTGTGTTTATTGTTTGCATCAACCTTTACCTGGGGATTACATTTTGTTGAAATGTGAAAAGTTATTTACATGTAGATATGCTTAGAATATTTATTGCACATGTTTATTGAATAAAAATAGTTAATTGACAAGTAATTTTGATATAAAAAAGAGTTAAAAAATGATAAACAAAGTTATAAAGAACAATGATGTATTTGTGGTATGCTATAATTTAAATATAGGTTACGGCCCATTTTTTAATTCATTGCGAACCAGATAAAAGAAATATAGGTCACGAGGGAGCCTCTATAATGTTGTTACCCACGTTGTACAGACATCTCTGGGTCAATATATGACAGGATTTCATGTTCTCTTCGGCCAAGTGCCTTTAAAATTGTTGATCAAATTGTTTGATTTTATTGGTCAAAGTTGTTCCCACGTTGGTTTAATTTTAGTTTGATTTTTTTTTATCAGTTGTGTCATTCTATGGTAAACGTTAATGAAGGTTTTTTTTTAATGTATGATATATAGTTTGATAGTTTTGGATATATATAAATATATATATCAGCATGTCCCAGACTCCGCAATTCTGAAAACAGAGTACAGCACTCACGGGGAGTATCGTATCAGTATATTTTAAACAGCAAACAAAAATGTTTGTTTGCTGATCAAAATATACTTATATGATACTCCCCGTAAGTGCTGTACTCTGTTTGCAGAATTTCGGAGTGTGGGAAGCGCTGACACTACGTGGGGCACCACCACGAGAAAGCACCCGCCTGCGTGTGCCTCTGCATCTTAGGTACACAGCAGGAGCGTGATATATATATATATATATATATATATATATATATATATATATATATATATATATATATATATTCACAGAAAAAAACATAGGTTATAGTGGATATATAGTTAGGAATTTGCATTTACAAAACCTTGAAAATTCAATGAAAAAACCATAGGTTATAGGCCATATATAGTTAGGAATTAGCATTTACAAAACCTTATTTTACTCGCATAAAACCATTGAAATTCCATATATAGTTAGCTAACTATAAGCGCTAACTATATATCGCGCACCCGCAATCCACTGCTGATGATGTCACATATTACATCATTCATGACATGGTCAGTGACATCACTGATGACATCACTGATGACATCTCAAATGACATCACTGATGACATCACTGATCACAACATCCAGTGATTGTATGTGTCTGTAAAGTTTAAATATGTTTCACATATTGAAGAATGAGTGGATGTATAAGTGTCTGGATGAAGAATTTAGTAGGTGCATGACTGACTGTATGAGTGAGTGATTAAATGTGTCTCACTGAGTACATGGGTTAGTGACTAAACTGTCTTAATTCGTGCATCAGTATGTTTGTTGTTGTGTAAGCTGCTGCATGTGTTGATCAGTAGCTATAAGAGTGGCCATATGGGTTATTGATTGGTTGCCCAAGTATTTGAATGGGAGGCTGAGTGTGTGTGTGGGTGGCTGGGAGGTGCGTGACTCTGTGCATAGATGTGTGAGCAGTTGATTCACTAGGAGTATGAGTTCAAGAGTGCATGTGGAAACAGCTATATGGGCGGTTGACTGTGCATGGGTGTGTTGGTGAGTGAATGGATTTCTCATTGCTACATGTGCAAGTAAGTACGTATGTAAAACACAATACATGTGAGAGTTGAGATATATAAATAACTGAACATAAGAGCCAGTGAATGTGTGAGTGGCTGTATCGATCACTGTGAGCTTGTATCAGGGATTATATAAGAGAGTAAATATGTGTTATTATATGTTTGAATAAGTAAGATGTGTATAACTGTATAGTTGAGGAAATGGAGGTGTGATTGATTCTTTGCATGACTGACTAGGTGTGTGAGTAACTCCATGGATGAGTGACAGTCTGTGAGTGTCTGTTTATACTGAGTGTATGTAAGGTTATATTAGAGTCTGAAGAGGTTCATTGTATTATCACATGAGTGATGTGATCAGTGATGACAAATGAGATGTCATCAGTGATGTCATTTGAGTTGTCATCAGTGATGTCATCAGTGATGTCATTTGAGATGTCATCATTGATATCATTTGAGTTGTCATCAGTGATGTCATTTGAGATGTCATCAGTGATGTCATCAGTGATGTCACTGACCATGTCATGAATGATGTAATATGTGACATCATCAGCAGTGGATTGCGGGTGCGCGATATATAGTTAGCGCTTATAGTTAGCTAACTATATATGGAATTTCAATGGTTTTATGCGAGTAAAATAAGGTTTTGTAAATGCTAATTCCTAACTATATATGGCCTATAACCTATGGTTTTTTCATTGAATTTTCAAGGTTTTGTAAATGCAAATTCCTAACTATATGTCCACTATAACCTATGGTTTTTTCTGTGAATTTCATTGGTTTTTTAATAGCAAATATGAAAAGCTTTAAAATGTCAAGTACGTGATAGATAAAAACATTTTCGTATTTATGCACGCTGATGTGCTTTGAACGCTGCCCCCCCCCCTCCCCTCTTTTGCCTTAGTAGTACTCTCTCTTTGCAGATACTGAAGGGTAGTTAACGCAGGCCTTTACCCCCGTTGTAATCCGTCGTGCCTCCTTGTCTCTCCATTTGATTGATTGTTGTCCAAGCATTTACTGTTTTAGAATTGGTTCTCTATGGATCATTCTCTATTTACAAACAAGCACAAAGTCGCAATACTCTGTTTAGTCTTTGCAGATAGTGAAAAATCGTGTAAAAAAATAAAAGTAATCGAACAAAATCAGTAGGCCACTAATTGGATCTCTTTTTGACCTCGCTAAAATAGAAATATTAGGAACAACCCTTCTTGAGAAATACGAAAATAGTGAGATGAACTGAGCTCCACACCATGAGGGCTGCAAGACAGCTCGGCTCCATCACCCATCCCGCACAAAATAACGACAAACCCTATGCAAATATTAAAAATATAGACAACACACCAGCAAAGAAACAGGGTAAAACATTTTATTAAAAAACTATTTACATAACGTTGGTCTATAAGATGATGTCAGTAGTGGACCGATGTGTGAATAGATCGAAAACAGCACAAGGCTCCAAGATCCGGATAGCAAGCTCCTGGATGTTGGGTGCCATAGTTTAGAGTTCTGAATTTCAGCCTTTTTCAATGCCTGTGCTTTGTTGAATCAAAATGGCGGCTTGACACAAAGCTGACTCAAACGTTGTTACTGATGCTATGCAGACCAAAACTGGTTTTCAGTTTGTACATTTTTCTAGATTTTTCAATCCAAGTTTGGTTGACTTTGTAGAAAGATGGCTTCAGATTTTCAACATACGGTGTGGTGGCGCTGACTGGGAGGGGGCGCTTCGCTCCTGCCCCCTCCCCAAGTAAGATTTTCATACGTGAAAGTACGTTAATGGTTTTGATCCCTGAGATGCTTCGATGTCACTACCATTCTCAAATAGCATAAGTTCTGGATGTTGGGTGCCATAGTTAAGAGTTCTGAGCAGTGCTTGTAACACTGTCTGAAGCTTATTTCCACCTACTGCAGCTTCACTATTCTCAAAGTAAGTGAGTGTCGTTTGTGGACCTGACTGCATTAGAAAACAATGTGATATGTTACCTTCCTAAACAGCTTGACGGAGGCCCCTGAGGGGCGGTGTGATGGCCATGGACTCGGAGAAGACGCTTGGCTCCGACACCCTCCCCAAGTCTTATAGCACTGGTGTAGCCTGAGATCGCCCCCGACATAGGCGGCCGGCTCCCGGGGTCCGGCGGAACTTTTTGCCTTTTGATGACTCTTCAATTCTGGACCTTGTCCCACAATCCATTTGACCTGAAGACAAGCTGTAGTGGGGCGCCCCTTTATCGTTTTAGTTGCCATTCCGCCCGCTTTTGCTACACTGTGCCTCTTCCGCCATTCAGCTGTTTTCCGCCCGCTCTTGCGACTACAGCGTCTCGCTCACCATGTAGTTGAGATGCGCCCGCTCTTGCGGTGCAGCGATAGGCGGCTGCCACAGGACTTCCAAAATGGCGGCCGGCTCTTCGGTTTTGGGCCTGGTCCACTAAAATGGCCCTGGGACACCTTGGAACTCGGACGCTTGTCTGCTAGGGCTTGGGTCCCATTCTCGAAAAGCGTCCCCTCAGCCGTGAAGATTCTACAAAAGTCTTGGGGGCCTCCGACTCCCGCAGGCTTCTGGTGGGGAGCGGCTGCCATGATTGCTCGTGGAATGGCCACGACGGAGCTACGAGATGGTAGTGGTTTCATGCTGACGCCAGCTTTAGTCTGAAACATCCAGAAACACTGTAGACTACCAATTCGATCAGTTCCGGTAGCGCCCCAACATGACCCGGAAGAGAAGAACTTGCCCTCCCCTCTTTGACTGATGGTTCTTGTTGCCTGTCCCCTCTGTTGTCATTTAACAGAACTTTTTGGACTGCTGAAAGGGGTTGTGTTCTGAACGCTGGTTGGTGGAGACATTTAGACTATATTCTTGACCTACGTTGTCGCGTAATGCGTTTTATGACACGCCGCGTTAGCGCATCCGGAAGTGATCCGAGGCGCGGCGCGCAGCGCGTAACGTAAGCATAACAGGTCATGTGACTTGTTAATAAAACTTTTCATTCGTTCATTTTACTTTTGTTAATTTAATGATGAAAAGCTTGGTCATATGACCTAAAAATTACGCTTTTTATTATTTTCGAACAATATTTTTTTTTCAAACATATGTTATAATATTCCAGGCTAATGTACTTTCCCGGAAAATTTACAACTGTCTTGCAAGTAAAATATATTCCTTTTTCGAGAAAGAGGGCGTTTCTTCCTTCCATGACGGAGCCGTTGAGTAAAAGAGATTCGGCCTGCTGTCTTAGTCGCCGATACGCCTGATTATCAGATTCTTATCGATCACTTTATGTTGCAGACATGAAAAACACAACTGCCCTTCACCATTTATCTTTACTGCGTTCCTACATATTATACCTTTTATCCGTCATGTAATTGGACTGCTTTATTTCACTTGCCTTTTACTGATTCGAAAACAGTCACTAAAAGTAAAAACTTTACAAATGAAAATACTACTACCGTGTTTTGTTTTAAAAACCTTTATTGTGAAAATGTCAGTATACAAATACGGGCCTATAACCACGTGGGCCGGCCACGGAGCAAACTGAAATCGTATATGATGAGGAGACATTTACACTGTAGAAGAACGTAACGAGCGGGCCATTAGGTGACAAGAACAAAGGTGTCTAACAGTTG
Source organism: Lissotriton vulgaris (assembly GCF_964263255.1). Taxonomy (NCBI): domain Eukaryota; kingdom Metazoa; phylum Chordata; class Amphibia; order Caudata; family Salamandridae; genus Lissotriton; species Lissotriton vulgaris. Next base: position 720,717,672 of record NC_141691.1, read on the forward strand.
CGGAATCGGTGGACGTACATTTTGTAATTAAAATACGACAGGGCCACTTACAATAACATTTTCTAGATATACATTTGCGGGCAAAGAGTTACGAGTCCCATTTATACCGGCGCCATTTTGGGCGAGGCCGGGCAGGTCCAAGATATAGTCAAAATGTCTCCACCAACCATCGGCCAGACCAGAACCCCTTTCGGCCCTTTATGCTACAAGATGGTGTCTTCCATTCAGAAAATATTGGTGGCAGCATTTTGAAAGGAAACAGAAACAGCCGTTCTCCTAGTGAGTTTCACATTGTTACATTTAGGAAGAATGTTGAAGAGTAGTATGTGGAAAATCTGAAGCCATTTTTCTACAAACTCTCAATCAGACTTGGATGGAAAAAAAAAACCTGAAGAATGTACAAACTGAAAACCAATTTTTGTCTGTATAGCACCAACAGTAACGCTTGAGTCAGCTTTGTGTCAAGCCGCCATTTTCATTCAATCAATAGCGTCCCCCTGCACACATTCAGGGACCTGGTCGTGTCTTCAGATGAAACGCATTGTAGGAAAAGAAGCAGAAAGGAAAAGGAAAAAAGTTCCGCCGGACCTAGTGAAGCTGCAGCAGGTGCAAATAAGCTTCAGACAGTCTTACAAGCACTGCTCAGAACTCTCAACTGAGGCACTCAACATCCAGGACTTGCCATTCGGATCTTGGCGCCTTGTATTTTTGTTTTGTTTTTGATGGAGGGGAAACAACAAAAAACAGACATTGAAAAAGGCTCAACAGTGCAGGGCGCCTTGTGCTGGTTCCGACCTATTCACACATCGGTCCACTACTGACATCACCTCATAAACCAACGGGGCACCCCACGCCGACTTTCGGCGCAGCATTGTAGGATGGCCACACCAGTGCGGCAATTTGCTGGACACCACCTCGGTGCCATCCAGATCTCGGCGCGTTCATTCAATCAATAGCGTCCCCCTGCACACATTCAGGGACCTGGTCGTGTCTTCAGATGAAACGCATTGTAGGAAAAGAAGCAGAAAGGAAAAGGCAAAAAGTTCCGCCGGACCTAGTGAAGCTGCAACAGGTGCAAATAAGCTTCAGACAGTCCTACAAGCACTGCTCAGAAATCTCAACTGAGGCACTCAACATCCAGGACTTGCCATTCGGATCTTGGCGCCTTGTGCTGGTTCCGACCTATTCACACATCAGTCCACTACTGACATCACCTCATAAGCCAACGGGGCACCCCACGCCGACTTTCGGCGCAGCATTGTAGGATGGCCACACCAGTGCAGCCACTTGCTGGACACCACCTCGGTGCCATCCGGATCTCAGCGCGTTCGAGTCACTGTGCCGGAAGAGTGACCGGAACTCAGCTGAACACGCCGTCTTTCGGCGCAGCATTGTAGGATGGCCACACCAGTACGGCAATTTGCTGGACACCACCTCGGCGCCATCCGGATCTCGGCGCGTTCGAGTCACTGTACCGCAAGAGTGACCGCAACTCAGCTGGACACGCCGTCTTTCGGCGCAGCATTGTAGGATGGCCACACCAGTGCGGCAATTTGCTGGACACCACCTCGGTGCCATCCGGATCTCGGCGCGTTCGAGTCACTGTACCGCAACAGTGACCGCAACTCAGCTGGACACGCCGTCTTTCGGCGCAGCATTGTAGGATGGCCACACCAGTGCGGCAATTTGCTGGACACCACCTCGGTGCCATCCAGATCTCGGCGCGTTGTGCTGCCTTCGGCCTATTCGCACATCGGTCCGCTACTGACGCCGCCTCACGTGCCAACGGATTTTCTACGCTTTTTGTAGCCCTATGTCGCATAACAGGTCATGTGACTTGTTTATAAAACTTTTCATTGGTTCATTTTACTTTTGGTTTCCTAAAGATGGAAGGCTTGGTCATATGACCTAAAAATAACACTTTTCATTGGTTTAGAACATTTTTTTTTCCCAAACGATGAAAGCCCCACCTTGTTTCTGGATCATTCAGACTGAAGCTGGCGTCAGCATGAGAGCACCACCATCTCGTGGCTCCGTCGTGGTCATTCCGCGAGCAATCATGGCAGCCGCTCCCCACCGGAAGCCTGCGGGAGTCGGGGGCCCCCAAGACTTTTATACAATCTTCACGGCTGAGGGGACGCTTTTCGAGAATGGAACCCAAGCCCTAGCAGGCAAGCGTCCGAGTTCCAAAGTGTCCCAGGACCATTTCAGTGGACCAGGCCTAAAACCGAGGAGCTGTCCGCCATTTTAAGAGCCATGTGGCAGCCGCCTATCGCTGCACTGCAAGAGTGGGAGCAACTCAACAACATGGTGAGCGAGACGCTGTGGCCGCAAGAGCGAGCGCAACTCAGCTAGATGGCCGCCACCTGGGGAGGCCCGTTCACGCCGGCTCCCCCACGCCCCCCCCCGGGCCGCCGCACGCCAATTTTCGGAGCAGCATTGTAGGATACCAAAACCAGTGCGGCAGTTTACTGGACATCACCTGGGTGCCTGTCGTACATGTTGTGTCAGCCATGTGACACTGGACACAGACCGCTACTGACGAGGCCTCCCCCCGCACCACCCGGGACGCCCCACGCTGTTTTTCTGTGCTGCATTGTAGGATCCCTAAACCAGTGTGGCACCCAGGCGACATCACCTGGGTGCCGTCCAGAACTCTGCACGTTGTGCTGCCTTGGGACTATTCGCACAACAGACCGCTACTGACGAGGCCTCCCCCCGCCCCACCCGGGACGCCCCACGCCAATTTTCGGAGCAGCATTGTAGGATCCCTAAACCAGTGCGGCACCCAGGCGACATCACCTGGGTGCCGTCCAGAACTCTGCACGTTGTGCTGCCTTGGGACTATTCGCACAAAAGACAGCTTCTAACCATTGTTGCTTTTTGTGTTGAGAAATGTTTAAATGTTTTTAGTTTTTGTTCCGTTTGTTAAAGTTAGTAGTTAATAAAGTTTTATAACCTTACTTTGTTGGAGTGTTATCTATTTTTTTAAAAACGGGTGAATGGGGCCTTGAATCGGGTTATTGTCATGTGTGGGCTTTGGAAGTGTGCTGCTGCAGGATCGGACATTTCAAACTCAAATGCACGTTCTTTTTCTTACCTTTCCGAAGCATGGAGCGCAATAGCAGGCAGAGAAAGGGTGATGCACGTGTTGAACACTACCTGACCTGGCAAGTTGCTGGCAGTGCCCCCCCGCCCGCTCCTGAAAGAGGGCACACACACACCGCCGCCCCGAGTACTTCACAAATCTTTAAAAGACCATGCGCTTGTTCATGAGGCTTAAATGGTTTATCACCTCTTCTAGAACCCCTGCATCGACCCTCTGACATTTCCTGGAAAAATTACCATGTAACACAATACCAAGCCCTGTCAGCTGAAACCCCCAAGGAATCGTGGGGCATATTATCAAGGGGGTTTATCTCCGCTTTTTTGGCTTTAAAAACCATGAAAGCGGAGATAAAATTATTTCCCTATTATCAAGCTGTCGCTAACACCAGTTAGTGACAGCTAAAAGGAGATAGCGACCATCTTGGGCCCCGCTTTGCATGTCAGTGATACTTATCACTAATGACATGCAAAGTGGCGTGCCAAGATGTTAGCGACTGGAAACAGTCCCTAACATCGCTACCTTCTATTACCAACTTTTGGAGATATTCGCGCTAAGCGCGAATATCTCCAAAATCTAACACCTGCCCTGAGCAGTTCTTAGCCATGTTATCCAATGGGAGGTGGATAACATGGCTAAGAGCATTAGGTCGATAATACATGAATATCGCTGACTTTTCTGCGATAATAGCAAGGTTTATCTGCGATAAAAATCGCCGATGTGCGGCGATAATTTTTGTCTCTAAACAAGTTAGAGACAAAAATTATTGCTAGTTGTTCGTAATATGCCCCAGGGTTTTTGCTTGCAGAAATCGGGAGGCGGGAGACTAGCACTGAAATCAGTACTCACACGCCTGAATCAGGAGGATTGGCATGTCTGAATTCTCTACAGCTGGGGCCATAAACTACATCCGCAGGGTTAGGTGATAGCCTGGAACCAGCCTGGCATCTAAAATGGCTGCCGTGCACGACAAAATTGTGGCATTCGAAAAAAGGCAAGATGGCGCAGCCGCTGGAAGAGATGTATCAACATATATCAGCCTCCTCAGCCACCCTCAGGAAACATAGGGGATTAGGATATGTCTCCCGCACCCCCTTATACCTAGTACTTTAATTAACGAAGCACAAAATGGCGAATTCCCGTTTCGCTACCAGTTTGCGGCCCAGTTCGCGGCCCGTGAAGCGCTTCTACCGTGAAAAATCATTTTTTTTTTTTCCCCACGGGACCCTTTAATAACCCCAACAACATTCCTAGGGGGTCAAGAGGGGGATACCTTGCCCCCTTTCATTAAATTCCCCCTTAGTTTTTCACCTTTTCTTCTCTCTCGATCCTACCGAGAGACAAGATGGCGGCCGCTCCGGACTGTCACGCAGCAAAAAAAAAAAAAAAGCTCACGCACAGCCGCTGGAAGAGATGTATCAACATATATCAGCCTCCTCACCCACCCTCAGGAAACATAGGGGATTAGGATACGTCTCCCGCACCCACTTATAACTAGTAATTTAATTTACGAAGCACAAAATGGCGAATTCCCGTTTCGCTACCAGTTCGCGGCCGCGCTTCTACCGTGAAAAATCATTTTTTTTTTATTTTCCCCACGGGACCCTTTAATAACCCCAACAACATTCCTAGGGGGTCAAGAGGGGGATACCTTGCCCCCTTTCATTAAATTCCCCCTTCGTTTTCCACCTCTTCTTCTCTCTCGATCCTACCGAGAGACAAGATGGCGTCCGCTCCGGACTGTTTAGAATGTTGACAGACACCGGAGAGCCAATCAGCTTTCTGCGCGCAAAGTTCCGATAAGCGAAAAGTAAGCGGACCGGATCGCTGCCCAGAGCGCTGTTACAGATATATATCTTGGTTTGAACGTTAATTTCTCAAAAACTACTGGAGCACATATATTGAGACCTAGCAAAGGCACATCGGGCTAACAGTCCCTACAATTTTGCCAAGTTTCGTGCAAATCCATTCAGCCGTTCGAGCTAAAAGTGAGTCCAACCGCCCTATGGAAAACTCAATGCAAAAAACGCGTTTTGGGACCCCCCTTTTTTCTCAGCCCCCCCTTGACGAAACCCCACCAAATTTTCAGGGGCTGCTCAGAAACAAAATGTGCCATTTTCCTGAAAATTTCAGCCGATTCCGTCCACAAACGCCAAAGTTATTAGACATAGAATTTTCAAAAGTCCCATAGGGAAAAAATTCTAACTATATATACCTACTGGCGATAGCCAGTAGGTAATATATATATATATATATATATATATATATATATATATATATATATATATATATATATATATATATATATATATATATATATATATATATATATATATATATATATATATTCACTGGAAAAACCATAGGTTCCTCACCAGTTATAGTTAGCTGGACATTTTACTCATACAAAACCATTGAAATTCCCTGTTATAGTTAGTTGTACTCACTATAACTCGCGCGCCCGCAATCGACTGCTGATGATGTCACATATTACATCATTCATGACATGGTCAGTGACATCACTGATGACATCACTGATGACATCTCAAATGACATCACTGATGACATCACTGATGACATCATCCATGTGACAATCAAATACACCTCATCACACACTAGTATGATCTTTCATCACTCACTGTAAAATAGAAAGTGCCATATTTGAAACCATTGACATGCCAATAGAAATTTCTAAACACCCACTCAGTTATTCAAAGAACTATACATACATCTAATCACTTACCTATAGATTCAGTGTTATATGCAGTGAATAATCAACAGAACACTATCAAATATACTTATACGCCTATTTCAACATTACACACCAGCACACATTGTATTCATTTATAAAGACATCCTTCTGACTTATGCAAACAATTAATTATACTTACATTTACTCATCTACACACTTATACAAACACCACTCCATCTATTTATATAGATAGTAACTCACACTTAGTGTGTTATAACATCACTATTACAAGTATACAGTTATCCATAAAGTGACTCATACAATCATTAAGTCTTAAGCACACTTAATTAGATATAACTGTCACATACACTGCCTTTTTTTTCAAGTTTAATGGAGATGTACCATTGAGAGAAATATTTCATTACCACCACACCCATAAACATATACACTCACTGAAAAAACTGTTATAACATGTAGTCTTAACCTCATATACCTACTGAATGAACTATTCACACATTTTTGGGCAATCACACACCCCCCACTAAACCACATAGACATTCATTTACCCATACAAATACTCAGTTAAGAAACCAATAACAAATATAGTCTTTAACATAGCAATTAAGACAAAGCAATAAAGACTTTCACACAGTTTAGTAACTACACATTATATATAGTGAGGATCTACAAATTAGTCAAGGAAACAATCAATGACACTGTTACTAAATCCACCATTCACACATTTATATTTATATATCCACTCATTCTTCAATGCAAATTAGTGTATTTATAATACATATTTAAATATCAAAGCAAACCACATTCACTGGATGATGTCATCAGTGAAGTCATTTGAGATGTCATCCGTGATGTCATCAGGGATGTCACTGGCCATGTCATGACTGATGTAATATGTGACATCATCAGCAGTGGATTGCGGGCACGCGAGTTATAGTGAGTACAACTAACTATAACCGGGGACTTTCAATGGTTTTGTATGAGTAAAATGTCCAGCTAACTATAACTTGTGTGAAACCTATGGTTTTTTCAGTGAATTTCTAAGGTTTTTTAAATGCTAATTCCTAACTATAACGTGTATGAAACCTCTGTTTTTTTAAGTGAATTTCAAAGGTTTTTTAAATGCTAATTTTAAAATGTATCAATTATTATATTTATTTGTTATTATACAAATGTTCTATATTTTTTACAATATTTAAATTTTAAATTTGATTTATCTATTATTATTTACAAATTTTTTATTTTTTAATAATTCTGGCCTTTTTTTGTTGTGTTTTTTAAAGGTGTGCACACGCATGCGCGCGCGGTGTTTGCGCGCACGGTGCACGCACTCCGCGAAAATTTGTTCATTCCAAAAAGTCATTTCTGTAAATGTAATGTACATAATAACCCAAGACATTCTGTGACATAACTATAAAAAGAGTATTTTTGACTTTTAAGAACTGTATATTAGCTTTAAAAGCATTTATGAAAATCGGGTAAAAAATCATTCATACACGACTCGTGCGCACCCCGGTCGCGCTGTGCCCGAGCTCCGTCTTCGCTCTGTGCGTGCATAAAGTCATGTGACTTGAAAACAACACTTTTGATTGGTTCACAGTAGTTTCTTTTTCAAATCTTCAAGCACCCCACCCACTTCCCTCACAAGCTGTTTTACTTTCCAGGGAGAAACATCTACATGGAATTGTTTGTGCGTTTCACCTTCTGGAAATGGCCAACCAACATCTAAACACTCAAACTTGTTATTAAACTGTATTTTTTCTGTTGACGTACATGCACCGTGCGCGTACGGGTGCGTGCACTGTGCGCGTACCCTGCGTTTTTAAAGAAAATATTTTTTTTTGGCCTTTTGGTGACCTTCAGGGACGCCCTGAGAAGGCCTAGGGGGTCAGGGAGTCTCTACCCTGCCCCCTTTTCACGTTCTCCACTTTTGTTTTTGGCTCTCTTCTGCCTCGGAGACACAAAATGGCGGCCAACACTTCCTGGTTTCAACCGATTGGAATGTTGACAGACGTCTAAGTGCAAATTTAGAATTCCGCTTGCGCACACCCGATATGCGCACCGTACGCGCACGGTGCTCGCACGGTGCCCGAAGGGTGCGCGCACGGTGCGCGCTCCTAGATATATATATTTTTTATCCTTTTGATTTTCTCAAGAACTACTGGAGGGATTCACACCATTTAAGCAAAAGCTTGATCTGCGAATCAGACTCTACCATTTTGCCAAATTTCTTGTAATTCCGTTCAGCAGTTCGGGCTGTAGCCGTGTCTAATCGTCCTATGGAAAATAACATAGGAAAAACAGGTTTTGAGACCCCCTTTTTTCTCAGCCCCCACTTGACAAATCCCACCAAAACTTTCAGGGAAGGAGCGAAGCAGAGCGGGCCATCTTCTTTGAGAAATTCGCGAAGATTCATCAACCGGCGCCAAAGTTATTCCCAATAGAATGTTGAGGATTTCCTATGGAAACTGGGTCCTAACTATAACTACCTACTGGCGACTTCCTTGTCATTTTGGATGTTTCCAGTGGCAGTCTGCAGTGTGGCGATTTTCGAAAAAAAATTAAAAAAATATATATATATATATATATTGTCTGTAATAGTAGGTATATATAGTTAGGACCTAGTTACCATAGGAAATCCCCATCATTCTATTAGGAATAACTTTGGTGCCGATTGAGGAATCTGCGTGCAATTTTCCTTAAAATTGCTTCGCTCCGCTCCGCTCCTTCCCTGAGAGTTTCGGGGGGATTCGTCAAGCGGGGGCCGAGAAAAAAAAAAGGGGGGCCCCGAAACGTGTTTTCCCCATGTTAATTTCCATAGGGACCTTCAGACACGGCTACAGCCCGAACGGCTGAATGGTGAAAATCCCTCCAGTAGTTCTTGAGAAAATTGAATTTGAAATTTTTCAAATGGCATTTTCTATGGGACCTTTAGACACGGCTACAGCCCGAACGGCTGAACGGAATTAAACCAAACTTGGCAAAATGGGAGGGACTGGTATGCAGTAGTGCCTTTTCTATATTTGGTGAAAATCCCTCCAGTAGTTGTTGAGAAAAATGAATTTGAGCAAATTATATATCTATATGCGTTCACCGTACGCGCAGCGTTTGCGTATGGTACGCGTACCGTACGCGTACATGCGCGTACCCTTACGTGCGCAAGTGAGTTTCTGGTTGGCTGGCAGTCGACTGTCAACATTCCAAACTGTCCAAACCAGGAAGTGTTGGCCACCATCTTGTTTTTCAGTAGAACTGAGGCACAGGAGAGCCCAAAACAAGAGTGGAAAACACGAAAAGGGGGCAGGGTAGAGACCCCCCAACCCTCTAGCCCTTCTCAGGGGGTCCCAAAAGGACCTCCAAGGGCAAAAAAAAAACCGAAAAAATTGTGGGGTACGCGCACCGTATGCGTACGGTATGCGTACTGTGCGCGTACCCTGCGATTTAAAATAATAAATACTTTTTTTGCACTTGGTGGTCCTTCTGGGACCCCCTGAGAAGGGCTAGGGGGTCAGGGGGTCTCAACCCTGCCCCCTTTTGGCGTTTTCCACTCGTGTTTTGTGCTCTCTTGTGCCTCACTTCTCCTGAGAAACAAGATGGCTGCTCAGGTGGTCCCAGAAGGATAATAACATATATAAACGTTATCCTCCAATAGAATTAGCATTTACAAAACCTTTGAAATTTATTGAAAAAAATATAGGTTTCCCGCCTGATATAGTTAGGAATTAGCATTTAAAAAACCTTGCAAATTCACTGAAAAAACGATAGGTTTGAAGCCCATGGTTTTTTAAGTGAATTTGCAAGGTTTTTAAAATGCTAATTCCTAACTATATAAGGCCTGAAACCTATGGTTTTTTTAAGTGAATTTGTAAGTTTTTTTAAATGCTAATTCCTAACTATATAAGGCCTGAAACCTATGTTTTTTTAAGTGAATATATAAATATATATATTTAGATTGTTGTCTAAGTGTTTGTAGGTAATGCAAAAAATGTATTTGGGTTGATTTGTTATGAATTTAATTATATAATTTATTTGGGTGAACAGTAAATATTTTGATGATCTAATATATTTATATTTCATTTAAACATGTGTGCAAAATATTTCAGGTTTATTTCTAATAATTGTTTGATGTAACAAGTGATTTTTTAGATATTTATTAATGATAATTCAGTTATTTTGGCAATACTTTTGTAGTTGATATTGTTTAAATCGATATTTGTGACATAATCTATGTGTATTTAAAGGTGACAATATATTTGTTTCCAATTTTTGTGTTTTCAATATAGGTAAAAATCTATATTTTTTACAATGATATTTGTGTTCTTGATATTTGTTGAGTTAAGTATAGGAAGTCTATATTTTTGTCATCGATTTTTATTTTCTGATATTTATATGTTTGGATAATGTATGTATCAATATTATGTCAGCAATTCATCAGTGAATACCTAAAAAAGGGCAAGGTTGACGGCATTCACAAATGAAAAAGTGTGAAGCCACTTTTTAATGGTAAACAGTGGAGTCCACTCAAAAGTTAACAGTGGTCCCCACTGTGGTGGGGAGCACTCAGTGTTTTTAAAATACCCCTCACACACCAACAGGCCCCTTGGTGTCATGCTTCATCATCGGGGTCTTCGCACCCCTCTACGGGATGCGGCGTGCTGCTACCGACGGATGCGTGGGAGCACTAATATTGGACTATGTCTGGTGTGTATAGGGTAATAGTTGTCCGTGAGTAGTGAGGTTTGGAAAAGTGAAAAGTGATAGTTAAAAAATACCTTGCTCGTGGGGTGAAAATTTTTATATTTAGCCCCCGGGCTGGCAATTGTTAATAATGGTGCAGTGGCAGGTTATTAGTCTATAATTATGTACATTAACCTCTTGTGTGCATCTACATGACCATGTTTCGGAGTCTAAAACTCCTTCCTCAGGACAGGGTAGCACAAATCCTCACCTTACTCACATGAATGTAAAAGTGTATAATAAAAAAAGGGGGTGAACTACAGGATGTACCTAATTCACAGTGTAAAGTAGTCCGTAGTCTTTTCACCCAATTGGTGTTAATTCAGAAAGACCTGAAAAGGAGAGAAATCATGCATTGGAAACACTATTTACAAGGATATATGAGTATCATCCAGGTTGCAGTGACCCTAGAAAAAGTGATGGGTTGCTTGATTACTCAGGGCTCGGTAAGTCTCCCTCCCCTCAACGCGGCTCTGCTGGAAGTGCCGGTATGAGTCGGTAGGGCCTTTTTATACTGGATTTGGCACTCTTAATTGCTAAATTGGTGTTTAATTAAGGTCGGAAGTGAGCCCAAACATGGGCAAACCGGGTATTTGCGCGTAAGTCTGAATTGTTTTAAAAAGCGAGGTAGGAGAGCTTCCTTGTAGGGCCGCGCGCATGCGCGGAGTCCGTCCGATGTTGTACGCATGTGCGGGTGAGAAAGGCTTTGCTCATTGAGACGCGCATGCGCGGAAGTAATATACTTCTCAGCGCGCATGTGTATTGGTTAGAAAGCAGATTCGAGGGCTTAAGAGTTGCTTCTTTGCCTAATTTAACATATCGTTTGTTAAATATGAGGACGATAGAGAATGCTAAGTATTCGTAAAAGGATATATACAATGTTATAGGTACCCACAAGGTGCCAATGACCTATAGGGCTTTATTGGTGATCACAGCACTGGTCACTCACATGATGGTTTGCAGGCACAATGTGCCTTGTATGGTAGGTCCACATGAATAAAAATTAATAAAAATGTATAAAAATGAGTGGGTGTATCAACAGCAACCTAAGCTATCACAATACTTCAACAGAGACATTTAAAGTAGGTGGGTGTCTATAAACCCTAGTTACATAGTGGTATTTCTGGTATGATTTGTATATCCTTCCTTTGTAGGATTGGGTACTGTTACTCAGCGGAATTGACACCAAGGTATGTCGTCATTGAGACCCATTATGTTGGTTCCCAGACGGAACACCCATCTCTGTTCTTTTTCAAAAAGACCCTTTTCTGATGGTAACTGCTCGATTATTGTCCACTTGAGGTCATTGACACAGTGTTGTTCCTGTAGGAAATGGTCTGCCATTTTAGTTGTATTCTTTTTACACCTTATGTTGCTTTTATGTTCGTTCATTCTTACCTTGGCAGCCCGGGTGGTCATTCCCACATACTCCAAACTGCATGGGCAGGTGATCAGGTATACTATGTTCCTGCTATTGCAATTAGTGAATTTGCGTTGCTCCCATTCACTTCCATTTCTGTAGGTCAAGTTGTGACTCTTTTTTGTAAGGTGGCAACTGCTACAATTGCCACATGGATGGTGGCCTTGTATCCATTTCAACCTTGGTTGTTGTTGAAATATGGCCTGTGGTCTAGTATGTACTAGAATGTCCTTCAGATTCTTTCCGCATTTGTGGGCAAAAAGGTTTTTTTCCAGATTGAGTTCTCCACTAGTCAGAATTCGCCAATGTTTATTGATCATCTTCGACACCTGATTAGAGTGTGTACTGTACGTGGTTACACATACAGGTCTGTTCATGTTTGTTTCCTTTTGCACTTTGTCTTCCAAGAGGGCTTCGCGATTATTGCTGCGTGCCCTCTTCATTGCGGTGTTTATAACCCTTTCCGGGTACTTCCTCTGTTGTAGTTTCTTTTTTAAATCCAGTGCTTGTTTGACTTTTAATTAAGTAGAATAAAGACAATTTGACTGACTGACAGTGCTTGTGACTTGTACTGGCCTATTTCACTGCAATTGCGACGTAGGCGCAGGAACTGGCCATAGGGAATATTCTCTCTAAGGTGGCGAGGGTGGAAGCTATCGAAACGTAACAGACAGTTCCTTGCTGTATGTTTAAATCATGTCTCAGTTTTAAGGGAACCAGCATCACAGAAGATGTTAAGGTCCAGGAAGACCATTGGCTTATTGGACACTGAATTGGTGAACTTCAAGTAGTCATTTTGGTTGTTGAGCCATGCTAGAAAATTAGTGACCGACTTTATGTCCCCTTTCCAGATAACCAGGACATCATCTATATACTGTTTCCATGTCTAGATTCTTTCTCTGAATTGGTTGTTTTGTTGAAGAATCTTGGTGGATTCAAGGTGATGGACGTACAGTCCAGCCAGGCTCGGCGCGAAGGTCGCTCTCTTGACTAGCTTATGCACTTCACCTCTAAGAAACACTTTAATGTGGTTGAAGTTCCCTGCCTGGAGCACATTCAGCAGCTGCGGGTGGCACGCTTCATAACCTGCCATGCATTTTGCTGTGCTCGCTAATAATGATGAACGTCGGTTTGAGGAGGACTGTGAGGCATTTTATGAGATGGATGAAACTTCTTTTTGGGCATCACTGTGGCCCATATGAAACTGTTTATTTTCTGCCAGTTGGTGAAGGTGGTAGATACGAGAACTATTTTTTGTGGCCCCGGGTTGATTTTTTACAAGACATTAACCAATATCAAGAAGGACAATGACAGAAAAAGGAGAAGGATAGAAGAAAAGAAGAACTGGGAAACAGTGACAAAGGGAGAAAGCAGAGATGATAAAGAATGTGTGAAAGGCAAGAGGTGTAAGGTGGCAAAAAAAAGAGGGATCAAGTGGGATCAAGATTAGACATCCTTGTTATTCGGCAACGCTGGAGTTGGACAGCTCTGGTGGTGAAGATCTTAAGAAAAACCTTGAGCCTTTGCACTTATTTTTTTTTTTTGGTATTACAGTTTTGCATGCATACACAGGATCTTCATACACTTTGTTGTTGCATAGTTTACCTATGAAATTAAAGTTTTGAAATTGGTATATCTGCTCGTATACAGTGCAGGTAACAAACCTCGGGGCAGATTTACAATAACGTATGCATCCCTGCATATCAGCTGGGATGCACGTTATTGTGCATCACGGCAGACACCTCTTGCGCCACCATGGATGCGCTGCATTTACAATGCGGCGCTCCAATGGGCCAAGAATAGACAGATGCGTGACGCATCTGCTGCCGTAAAGGTGACACATTGCTCGAGTTGCGTCACAAGTGCGACGCAGCTCCAGCAAGGCTCGGGTGCCCCTATGCCTAACATGCTGGGTTAAATCCTTACTCCTGCTTCAAGCAGGTGCAGGGTTTTGACGCAGCATGGCCGTAAAAGTGACTGAGTGAAATCTTGTAGATTTCACTAAGACACTTTTAGGCGGTGTTCCTGCACCGGAACGCCCCCCCCCCCACCCTGCGCCGGAACGCCCACATATGGTGCAGGGCTTTACAACGTGACACATCTCCCTAGGTGCATCACATTGTAAATACCCCGCAGCATGGCGCTGGCTTTGCGCCTCAGCTGTGTCACAAAAGTGACGCAACGGCGGCACAAATGTGGCGTACAGGGCTTGTAAATCTGCCCCCTCCTTTCTAAGACATAGCATGCGAGTTAATAAGTATACATTATAAGCACCATAATACCATTTTTTTAAAATCTTCTGTAACTTCATTGTATGTAGCCATCTATTTTGAATGGCTTTAGGCATTTTTCTGCGTGCCATCTTAGAGCCATAAAGGATCACGGGTCACAGCCAACTGCAGAAGCTGTTGTGCTCTGAGCTGAGGGTATACTCTAGGCATTAACATTCACACCCTCACATTGCTTGCTTTCCTGGGCTGCAGGTATGATTTCACTTTGCTAATTAATAAGAAATTCCCTCTTTGCTGAATTTGGAACACTGATATAGCAAATGAAATAACTGCTAGAACACTTTGGGTCACCATATAACAAGTTGTCACGTCTATTTTTCCTGATTTGAAGACCCACGCTCCTGTTACTCTCTTCCTGCATATTATCATATAAAGGGCAACCTTTCATTTGCAGTGACGGGCACATTTATCAAAACTTCCTGCTGGTGCAAATTCACTCAAGGTGACGCAAACTGGTGCAACATCTTGATTAAATATTTACTTTCCAGCGCAAGTAGTGCTACAAGTAATGCAAATAGGGCTTTGCACTGCTTTGGGTTACTTTAGGACAAGGAGACATTCCAGGGGTGGTTCATGGGTGTTTACACACTATCACCCAGTTTTTACAGAGATCCATTCTACTAAAATTGGTAGGCAGGGCTTTGCACCAAAAAATAAAGTGCTAACAAAGAAAACATTTTTAATTTCTCCCAATGTTTCACAAATTCATGTGTGCAGCCATGTAGAGCACACTTCGAATCAGTTAAAAGTTTTAAAGTTATTCTAAGCATGGGATTTTGTGCGGAAATGATACCCTTCCAATACAAAACCTACGCTAGACATTGCACACACACAGTTTCTCTATAGCACAAAGATGTACACATGGCACTAAGTAGCTTGTTTGTGCACCAGTCCCGGTAAGAGAGCTGCAACATAATTTCTTAGTAGATACAGCTTTGCAATGCCTTCTACCTCTAGCACAATGCATTGCAGCAACTTTGCTTGCTGTACTTAATAGCGCTCCGTTTTAGTAAAGGTACCCCAACATCTTCTTAGCTTTATTTCTCCATTTGATATCATTTGCCACCAAAGGGTAGTGAAACCTTAAGGCATATAGTAGCACACAAAAAAGGTTTACTTTTGTTTATTACGTTGAGGGTTGATATATTATATTGTTTTTGGAGTTAAAACATTTTTGAGCACCTGGTGCACCATTTTTTTTGTCTTTGTGGTAAATTCCTCTCTGCTGCTTTCCAAGTTATTTATGCCTTCTGTGCCTGTAATATGTATTTTGGGGCCAGTGTATTTCATTGTGGGTTTCAAAGAAAATAGGTGAATAAAGTAAGACTCTTGGCTGATCTGTCCTAAAAAGCTATGTAATTGTGGAGAGTAAGGACTCTCATAGATATGGTCATACTTGTATTCTGAAAAAAGTTCTATGACTCTTAATTGATACATTGACAGGAAACAAGATGGAATAGTGTTAGCCGACATAGATGGTCACATGGATGGACTGTGATGCTTTCACCAGGTTGGAACTAGCTGGTAGGTTTCTACTATGGTTCTTAATTTGAATAAAAGTGTATAGTCTCTGACGGCAAGTAAAAAAGTTTTCTAGTGGGCGTTTTGTTTATTGACTAGAAATCAATTGACCTGAAGCACATAGACTGTGCTGTGATTAACACTTACAACTCTCATGTGTCACGTGGCCAGGATAGGCCTGGTTTGAAATGCTGCAATTTACATGCTCACAGTTCTTAAGTTGCCTTCTCTTTTACACACGGTGACTTTTGACATACATTGGCGTGCATGACCATGCAGGATAACATTCTTTAAATCTGCATTGCTTACATTTCCACTTTGTAGGCATTCTATCACGACACCTTGGACATTCAGTACAAGGTATAATGTTCACTGTGCAATAGGGGTGGGCGTAGTTCGCGAAGTAGCGCTATGCGTAGCTACACACAGTGCACTTTGCACTATGCGAGCTATGCGTAGCACTACGTGAACTGCGTAGTAGCATGTTCGCACTGTGCAAGATGTCATTTTCAATGATTGCACAGTGCGGACAAGCATCAGGCACTGTGCAATCATTGAAAACGGCATCCTGCACAGTGTGAGCTGTACTTGTCTGCCGCTCGAGTAGATTTTTACTCTAGCTGCAGCTTTCTCAACGCGGACTGGTAGTTTCTCATCGCAAGCGGTCGCAAGCATGCGCAGCCACTTGCAATGAGAAACCTGACCTCCCCGCGTTGAGAATCTCGCAGGGAGGTTTATTTTCCATGCTCGCGATCGCGAACAAGGAAAAAGTCTTGCAAGGATGTCATTTTGCTTGCTCGCGGTCGCCAACTTGACGTTGAGGACCGCGAGCAAGGAAAAACTGACTGCTGCACTACGCTACGCATGTTTGCACTGTGCTGCGTGCAGTTTGCATAGTGCAAAGTTGCACAAACTTCGCAAACTACGCAAGCGTAGCGTAGTGCTTTTCCCAGGGTTATTTATGTTATTGTCTGGTAGGCGGCAATGCTAGTCAACTAGAATAAACAATTGCAGCCTGATAGGGGTAGTGACAGCTATTTGGGTGTTATTGCTATAGATACAGAACCAATTCCTTGTTTAGACAGAGGAGCACTCAGCTGACACTGCGAGGTCACTGCATGTCGGAATTCCAGCTCAGCTGATTCCTGCATATCAACACGAGGGATGTCAGATATACACCAACCTAGGCAGCCTTATGACAATTACCCACAGATAATGGAGAGTTAGACCACCCGGGCAGGGATTCGGCAGATCACCTACCCTAGGCAAGACTAGGTTAGTGAGCACTATGTAGGAGCACACTAAACGCAGTACCAATATGCCTGCATATATTGACTGCCTTAGCACAATGGTGGAAATGTTAATCTTTTTTACTAGTCTTGTAAAGCTAATTACTGTAATTTGCTTCATTCTACTGATTATCTTAATGCAAGTGTTTTATACAAGAATCACAATGCTTCAATAAATATTGAAACACCTTGCTGAGTACTTCTTGTGCATTTCTTTAGGTATGCAAGAGTGTTAAACGAAAGAGTTCTGGATCTTTTACAATGATTTCCTAGAGGGATCTAGGTGGTGCCCTGTAAGATTAAGGGTCCATATTGTTCACTCTGGACTAGCAGGGAGATAGGCCACCAAATCCTGATTGTGTGCATGGATTCAGTCGGGCACAATCCTGATGTTTATGTTTTCCGGCAAACGCATAGTTTTACGGGTGTGTGACAAGCCATACAACATGGCATCGGCAACGTTATAGTTGGGGTATTCATTTAATGGATAGCCTGAGTAGTTTTTTTTGTGTACCCAAATACCCATACTCACCTTTTATTAGGAGACGTCCTTGGTGTTAGAGAAAAATCCTCCTCAGCTGAGTAGGTTAACTCTATGTATTGGCTGTAAGTTGTTCTAGTTCGGACCTTACAGAGGATCTCCCGATAGGAATACCCTCTCTGAAACTAAAACAAATGCTTATGGTTGTACTGTAGGAAAGTGCCCCTTTTTGCATGGTTGCCCCCCACTGATATCTGATGCACTTTGAATGAATGTGCACTGGGTCCCTGCCAATCAAGTTCTCAGTGCCTGTGTTCTTTCGCAAAACTGTATCTTTGTTTCCACGATTGGCACACACCTCTGCCCACATGTAAGTCCCTTGTACATTGTAAAAGGTACCAGTGGTACCATTGACCTTGTGATTAGAGAGGATCTCTAAGCGCTGCAGCATGTATTTTGAGACTCCTCACCAAACACATACACACTGCCATTGCAAACTGTGTGTTTGGTGCAGACAAAACCTAAGAGTCGACATGGCACACATCCCTGTGTGGCATGCCCAGAACCACTGCCTGTGACATAGATAAGTCAACCCTCTAGCAGACCTCACAGCCCTAAGTCAGGGTGCACTATACCACAGGTGAGGTCAAAGCTGCATGAGCAATATAACCCTACAGTGTCTAAGTCCATTCTTAGACATTGTAAGTGCCAGTGAAGCCATACTGGATACATGGGCTAGGAGTTTGTCATTACAAACTCCACAGCTCCATGGTGGCTTTACTGAATACTCAGAAGTTTGGTATCAAACTTCTCAGCACAACACACCAACACTGGTGCTAGTGTTGGATTTATTTTAAAATGCACTCAGGGAGAATCTTAGAGATGTCCCCTGAAAAACAACCCACTCTCTCATGTCCAGCTGACTGGTCTGCACCAGTCTGCCACACACAGACTTGTTTCTGATACCTGAGGTGAGAGCCCTTGTGCTCTTGTGGGTCAGGGACAAAGGCTGCTTCGGTGGAGGTGCTTCCTATCCCCAAGCAGGAACAGCATTCTAGGCAGTGAGCCTCAAAGGCTTCCTGCCCTTTGATATGCTAGCCAGGGCCTCTCCAGCTAATGGAGATGCCCGCCCCCTTGACCAAGCCCCAATTTTGGCAGCAAGGTCGGTGGGAAAATGAATAGTCGGTGGAGGTGTGTCCCTTCTCTGCCAGGACCAACCTTAAGGTGCCCTAGACCAAGGTGAGCCCCTCCTTAGGAAATCCTCCATCTGGAAAGGAAGTATTCTACCCAATCAGGTTTGGGGATGCCCCCTTTCCCAGAGGGAGGGAACATACAAAATGTGTAGTCACTCTAAAAGGCAAGTAGCCCATTGACTACCAGCTGCCAGTTCCTGTAACGCCCCAAAGTCAGTATTTAGGGGCATCTCTCAACCTTGATCCTCAGATTCCTGCAACCTACGAAGAAGTAGATGCTGTGCAGCAAAGCTTGAAGATGATGACTGACTTGGCCGCAGCCTTACCGGCCTGCCTCCAGCTGTAAGAGCCTGCAAAGAAGATGATGCATGTCCTGTAGCCAGCAACTTCAAAAAACCCCAGGAAGACTGAGACTCTTTAACAAGGACCATATCTCCCGAGGGCAGCGGTCCTGTCCACTAAACTCTAACTTCTAGGACTCCAGATCCAGGTGGATTCACAAACCCTGCCCACTTTGCACCTGACGCCCACGGCTCGAATCTGAGCGGTTCACCTGTCCAGTGACATCTCCTCAGTGATACGGACCATGACTCCATCTGTGGGTGACCTCTCTGGGACCCCATGAAGTTGCCTGCAGTCCCCACACGAAGGGTCACCCTGACCACGACCGGCTCCGGTAAAGAAAATCTGACAACAAAGGACAACTCTACACCCTCAGCCCCTGAAATTGGGGAGTCCAGCCGACAGTTTGCAACCCTCCTTCAACATCTCAACTTACCTGCCCTGTTTGTGGTCACCTTCATCCAGCCTCCTGGTCCGAGCCAGCAGCCTCTTTGTGCGACCAAGATTCTCCATTGAAACGCATTGGGCGCCCAATGCTGATTTGACCCTGCACCCTGCCTCCCCTGTGCCGCTGGTGGTGCAAGGTTGGAGCTGCTTTGTAGACCACCCACCTGTGCTTGCTTTATCCCCTGGGGCCTGTTCCCTGAAAGCACTAATATTTACCTGCAAACAGAACCTCTTGTGGGTGCCCCCAATCTCCATTGACTGACACTGGGCCCAGTGACCTCTGCACCCGGCTGCCCCAGTGCCGCTGGTGGTGCAGTACCTAACTTAAACTGACCCTTGCCCAGTGATGGTCTGAACCCCTGAAATTTGGAAGAGTAAGTTGTGTACTTACCGGTTAATGCATATAACTGCTTTACTCCCATGGGGTTGCAATGCATTTCTCCTATTGGATTTAACTGTCTATCTTTCACAACTGCGAAGTTTGCTACTGTTTTTGATTGACAGCACAATGTTATTCCTGCTGCCTTTCAAAGACAATTCCTACTGCATTTCTTAAAGTATTACTACTCTAGAAACTGTTACTTACCTGCAGCCAGTGCCTAATTTAAGCCGGTGGTTTCCGGTGCTCAGCGCCAGAACTTAATCATCAACACTGCCACTTTTCATTAGCACCAGTTAAGGATACATAAATTTACGAAGAGTTTAAGTGATTCACCCGGAATCACACGATGTTGAGCCAACACCGAGACTCAAACCGGGTTCCCCAGTTCTGAAGTGTGCAGCTCTGGCCATTACGCCATATCCTCTCACCACTTTCATGGTAAGCAGTTGGTTTCATTTTAGGTGGTGCTAACAGGAGAAATGGGCTGGTGCAAACTGCCTCCTGACGAGAGCCCCAGCACTTATTTGTTTAATACATTAACCACTGCTTGCAACTGCATTCCTGTTAGTTCTTAAATAAAATTGAAAAAGCAATAACTTTTTATACAAAAGAATTGGATTGGATTCAGTCTTTGTTTGTGTAATCATTTCTTGCCTGAGTGTGTACAACAAATGCTCAACACAGCCCTCTGATAAACCACTTTGCTCAAACACACTAACACAAATAGAGCTTGTAGTATTATCTACTTAAGCCTGTGTAAAGCCTTTGGGGATCCACTGGACTCTGCGCACTATACTTTGCTTTGGTATAGTATATACAGAGCCAGATTCCTACATGAACAAGCAGCATTAAACATACCTGAGAACTTCAGACATGTAGAAGTATGACAAGAATAAGTCACACCTACTCATAGCAAAATCTTTGTGAATCAGGTCCCATGGCTTTTGACTTGCTGTAAATGTGTTCCGTGTATTCCTTATGCAACCCCAATCAGAAAAGGCACTCCAAGTCCTAGATCCAAACATCAATATATTAAGGTCCTAGATTTTTAAAATCTGTTTTCCACAAAATATGCCTGACTGACGGTCCTATTTAAAATGTTGATTATTTTTCACTTGATCTGTTCTTTTTATGGCAGTTTTTCTCTAACACAAAAAATGAGTTGTACCAGTCATTTACAAATGAACGACTAATATACCTAAAGCCTACCAGGGCTTTTCTCAGAAATTAAATGAATGCCTTTGTGGTAACTACTTGTAAACCTTGCTCTGGTTCAGCGCTGAGCGGATTAAAAGCTCTGTACAAATGTGGGGGGATCGACCTGTGCGCATTGTATTACAACCCAATGCACCGCTACTGGTGTGCTGACAGCACAAAGGTAATAACGAGCAATGAAACGGAAATAAAATCAGCCTGAAGTGTGGCAGTGCATAATATGCTGGTGCTGCAATCTGACTCCGGAAGTTTTCCTCGTGTGCACTTCCTGTTTAAAACAGCTCCTTACGCGCTGCCTGCTTGAGCGGAGCCGAGCCTGTCACAATTGTAGGCACATTAGTAATGAATGTGGTTTAATATGCTTGTTGGCACATATCTCATGTGGCAGATAATGTTCCTGCGTGCCACTGATAGGACCTGTCAGCACAGCTTTAAGGGATCTCGCAGGCACTGCTGAAGGGTGGTGGGGTCAAAGGGTCGAACTATGTGTAATTCAGAACAGAGAAGGTCCCACGGTCACTACACAAAAACAATTAGACCACTCTTTCCCCTCTGCCCATTGCCTGAATGGTAGTAACCTTTACGGCTTCGAGGCGGTCTGCCTCGGGGAACCCCTTGGGCTACACGCCGCATGCAAATATGTGGCGCTGTGTTTATTGCCCTAATCAGAAGTGGGAACAGTGGACAGGGAGAAAGAGGTCCTAGCATGGATCATGGGAATTTTGGCTAATTTGAAGGCACTTTTGTTTAACTTCTACTGGTCTCCTCTACATAATACATTGTTTGCCACGCTCGTTAATCATTCGTTTCGCTTGTCAGTGGTACAAAGAACACTCTATGAAGCTCCAAACCTCATTTCTGCGACCCAACGAATAATGTTATGACTATAGAGTGCAAACTGTATCAGTTCATGTTGACCAACTTTACTAAAAAAAAAAAAAGAAATTCCTTACCATATAATCCATTTCCATCTTGATTTCTAGAAGAGAAAATGAAACCAATTGTAATTTCTACCTTCACGAAAAAAATAAGACAGTGTTATGCGTTTTGCTTCTTAAATAGAACGACATCAACATTAATTAGGTCGACTCTAATGCCCTGCATTCCTTGCCTCGGGCCCGATGACATATGTCCATGGATATTACAGCAAAACGCAGAATTCAAAGTAAGTCACAGCAAATCATCTTGCAGAAAATGCGAACATACTGGGTTATATAGTCTAGACGATTACCGGTAAAACAAAAATATAACACGACGCTGGAAGATATAAACCTGTGCTCATGACAAGTACTTACTTTATTACACAGTTAAAAGGTGTGTTTACATTTACCTTATCATTATAATGTCATATTTCCAACATAATAGCGCGTTGGTGCAAAAGGCTGTTTTTCGACAATGCATCCGCCCCCAAATATTGACTTACATACAATGTCAATGTCAACGGGAAAAAAAATAACACTGCGTGTTTAACTATGTTTAAAAGTGTTCAAGAAGAAAACATCACAGGGTCACCATTGTTACAAAATCTGTCAATCTCCAAAGGTTACTGGAGGTGTGCAAAGTTTCTTGGCGATAAATATAATGTAAAGGTAAAATCTTGGGGGCTTATTTACAAGTCCCTTGCGCCGCTGGTGCGTCACTTTTCCCCATATTAAAAGTGACGCACTGGAGGCGCAAGGGGCTTTTAAAAAAAACCCTGAATATTTATTTTCAAGATTTATTACATTGTGTACTCAGCCATGCTAAGCAATTAAAACACTTGGTGCCTCATTTATGAGGTTTTACCGTAGAGCAGTGCCACCGGCCTCCCTGCTGTGCAGCCCTACGATAAAAGAAAATGGCAGAAATGCGCAGTATCTATGAGATATGTCCTTTTTCCCGGCGCATAGTGGACTGCCCTGAGCCTTCGCAGGCACTTTTGCACCATGGTGCAAGGGTGCCTGCGTTGAGGGGATGATTGTCTTTGTGGAGGAAGGGAAATCTTCCTGCACAAAAACAATCATAAGAAGCTTTTTCCTTTTTCTATGTGTGCTGCAGAATAGAACAAGAATTTGCAATGCAATAGGTCTCGCATTTGCAAGAGTTTAAGCTATTGGCATTGTAAATGGCAATGCCTTTTATTTATCTGTTTTGATAATTAACACATAAATAAAAGGCATTGTCATTTACAATGCCAGTAGCTCAAACTCTTGTAAATACGCTGAATGTTGCAGGAAAGCATGTTGTGCCTGCAGTAGGAGAAACTCATGAAAGAAAATAGTGTTTACAGACTAAAAAAGACACAGGGCCTCATTTATGAAAAGTGATGCATCGCTGCGAAAAAACAGCGATGCGTCACTTTTCACTGCGCACTCCTTGCGACATTCCTGATGCGTCATATTTATTGTATGACGCATCATGTCGCAAGGAGTTACAGATACGTCAGTATTTCTGACGTATCTGTAAGCGCAAAAGTGACGCATTGCTGGAGTGTGTCATAAAAGTGACGCTACTCCAGCAATGCGTCCTTTCACATGGGGAAAGCCCCATGTGAAAGGGCTTGCGTCAGTTTTACGCCTGCTGTGAGGCAGGCGCAAGATTTTGACGCAACAGCGTCCTAAAAGTGACGCAGTGAAATCTCATAGGTTTCACTGCGTCACTATTACGAGGCTTTTTGCGGGGGAACGCCCCCTCTGCATACATTATACCTGACGCAGGTATAATGTGGCGCAGGGGTTTAAAAAGTGACGCATCTAGCTAGATGCGTCACTTTTTAAATATGGCGCAACAAGGCGCATTTTTTACACCTCCGGTGCGCCACAAAAAGTGACGCACCGGCGGCGCAAAACTGACGCAAGGCCTTCATAAATAAGGCCCACAGTGTGTAACAATAGAAGTAAAAAGGGCCAGTCCTCATGGGAGGTTACAAATGAAGGCAAGGCAGTACTAAGGAGGGACTAACAAGCCTATTAACGAATCGGAAGCCAGCATTCATGAATGACATTGATACAATCCAATGACAAATAGGGCGGAGAGTGGGCAGGGCTTCAAGTCTATACTCGAATACAGCATGCATCACAGAGCAGCACATGTTCTGCCCAGGCTCAACCTAATGACGCTGATTAGAGAAAGTCACATGTAAACATAGGCAGTGAGAGGGTCTGATAGATGGAGCGGGAGAAAACTCCCTTTATCAGGGGCCCATTGGAATGTGGGTGCCCTGGGCAATTGCCCACTTTGCCCATGACAAAAAAAGAGCCTACAGTACAACTACATATTGGAAACTTCCAGAGTAACTGAACCACTAGAGATCTGGGAGACACTGTTCTAATTAAATCAAAAGATCAGACAGGTCAACCACAACAAAACTGAACTGCATATAGGAAAAAATAAGTCACAGTAATTCTAGTTGACAGAGCCTTGTGGAAGAAAATTGCCCAGTACCTTATATTAAATATATTACAGCGTGAAGGCATTGATTTCCTCTAGGAAACACTGTCACAGTATCCCCTTACAGGAAACCGCGCTTTAGTAACTGCAGTTTTAGGTTAAGGAATCATCTCAAATTTTGCCACAAGGCAACGGCCAGTCTTTTCGAAGGCCAGGAAAGCACAAATATTCCTTTTTTCACTTTTTACACTTACCACTTGCTGAGTCACAGCAAGCACTCTGTATGTGTTTGTGACCTGTGGCACCACATAAAACCAAGACATCATGAAAACATACGCTTCTCTGTCCGTTCCAACCGGCATCTCTCAAGAGAGCATAAACAAACATGCAGAAATCAAGAATGCTGTCCAGAGGCGTGCTTTTCAAAAAAGTGCCCCTAGTGTATGAATGTTGCTAGTTATGAGCGCTCCTCCGTAGAATGCTCGCTGTGTGAAGTAAGAGAAATGGAAGCTCTCACCCTCAATTACAGCTATTGGTCAGAGGCAGGAGACTGGCCATGAAGAAGGGGAATTGGAAAAGGTGGCTTTACCCTTGTCAGCTTGGCACTGCCAGCCTCTTTATATGCAGCTTACTGTCCCATGTCAGAAAAAGAAAGTTTACAAGAAGGATTTTTTTTCAATCTGCTTAATGCTGAGAACTCTAAATAACTCTTTGTTCTTGGATTTTTGTATTTCACTTTAAACTGGGCCCGGTACTTTTGTTAATTATTGCAATTTTTAATATTTAACACTTTCATGTAGGGCTTAACCAAATTAACTATAAACTGAAGAGCTTATTCGATTCCCTTCGTCCCTATCTGCAAACTCAGAAGGTGATGCAGGAGAAATTGAAAACATTTGTTTGCAAACCCCAAAGGCGTGCTATCACACAGAGCTCAATTTGTAAATAAATAATAAATAAAAAACCCACAGTGCAGGTCGACAACATTTTCCTAAGGAGGCTGAAATCGACTTCAGCCATTGGCACCATACACAGCCCTGTCTGCCGATGCCCATTGGCTGTATGAGCAATGGCCAAATCAGGGTTGCAGCTGGAAGGGTGAGAGCAAGCAAACCCTCTCTCCTCAAATGGTAGAAAGCACCTTCCTCGTGCTAAAAGGAGGCAGCAGGGGGAGGGGCGAGAGGAGGGGGCAAGTGAAAGCATTTCACTTGCGAGAGTGAGTAGCGCCAGGAGTGATAATTGCTACCATATGGTGCCGTATGCTCCGGCAAGTGAATCGCCACACGTGCACGCGTTGCCATTGAAGTCAATGGAACGTGTGCACGTTTTTGGCTGAAAAGCCAAAGCGATTGCTAAAGCTCTTTTTGCCTATGCAGCGCATGCGCACTGCGTAGGTGAGACCTAAAAAGGAAAAACGAGGAGAAATAAAGGTATTTCTCCTCCTTATGCCTTCCTTAAGCCTATGTTGGGGAGGCATATGTTTTTGGCCCTGCCTTAGATTTACGATTTCTTATGAATCTGAGGCAGTGTGAAAAAGGGATGGATGTTGCTGGGAACGCCCTCAGCAACACCCATGGAGCGCCCCTTTAACGCAGAAAACTGCGTTAAAGGAAACCATTTTTATGAGGTAAAATTAAGACCAAAAAGATGCTTAGTGTTGCCTTATAGTAACAGTAACAGTAAAAGATTTTATTGCACAATTTTTTAAAATTATTGCAATATGCACATACAAAAATGACTGTTTGGGTAAAAAAGAATTCAAATCTGTTAAAATAGGCTGTCGGATTGATGGGAAGGGAAAAGGGAAGGGAAAACAGAAAAACCAAAGAAATATCACTTAGCGGGGCTTAAAATTCAAGCTTAATCAAATGGTTGAGTCCAGAAATTAAATTCTATACAAGAATGACTGCTTAAGTAAAGAGAGAGTTCCAGACTATTAAAAGAAACTATAGGATTAATGGGTAGGGAAAAAGGAAGGGAGGGCAGAGAGGGCACAGGAATGTCACTTAGAGGGGATTGAAATTCAAGCTTGATCAGATGGTAGAGTCAAGGAGTTAATTTCTGTGATGAATTTTACAAAGCGAGTCGCCATCTGTGGCGAAACCCCCCTCATACAGGCCTCGAATGCTTCTTGACATGTCCTGATGCCTAGAAGAAGCCAAATTGGTCTCAGCCAGAATTTTCTTTGTACTCGAAGACGATGACAAATGCACAAAACGTGGATCAGGCTTTCCTTTCCCTGATTGCAGAAACGGCACTGGCAAGAAGCTTCTTTCATATATCCTTGGCCAAACTTGTATGCCTTCAACGGAATTAAGCCGAAACGAAATCTCATTAATTGATGCTTAATATACGGCTTCATTGCTGATGCGAGGTAAGATGGTAGGGTTTTCGGGGCATACAGTTTGGCAGCCCAAGTGCCATGAGAGAGCTGAAGTACACGTTGCGTATCCGATTTATTTGATAGAATTTTAGCTTGCTTAGTTAGAAGCTTTGATTTCGTTTCGTTGGACAAAGGAGAGGACCAAATATCCTCATCTTCGAGGGATTTGCCTCATAAATAAGGATGCAGGCTCCTGCACCACAGTACGTCACAAAAAGTGACATTCTTGCAGCACAAGGGGCCTCATAAATGAGGCCTTTGATTTTTAGAAGTAGATCTCAGCAGCGTGGAATTCTGAAGGCTCAACCGCTGTAGATCGAATGTGTGCTGGACAAAAATCTTCTCCTTTGTATGTACCAGAAAACATTCCACAAATTCCGGATATTGTTTGTGAAGATTACAAGCCTACAAACTATATGTGACTCAGGGCTGCACGTGGTCGATATGGTTTGAGAGATTAACTGAAGAAGTGGGTTGATATTTCCCCGTGTTTGTCTTTTTAGTCTTTTTAAATTTTGCAGGTATCCTTTATAGCCCTTTATTCCAAGTGGTGAGGAAATCCCCATTTGTGTACAAATGTCTGCTGGCGCATCATTCATGATTCCACATTTTGCATCAATTACCTCCCACCTGCAATTTTCCCCCGGATGCATTACACAAGGAAAAACCTGCTGACATTATTCCAGTGGATGGAAATAGTTGGGGAAAAACAGTACAATGCACTCTAATCGTTGCACAAGTGTTAAATCTCATTCTAACTTGCAGAACACCGAACAAGAAGTAATTTCTCAACTCGGTAAATTCTCCACCTAGGGGTATTTGTAAACACTGGGTGAGGGTAATTACCGCCCATTTATTCCTCTGCTTGGAGTGCCTCCATGACGCATTGTTTGATCATTCATTTGTGTGACCCATTTTTGGGGTGAAACATATTAGATGACCTTCTCTTTTTCTCGGTCCCTCTTTCACTATGGGTGTGGGTATCCATGGGGTTATTAAAAGTTTTCTGACTACCTTCATGTCTGGCAGGTGTGGCTTTAGTTGCATCTCTATGTAGCAGGATTATTTGGTGTCAAGCTAAACCATATATAAATGGCAAAGAGGAAGAATGTGCTTCTGGTAGACCTACAGACGACAATCTAAGCCTAAGGACAAGACACAAAATGATATGCGTTTGTAAAGTGAGAGGTCTTCCGGCAATCCTTCTTTCTCTTTCTTATTTGTTCAGTAGCACCACTACTAGCAGCATCATGGCAAGAAGCATCTGCGTTAGGTACTTGGTCAGCACACCAACCATACAAACCCAACCAAGCCCGACGACCAACCATATTCATTGCTATAAATATTATTATTCCAGTCATTGCCATGGTTATATGCTGATAATGCAGAATAGGTTCATAAGGGTTCGCTTGCACAGTGCTTGTACTGTCCTTAAGAAATCTATTGTTTTTAATAAAATTTAAAAAGGGACTTACATCCTTCCCCTCTCTTTCCTAGATTCTCATTGGCCACTAATTGGCTGAAGCAGAATTTCCTGCATTTACCAATGCTTGTTCCTCATCTGTGTCTCTTATCAGTTTCCTATCGCCAAAATACTGTTAACACTCGCTATAGTGGAATTATATTTCCATAAAGTTTTGCCTTTTACTCTTGAAGCATACCTATATAACAATGTATCACCTGTAGAGATTAAGTGATTTACATAGAATCACAGGATGTTGCTCTACGCTGCCGAGACACAAACTAGGATCTCCAGTTCTCGAGTCAGCAGCTCTGGCCACTGCACCACATCCTCTCCACTTCCATGATATCGGTTAGGGAGCTTTTTCCCTCTCCCAGACAATGATTAATGACAACAGCTCTTTATTAATTACATAGGCAAAACTGAAGCGTTACCAGAGCTTATTTTAGAATCAATCATTTTTATTGTGTGTTAGCAAGGTAGCAAGTACACAGCCTAGCTGCCTACATCGGAGCGCCGGCAGAGCAAAAACTGATGAGAATTACACAGCGTTCAGGTCTACATCCCGGAGGAAGACCTTGCAATGAGCTCAAGCCTTAGTGAAACAGTAAGGCCCCTAGCGAAGATACCACTTTTATAAGAAACACTAAACAAAGGAACAACCCCACCTCATACAAAAACCCCACAGTTAGAGTGCAGTTGGGACCATACGTCTCAGACGTCATTCCTATAAGCAGAAGCACTAGGCAGGGGTGCCCGTTATTGCCTCTCCTGTTCGTACTCGCAATCGAACTCCTGGCAGCGGCCCTGCGAGCGAAGCTAGGTGATGGAATAACTTTAGGGGATGCGAGACACCAGGTGTCGCCGTATGCAGACGACCTCCTAGTATTTGGGAGAGATGTGGAAAACATACCAGCCCAATTGGAACATACACTGGGTGACTTCGCTGCACTCTCAGGCCTCCGAGTGAACACCAACAAGTCCTGCCTTTACGCATTTGAGGGAGACACACAAGATCCAGGTTATATTTTAAAGGGCACGAAGGTGCAGTGGAAAATGGACACCTTTCGCTACCTTGGTATCCAGATATACTGCCAACCAGCAGACCTTTTTGATGGTGATCTGGGATGGGCGGTGACAGCCATCAAATCGCAAATACATTTTTGGAAAACGTTACCATTGTCAGTCACTGGTAGGGTGGCACTATCCAAGATGGTGATACTTCCTCGACTCCTGTTCTATTTCACTAACCTGCCTACTTATGTACCGGCGGCCTTCTTCGCCACACTAGCTAAACTGCTCAGGGATTTCCTATGGGGTAATGCGCGTCATAGGTTAACACTAGCAAAGTTATATTTGCCCATCAATTAAGGGGGACTAGCCGCACCTTGTTTTGAGCACTACTATTTGGCTGCACAGTTGCAGTGGATAGCCCACTGGCTAGCCGACAGGGGTCACGAAAACACTGCGACCTTAGCCCCTCCCCTCTCTTTGGATAGTATCACCAATCTTTTCCACCCAGCCTCTAAAGTTCCAATGCCTTCCCCTCTCCTTCTGGCGGTGGCTTACAGGTGCTATCACCGCTGCCTACACCTCACAAAAACACTAGTCCCTTATGCACCGGCTATACAACTAGCAGGCTCCCCCAGCGGGCCTGGGGTGCTCACATCACTTGAACTAGTGGACTGGCACGAAGCTGACATACAAACATTTGGAGACTTGTACCGGGATTGCACGCTCATACCATATGAGTCCCTGGTCAACGAGGTGGGGATGCCGCTGGGACAATTTCTAAGACACCGCTCGCTGATTGCGACACTAGCCACTAGATGGGGAGACCTGCAAGTGGAGCCAAGCTAACACCTAACCATACAGTACCTTCATGTCATGGGGCGGGGTAGACACCTGGTCCGCTGGTTTTAGGCATCCCTTCGCACACACACAGCGATAACGTTAGACCCATTGCGACACAAATGGGAAGCAGATCTGGGGCGGCAGTTAGAAGACAGAGAATGGGAAAAGATACTAAAAAGCCCAACGCGAATTCCTAGGAACATGAGGTTCAGACAAATACAACTAATTATAGTCCACAGAGCATACCTCACACCTGAAAGGATGAACAAGTACTTTCACCACGCGGATGCGATGTGCCCACGGTGCGAGGAGGTTGGGGTTGGACTGGTGCACATGCTATGGGGCTGTCACAAATTACACATCTATTGGCAAGCGGTCAGCGAGGCGCTCCACATCGGCATGGGCCGAGACATACCCTTTGAATGGTCTGTTTACCTATTACACCACTTTCGCAGGTCCCCGACCACAAAGGTCTCCTCTCGCTTCCTAGACCTAGGTTTAGTGGTAGCTAAGCAGCTCCTAACTAAGAAATGGAAGGCACAACAGCCACCACACATTCAGGCATGGGGGTACTCGCTCCTAGCATGGGCCAAAACAGAGGGAATCGCCATTATGAGGGAAGAGACATTAGGACTGAGGAAGACGCCTATAGCAGCACAATGGGAGGGACTCCTTCAGACCCTGAAGTGAACTGGGGGGCCTGGAAGTGGGGAAGTTGCTCCAATAAGGGAGGGTCAGTAGCCCGACAGCGAACATTGGTGATGGCGTGCAAGTGCACACATATTGACTGATGACTGGGGTGCGCTGCGACTTGGGCAGAAGGGAGGAAGGAGGGTCTGGGGTGCTGTGGAGGGGGAGGAGGGCGTGGGGGGGGCACAAAAAGGGGGAGAGGCAGGGGGCAAACCACACACCTGACAGTCGGTACAAGCTGCTGTTTTTAGTTTTGAACTATTGTTGTTTGTTTGCTTACAACATCTGTACACTTGCTGAAATGGTATGATCCGCAAAGAATCTGCACAAAATGCAAATGGAGCCACATCAATAATGTATAAAGGCTGTTACCCTTGTTGAACATGCACGGTCTGTAAAGATTCAGCTAGTAGCTTCATATCCTCGTTGGCTACAGCAGCGTTTCTATTCTATACTCTTGAGGAGATTATAACTGAAACTTGCCTCCATCAGCGTTAGCTCAGACTCAAGATGGTGCCCGTCACGTAATTCTCATCAGCGCTCTAGTTATTTGAATTCCCTTACGCGCTGCAGTGTTTTTCCAGCGTGCGAGCGATAGAAGCTGCGTACTTCAACCTTTGCATTGGAACAAGGAGAAGTGTTCCTCTTACGCTCCTTTTTGAGGAGATTTTGTAGTCACTAATTTCTTGTAATTTTTAGCTCCGCCTTTTCTGAGGGAGCGGTGTGCACACCAGGACTTATTACCCCAGCCTTTTCGGGAGATTAGCGTCTCGCTGAAAGTTCGAGTTCTCTGAAGATGCCTTTTTCCCTTGAACCCTAAAACAACTGGAAATCAGATTTTTGCAGTATCCAGGATCCGCAGATGAGGAGAACCTCTCTGACCCCCCGAAGAAGACTTCAAATTCAAAGGACAGTAAGATTTAGGGCCCGATGTAGGTAAACGCGATTTTCCGATTTCAAAATACCGAGGCGGGCCGAATCGGTATTTTGAAATCGGAAAACGAGATGTAGGGAAAAAAAACCGAATGAATACCGATTCGGTCGGCATCGGTAATGAGATTCGGTACGTTCCGATTCTGCTCGGTCCGAATCGGAAAGTACCGAATCGGCCAACAACGATTCGGAAATCACCGAATCGGCTACCACCGAATCGGATATTCCCGATTCGGCGAATACCGATTCGGTAAAAGCCGATTCGGTAAAATCCGATTCTGCAATCATAGATTCGTAGGCATGAAAACAGACCCATGGCGAAAAAGCCCATAGGAATGCATTGAATGAACCGATTCGGCTTTTACCGATTCGGATAATACCGATTCGGATATTACCGATTCGGATATTACCGAATCGGTAAAAGCCGATTCGGCAATAGGCGATTCAGCCAATGAGGTGGCTCCCCCTCCCCCACCCAAACAGGGAGTGGCAACCCTGGCAGGTGCAGCTAATTAAGAAGTTTCTGGAAAGCCTGCCTGAGCCCAACACACACAGTTAGCAGCAGTGGGAGAAGGAGGTTGCCAACTGAACAGGAGAAAATGGCAGATCAGTCAGGAAGCCAGAAGTCCTCCCAGAAGAGGAAGCCCAAGTTCACCACCACCGAACTTCAGGTGCTGGTTGAGGAGGTGGTGAGGGTGCACCGCCAGCTGTTTGGCAAGCTGTCCCTCAACGTGCCAGACAGCACCAAGAGGAGAATCTGGGCCGACATCGCCCAGAAGGTGAATGCTGCGGGTGTCACTCCCAGGTCCATAGAGGAACTGAAAAAAAGGTTTTACGACATCCGCAGCCTCACGAAGAGGAAGCTGGCTGACATACAAAGGCAGGCTGGACTCACTGGAGGAGGCAACAACCCGGCGCCACCCCTCACCGAGCTGGAGGAAATTGTCTCCAGCACCATTGAGAGGGAGAGTGTCGTAGGAATGGGGACCCTGGACAGCTCTGTGAGAGCCACAGCTACAGGTAAGAAGCATGCGCATCATGACACACCCTACCAGACACCTCCCCATTAGACACAATGCATAGGCAAACACCAGCACTGTACTGTCACCAACATACAAGAGACAAGCATCATGGTACATGTAGTCAGCAGAAGTTAGCCAAATATGTCAGTGCAGAATCACAAGACAGGAAACAGTGTGACACGGTGTAAGGAGATGCAAGGACATGTGGAATGCCATAATTGTACTGACTGTAATACATCGGCACTCAGTTTACAAATGCTTCTTTGTACCTAGGGGCCCCATCAGGCGGAACAACTGTGACAGCAGAGGGAGCAGCAACGTCCAACACTGCAGTCGCAGGGCCGAGCACCAGCCAGGCTGGCCAGGAGGAGGATGAGGAAGGAGACACCCCAGGGCTAGGAATGGAGGGAGTCCTGGTCATTGACTTCCAAGCAGTGCACTCCCCAGTACTGCCCAGCACACCCCCCTTGCAATTCTCACCAGAAAACTCCCCTACAAGGCAGACCATTCCGCCTACACCAGCTCCTGCCACAACCGTGGCCTTGCCGCCTGTCCAACCTGTCCTGGGAGAAGGGGCTCAGGGACCGGCCAGCTTCACACCCCCACCAGTGGCACCCCAGCCCACTCAGCAGGCCGGAAGCAGCAGTGCCCGACGCCGTGCCACCACCACCACTGCTGCACCAGCACGGGAGGGCAGTGTGTTCCTGGGCCTGGAGGGACAGATGGTTAAAATCCAGCGCCAACAGGCCAGATCCACCATGGCCTGCCAACGCCAGCTCCTGCAGCACAACATGCAGATGGGGGAGTTGGTGAAGGGATTCCAGGCTGTTGTGGAAACCAACAAGGAGGTGGCAGCAGGGTTAGGCAGGCTGACCACTGCCATCACCCACTCATCTGCCAGACAGGAGGAGCATGAGGTGGCGCGCAGGAGGGATGCCCGGGTGCTGAACCGGGCCATGGCCCGCCTTGCAGCGGCGACCGCACAACTGTGCCATCGCAGCTCCAACCAAGAATCTGTGCTCAGTCAGCATACGGCTGAGCTCACTAGGGGGATGGCCAGGATCACCACGGCCATGGAGGCCATGATAATATCAAACACCGCCTCCAATCCTGCCCTGGACCTGGGTGATGCTGGAGACAGCAGCAGCCGCAGCAGCCCGGCCAGCGCTGCATCTGAGCCACGGAGGAGCACCAGGCGATCCGCTGATGCTGCTGGGCATTCGGAGGGGGCCGAGGGACACCCCAGTGGGTCTGGCAAGCGGGCAAAAAAATGACCTGGCAAGGGGGGATGAGGCAACCAGAACCCTGGACTTTATTTGATTTTACATACTCCATTTTTTGATGCACATCAGTGCTGTAACTGTGGTGCATCACTATTAAAATTTGTTTTTTGCAAGCAACATTTAGCTGTCTTTGCATCTGTACTCAGTCAGAAATAGTTCTCAGTGATCTCCTCACGTCTGTATCTGCCATCACTTGGCGTACACACCCCAGCTGGCTGTGTCAGTGGCACAGCTTCGTCGTCGTCATAGTCCTCGTAGTCAGACAACTCCACCTCAGTGCCCTTCTTGACCGCAAGGTTGTGTAACATTGCACATACAGCTATGATCTTGCAGCAGGTGATGGGGGTATACTGCCTTGCACCTCCACTCTTGTGCAGGCATCTGAATCTACTTTTCCAGATGCCAAAGGTCCGTTCAACAACATTCCTTGTGCGTATGTGGGCCCGGTTATACCTCCTTTGGCTGGGTGTGGAGGGGTTGAGGTAGGGGGTGAGTATGAATGAGCGGAGGGCATATGCACTGTCGCCTGGAAGAGAAAGGGGTCACATTAGACACATGCATACATGTATTCCACCTACCTACTATGTGTTATGGGGGTCTGATGATGTGTCTCACCTAGGAGGTATCCTTCTCCAAATTCGCCAGCCATCAGCCGTGCATATATGCCGCTCTGTTGGAATATATAGGAGTCATGGGTACTCCCTGGAAATGTTGCTACCAGGTCTGTGATGGTGCACTTGGCATTGCAGATCACCTGCACGTTGATGGTGTGTGTAGATTTCCGATTGCGGTATATGTATTCGGTGTCCGCTGGTGGGCAAATCGGAATGTGTGTGCCATCTATGCAACCGATGATTTGGGGAAATTGTGCCATCTGGTAGAAGTCAGCTTTAGTTTGTAGCAGTTCTGCGTGGGTTGCAGGGAAAGAGATGTATTGGTCCATCCTGTCTATCATGGCGTCAAGGAATATGTGGAAGAACCTTGACAGGCTGCTCTGGCTCACCCCTCCTGCTGCTGCTACTCCACTTTGATAGCTGCCAGACGCAAGCAGGTGTAGGCTGCATAGCACCTGGACGTGCGCAGGGATGGCGTGTGCCCTTGGGGTGTGGTGGTCCAAGAATGGCTTAAGGTCCCTGATGAGCTCAAGTATGGTGTCAGAGTCCAGCCTGTATCTCTGTAGGATCTCAGCCTCAGTGAGCATGAACAGGGTTACCCTCTGTCTGTAGACCTGTTCATTTCTTAGCCATTCCCTCTGTCCTTCCTGCTGTAGCCGTAGCCGCCTCGCAATGACATAGAAAGCTGCCATCCTGCAAGTTGCAATGCATTTTGGGACTGTTTATATGGGTTGGAGTTGGTTACCACCTGATTGCAATCCATGGTAAATACCGAGTGAATTCTACCGATTTTGAGCCGATTTCGGTGTTTCTGTGCCTCCCTACATCTCCCCAACTGTCGGAATCGGGGAATTTCCCGATCGGAGATTCATACGAATTGGCATGTTTTCCGATTCGGATCATGTCCGATTCGGTATTTGTACCGAATCGGTAATTGGACCGAATCGGTGAATTTCCGAATCGGTGTCACTAACGAATCGGTAATTGGACCGAATCGGTGATTTTCCGATTCGGTGTCACT
This sequence comes from Lissotriton vulgaris, assembly GCF_964263255.1. Classification (NCBI taxonomy): domain Eukaryota; kingdom Metazoa; phylum Chordata; class Amphibia; order Caudata; family Salamandridae; genus Lissotriton; species Lissotriton vulgaris. The sequence goes on from NC_141691.1 coordinate 720,753,437, forward strand.
AACGAATCGGTAATTGGACCGAATCGGTGATTTTCCGATTCGGTGTCACTAACGATTCGGTAATTGGACCGATTCGGTGATTTTCCGATTCGGTGTCACTAACGAATCGGTAATTGGACCGATTCGGTCTTTGCATCCGATTCGGTGTTTTTCCGATTCGTTACATATCCGATTTTCGGTATGTACGTATCGGATTCTTTCCCATTCGGTACTCATTCCGATTCGGTTTTCTATCCGATTCTTTCTGTTTTTGGTTCCCTACATCTCGATGGCTGGTTACCGATCGGTAAGGGCCAAAAATCGGTATTTTCGGCCGTTACCGATCGGTAACGCCCTACCTACATCGGGCCCTAGATTCCTTGAGAGACTAGAACTTTCTTGAGAGAGAGGAGAGAGGAAAATTCAAAAACCAAGTTACCGAACTCTTTCTTGGATCTAGCTGAGTTTTTCCTCGTGTAATAAATAAGGTCTTGCCCAAACCTCTAAACAAAGACCAATTCACACTTCGCTCCTAACAAGTAAGCATTGATCTCATCTGCTGACACTGTACTTTGTGTTATAGCACAAACAAGCTGTAGCAGGGCCTATGTGTAGGTGATGAGATGTGTGACTGCATGTGGGCCATGTGTGTCAATTGAGCAATATTCTGTATCACCGCTTCAGTTAGTACTGGTGACAAGGCTTGGGTAGTGAACTCCGCTCCGTTCGCGGAGTTTGCAGAGTTTCCCCACTCTGCAGAGCATGCAGAGTTTTTTCCTCGCTTTTCCTCGCTTGCCAACGTTAACTTGGCGAACGCAGCAGTCGTGGATGGATGTGACCTCTCACATTGATAAACCATCACTTCACATTGAGGAAGCTGCCGCTCATGTAGAAAATCACCTTGAGCTGCAGAAAGAAGCAGAGCCTTCTTGCACTGAAGTTAGGTTATGTCTTAGGTTTGTCTTAAGACAGACTTAAGACAAAATCCTAACTTCTGTGAATACCAAAAGTAGTAAGTTCATTCTGTGAATGCCAAAAGTAGTAAGTGCATTCTGTGAATACCAAAATAGTAGTTAGTTTAGGATTGAGTCTTAAGTTCATTCTGTGAATCGGGCCCAAAGTTTTGTGGAGCCTTGTATAGAGCTTCAGAAATACAGCAAAAGAAGGATCTTGCTGTATAAATGCAAGATCTTTTTTCTTTTTTTCTGGGTCTGAGGAGTAGATCTGCTTGTTTTTAACTTTGCGAAAGGGTAGTGCAAGAATACAATTGATATCTTTTGGTATCCTCCCTCTAGACATTTTTAACAGATCACTGACATAATATAGAATACTAAAATATAGACTTACCAAAATATCGTTGACAAAATATAGCATGCAAAAATATTGAATTCCTATCTACAAACAGGTAAGTACAAAAATATCGAATCAAAAATATCGTTGTAAAAAACTATAGTTAGTCAAAATATCTAATTTTTTTAAATGTCTTAAAAGTAATTTAAAATTAATTAAATCTATATATATATAAAAATGAAAGTATGTCTGTTTGTCCTTCATGCATTACTACCCATTCATCTGATTGCCATGAAACTTTAAGAAGTTGTTGAGTATACTCCTGCGAAGGTTTCTGGCAAAAAAAAAAAAAAAAAATCTGTTAAATATCAACCCACCGGCCCCCCAGGGCCCTCATAATCTTTCCAAAACTGAACGTTTACAGTTTACGGTGCGACTTGCTTTTGCAATGACCATCAACAAAGCACAAGGACAATCACTGCAAGTGTGTGGACTAGATTTGGAGAATCCGTGCTTCTCACATGGGCAAGTGTATGTGGTCAGCTCACGCGTCGGAAAACCTTCTGATTTATTCATGTATGCACCAGATTGAAAAACAAAAAATACAGTGTATCCACAAGCACTCGAATAAATAAACAGAATTGAAACAACACTTTGAAATGTTTCCCATATTCAATAAAAATGACACCATGTAAAGTGAATGTTATCATAACAACTTTCCTTAAATTTCCTTTCTTCTGAGATCGCAGCAAAACATACTTAAAAATACTTAAATAACCTTAAAATTAATAAATAATTAATGTAAGTAAAAAAAAAGAAACATGCAATTTTATTTATTAATACATATATATATTAACGTAATATTAATAAAAAATATACAATATTTTTACCGTAGGATAGCCGGAGGGTAAAATGTACTATTACCACTCGAGTGAGTGCAACAGTAGGGAAAGCGTTGGATAGCGTAGTGGTAAAAATGACTATTTCCACTAAATGTGCTACGGGAGGAGAAGATGGCGGCTGACTAAGCAGTCTAGTCGCGAGCTCCCCATCTCTCTGAGCATTTATAATGTAACGCTTCCAGCCGATAGAACCCACAAACCGGCGCCGAGTGTAAGAAGAAGATTGTGCTAACTATGCGGTGATTTGCGGTGATTTGGATGTACCGAGCAACCAAGAATCAAGAAATACTGTTTGGGAAGTGGACATACATCTAAAGAAAAAAAATGCAGGTATGCGGTCATGATGAGCGGGTCTAAGAGATGTGGCATTAGAGGGGCTGGACTTTAGAAACAACTCTGCACGGGGGTTGTTCTGCTTGTGAAAATACTTACGGGCGCTGTTGAAAGCCTGCTGCGGTCTCCTCGCTCGCTTCCTCTCTCCCCCTTCGAACCCAGGTATCGGCGTCTGGCTTTTCTCTGTGGCATTTGCGGAGCACCTTACAGTGAGCACGGTGCACAGGGGCGGGTAGGTTGCAGAGCCAAGCTGGAGTATCCGCGCAGAGACTCTGGTGCAATTTCCGGAGGAGGATAGAGACGGAGGGTTTGTGGAGCAGGGGAGGCAAGGTGGTTGGAGCCCAGAGAGAAGCTCGCCACAGCGCCACGGCAAGAGGAGGTGCAGACGGGTGTAGCACTGGAGGAACTGAAAGCAAACACCCTGATCAAACAAACAAGGGGGTCAGTTTCAGGAGGAATTCACCTTTAATGTGGGCGAAAGCGGCTCATGCTCGAGTAATAAGCATTAAAACTGCACACCGTGTCCCACATCATGTTTCAATCAGAGGAGAAGGAGGCATAATCTCGGACTACAGTATAGTCATTGCACTGAATAATCTAAAAGAGGGTTCCAGGAAAGCAGTGCACCAAATAAAGACTCCAGAAAATACTTTCTCTTATATTATTTTGAGGTCTAGAGGTACGGAAGGGGGCCTTAAGGCCAAGGCAGAGGCAGCGTATAGTAAGCCTGAAAACAGAGAAGGAAAGCTGCGTAGAGCATCTCCCAAAAACAAACTGGATAAACTTAAGGTGCCCCCCCCAGCGAAAATTACCCTACCGGAAGGAAGGTCTACAGGAGGAGGTTATAGCCTGAGAAGTCTGAAGGGTGGCCACCAGGGGGTTAAAGTTAAAGATATAACCAAAACTGAAGATCTGAAACCAACAGAAATACCCAAGGAAGACAATAAGGACGCTGGCAGAGGTAAAAACAAGCCTTGCAAAACACCAAAGACTGCTAAAGGAAGAAAAAAGAACACTGTACCACTGTCAAACGCAGCACGGCTCAGCTTGTCAAAGCCAGGTGGGAAAAGTTTGCAAAAAATCACCCCCTCCCTACGTCTGTATTTTAAAATACAAGAGAAGAAGGGTCTGAGTGAGGGGTGTGAGAAGGGATCTGGAGACTCTCAAAGTGAAGATACCACACGAAAGGAGGTAAAGATGGCAGAAAAACCAAGTATAGAAAGCTATGGAGTCCCAGTAAGCAATCAGTACCAGGTTTTGGAGAACCTTGGTAATCAGGAGACTACAGGGAGAGACCAGGCACAAAAAAAGATGCAAATTCAGGCTCAAACAACCCCCCCAACACCCCCCCAGAACCGGAATCTACTAAATCAAAGGAAAAAAGCAAAAATCTAGAAGACACAGGAGGGTCTCAAACAGAAAAAATCCTAGGGGAGATGGGAGAGATGATGAGGGAGCTAAGGGATAAATTTGCGACCTCTGAACGGAATCAGATCAAGATACAGGAGACATGCGAAACGCTGGACCACAAAATAAACACTTTGATAGAAAGAGTAACGCATGTGGAAGGGGAAGTGGAAGGCCTAAAGAAAAAAACAGAAGACAATCGTAAAGAGATAACCAAATTGAAAACCAAAGAAGCAGAGATAAGTGAGAGAATGGAGTCTTTAGAGAACCACGCCTGAAGAAATAACCTTAAAATTTTAAACATTCCAGAAGGGTTGGAAGGGAATGATATAAAAGGGTTCACTATTAGGCTCCTGGAAGAACTGATACCCTGGACTAAAACAGTAAACCTTGCTGATGACATACAAAGGATCCATCGCGTTCCCTTCAGGAAAAGTAACCAAAGGAAAAATCCAAGGAAAATATTAATCAATTTCCTGACGTACTCACTTAAGGAGAAAATCTTGAGTGAATGTCTAAAAGCAACATCTTTCTCCAAAGACGATTGGACTTGTAGAATTAGATCAGACATCTCAAAAGCCACACAAGATAGACAGTGGGAGTTGGGCCAATTTATGCCACAGCTTAAATCGCTTGGCGCAAATGTTCAAATGCGTTTTCCAGCCTCTTTGAGGATTATGTGGCGAAACAAGATGTTTAATGTTAAGGACCCGAAGGAGGTGGAAAGACTAATAGAACAAATAAAGACCCAGCAGGAAGAAGTTGCCTACGCTAGAACTCACAAATAGTCTTGGTTCACTCTAAAAATAAAATGGAGAATAAAAAAAAAAAAAAACACTTGATGGTTGCATAAATAATAAACTAAAGGTTGGAAGTAAAAGGAGCATTAAAACAAAGTATACAAGTTGAGAGGGGGAGCTCGAAGCAAGGGCAATTGAGCCCAAAGGAAGAAAGAAGACGGAGGCTTCTCCAGGGGGGGAGCAAATACCTGGGAAATATGCACAAAAAATAAAATGTAAAAAAGCAGAAGTTTCACCGGGTGGGGAGCAAACTGGGAAAAAAATGAAAAAAAATGGAAGTCCTTACAACAAGTCAAAAGAGAATTCAGAGGCCTTTAAAATCATGGTTAAAAATGAGTAGAACAAATATGAGAGGGAAGGAGAAAAAACTCAACATCCTGACCTGGAATGTAAATGGGCTGCGACTAAGAAATCGAAGAGCAAGAATTTTGGAATATTTAAAAAACATTGATTGTGAGATACTGATAATCCAAGAAATGCATTTAACAAAAGAAGAATGGGATCCAATAAAGAAAAAGCAAAGTTGGATAGATCACTGCATCTGCACAAATCAAAATTGCAACGTTAAAGGAGTGGCGATAATATTCAAGAAATCTCTTAAAGTAATAATAGAGAGAACAGAAGTAGATAAGAAAGGGAGATGGGCAAGTGTGACGGCTAAAGTACTAAATAATCAATATACAATAGTGGGATATTATGGCCCAAATGTAGATGATCCGGAATCAATACAAGATTTATATGCTCACCTACTCACAGTAAATACTCCTATAATAATGGGAGGTGATTTCAATATCTTATTAAATCCAAAAGAAGACAGATACACGGTAGGGAAGTTACCATCAACTCCGAAAATGAGAGAGTGGGTAGGAATCTGCATGAAAGATCTAGAGATAATAGATATTTGGAAAGTGAAGGGGGACAAAGAACATAAATTCACCTTTAAGAATAAGAGGCTAGGACACGAATCCAGAATTGACTTTTTTCTTCTTAGTTATAATCTTGCAGAATATACAAGTAAGGTGAAACACATCCCAGAACATCTGTCTGACCATTCAGCAGTGCAATTAAATTTGATGATATCGGAGGTTCAAACGCAACAAAGATGGACTGTGGATAAGAGAATATTCGTAGACGAAGCAAATGTGGCTAAACTAGTAGAGGAAACACAGCAATTTTTTGATTTGAATAAAGAAGGAACCTCCAAACAAATAACGTGGGATGCTTTTAAAGCCTATATGAGGGGGAATATCACAAGCATAATGGCTCATAAAAATAGGGAAAAAAGAGTCTTTATACAAAATATCGAAAGGGACTTATTGGATCTCAATAGAGATTTAAAAAAGGCCACAAAAGATCACGAAAGTGAAGAACTAAGAGAAAGAGCCAAAATAAAGAAATTGGAATTGTCTGAGTATCTGGAAACAATAGTAAAAGAAAGATGGGAAGTTAGCAAACTTTCCAACTATGAATATGGTGAAGGATGTGGGAAAATTCTCGCCTGGAAAGCAAGAACTGAGCGAACTAGGAATCACGTTAACAAAATACATAGAGAGGGTCAAACTGGATGTGTCTCTGAGAACAAGGAAATAAGAAAGGAATTCGCAGATTTTTTTTCGGAGCTATACAAAGAAGAAAATACTTGCGATGAAGATCAGATACAAAGTTTGCTCAAAATGGTAGAGATTCCTGAAGCATCGCCGGAACAAAGAATGAAATTGAATTTGAAAATAAGTGAGAAGGAAGTTGCAGATGCAATAAAATCACTAAAAAGAGGAAAGGCTGCCGGCCCAGACTCTTTACCAAATGAACTATATCAGGTACTTCAAGAGAATGTTCTGACCCCTTTTACAAATCTTCTTAATGAAATTTTCTTGAATAATGGAGAACTTCCAAAATCATGGAATGAAGCGATAGTAAGTATATTGTTAAAACCAGGAAAGGACCCCACTAAATGTGAGTCCTATAGACCCATATCGCTGTTAAACAGCGACTACAAAATATACACACAAATATTAGCAAAAAGATTGGGGGCAGTGGCAGGGTCCCTAATACACCCGAATCAAAAGGGTTTTATTAAGGACAGACAGATCACAGAGTTGTCTCACGAGTTTATAGCCACCATAGATATTGCAACCCAAAATAACATACCTTTGGCAGTTATAACATTCGATGCTGCCAAAGCGTTTGATCGGGTCAGCTGGCCCTTTCTTAGCACCACACTAACAAAATTTAACCTGGGAAATAACTTTGAGACAGCTGTAAAAAACATCTACAAGAGTCCAACGGCTAAAATATTGGTTAATGAGACACTTACTGATATTGTGCACATTGAGAGAGGAACTAGGCAAGGATGTCCCCTGTCCCCATTAATATTTAATTTTTACATAGAACCACTAGCTAGCCTCCTAAGACGGGAAGAAGAGATTATACCCTTTAAATTTCAGGGATGGGATAAAAAAGTTGCACTATTCGCGGATGACCTGATGTTATTCACCGGGGACTTAAATAACTCCCTTCCAAAAATAAAGAAGATTATAAATGATTTTGGAGAAGTTTCAGGGTACCAAGTAAATAAATCTAAATCAGAAATATTGGAATGGAACATCATGTCTGGAAATCCCTTAGTGAAGAGCAAATTAAAGTATCTTGGAGTTGAATATAGTAAGAATATTGAAGAAATAGCGAGCCTAAACTTCAAAAGAGTACACAAGGAAATCAGCAGACTTCTAAAGGCCTGGTCAGCTCTACGCTTATCTTTCCTAGGAAAATCAAACCTAGTAAAAATGACAGTAGTACCGAAGTGCACATATCTATTTAATTCTCTTCCATTGGAATTTAAAAAAGCAGAGATTAAAAAACTACAAGGGGAAATATCCAATTTCATATGGGGGGCAAAAGGAGTAAGAATCAGTTGGAAAAAACTGAGAAGACAAAAGCTACAAGGAGGAAGAGCTAGTCCGGATGTATTGGAATATTGTAAAGCGTTCCAATTTAAAAATATTAGATTTTTACTAGGCAGAAGTGATGAATGGCCTGAGTTTTGGAAAGCAATAATTGGACCAGGAAATGATCATTACCTATACAAATTTGGTCATCCCAAATATTTCAAAAAAATCAAGTTGAAGACGATAAGATCAGCAGTAAGAATATGGTACGAAATGAGAACTACATTAGGAATACCGTACTATAGCAAATACTCCCCAATTTGGGATTCTCCAGGAACACCAGAATGCTTAAAAGATAGCTTAATTAACCCACTAAAAGAAGCCAACATAATGTACTGGGGCCAGTTGATAAAAGGAAATAAGATCACAGAGTGGGAGACACTTGACAGAGAGACCCAGGGGAAGCTATCAAGATTTAAGTATTATCAATTAACAAGTTGGCTTAAAAGAGTGAAAGAAATTGTTCAAAAGGTTGAAGATATTGAACAAAAGACTCTTAATACAGCACCCTTTAAAAAGGAAATATCATTTTGGTATTGGGCCTTGATAAGAGCTGGAGAAGAAGAATATAAAGTCCCGCAAAATATCTGGGGTAACTCCATGCTAAATCGTCCAATTGGAGACCTTTGGAAAGACTCGAATACTATAGCAGCTAGAGTGATAAAATCTGCTCCACACAAGAAGAATCATCTGTTCACAATACATAGAGCATATTGGACTCCAAAATTTAAAAACAGCACAGTAAAGAAATGTCCTAAATGCGAAATGGAAAGAGCGGATGATCTGCACATGTTCCGAGAATGTCCACTGCTGGCAGAATATTGGGACCTGATTGGTAAGACGCTTTCCGAGGTCATAGAACACCCTATTGAGGTAAGCGATGAACTAGTTATTTTTGGGATTTGTAAATATACACACAATTTTATACTGTCTAAGGGGCAAGAAAATATCCTATTCTTACTAATCCTTTTGGCCAGGAGGGAAATATGTATTAAATGGGTGAAAAGTTCACCACCAAGTCACTCAGATTGGTTAAACTCCATCTTAAGGGTATATAAAGTGGATAAACAGGGAAGGCAGAGCAAGAATAAGAATAGGTTCTGGAATATTTGGGAAAAATATATAGGGGGAACTGAAAGGGAGTCCAATGATTAATAGCAAAGGCACCACTGATTTCAAGCTAGTCTTGAACTGAGTAGTCAAAATGACTAGCTCTCCTCCCTCCGAAAATCATGTGCTAAGAGATGGACAAAAGGAGGCCCCTGAAAGCCAAGGTAAACTGAACACCTCGAATAACCAAGGGCCGAAGGAATCAAAGAACAGAGGCCTCTGACTCCTCCCTACTCTACAATCTTTTTCCCTGACGAGGACTAAAAAATAAATAAATAAATAAATAAATAAATAAATGACTATTTCCACTCCAGTGAGTGCAACAGTAGGGAAAGCGTTGGATAGCGGGAGGGTAAACATTTCTATTCCCACTCAAGTGAGTGCAACAGTAGGAAAAGTGTTGGATAGTGTGGGCGTAAAAATTACTATTTCCCACTCCAGAGAGTACAACAGTAGGGAAAGCGTTGGATAGCGTAGGGGTAAAAATTACTATTCCCACTCCAGTAAGTGCAACAGTAGGGAAAGTGTTGGATAGCGGGAGGGTAAAAAATACTATTCCCACTCCATAGGGTGCAACAGCAGGGAAAGCATTGGATAGCGGGAGGGTAAAAATTACTATTCCAACTCCAGTGAGTGCAACAGTAGGGAAAGCATTAGATAGCGTAGGGGTAACAATTACTATTCCCACTCCAGTGAGTGCAACAATAGGGAATGCCTTGGATAGCCTAGGGGTAAAAATTACTATTCCCACTCTCATGAGTTTAACAGTAGGGAAAGTAATGATTTCATATTTTAATAAAAATAAATTTAATATCAATACCAATAAAAAATGAATTAAAATTCATTACCAATTTATTATTATGTAATAATTAATCAATTGGAAATACAAATAAATATTATTTATCCCCAGCTCACAGGTCCCCTACCTGTATAAACCACCTTTTCCCCACCTCAACAGGCACGCATCTTGTAGTGCCCTTGGCAGTTGGTCCTTCCTGATCATGGGAGAATAACGGCTGAACCTACCTATACCAAGTTTCTTCCTTACGCCTGCCCAATTACAAAAAGCAGTGATTAGTACCTTGAATCGTGTTTTCTTGAAGTAGCTCACTTCATAAAATTTCAAAAGACAGCCGTTAGCCCAGGCGCCTATCAATAGCTCATATATTATCGGCACATGACCGGGATCCTCCCTATCCTTTTCCTTAACTCCAAAGAGAGACAGGTAAAATTGTAATGAAGCTGCAAGTTAATATTGTAAAAAACACAGTTGATGGACAGAATGCAGAACAATGTCTTACATTCACCCCAGTACAAAGATCTGGGCCTAAATCCATCGTTTTTTTGCACTCCACACCACCCTAGGTCAGACACTGGCTATATGCAAATCAGCCTTTACCCTGTGCCTCATGGGAACAGTCCAGCCCGAACTACCAAGCCATGTCTTTCCTTGTTTTTTGCAAGATAATATAGCTTAAAATGCGGGAGTCGCCAGCCCCCTCTAATCCTGGGTTGGGATAGGAATACATTAGCTTTCCTGGTCCTTTGATAGCACCAGATAAACCTTGCTACCTCATTCTCTATTTGTTTAAACCAAAAATGTTGAATTTCCAAAGGAATCACACGAAAACTATACAAAAGTTTAAGCAGGATCATCATTTTAATGAGATTACATCTCCCTTCTATTGACAACTTCAGATTATCCCATCGTTTGGAGATCGTTCTTAATTTTCCTCAATATAGGGGTGCTATTTAGATCCACTATATCTTCCTCTTTTACTGTGATGATAATACCTGGGTAAACAACTTTTTCTACAATCCTATTATCCAAACCTGTAACAAATCTATTTATCTCAATCTGCGTTTTAGCTTTATTTAATAAAAAACCTGATTGAGTCCCAAAGTTTTCAGCAATGCTTTCCACCGTAGACATTGCACGATCAGGTTCAGATGAAATAATAGCCACGTCATTGGTGTAGGCCAATAGCTTGGTGTCCCCGCCCTGTAAACTGACTGGGATGATTTCTGCAGAGGCTTCCAAATGCCTAAGAAGGGGGTCTAAATATAGGACGAACAGTAGGAGAGAGGCAGGGCAACCCTGTCTTGTTCCCCTACCGATTGAAGATGGCGCAGTCTCTTCCCCCATAGTTCGTAGTCTCGCTATAGGGTTAACATACAAGACCTGTATTGCTTTCACAAATGAATCCCCTAGGACATAAGTCTTGAGGGTCATCCATAAATAGCTTCATGACACCCTATTGAAGGCCTTCTCCGCATCTAAAAAAGCTAATCCCATAGGTTTGGCGGAGATCTCAGTAGCGCCAAAAAGGGTAATTAACCTGGTAACGTGATCCACAGTACCGATTCCTTGTATAAACCTGTGCTGCCAAACTGAAACAAGATTATGCATCACAGAAATCAAACGTGAAGCAAAAATCTTGGAATATAGCTTGAACTCACTGTTTAACAGCGTAATAGGCCAATATGAGCCTAAATTTATAGGATAATTGCCCTTTTTAAAAAGAAAACAATATTCGCAGTACCCCAAGAGCCAGGTGGTGTAACCCCTTCCCTGATCTCCTGAAATATACCAAGCGTATAATGATAAATCTCGCTGAAGAAGACTTTATAATACTCTATAGGGATACAGTCAGTACCCAATGCCTTGCCCGAGGGAAGGGCCTGAATAGCACTATATAGCTCCTCCTGTGTAATCTCTGCCCCTAGCCGTGTGCCCTCCACCTGTGGGACCCTTCCAATCAGGTCAAATTCCTGTAATTCCAGATTTGATAAATGACCGTCACTTGATGGGGCAGAGTAAAGGTCTTCATAAAATTCCCTCAAAGCCTCTCTAATCTCGGCAGGCTCTGTCATGACATTGCCCTGCATGTTTCTAATCCTATATATATATCCTGCTGCCGCCTGCTGTCTGGCCCTGATTGCTAATAATCTGCCCTTGGTCTCGTTATATTCATAGCAATCCTGCATTTTAGCTAAATAATTCCCCGCAAGCCTCTCAGCATTAAAATCATTCAGACTTGCTTTAGTAATATTGATAGCACTCATGATTCTAACCATCTCCCCTCCACTAGTCATGGCACAAATCAATTCTGTTTCCAATCGGGCAAGCTTTTGATAAAACTGTTTAATCTGTTCTTCCTCTTTTTTAATTTGCTCAGGCTGATTTGCAGAATCTCACTTCTCACTGACGCTTTAAAAGCATCCCAAACCATTCCAGGGGGGCACTACCGCTATTATTATAAAAGAATTCCGTAATCCAGCCCTTCATATATTCAATACATTTCTGATCTCACAGCAGAGCCCTTTCCAAAGTCCATCTTGAATACTCCTTCCTTACTCCAGTTACTGAAAACTCTAGGACTACAGGGTTATGATCGGACATAACTCTAGGAAAGAGCTCAATCCGTGCCTCTTGGAGTATAGATGGTGAAGTTAAAAAATAGTCCAATCTGGCAAACTTGCAGTGTGTCACTGAATAAAAAGTATAGTCAGGCTCTGGAGCACTAAGTTTAGGCCAAGCGTCTATCAGACCGATATCATTTAATACGTTTTTAAATGCCCTCATCGAATGTGGCTTCCGCCCCTTACTGGAGATTCCTAATGTCCCCGGGATGCCTTTAGATCCATTAAGGTTTATATGTCCACACACCACATACAGTGCTGGCCAGGATGGTAATTCATTAGCCAAGAAACACAGTAGTCCTTGGTCATCTAGCACTGAGGCGTAGACTATACATAATGTAAATGAACTGGTTGTATGCCTGCATTCCAGTATTACCCATGTACCATTCTTATCAACAGCTTTACTACCTGGATTGATGACATTGCCTTTTATGAGAACCGCAACCCCCTTAGTCTTTACATCTTGTGTAGTATTAGCTGCTACCTTCAACCCCAAGGATTTAAGTAGGTTGCAATCATTCCTGGTGATGTGGTTCTCCTGTAGACAATAAACATCTGCCTTTAATACTTTAAGATCTTCCTGGATCCTCCTCCTCTTAGCAATGTCATTAAGCCCGCAAATTTTATTAGAAGCAATGAGTACTTTAGCCATTGTTCCAATGAAACATTACACCCAGATGTATTACCTTGTCTTAAATTGATACAGATACTGTTATGGCCCTGCAGACACTCAATTACAGTCTTCCCTACAGCTTGTTCTCTAACCTTTAGTACCCACAAAAAATGACATCCATCATAAGCATACTTCCGCTGTAATTTACACTTCACCTTACCACCAAGAGCCCCCTTTCCCCACCCCCACCTCCCCATCTCAAGACCACCCTCCATCCCCTACCCTTGGAAGTAGTGGTGGGTGGAATTTGCCTAATCGCGTTACGCAAATCTCAGCGAAACGATAAAAAATCTCTGCGAACACACAGAAATTCCGCAAACACGCAGAATTGCTTGTTGGCAATGCTTTTTTACGGTTCGCAATCACTGTTTGCGTGCTCGGGGGAAATATCTCGCGAACAGGCATTTGAGAACGGGAACAAGCAAAACATTTCGCGAAGTCGTGAAACGCAGAATTATGGGCAATTTTGCGTTCTCCGCGGAACACGAAAATACCCAAATTCCGCGAGAGGAACGGAATTTACCGCCCAGCCCTACTTAGAAGCAGCCAGACCCATAGGGTCTGAGTGATGAAGACAGGAAAGAGCATCGCAGCTTCCCCCAAGCTCCCTCCATACTTAATCACACCGAAACATCATATAATGAAAAAACTGAGAAAAAAAAAGAAAAAGAAGAAAGAAACCTCCTTACATGTATAACCTTTTACTTACAGCTAAACCTTATTTAAAATATTCAAACAAATGCATTGAAGCCTCATACATTTCTTTTATCCAACCGGCCATGATCTAAGTACTCTCCAGCTTGGATTTCTGAGGTACAGAATTTAACCGCCCCTCTTACAATTGTCTTCAACCTTGCTGGAGCAAGCAGAAATGCCTCAAACCCAGCGTCCTGAAAGGGCTTAATCAGTTGCAGGAGTCGTCATCTATGCTCCACGGTACGTGATAAAAATCAGGGAGTACAAAAACGGAAGACTTTATATTGCCTTCTAGCCTCGGGTCGAGCTTTCTCGAATATAGCTTGTCTAAGCATGTAATTGCCAAAGAAGACTAGAATTGCCCTTGGTTGGTTTAGATCTCTTCCAGAATTTTTGTATCAAATGAAAGGGAACCGGTGGACCCTCTGGACTTCCTCTTCCCAATCCCTCCCTGTAAGCTCAGGGAAAGCTTTCTTAAGGAGATTTAAAAGGAAAATGAATGTCCTCCCCTACCAGGCCTGCGTATATCCCTAGGAAGCAGAGGTTATTCCTCCTCATACAGTTCTCCATGTCTTCCAGCTTCCACATAGCGTCGATGAGTTGAGCATCGCGGGTTTTAATTTCGTAGCACGCGCTGCATCGCATTTTGTGATGCAGGGTGCGCTACGAAATTTGTTTTATTTATTAAATTGTTTACTTACCAGCAATTATCCATATTCCGTTGTTTACCAACCTCCACCAGCCCCTCCCCACACCGCCTCCCTGCCCCACCGAACTCCCTCCACGGGCCGCGGCTGCCTGCCAATACACCAGAAACCAAGGGAGAGTCCAGACTATTCCCTTGAGTCTGCTGTGTTTGCGGTGATTTTCTATTCACCACTTCCTTCATTTGCTTTATTGACTTAGGAAGGGCCCTCCCGAATGTAGGACTGAAGCTCGTTGTTGTATTGAGGTCCCACAAAGCCAGCCTATGTCCCAGCTTAGCTGCAGTTCTCACCCACAGCCTCAGGGTGGAGTGCAGTGAACACGCTCCCCTTACCAGCTCGTCAATCCACTTCCCACTGATGCCCCTGCCGCTCCTTTGCATGGAGAGGCCGTCTGGTGCCTCAACCGCATCGGAAACTCCAGTCACCAGCTATGTCCCAGCCAGGGCATCTGCAAATCACCGAAGACTGGCATAGACCCCTCAAACACGCAGAATGAAATCCGTGGGCCACCGGTAGGTGTGCGCCGTTGTCTGTAAATCGTTATGTTCGACGGAGCACAGAGCTAGGGAGAGGAGTTTGCTACAGTGATCAGGCTGCCACCAGGTTTGGGGCTGGCCCCCGGGATTTTGCTTAATTTTTTCAGCTGAGAGATTTCCTGTTTTAAAAAGCTGGTGGTGCGTCAGGGTTTGGACAAGTACCTTTGATGGAATTGTTAATCTGTAGTTCAGGATCCAAAATGACACAAATATATAGATGCCTGCTGGAAGGAGTACCAAATGATTTAGATAAAAATAGGTTGAAATGGCAGGCTAGGCTGGAGGTTGAGGATTCCTGTTTTATGAGATCATTAGAACTCTGGGACACAGAATTTTGCTCTGCCAATCTGCGGTCCCAACATTTTAAGACCTTGTTTGATCTCTATATAACACCCACGAAAATTGTCAAAAGGGGGGGAACAGAGGAGACTCATTGTTTTAGATGTGCAACATTTGGTGCAAATTTAGTGCATATTTTTTTCCACTTGTACCCACATAGAATCTATAGGACGTGAAATATCGGGCTTTTTAAAACAGGTGCTAAATGAAGATGTTCCTCGGACACCTCAGCTGATGCCATTAGAGGTAAATGATTTCGTTGCCAACAAAGGGGTAGACCTCACTTTCATAGCAATGGCAGGTCTCAGGCTCTGTGTTGCCTCATCCTGGCTTGATCCTCAACCTCCAACCTTTCAGCAATGGAAGGGACAATTTTACACTTTAGGAAAGGCACTTTATGAAAGGAGAGGTGGAAAACGTAGGATTAAAGAGAATAGGATTTGTGGCCCCCACTCCTCCCGGATTGCATCGTTTTTGTAAACTGAATTCTTCTCTTGGTCCAAAATACTGCTGTTAAATTATGTTGTTCTCTAGCCTATGGTTTTTCGATTAATGTGAGCAATGTATTAGCTGATTGACCCTCTTTTTTCAAATGAATTTATAGTTCTATGTTTGGATTGTATGAATTTGTGATTACCGCTGAATTTACATTGTTTTTATCAAAAAAATAAAGATACATTTAAAAACAAGTGAAATTACATTAAAATATAATTAATTTAGAATTAATTGTTTTGTTTTAATTGTTTTATAAGACTTGAAAACAGTTACGCCTGATTTAGAGTTTGGTGAATGGGATTCTTCATCAGAAATGTAATGGATGTTCTGTCAGCCATATTACAAGTGCATTATAGCCTATGTGAATCACTGACAGATTATCGATTTCTAAAAAATCGACCTACTATAAAATCGAGTCTCTAATATCGATTGCACTAATATCGACACCATATACTTAACATGAAAACTACAATAATATCGAGCAAACTATATCGATGCACAAAAATATCGTCTACAGAAATATCGTTAGCATTATTTTCGAATACCATAATATCGACACTCAATACTACATATACCACACTACAATAATATCGAATACAAAAATTTCGATAGCACTATTTTCGTCAATATCAAAATATCGATAGCTAAATTATACTCCATTTTTTATATATAACACCAATAAATCTATTCTCTAAGTAATACACACATTTCTAATGACTTCACTAATGTATTTTCAAATTATTAAGTAACATTTAGTGTACAAAATTGTGTTTTCGCAAACTGACAAAATTTGTATATAAACTCTTTGTAAACATACTTATTTAATACTTAGTACTCATTTTACATAATCTTTATTTATTACAAGACTTTTTTTTTACATAAATATATCATTTCAATTCCTCAACATAAACTATATAAGAAGATATATCTTAAATGTTTTACTTAAAAAAAATTCAAACTAACCAATAGTAACTCGTCTTTACATATCTGACCAATCAGATGGCAAACTTAATTACACATAGACTATATAAACCAATCACAAACAGCCATACAAGGTGCAGGAAATGTTCTTCGTGACCACATACTGCCAATTTTGGGAGCACCATCTATATTCTTCTCTTCAAGAAAATTCGTCCTGAAACTACAAGTAAGTAATCATATAGCTCTGTTAATAAATTCTAATTGTTTTGTCTATTAATTATAGACCAAGATTTGTAACCTAATTTGTTATTTCTTTATGTACTTTACCTTTAAACAGACTCTACAAACAAATCAAGTTATACTTCAACTTCAAGATACAGGACACTTTAAATTTAAAAAAGGTATCTACATATGTTTAACATTTACTTAACGTTCTTTGCCAATTATTGGCCTAATTTAAAACTCTATACTTTGTTTCTTAGCCTGTAAATCTTAATACATAGTGTGAAGCCAGAATTTTTTGAGGAAAAAACGTTACAATGCTGTGTAAAAAATATTTTCTTCCTGTTCTTAAATATGTTTTTATGTGCTTTTACTCATAATACATGTGTCATCCTCGGTTCTTTTTAGCAATTAAGTAACAATGCTTTATAACAAATGTGTATTATTTATATAACATATAAACGCATTAGTAATTTTCATCAACTTTCTCTCTAAACAGAACTCAAAGGTACAGAAAATAGATAATTCACATCAAAGAACAAACATTCTGCTACTACTATAATTCTCTTGGTAAGATCATAAATAAAACATAACTAGTCTTTATAAACTCAATGGAATGTACTAGAAATAAAATGCCTCTTTTTATGCATCTGTTAGTATAATCTTCCTGTTCTTAAATATGTTTTTTTGTGCTTTTACTCATAATACATGTATCATCCCCGGTTCTTTTTAGCAATTAAGTAACAATGCTTTATAACAAATGTGTATTATTTATATTACATATAAACGCATTAGTAATTTTCATCAACTTTCTCTCTAAACAGAACTCAAAGGTACAGAAAAAAGATAATTCACATCAAAGAACAAACATTCTGCTACTACTATAATTCTCTTGGTAAGTTCATAAATAAAACATAACTAGTCTTTATAAACTCTATAGAATGTACTAGAAATAAAAATGACTCTTTTTATGCATCTGTTAGTATAATCTTGGAAATTTCTCTTTTTAAATTCAAATAAACAAAACTATTTTTAGAGACGTTATAACGTAAAACAAAAGTTACCAAGAAACAAATTGTAACTTTTCCTATAACATACTTAATTATTTCTCAACAGACCGTGGCAATAGAAGAACAACATCTAACTGAACAAGCATCTACTTTCGATAAATAGAACATTACTGGTAGTAAGTAAATTACTAGAAGAATACTAGCTTTATTTAAAATCTTTTATACATTTCAGATTGTATTAATATTTGTATATTAACTTTTCTAGATACCAGAAGTCAAGAATGACTAATGATGCAACATTTATTACATCTCAGAAAGGCAAATTTTTGTTATGCTATATGGGCTACATTTATACTCAGGAGAAACAAAAAGACCTTAAAGTGAATTGGAAGTGTACAAAATATTACTCCAATAAATGCTATGGCCGTGCTACAACAAGGGAAACTAGTGTTATAAATACCACTGAACATAATCACCCACCAAACATCTCGGAAATAGAAGTGAGATCCACTCTTGAAAATATCAAGGAATTAAGTACCAGATCAGAACTACCTACCAACGTAATTCTGAAAGAATTACTACCTAAAGTTCCCAAAGAAGCAAGAGGTCAGCTACCATCTATTGCTACCATTAAAAGAACAATAGCAAGAACAAAAAAAGCAAGTAGACCCAATATACCAACTCCTAAAACTTTTGAAGAAGTCATAATTCCGCCAGAGCTTGTAATTACTCATAATGACGAGCCATTTATATTTTATGATAATCATAGCAAGGACAAAAGAATAATCATGTTTGCAACTAATAACAATATAAAAAAATTAACTGAAAGTACTACTTGGATGATGGATGGTACTTTTTCTATATGCCCAAAACCTTTCTACCAGTTATACACAATTCATGGGCAATATCATAATACCTGTATCCCCTTCATCTATTGTTTATTACCAAACAAACAAGCCACAACTTACTCAGAAATCTTACAAAAAATAAAGGAACAAAGTTCTGACTACTTCCCAATGAAAATCATCATAGACTTCGAGCAAGCTATGATTTATTCTATTTTGAAAACTTACCCACACACATCCATTCAAGGATGTTATTTTCATTTCAATCAATGTCTCTGGAGACATTTACAAAAATCTGCCCTTAGGGGCCCATTAGGATGGCGGGCGGGCTTTGCCCGCCCGCCACCCTAACGGAGAAGAGGACCGCCCGCTAACAGTGCGGGGGTCCCGACATATGTATTAGGATGCGCCCGCCACACAGGCGGGTGCATCCTGTATGTCTACCATTGCGGCGGGCGGAGCAGGAATCTCCGCCCGCCGCAATGGTAAAAGTGCACGTTTTGCTTGGCAACGCGCAACACGACAGGCACCGCGCGGTGCCTGCCATGTTGCACTCTGACATGCGGGGGGGTACCATAGGTACCCCCATGTGCACCCCCCAAGCCACGGACTCCCAGGGGGCCCGCAAGGGCCCCCCGCAGGGAGTCTCCGCATGCCTTTCCGTGGCGGCATTGCCGCCACGGAAATGCACTGTGTAATGCACATAGTAATATGGCGGGCGGTGTCTACAAGACACCGCCACCATGTTACAGGCTTTCCGCCCCGGCCGCTAGGCGACCGGGGCGGAAAACAGGCGGGCGGTGTTTCCGACCGCTGCGGTCCCCTCAGCCATCGTAATATGGCGGGGGGGAATGCAGGGAAGGATGGCGGGCGGATTGCCTCCGCCAGGGTGGCGGTGGCCACCGCTACCCTGGCGGAGGCAATCCGCCCGCCATCCTAATGGGGCCCTTAGTGTTGAGTATGCAACAAATATAACTTTTGCATACCAAATCAAACATCTCATTGCTCTGGCATATGTACCAGTAACTGATGTGGCCGAACATTACAATTTGTTAATTGAAAGTCCTTTCTACACCCAAAATGAGCAAAGACTCGCCCCACTTTTAGATTACTTTGAGGACAACTGGGTAGGAAGACTACATAGGTCAGGCCACAGACGCCAGCCAAAATTTGCAATTCCCTGGTGGAATGTCTATCTACCAACACTCAACCAAGAGGCAAAAACGAACAATGCTGTTGAAGGTTGGCACAATGCCTTCCTCTCTTCTACTGGACGTACAACACCCACATTACACAAGCTAGTCACAGCTATACAAAAAGAGCAAAGCTTTCAGGAACTACGTATGCAGCAATCAGTCATACAACTGAAACCAAAACTCTCTAGACAAACTGCTCAAATGTATTTATATCTTCAACAGCAAGTCCAACTATATCCTACAACAAGAGGACTGGAATATTTAAAAATGATAGCCAAAACATTGAACTAATTGCTATAACTAAATTAATTGATAGAGATCAAACAATATCCTTAATGTAAAAAAACACATATTTTAATATAATAAAAAAATATTTATTTAGTCTAATTTATTTTTTAACACTATTCTAAAAAGACTAAATAAATATATTATTATATCACAATATTTGTTTTTAAACACTGCTTCCATCCAAATAAAATAACATAAATTTCTAACTTACCTTTAAATAGAACATCATAAAGATAATCCTTTACCGACAATACAATGTGTAAATATCAAAGACTTAATCCAACAAATCATTAATTATGTTTTCTTTAACTCTGCAAAAACTATCCATCATCCAAATTAAACGACTATTTAAATGCCATTTAAAATAACGACTGTTATCTTAAAGTGTGAAAAATATTTCACAGAACTCAAAATATAAAGGAAGAATGTAAATCATCTCCGTTCTAACAACTGAAACACACTTCCTTTCCCTTAAAAAAAAATTATCGGAAACGGAAATAGCTGTTTCAAAATACGAGAAAAAAAACAGCTAAACAATCCCACCGACATAACACTAACGAGTATCCCAGAATATATAAACATAACATTCCTATTTATTTTTAATTTAATTAAATTATACCACATACTCATTAACTCCAACTATTTTAAATGGCTCAAAAATTCGTGAACGAAAATACGTATTGATTCCACTCCATTATATGTAAATAGTCATACTTTAATTACCAACCCCAAAATAACAAAATATAACCTTTAATTTTAATTTACAATACTTTAACAATTAAAAGTAGATTCGTACCTACTCAAAAGTGAACCTGCTTCCAACCGCGACTTTCCCTTTACCAAAATAACGCAAAAAGACAAAGAGTGGTTACAAAATAAACGATCCAAATTATATGTAACAGTGAAAAGTACTACTATAAATGTCCATTATTGTTATATATATGGCTCAAAATTATGTGTAATGTTAAAAAAATTGTATAGTATATTGTGAATAGAAAATGTTTTTGCCTGTGTATTAATTATATATTACATACTTTTAATATTTATTACATTAAGTATGAAAATATAAAAATATTTAATGTAATATTTATTAAAATTATTATATAACTAAATGTGTAATATTGTATTTGTTTATCAGATTTAATTGTTTACAATATGACTAATATGTGAAAATTGTTATTATTAAAACGTATTTATTAATAATAATAATCATACATAAGAATATTGTAATGTTAAAAGAATCATTGATGATGATGTACATGTTCTAATTAGGATATTTATATTATATTATAAATTTAAAAGTGTTCATATGTTAATATCATCATCAGTATATCACTATATGTATTAAAAATTTGTGACTTATGTTTTTCATTACACATTTTGATGTTTTATTAAGAAACAATAATAGTATTATGTATGTATAATATCATACATTGCATTATGTGAACTAACCATTTTTTCTCTACAAATTAAAAGTACTTGTCAAGAAAATTACTGTAAAATGTGATTATTAAAAGAACATTGTCCTCCATTTTTGTTTATATGTATACCAAAGATAGCTTAATAAAATGTATATATGTTCGTATATTTCAAGTGTTGAATAAAAAAATTTACAGGAAAGAAAACTGGTGTCATTATTTTGTATTACCTATGACAAAATCATTTTTATGTATTTTTGCAAATGTATTATAACTGTAATGTTCTATCTATTTCTATATACCACATGTAAATAAATAACATACGATACACTGAAGTTATAACAATTATTATTCATACACCCATATACATATAATATCAATATTTGAAAGACACATAATTAAATTTTTAAATATTCCGACTCCAATAACCATTTACTTTAGGTAATTGCTTCTCAAAAACCGTGATTAATTTACAATTCGAAATGCAATCACCATTTAATTAGAGTAAGTGCAGGACACAGAACATATTAAATTTACTCTTCCAACTCCAATTAACAATTAATTTAAGTAACTGCAGGACATTAAATAATAATTAATTACTATAAAAAATCAAATGTT
This sequence comes from Lissotriton vulgaris, assembly GCF_964263255.1. NCBI lineage: Eukaryota > Metazoa > Chordata > Amphibia > Caudata > Salamandridae > Lissotriton > Lissotriton vulgaris. The sequence goes on from NC_141691.1 coordinate 720,775,590, forward strand.
AAAAAATGAATAATGTAATATCATTAAATTTAATTTAATATAATAAATTTAATTTAAATAGAATCTTAATTTATGTTTTCCCTGTACCCCTATAATAAAAAACTGACCCTGAAACCTAAAAATACCCCTTCACCCACAAACTAAAAACTGACCCTGAAACCTGACAAAACCCCTTCACCAACAAACTAAAAACTGACCCAGAAACCTAAAAATACCCCTTTACCCACAAACTGAAAACTGACTCTGAAACCTCACAAAACTCCTTTACCCACAAACTAAAAACTGACCCAAAAACCTAAAAATACCCCTTTACCCACAAACTGAAAACTGACTCTGAAACCTCACAAAACCCCTTTACCCACAAACTAAAAACTGACCCTGAAACCTTACAAAACACCTTTACCCACAAACTAAAAACTGACCCTGAAACCTAAAAATACCCCTTTACCCACAAACTAAAAACTGACCCTGAAACCTGACAAAACCCCTTCACCAACAAACTAAAAACTGACCCAGAAACCAAAAAATACCCCTTTAACCACAAACTGAAAACTGACTCTGAAACCTCACAAAACTCCTTTACCCACAAACTAAAAACTGACCCAGAAACCTAAAAATACCCCTTTACCCACAAACTGAAAACTGACTCTGAAACCTCACAAAACCCCTTTACCCACAAACTAAAAACTGACCCTGAAACCTTACAAAACACCTTTACCCACAAACTAAAAACTGACCCTGAAACCTAAAAATACCCCTTTACCCACAAACTAAAAACTGACCCTGAAACCTGACAAAACCCCTTCACCAACAAACTAAAAACTGACCCTGAAACCTAAAAATACCCCTTTACCCACAAACTAAAAACTGACCCTGAAACCTGACTAAACCCCTTCACCAACAAACTAAAAACTGACCCAGAAACCTAAAAATACCCCTTTACCCACAAACTGAAAACTGACTCTGAAACCTCACAAAACTCCTTTACCCACAAACTAAAAACTGACCCAGAAACCTAAAAATACCCCTTTACCCACAAACTGAAAACTGACTCTGAAACCTCACAAAACCCCTTTACCCACAAACTAAAAACTGACCCTGAAACCTGACAAAACACCTTTACCCACAAACTAAAAACTGACCCTGAAACCTAAAAATACCCCTTTACACACAAACCAAAAACTGACCCTGAAACCTAAAAATACCCCTTTACCCACAAACTAAAAACTGACCCAGAAACCTAAAAATACCCCTTTACCCACAAACTAAAAACTGACTCTGAAACCTCACAAAATTCCTTTACCCACAAACTAAAAACTGACCCTGAAACCTAAAATACCCCTTTACCCACAAACTAAAAACTGAACCTTAAACCTTACAAAACCCCTTCACCCACAAACCAAAAACTGACCCTGAACACTTAAAATACCCCTTCGCACATACACAAAAAACAGACCCTAAACGCACAAAATGTACCTTTGATAAAACTACCCACCCTGATCTACTATAAACTCTACATCCCACTCCTAAAAATATGATACATTTATTTATTTAATATCTACTACATTATATATTTTTGATTCATTTTACTACATACACAAAATACCTCAATTTAGAACAACAACATAATAGTGTTCATAATTTCGTATTTAAATAATATTTATATAAAATTTCGAATCGAAACTAAAATGAAATACAAGGCGAAATTTTTACTTCTATGATTAGAGTATACTTTGTTTATACACTACCCACCCTTATCCCCTTGAAAGTATACATCCCACTCATAACATAATTAGACAAATATTTTTAGAAAATATATAAAAATAGTATAATTACAAATATATTTTAGTACATACACAACAGCAAACGTAAAAAATAAGTACTATATTCGAATAAAATCGATATCATTTCGCATAATTCGAAATATTAATTTAAATTTTAGAAATTTCGCAAATTTATATGAAATTGCGAAATTTTAATTTATATAATTACCCTATATATTTTTAAAACACTACCCACCCTTATCCCCTATAAACTCTGCATCCCGCTCCTAAATTTATTGTACAAATATTATAAAAATTTAATGTAATATTTTAATTTTTATAATTCTTTTTTGTACATACACAAAAATTAATCATAATGTTTAATGTACTCCCTAAATTTCGATCAAATTTCGACTACTCCCCAAAAAATTTTTTAAATATCGAAATTTTGAAATCTAAAGGAAATGCGAAATTTAAAATTTTACAATTTCACTATACTTTTTTAAAACACTACCCACCCTTATCCCCTATAAACTCTACATCCCGCTCCTAACATTAATATACAATTATTTAGTAAAAAAAGAAATATTTAGATATATTTACACAATTTAATAATATATATCCAAAAGCAAAGAACAAATAATTTAACAATACTCAATAATTTTATATAAAATTTCGCTGTTTTAAATATTTTGATTAAAATTTCGCAAATTTAAAATTTTACTTCAAATGCGAAATTTATTATTCCATATTTACACTATACTTTTTTAATACACTACCCACCCTTAACCCCTATAAACTCTACATCCCGCTCCTAGACTTCTAACTAAAAATAATAAAATTAAATGTAAAAATTACCTTATATATAAACAACATTTAAGTAGATCATTACTTAACATACTTTAAAACATCACTTTTACATATCGATATTTTTGACAATCGATATTTTCAGCATCGATATTACTGATTTCGAAATTCATGTCTTCGATATTTTTGACACACACATAAATCGATATTTTCTACAACGATATATTTGTTTTCGAAATTTCTTACCATCGATATTTTGGACTCGATAATATGGTACATCGACATTAACAACTCGATATTTTGACTGTCTACCGGGTCTGATATGGAATACAAACAAAGCAAAGTCCTTTCTTTTTATATTCCCCTTAGTTAGTTTATTACTCACATATATAATCAGATTCCCATGCAGATGCTAGATATGAGATCAGACAAGGAGACGTTTTAAAGGAGGCAGGTGTTATTGGTGTGAATAGCCTTGTAGATAATACACAGAGCACATACATTCATGGGTGCCAGGTGGAGGACACAATAAAGTTCCTTGAGAGTATTGGTAGTCTAATTATATTTATTTTGTCTGGTGATCCAACAAGTATCTGCATAGAAAGCAGATGGTAGTGAGGCTAGGTTAGAATCTGGAATGCCATTTTTCAGGATAATGATCATATCCGTGTGCAGTAAGATGCGTGTTTGTACTGTGGGAAAGAGTAAGTGATCTGCGAGGCAGATGTGGCTCCTATAACATTTTTTCTAATTTTAGGCAGCGATGAATATAGAAACCCAGTAAGTTGGCGATGACCAGGCTGCCACAATCCCTGCAATTGAGCTATTCTTCTATTTGGAGGTGGAACTTGCATTTGCTGGCTATTATGAATTTGTTCTTTGATCAATGTTTATGTCCAGGTTTGAATGGTGCCTGAATATTGCTATAGCGAACACAACTAGATGATGGATGGAGTGCCAAAATCTCAAACACTTACCCTCAGCCAAGAGGTATGGGTTAAATCAGCATTCCGTCCACCATCGGTTCTTTTTGCTTTTGCCACCCTAAGCTGGAAGGGTATGCCCAAATATGGGCCCATGCTCAGTATGGCACTGGATTCAAGCTAGCCTGCTCGATGAGGGGTGATACTATGAAACTGGCACAAGGATGCTTGTTTCCAGTTTAGGGAGGACCTGGCTTGGAAGTTCAGGCTGGACTGTTCCCATGAGGAGCAGGGTCAAGAATAATTTAAATATGGCTGGGTCCAAACGTGGGTGGTGTATTGAGCAAAAAAATTATGGATTAGATCTGTGACTGGGGGTGAATGTTTTCATTGTCCAGCATTCCGTCCATCTTTAGTTCTTTTTGATTATTATTTTAGACATTTAATGTCAGTTGATGAAACCTTAAAAAATAGCCATGTGTTGTCAGTAGGCTGCTGTATTGTGAGGTCTGGTTTGGACTTTGGAGGCTCCATGTAAAGAGTACATACCAAGGGGAAACATTTAAACCCTTAGGCACTCGAAAGTTAACTTAAAAACTGTGGTTTTGAATACATATATTTTTACCTTCTGGTGATTGATTGTAATAAAATGTTTTATTATTTTATCATCCGATCCTCCTACAACATCTAAGAATGCTCATATAGATGGATCGAATACATCTGTGATTCATTCCCAAGAGAAGTAAAGGAATTAGTGCATATTGTGTCCCCAGAAATTTGTAGTTGTCCAATAATAAGTGTGAAATTACTTGTTTTAGTAATGTTAAGGTTTATTTATCATATTTAATTATCATACTTTGTCACTCCAGTGTTGTGTGGCGAGGCATGCTCATGAATTGGTCATCATACATGCACATGCCTACAGAATGATGTGGCCACATCACCGTGTTTTGTGATTAATATTTTTTTATGTTGATGCTTCAAATCGAATAGGACAGCTAGTCGAGCCATTGACTTTGACAGTGCTTATTTTCTGTGTGACCCCTGGGTACAATGAGCACCATACTCAGTTTTTGAGATTGATCCTTTTGTATTTTACACATTAAACAAATGTGCTCATCCAACATAAATTGAAATAGTAATTAATGTACTATAAAGTATATGCTCTGATATGGCAGAGGCTTCAAACTGATGAATGACCAGAGAAACACAATGCAGGAATCACTCCTGGAAGGTAATGAGCAATTTTCAGCACACTGAGGACACTCATTATTATAAAAAGAGGGGGGCAGCAGAAGTGAGGCACACAGAGCACATAAAATGACAACCGCAAACACTCTTAAAATTGCAAAGACTGAACTGAGACATACCTGTGAGCCTTTAAAGCGGGAATCGACTCCAGAGATGCCGCAAGCACTAGGGAGATAGTCCACCAGCCGAAATAAGGGGAATCCTGCCATAATTTGACATGAGGATTGGTGTTTCCAGGGGGTTCCTCTTGCATTGCAGTTGGAGGGGAAGAGGTGGGGTGGATTGTGTGGCAGTCTTTCTGGGGTGCAGGATGTGTGAAAAAGGGGCTGTGGGATGTCATTTGTTTTGGCACATGGCAAGATGTAGTGCCTGTGGGTCGGTTGACCACGTTCAGAGGTAGGGAGATGGAAGTAAGACCATTTTTAAATTTGTTCTGAGGTGTGATGGAAATGGGGGTTTCAAAAGGACAAACCAAGAGGAGCAGCAAGAACTGGTTTGTGGTATCCTCCTTCTGAAGTAACTCTCTGACCATTTCTATAGACCAAGCCTTTGTTACGGGTGATGCTCCCTCACAGCAGGGTAATCTCTACCTGGAGCACCAACATGAGAGGCACAAAGAAATGTGAACTGTCTACATCTGGCTAGGAGCAACCACAAGGACAGTGATTAGGGAAATGAGAAAAGGATGATCACATGTAAAGGACCTTTCTTACTCTGAACAATAGCCTGCAGCCACCTTCAACTCAACCATCTATCAAGAGGGAGTGCTACCAGAAGGACCAAATCAAATTTGTATAGGAGCATTGTCTCCTTTGTCTCACTTAACTGTCTAGGTCTCCTCCATCCTGCATTTTGATACATTTCCAATGTCTGGGAATACAACTTCACCCTTAACTTGAGTACAGAAGCAGGTCTAGAATGTCCACAATGGTACCCATAGGCATTCATCACTCTGCTTTGAGTTGACCAATGAGAATGTAGAGGGCCTTTAGAACCTGCATATGTTTCTGAAAATAGTTTTGTAATCTATCTACACAAAGAAATAATTGCTGTTTTTCTACATTTAGAGGAATACATAAAAGTAACTAAAGCAGAATCAGAGGGGTAGATTTACAAGAAAGTAACGCAGCGTGGTGCTGCAAGTCATTTTCCTGCACCGCGCTGCATTAGTTTTGAAGCACAGGGATGCAACATATTTACAACAATATGAGGCATCTCTGTGCTTGCACGCTAGCACAGAAACTGCTGCCATGCGCCGGGGCAGGCACCACTGCACCATGGTGCAAGGATGCTTGCATCATGTGGAGATTGATTTTGTGCAGGAAGGGGCACCTTTCTGAACAAAAACAAGCAATTGAGGTGATTTCCTCTTCCAATGGGTGTTGTAGAATGCAGCACGCATTGAAAAAGGTAGCGTAGAATTCTGATGCATTTCCAGATTCACAATTTCTCATGAATCTGAAAATGCATCAGTGGACATGAGTGGTTCTTGGGAACACCCACAGCAACACCCATGTCACACCCCTAACAGCAAAGTGTGCATGAAAAAGGGTGATATATACAAGCACAGGTAAAGTCACACATGATGGCTTTATGTGTTCTTGTAAATACCACTCAGCAGGTTGTGCCACCGGTGCGTCACGCAACGTGATGCACAGGCGGCACAAAGGGCTTGGAAATCTGTCCCAGAATTAAAAAAGCCAACCATTCTCTGGAAATAAATTGATACTGCCCTTTGAAGATCCATTGAAGTTAAATTAATTTCCTCCAGAAACCAAGGCTTTGGAAATAATGTTGGAAGTTCAATGTCTTGCTGTAAATGAAAATGGGAAGTTACCTTAAGGCAAAATGTAGGGTCTGTTCTTACTACAATCTTTTTTAATTAAATAGGGGTTTGACAAGAACCAACTTATTTCATCTATTTTTCTGGCAAAGGTTTATAGCCACCAAAATAGAAATTTGTAAGTGATTAACATGGTAACACTGCCTAAAAGGGTTCAAATGGAGTCCTTCGTAGAGAAGACAGACCCAACGGTAGATCATAAAATTGAACAAAAGGAAATATTAAAGGTCTGCAATTAACTAAAGACTTTATTAATCTATCTACTAAGGGTTCCAAATCAGAAAGATTCACTGATGGCTCTCTAAGACCTTTGTCCATTGGCCTTTCAGAGAAGATACAGACAAACCTAACAAAAAACCAACCATTAAAATATCGAAGATCTTAAATGGATTACATGAGATTACTTATTAATCATGTCATGTACACCATTAAAAAAATGTAAAGTGTCTTATGCCAGCACCCAAGGTAGTTGAGCATCTAGACTGTTGGAGCTCAGCCTTAACATCCTTAGAATATCTCTTCCTTAGGAGACCAAATTTTACAAACTTTAAATCCATCAGGCTTAGACACAATAGTGCCTTCTTTAACTGATATATAATGCTAAGTAGAGAAGGACATACACTAAAGACCCATGGACAGCACATAGTCATTTATTTCACTATTAGTAACCAGGGTGTCTGGGCCACAATGATGCAATCAGTTGTATTGAGATCCTCTCATCTCTCATCGTCAGTACTACCCTGAACAGTAAAGGAAAAGGAGAAAATGCATACATCAGTCCCTCCCACCAATTGAAGATATAGCATCCCATCTCCATGCCATGGTACTCAGAAGGACAGAGCACAACTCTCACAGAATGGCACCCTCTATGCTAACAAGTAGGTCTAATAAAGGAAGGCCCCCATCCAGGTACTCATCTGTTGGAACACATCTGGAATGAGCTGAAATTGAAACAAGGAAGAGAAAATCCCGCTCACTCCGTCTGCATACATAGTTCCCCTCCCTGAAGATACACTCACAGCAGGTCTTCCTACTGTGCTTCTGCTCAGAAACACATTTTCCTGGCTTTCCTGTTTAATTAAGAACATCGAGCCCACTGTGTCTGGTCATGAGACCTTGCCACTCAATTGACTATCTTGGAAAAGACTCTGGGACCCACTAATAAATGATCAAATGATGTCAAGCTGCTCAGAATCACTTTGAAGTCCCTTCAGTTGGAAGATTTGGAAGCCTTCACTCTTGACCATTCCTTATGCAACAGTTGTCCCTTATACTTTTATAGACAGAATAATTTTTAAAAACCCTTAGAAATTCACGGAACAAACAAAGGTTAAAGGAACGTTATTCATGGGTGAAAATGCTGGTTAAAACATACAGTTTTTAACTGAAATTCACCAGATATAGTTATCTCAAGTAACCATGACTTGCACCCCCATGAATATATGTGCGCAAAGGGGAGTGGGGCATGCAATCCCCCCTCCCCGAGTTTTTATAGGTCCTGGGCAACTCATCCCCTGAAACTGAAATGTTTATTATTAGGTGATGGGGCGTGTGGCCCTTCCTACCTGAGTCACCAATGGGCCTCGGGGACCCCACCCTCTGGGACAACATCTAAATATAAGGGTGGAGTGAGGCTTCCCCCCTCCAAACCTTAATGGGGCATCTAAACCCCAGAGGATGGGGTCCCAGGCCACTATAGGTTTGGGAAGGGGGATGTGCGCCCTTCACCCATGTGTCAAAAAAGTAAGCTCAGGGAATGGTTCCCCGGGGCCAGTAGTGGCCAGGGAGGGATGCCACATAACCCCATTCCCCTAATGAAAAAGGATGGCCCCAAGAGATGTGGTCCCTGGGGCCCAAAGTGACCTCCTCCCCTCTAAATATAGGTTTGGGCCCCAGGGAATGGGGTCCCAGGGCTATGGTGGCCCAGGTTTTGGGGACATATGCCCAATACCCTTATAAAAGGTCCTGGGGGTTGGAGGTTCCCGGGGGGCCCCGGAGGGTGGGGAGGGAGGCTGAATGCCCCACTCACCTTAAACATGATTAAAGGCCCCGGAGGATAGGAAACATATATGGAGCAAAGTTTTGCATCATATCTTTAATGCGCTCAAAGAAAAGGTATGTAATGATGTGTATGCAGTCTAGTCTTTGTGGGTGGAGTTAGGGGAGTTACAGGAAGAGGAGGAGCGAGGACAGGAAAGGGGCAGTTAGAGTAGGGACGTGGTCAGGAGCAGCAGCATGAATAAATGCTCTCCTAATAGTACACAGCGTGTCTGTCATTATTTGTAGCACGACGCTACAGCTGGCGACAAAGGTGGGATGGTGCAGTCTGTCATCCCCCCAGGACCCCTGAAGACGAGTGACCACGTCCAGCACACGAGAAGTGGTCGCCGTCGCGACACGTGTGCCCTGCAGAGACCGTCGCCGAGAGTAAAACCGCCAGCGGTAAATGCCCGCCGCTCCGCGACCAGCTAGTCGCGTGGAGCCCAGTCGGTAAAGCGCTGTAGAGCGCTGGAAATGCCCCGCTGTGGAAACGCTGTCGAGCGTTTGTGATCGGGTGCTCACCCCGGATGCGTGAGGTCAAGTGCGGCGAAGAAACGAACATCGGGAGCCCACCCCGATCTTACCTATCATCCTGGTGCCCTGGGAGCGTGTGAAGGTGCTGCCTGCTGCGGGGACCGGCTGCCGGTGAGTGCCGGTTGATTAAAAGCGAACCAAGACTGAATGAGCCCAAAAACTCGTGGGAAACAAGATTTTCATAGCGGCGGCCATTTTGAAGTCAGGCGGTGAGCTCCAGTCTCTATTAAAAACATAGGGTGGCCAATTTGAAGTCAGGCAACTTGACCTTGGGCAGAAAGCACAAGCAAATACAACAGTAAAAGAAACAAACACGAGCCAATGCAAGAGGTGGAATAAGAAAACAAGCACAAGCAAATGCAAGAAACAGACATAGGCAAAAAGAAAGACAACAAGCACATGCAAACACAAGAGGTGAACCAAGAAAACAAGCACGAGCAAATACAAAGGAGCAGAGAATTAAATAAAAATGACGACGTCACCGCAACAAAATGTCGCAGGTCCATCGGCGACCAGGCCAAATGCAGCAGGCGTCTCATATTTGCGCGCCCAGAACCTCTGGCCCTGATAGCTGGAGGTGGCATGGGCCTCAGGTGGCAAGAGTGGTTCGAGGACTTTGAAGATTTTATGAAGGGATCCAAAGTCAATGATGAAGATGAAAAATTAATTGCGCTGCGCAATTTGGTTGGAAAAGAAGTTGGTAAATGAATCAAGGAACTGCCGACTGCGGAAACAGGATCATATGCCAAGGTGCGCGATGCCCTAAATAAAAAATTCCTACATAAGAGAAAAGTAGATTATGAAAGGTACACATTTACCTTAGCTTGTCAAGAAAAAGAAGAACTAATGAGTACGTTTATAACCAGACTTCGACGACTGTCTCGTTATTGTTAATTTGATAATTTTTCTATGGAGGATGCAATTTGATTGCGAATCATTGAAGGATGTCAATCAGAGACCCTCAGAAGGCGGCTCTTACGGAAGAGTCACAACCTAAATGAAATTTATAGGAGCAGCCAAGAAAATGGAGGCGGGACGTGTTGAGAGGCGGGAACAAGCCTACCGCCTTCAAAGCAATACCACTCGCAAATACTCGCGAGATCAACAGCGGACATCCAGACCTTCTTGCCGCCAACGCTATGCTGGACGCAGACACCATGAGTCTGGCCGTGGAGACAAGAAACAAGACCGGCCCCTGAGGTGCTACCGGTGCGGATTTGATTTTTCATACACAGATGCGTGTCCGGCGCTTGGGCAGCAGTGCCGAAAGTGTGGAAGAAAAAATCACTTTGAAATTGTGTGTGGGGAGTATCGTAAAGACAGAACGAAAGAGACTGCCATTTCCTCTCGCCCGGTCACAAAGCGGCATCATGCCAAGGCTGTTCAAGATCGACCGGAGTCATCCTCTGTCTCCTCACACTCGAGCAGAGAGTCTCACAAGTTGCAATGGATGAGAAGATCTCTGTCCAGAGAATCCAGGTCAGCATCTCCAGCACCGTTGTACACTGATGAATATGCCAGTATGGTGGCTGATCCAGACCAACTGAAGAAATACCCCAGACTGGACATATGTGTGGACACCCATGTAACCAAGTTTGTACTGGATAGTGGGGCATCCTTGAACTATATCCCAGTAACGGAGTACAACAAAATGAGGCCGCCACCCACCCTGAGCCCGGCACACATCAGAGTGTACACGTGGATGTCGGAGAAACCTCTCCCGTGTCTGGGAAAATTTGCAACCATGCTCCAGCACAAAACCACGTCTGTGCCGGCTCACATACATGTCATCGATGGCCTGGAAGCTGACTGCCTCCTCAGCCTACCCACTGCTGAGCATCTTTGGCTGGTTCAAATTCTATATCGGGTGAGTGATGATCCTGATATTATACACAAGTTCCCTAAACTATTCTCCGAACTTGGAAAAATGACCAGAGGTCAGATTCGGTTACATATCAATGAACAAGTACGACCTGTAGCACAACACCACAGGCGAGTGCCCTTCCACCTTCAACAAGCTGTGGAAGATGAAATTCAAGAACTATTATGAACAGACATTATTGAGCGGACAGAAGGCCCCACTCCGTGGGTCTCACCAGTGGTGATCGTGCAAAAGATGGACACTCCAGGCAAGGTGCGCCTGTGTGTGGACATGAGGCTTCCAAACACAGCGATCAAAAGAGAGCGTCATCCAGGTCCTCACTTAAATGAGATGATTTCATCTCTCAATGGCGCACGGGTCTTTTCCAAGCTAGACCTGAATAAAGGATACCACCAGCTGGAACTGCATGAGAAGTCACGCTATATATCAACTTTCGCTACTCATCTAGGGCTATTCCGATACAAGTGTCTTAGCTTTGGAATTTCGTCTGCAGCGGAAATTTTCCAAGAAGCCATCCGTCAAACCATACATTACATACCAAATGCACTGAATTACAGTGATGACATTTTAGTGTAGGGTGCGAATGTCCAAGAACATGACAAAGCACTAGACCGGGTGGGCCACACTCTCCTGGAAGCTAACCTCACCCTCAACAAAGAAAAGTTTGAATTCCATCAGTCCACTCTCAAATTCTTTGGACATGTGTTTTCCGGAGCCGGATGAAGCCTGATCCCGAGAAGGTGATAGCTCTAAATGACACCAAAAGTCCCCAAGGTGTGAGTGACATCAGATCTTTCTTGGGAATGGCGAGCTACTGCGCCAGGTATATCAAAGTTTACGCCACCATCAGCCATCAGTTACGTGCTCTTACCAAACAAGGGCAACCATTCACCTGGACTCCCCAATGTGAGCAGGCATTTCAAGAAATCAAACGAGCTGTTGAGTCCGCTGACAATCTGGCATACTTCAGCCCCAAAAGGAACAATGAAATCACTGTAGATGCCAGCCCAGTGGGGTTAGGCACCATACTAGCTCAGTTTGACAATGACACGGATCAAAGACATATTGTGGCTTATGCCAGCAGAAGTTTAACAGACACTGAAAAGTCCTATTCTCAACCGGAAAAAGAAAGTCTTGCTGTCGTTTTGGCTTGCGAACACTTTCATATTTTCATATACAGCAAGCATTTCACGCTAGTAACCGATCATCAAGCGCTGGTTACCATTTTCGGAAACCCTAGAGCCAAAATGCCACCTCGAATTGAGCGCTGGGGTTTACGTTTGCAGGAGTACACCTACACTATAGTGCACAAACCAGGAAAGTCAGCCAATCCGGTTGACTACATGTCGAGACACCCTCAAGTGTCGCAGGCGTCTAACCCATCCCTGGCAGAGGAGTACATTCATTTTGTAGTGGACTAAGCCAGACCACCGGCGGTTCCCCTCGAAGCCATATGTGAGGCCACGGCTCAAGATGATGTCCTCCAAAAGGTGATGCGCCGACTGCAGACCAACCGGTGGCGCCACGATGACAAGGACGACGGGGACGAACCCCACACCAGACAAGAAATGCAGGCTTTCAGACATGTGAGCGAGGAGCTATCAGCCACCTCAGAGGGGCTCCTACTGAGGGACCAATGGATTGTCATTCCCATGCGTCTCTGTCAGGGTGTCATCAATCTGGCGCATGAGGGTCATCGTGGAGTGGTAGCTACCAAAAGAGCGCTTAGAGAGAGAGTATGGTTCCCGTTACTTGATCAGATGATCGAACTCACTTTAAAAGATTGTCCTCAGTGCCAACTCATGAGTCAAGGAGATCCTCCAGCTCCTCTCCAAATGTCCAAGTTGCCCAGCGTTGTATGGCAAGAACTTGCCCTGGACTTTTATGGACCCCTTCAGTCGGGGAGATACGTCCTTGTGATAATGGATGAGTACTCCAGATTTCCCATAGCACAGTTCGTGTCATCCACCAATGCCACTAGCACCATTGCCGTTCTGGATGAAGTCTTCGCTGCCTGGGATGTCCCAAAAGAAGTCAAGACTGATATTGGACCGCCGTTCAATGGACATGACTTTGGGGAATTTGCAAAACACCTCAACTTCAGGCATCGCAAAATCACTCCCTTATTTCCCCAGGCCAATGGAATGGTGGAAAGGTTCATGGCTACCTTAAAAAAGACATTCCAGCAAGCCACACCTGACAAAAAAGTCTTCCAAGTGGCGCTAAATGAAGTTCTGAGAGCCTATCAGACAACCCCCCATGCCACTACCGGGAAATGTCCTGCCACACTCATGTTGGGAGGACTCATAAGGACACAGATACCTACATGGGAAGGTGCCTTAATGCCCGTATCACCCAAAGATGTGCACCAGGAAGTAGTGGTTGCTGACCGTGAACGCAAGTGCTAGATGAAGTCTTACGCTGATGAGCGTCGGAGAGCAAGATCTTCATCCCTCCATGAAGGGGACTGGGTGCTGGTCAAGCAGGAACAACAGAAGAAAACAGACTGTAAATTTCGAGCTGAACTTTTAATAGTGGAACAACAAAAGGGTACGATGATAACAGCTGAGTCAGAGAACAAGAGAATCACACGGAATATCTCACATTTTCAAAGGTGTGCTCCGGCAATTAAAGATATCCTCAACCAAGAGACTGAGCGGCCGACTACAGAGAGGCCCAACCCCGTCTCTGAAGCACAGATATCTGAGAATCAGATAGAAGCTAGACCTGACAATGGAAGCGTGCTTCTGCGGCCCTGATGAACTATTCGCCAACCCAGACGGCTAATTGAAGAACTATAATCAAGTCAGACTTTGCTATTTGTTGTCATTTTGTTAACACAGGGGAGATGTAATGATGTGTATGCAGTCTAGTCTTTGTGGGTGGAGTTAGGGGAGTTACAGGAAGAGGAGGAGCAGGGACAGGAAAGGGGTAGTTAGAGTAGGGACGTGGTCAGGAGCAGCAGCATGAATAAATGCTCTCCTAATAGTACACAGCGTGTCTGTCATTATTTATAGCACAACGCTACAAGGTATTGTGCCAAATCTCATTTGAATTATCAGCAGAAATGTTAGCTTGGACATCTGTTTTTACAAAGAAATGATGGGTATCCAGCCATGGTACGTTATGTTGCAACATCTAGTTTTAGCTTGTATGCGAAGTAACTTAACTACAATAGAAACAAATAAAAAACTAATGCACTTCAAAAGTTGTGCTATCACTGCACAGCAAGCCGAAATATATTAGGAACTAAGGTAACATTTATAGCTGATTTTGGCCCAAAATGAAATAGAATGCACCATATCAACGAAGGAAATATGAATATTTTCTGATAGAAAAAATCTGTGACTTCTGGTAACAGACGTACATAGATATCATCGGAATTGAAGAGCTGCCAGCCAGTAGCTTTTCCAGCAATGCCCACCAACATCTGGTAGCAGCTATCTGACTCATTGAACATATCGGCAAATGTAGCGATGTGGGCCAGTACGAGATAGCAGATATTCTGGCTGTGGCAACAGGCATTATGTCCCCACCCGACTGTAATTCGTTTTTACAATTATATAATTTTCTTATTACAGGTGTTGTCACAGATGGATTTTAATAAGGATATTAGAGACCGGATTTTATGCTGGGATTCAGGCTTTCCTGAACTATCTCACAATAAGTGCATTTGGGATTGCATTTCTGAAGTTCCAAATGTGTTATGTTTCATAATCATAATAATGTTGTGAGAAGCACTGACTGTCTTGGGGGAGAGATCAAATATGTTTGTCATAAATGTGAAGTTATATTCAAATGGTTTAGGCTGCCCCCACTTAATGGACTGTTTACTCAACCATTTTCAGTGTAGAAAAATATTTGGTAAAGATACTCCTTGCTACCAGACTCATCAGCTAGTGGATTACTTGTGAGTTAATTGTGAAAAGGAAGCGGAAGTCCACATTACACCACATTCCAGTAAATGACTGCCCAGGTTTTTTGCAGACAAAAATTAATTTCACAGAGCTGACTGAAAGGAAGTCTATCCATTTTGGGGAAATGATCTGACACGGTTTTTACAGTATGGTTCAATAATGACTACTGCTGTCGTATGGTTCTGACATAATTTACAGAGTTGTGATAAAAATGCTTACTAAGAAATATACTTTGAAAGCAGAACACTTTCTGAGTATGTTATCTTGTACGTGAAAATTATGTTAAAAGTCGCAGTGTATAAAGTTGTTAAGGCAAAACTTGAACTTGTAAAATGGAAGCTTATGTGCATGGGCCCTGTTGAAACCCACAACACTGTAACAATCAGAATCCTTGATAATGGGCAATCTAGCACACCTAAAGGGTTTTGTTGAAAGAGGAGGGCTGAGAGGAATTATATTATAACATGATAGTGGAACTCTGGATATTGACTTTGTTCAGTCTCTAAAAGTGCACTGTTGCGCAAGCAATAGATATTAAACTGAACTTTTATTTCAGACAATGTTATTAGTGCACTCATGTGAATGAAGCTTTGAAGGATTTTGGCGTGCCGGAGGACCCATAGTACCCATTACATGGCAATACAAGGCATTTGAAGAAGTCTGCAATGAATCCACAAATATGAGGGAGTTATTACAACTGGTTTCTTGGATGTGATATAGCTGACATGCTTTAATGGAAGTGACTTAGGGATCAGCAAGTGCGTTACTACATTATGAATAAGCTCCAAGCAAAATCAGATTCTATTTCTTATTCCTCTTAGTGTATTAGATGGCAGCATGAGCTAACACTGAAGGAACTTTAGAACAATTAATTAAATTTGGAGTTTCGGTTAAATACAATTAGAACCAATAAAACACCAACAAAAGGAATATTTGTTGTATCAGTGGAAACCAGCAAATGCTGGATTTTGCTGCACTTGTATTGTTTTTGCACCCACTGATGTCAAACAGAATAAGTACAGCCCTACTGTGATCGACTTCGGCCACAGTAAGCCACTTAATAGGCCCTGGTGACCCCTAGGTTCTACTTTAAACCTGGTAGAGTTATACAAATTTCCAGCTAAAACCCCTTCACCACATTGGTTATGGAGTGGCCAGGAGTTTCCTCCAACCACAGGCTGGCACTGGACACAGATGTCCACCCTAAGTACCCTCCTCAGAACACTTCTGGACCTGCGGAGAATCAGAAGATGGACAGCCTTGCTCTCTGAAGAACATGAATAAAGACTGGATCAGCTTGCTTTTATCCCAGGGCTCTGCAAAGAGCTCCAAGGGTTAGTTGGCTGACCACCCTTTTTATCTATAGGGACATAATAAGCTTATGGAGGCCTCCCTCCCAGCAGCTCCCCGTCTAACCAGTTTCAATTGGACCTGCCCAGGACCCTGTTATTGGTCTCTGCTGGAGTGGGTTGTAACCCACAAGTGGTGCTGCACATCTTCTTTGACCCTTGGCTGGTGTTAGAGTGCACTCCTTCTGCCCAAATGCAAAAGCTGGACTTAGAAAGACTTTGCCAACTTTCTGCCTGAACAACCGATGGAGAGCGGGATTCCCCTTGAAGCAGGAGCCATCGATGTTGAATTTGCTGGTCGGCCCCAGTTTTCGGTTTGCCACACTGAAGGAGATATGACTGCCAGAAAAGTTTCTAAGTACAAACAAAGAAAATTCTATTATTGGCTCCATTGAGAGTGATGCTGAGCAGCAACCCATCGACTTCAAGGCCATGTTGTGGTCGAACGTTGGCCTACGCCTGCTCGGATCTTTCCCTTCTTCCCTTCTTTATCAATGGCCACACCTAGACCCCATTCTTCAGTAATCCACCTGTATCCATCCACGCTCTGTATCCAGCTTGTAGCTTGCTCCCCAGACAACCACATTTTCAGCATTAAAACTTCTACGTTCAAAGATGCACTTTCCACTCGGTCCAACCTGGTCTCTGTAACTGATCGACAATCCATCGCAATTTTTGACTTTGACCCGGTCAAGAGCTGCCAGATTTCATTTCAGAATGGTTTCATTTAGTAAAATTTACCCTGTGTTACTAAATTGAGCTAGAATTTTTCTTGGGTTGTGTTATCACTTTTTTACTGTTTGAGTACTGGATAAATACTTCAAACATTGCCTCTTAGTTGACCCTGACTGCTTTGAGCCAGGCTACCAGAGGTTTAAGGACAGGTTTATGTAATGACTTTTGTGGTTCACCCTGACAAGGATTTTTATTATTATTGGAGGTGGGTCTTCAACCCCCCCCCCGAATTAAGTCTCCAGATTCTTGCAAGGATGTATCAATGATTTGTGAACATAAAGAATTCCGAATTGGTTGGCAAAGGGGATGGTGCACCTTGGGAATGCTGTTGACTCACTCACTCATGGATCGAAGACAGAGGTGGAGGGGACCCTTGCCTTCTCCTCTAATATTTTCATAAAAGGAAAACATTAAAAAAAAATGTAACAGTTTCTTTAAAGAAACAGGACTGTTTCGAAAAGAAGTTTATCATTTGAGAATGCAAATCACGGATTGTGGTTTGATCCTTCGAGGACTCCATTTCTGTGTTTGCAGCATCATGCGGTTGGGTGTTTGCAAATAGCCTAATTAATATTCATTAACCAGGTCATTCTGTCACTCCCTGCAACTGGACATTTGGAGATGCGACCTATTGCTAAATAGGGCACATCACAAAATTAAAGATTAGTCCCCAAAAATTCCGAAGAAATTCTCCAATAAAAATTGATGTGGGAAGCCCCATAAATATGGTGTTTTCTTATTAAATTTTTCTGTATTTCTCACAAATACTATGCTTGCTATCATAGTTCATGGTGTTTTCTGCTTGTGGGCTTTCGTTTGACATTCAGGATCGTCTAGCCATTTTTAAGCTGTTCCAAGAAAAAAAATATAGCTGATTTGAAATTTGCATTCAAGGCGGTTTTAAAGTTTACTTTTCGACAATAATCGGTAGCTATACGCGCATTCGCTCAGTTAATAAAATCTTTGCTCACATGGACCGATAATAAATCTGCAAAATTTTCATATATTGGAATTAGACAGTTTCCAGATTCGGTCCATGGCTGTGATTTATCGTGGTAGCTTGTTAAACAAGTTGCATGAAGTTGTACTTTGTGAAATGGATTGCATAAACGGGCCGTTGTCCTTTTTGATCTGTGGGAAAATTGTATGGTGCAACTATCAAAGTTAATGTAAACTACGCACTTTTGCTATCCGCTTGTGCTAGATAACCTCTATCTTTGTCAAATCTGTTGAAGTTATTTGCCGATGTGACTTAGACCTTCGTTAAGATTGGGCCATGATGTTCTGACCCCAGCCCAAACGTTTATGCAGAGACAAGGAACATAAAGTATGAAAACGTTATTGCACCCTGTTATTTACTGGTGTGATAACAGTTTACATTCCCTGCTAAATTTCGGCAAGTCCATACCTGTGGGAATTAAAGAGGGGAAAAATACTTGGTAAATTACCATAGCAGTTGGATTTTGATGTGATAAGCACCTAATCCTCATGGTATTCCCCATTGTTAGTCGAAAAACTTAAAGCGGCATATTTACAAGGAGCTATCGCCGAATTAACAGCACTTTATCGCAGCCAAAGTCGTGATACATTTCCCTCCCCATTTACAAGCTGGTGCTAACAGCGCACAGCACCAGTTTTCACACAATAGCAGCCGCAAAAAACATTGCCACAGAGGACACCCGCAATTATCACTAATGAGATGCAGAGTCGGCGTTCCGGGCCAAAAGCCACGAAAACACCACAACTCAACATTCCACAACGACCAGACAGATCGGCGATGAAAACACAAAACACGCGATAAGGCGCGTTAGCAGCAGGAATTTTAACCTGCTCTGACCTGGTGTAAAGTCGGATGGCAGCCTGCACCACAATAGGGAGCCCGGTCCAGGGCTTCATCGGATGGCCAACAAATGCCATGGAGTCACTGATTATGCCCACCGGACACCCAAGAGGGCCACAACACCCACCGCCACTACACCAGGGACCCGTCGGCCCTCAGCCCATCTGCCATATCAGCTACACCTAAACATGTAACAAATAATATGCCTGATGTTGCACAATCACAACTGGTGACATGCATGTGTCGGCACAGAAATGACCATCACACATTCACTATCGAAGCAAACAAGGAAAATGTATTTAAACAACACAGAAATCAAATTAAGACACATGGTGGCTCTCCTCTGCACATTCCATAGGTCATAGTCTGCAAGACAAAAAACATGAAGAGAAAGTGAAATCTATGATGGATCGCACACCGCTAGCCTCTCCTCCGGATCGCCCCTGAGCACTCTGGTATATGAAGTGCGTGTAGATTGAAGAGTTGAAACAAAGTTCATGAGTGGTTCACCAAAGTTGGTGCAAGTAAGTACTTGTAGTTTCCAAGATCTCTAGACCCGAGAAATGGCCCGGGTTTCGGGATGGTTTCCCTCATCAGTAGAGAAAGGATTTGGGGTGGATGAGAAGGCCGCTAAGTAACCGTCACAGGCCTCGATGCCTCTCCGGCGCGCAGGTGTGTCTCCAAAAGCTCGTCAGCTTAGGGGCTCATGGGAGCCCTTTAACAGAAATCTACGATGGATCGCACACCACTAGCCTCTCCGCCGGATCGCCCCATAGCACTCTGGTATATGAAGTGCGTGTAGATTGAAGAGTTGAAACAAAGTTCATGAGTGGTTCACCAAAGTTGGTGCAAGTAAGTACTTGTAGTTCCCAAGATCTCTAGACCCGAGACATGGCCCGGGTTTCGGGATGGTTTCTCTCATCAGTAGAGAAAGGATTTGGGGTGGATGAGAAGGCCGCCAATTAACCGCCACAGGCCTCGATGCCTCTCCGGCGCGCAGGTGCGTCTCCAAAAGCTCATCAGCTTAGGGGCGCATGGGAGCCTTTTTAACAGAAATCTACGATGGAGCACACACTGCTAGCCTCTCCTCCGGATCGCCCCTGAGCACTCTGGTATATGAAGTGCGTGTAGATTGAAGAGTTGAAACAAAGTTCATGAGTGGTTCACCAAAGTTGGTGAAAGTAAGTACTTGTAGTTCCCAAGATCTCTAGACCCGAGACATGGCCCGGGTTTCGGGATGATTTCCCTCATCAGTAAAGAAAGGATTTGGGGTGGATGAGAAGGCCATCAAGTAACCGTCACAGGCCTCAATGCATCTCCAGCATGCAGGTGTGTCTCCAAAAGCTTGTCAGCTTAGGGGCTCATGGGAGCCCGTTAACAGAAATCTACGATGGATCGCACACCACTAGCCTCTCCGCCGGATCACCCCATAGCACTCTGGTATATGAAGTGCGTGTAGATTGAAGAATTGAAACAAAGTTCATGAGTGGTTCACCAAAGTTGGTGCAAGTAAGTACTTGTAGTTCCCAAGATCTCTAGACCCGAGACATGGCCCGGGTTTCGGGATGGTTTCTCTCATCAGTAGAGAAAGGATTTGGGGTGGATGAGAAGGCCGCCAATTAACCGTCACAGGCCTCGATGCCTCTCCGGCGTGCAGGAGCGTCTCCAAAAGCTCATCAGCTTAGGGGCGCATGGGAGCCCTTTAACAGA
This sequence comes from Lissotriton vulgaris, assembly GCF_964263255.1. NCBI lineage: Eukaryota > Metazoa > Chordata > Amphibia > Caudata > Salamandridae > Lissotriton > Lissotriton vulgaris. The sequence goes on from NC_141691.1 coordinate 720,796,184, forward strand.
AATCTACGATGAATCGCACACTGCTAGCCTCTCCTCCGGATCGCCCCTGAGCACTCTGGTATATGAAGTGCATGTAGATTGAAGAGTTGAAACAAAGCTCATGAGTTGTTCACCAAAGTTGGTGAAAGTAAGTACTTGTAGTTCCCAAGATCTCTAGACCCGAGACATGGCCTGGGTTTCGGGATGATTTCCCGCATCAGTAGAGAAAGGATTTGGGGTGGATGAGAAGGCCGTCAAGTAACCGTCACAGGCCTCGATGCCTCTCCAGCATGCAGGTGCGTCTCCAAAAGCTTGTCAGCTTAGGGGCTCATGGGAGCCCTTTAACAGAAATCTACAATGGATGACACACCGCTAGCCTCTCCTCGGGATCGCCCCTGAGCACTCTGGTATATGAAGTGCGTGTAGATTGGAGAGTTGAAAAAAAGTTCATGAGTCGTTCACCAAAGTTGGTGCAAGTAAGTACTTGTAGTTCCCAAGATCTCTAGACCCGAGACATGGACCGGGTTTCAGGATGGTTTCCCTCATCAGTAGATAAAGGATTTGGGGTGGATGAGGAGGCAGCCAAGTAACCGTCACAGGCCTCAATGCCTCTCCGGCGCACAGGTGTGTCTCCAAAAGCTCGTCAGCTTAGGTGCTCATAGGAGCCCTTTAACAGAAATCTACGATGGATCGCACACCGCTAGTCTCTCCTCCGGATCGCCCCTGAGCACTCTGGTATATGAAGTGCGTGTAGATTGAAGAGTTGAAACAAAGTTCATGAGTGGTTCACCAAAGTTGGTGCAAGTAAGTACTTGTAGTTCCCAAGATCTCTAGACCCGAGACATGGCCCGGGTTTCGGGATGGTTTCCCTCATCAGTAGAGAAAGGATTTGGGGTGGATGAGAAGGCCGACAAGTAACCGTCACAGGCCTCGATGCCTCTCCGGCGCGCAGGTGCGTCTCCAAAAGCTCATCAGCTTAGGGGCTCATGGGAGCCCTTTAACAGAAATCTACGATGGATCGCAAACCGCTAGTCTCTCCTCCGGATCGCCCCTGAGCACTCTGGTATATGAAGTGCGTGTAGATTGAAGACTTGAAACAAAGTTTCCCTTATCAGTAGAGAAAGGATTTGGGGTGGATGAGAAGGCTGCCATGAGGGAAGATATCCCGAAACCCGGGCCATTTCCCGGGTCTAGAGATCGGGGTAATAACAAGTATCTACTTGCACCTACATAGGTGAACCACTTACGAACTTTCAGTAATTCTTCGGACTTCAGGTACTTCACATACCAGAGTGCTTAGGGGTGACCCGGAGGAGGGGCTAGCGGTGTGCGGTCCATTGCTGCTTTTTTCTACATAAGGGCTCCCATGAGCCTCCCAAGCTGACGAGCTTCTGGACGACGCACCTGCGTGCTGGGCAACAAGGCCCGCGATGGTTCCGAGGCGGCCTTCTCTATAACCCCTATTGACTTTCTCTACTGATGAGGGAAGATATCCCGAAACCCGGGCCATGTCCCGGGTCTAGAGATCGGGGTAATAACAGGTATCTACTTGCACCTACATAGGTGAACCACTTACGAACTTTCAGTAATTCTTCGGACTTCAGGCACTTCACATACCAGAGTGCTTAGGGGCGACCCAGAGGAGCGGCTAGTGGTGTGCGGTGTATTGCTGTTTTTTCTACATAAGGGCTCCCATGAGCCTCCCGAGCTGTCGAGCTTCTGGACGACGCACCTGCGTGCTGGGCAACAAGGCCCGTGACGGTTACGAGGCGGCCTTCTCTTCCAGCCCTATTGACTTTCTCTACTGATGAGGGAAGATATCCCGAAACCCGGGCCATGTCCCGGGTCTAGAGATCGGGGTAATAACAAGTATCTACTTGCACCTACATAGGTGAACCACTTACCAACTTTCAGTAATTCTTTGAACTTCAGGCACTTCACATACCAGAGTGCTTAGGGGCGACCCGGAGGAAGGGCTAGCGCTGTGCGGTCCATTGCTGTTTTTTCTACATAAGGGCTCCCATGAGCCTCCCAAGCTGACGAGCTTCTGGACGATGCACCTGCGTCCTGGGCAACAAGGCCCATGACGGTTACAAGGCGGGCTTCTCTTCCACCCCTATTGACTTTCTCTACTGATGAGGGAAGATATCCCGAAACCCGGGCCTTGTCCCGGGTCTAGAGATCGGGTTAATAACAAGTATCTACTTGCACCTACATAGGTGAACCACTTACGAACTTTCAGTAATTCTTCGGACTTCAGGCACTTCACATACCAGAGTGCTTAGGGGCGACCCAGAGGAGGGGTTAGCGGTGTGCGGTCCATTGCTGTTTTTTTTACATAAGGGCTCCCATGAGCCTCCCAAGCTGACGAGCTTCTGGACGACGCACCTGCGTGCTGGGCAACAAGGCCTGTGACGGTTACGAGGCGGCCTTCTCTTCCACCCCTATTGACTTTCTCTACTGATGAGGGAAGATATCCCGAAACCCGGGCCATGTCCCAGGTCTAGAGATTGGGGTAATAACAAGTATCTACTTGCACCTACATAGGTGAACCACTTACGAAATTTCAGTAATTCTTCGGACTTCAGGCACTTCACATACCAGAGTGCTTAGGGGTGGCCCAGAAGAGGGGCTAGTGGTGTGCGGTCCATTGCTGTTTTTTCATGATGAGAAAGTGTCCTGCACACATCAAAGGGCAGAGAGAGCGAAAGAGAGAGAGAGAAGAAGAGGCGGGGAGGGAGAGAGAAAGAGAGAGAAGAAGAGAGGGGGAGAGAGAGAAAAGAAGAGAGGGGGAGAGAGAGAGATGACCCTGTGCACCCAGGCCACACTGCTCACCTGCTGCCACATGTGTGTCTCAAACCATTTGCCGGTACGTATAGCAGCCCACCAGGTACCACATTTGAGACAGCGCCATCATCTGAAACAGAGTCCAGAGACATGACCGCCACAGTACACACATTTGCACAAGACAACATTGCCCACCCACCCATGCACACCAAGGCAGAGGCATCCCAGTCCCTCCCGCCGCCCTTCGGGCATGCCCGCACATGCACACCCGGGCCACACTGCTCACCTTCCACCACCGGCGTGTAGACTGCAGGTCCCACCACGTGCCGCTGCAAGCCACAATGCTGGGTCCCGCAGACATGGCACCCTCCGCACCATGTATCCACCCAGCGCTGGCCACCAGGTAACATGTATGGTGCTTGGACTATATTACACCATGGCATGGTATGAACCAGGGCACCCAGCATCATCTCAGCCTTCATTGCCGCTCAGCCCAATCGGGGCCGCTAACTCTGTGATCCCGGAAGCGAGGCCACATTGCGGTAGGCCCGTGCAGAACGCTGGCACAGCCTACACTGCAGTACAGCAAGGCACACAAATCCTGGGCAGTCCGGACCACCAGGAGGGGCCATCATCGCAGGCTGCATACCTACTCAGCAGCTCAAGGTGCCAATGACTCAGTGCACCCTAAGACACCGTCCAGTAGCAGAGGGCCTGTTCTGGCCGCAATGCAGCGTCTGCCACAAACCCTGTCCAACCCCAGTCAGCATCCCGATGCAGGGTGCCTGTGCAGGCTGCAATGCAGGGACTGCCACAAACCCTGTCCAACCCCAATCAGTGTCCCATGGCGGGTTGCCTGTGAGGCCACAACACAGTGACTGCCACAAACCCTGAGCAAACCCAGTCAGCGCCAAGTGGTGGCAGGCCCGCGCCAGCCTCAAGGCCTCGGGTCTGCCATCCATTCACCACCCACAGAGCGGTATGTGACGTCATCGGCCCCTTAAATTTGCTGGGTCACATGGCCTGTGATGCCTGTGCCGGATGGGTGTGGTGTGCGTGCAAACCTGCATCAGGGAGTGGCTGTAACATGCTGACAACTAGACCAGTGACCTGCACACCCCCAGCGAGTACGTCTGCGACTGGTAGCAACGAGGCCCCCCCTGGGAGAGTGAGTGGAGTCGGCTGGCCTGCCATACGTCAAAACAGGGCAGGGCTTACAAGAATGACTCGTGGGCACTGGGCGTTGTTCAGTCCATGTCTGGACAAGAAAGTGGCTGCTGCGTGTGTCCCTGTTGTGGTGTCCATGAGACCCATGACACAAATTGCCATGTTGCACCCTCTGACTGCCATCCCACAGGATGTGCATCATTGACGCAAGTGAAATCACTGTCCCTACATTCATCCACACATGCAAATACAGAAAGACATGACACAGCAGTGCGCCACTGGATGTTTATTGCACATCCAGTGCAGTTGTGCAGCTGGAGCAGTACAGGGCAATGCCGAGCATGCTACATAATATGGGCCCGTGGAGGGCCAGCCAGAGTCCATCCGTGGATGACAAGTACTGAAGAAGAAGAGGGGTGCAGTCCGCAGTCTGGTCCCCATGTCATTGGTCATCAAACAGGATGTGGCGGTCCATGTCGCTGTCTAAGGTGAGTGCATCTGAGTGAATCGTGGGTCAGTGGAAGGTCATGAGGCCACGTGCGGGACTAACCACAAACAGGCCAGGTGGCAGAATTGAATGCTACTGAGCCCTTCTGATCACAGGCACATCCAATTCCTCATCCCTGGATATGTGCCTTGCCCCACCTGGGGGTGTTGCTGTGCCAGCTGCGACACTGTGTGGGACTGACATCTCAGGTGCCAGAGGTGGTCTATCTGCCACACTGTGAGGCACTGACACCTCAGGTGCCGGTGGTGGTCTATCTGCCACACTGTGTGCATCTGACATATCAGGTGCCGGAGTGGATAGGCCTGCTGCACAGGGAGGCAGAGCCACACCAGGGTGCGGAGATGTGGATGGTGTGGGGGCAGCAGCATTCAACATCACCATGCCTTGTGGCAGCAATGCCATGATGAGAATCTGCCGGGCATGGTAGATCCCAGATACATTCTGCTGATGTGCAGCGGAGGCTGCCCTCCTTTCTACCTCCATCCGCACCATGTCCTCCATGAACCACTCTGAATGGGCAGGTGTTCTTCTATCCACGTCAAGACTCCAGCGATGTCAGTCAGGGCTCATTGGAGACCATGTAGTGGGGCTACACACACAAGGAAGGCGGCAGGTTTAGTTGCAATGTTGCCAAAGCCCAACCCCACCTGCTCTGCGGTGCAACTCTGGCACTCCAGCACAGGGTGTTGGAAGCACATGTGTTGTTCATGGGGTTTTTGGGGGTGCCGGGCTGTCGGTGCCTCCTGCTGGGTGGTTTGGGTGAGGGTAGGGTCTCCTCGATGCAGCTGGCCTGCCCTGATCCTGGAGGTGAGTTGCGGATGAGGTCAATGATGTCTTGGATGGCTTGGGTTTTGATTCTGGTGTTGTCCTCCTCGTCATCAGTGAAGAGTGGCTGGGACTGGGAGCATCAGTGAAGAGTGGCTGGGACTGGGTGCATTGCGCATTGTGACAGTCTCTAGATCTGGGCGGGGTCCCAGAGTAATTGTGGGTGTGCACTGTGCTTTGCATGATTGCACATGTGTGCCATTGGGGACCTCTCCACCCGTCCTCCCGGTACCTGGTGGCCACTCACCCCGTGGCAGTTGTGTTGTGTCCACTCGAGCAGTGTCCGATCCCCCGACTCCAGCCACAGTCTCCACACTAATGGCTGTCGACACCAGCTTCTCCATGTCATCCAGCTCGAGCTGTGGCTCTGATCCCCCACCTCCAGTCTGCGTTGCTGCCTTTTGGTTGGCGGAGAGTTTCTCCTTGGTCCGCCGCTTGATGTAATTCCATCGCCGATTGACCTCGTCCATTGTCTTCTTGTGCTCCCTGACAGCATTCACCTTGTCCCGCCATATCCCATTTTTGGTGCCCAATGACACCTTGGAGGTGACAATCAGTTGTTGATGGTGCTCCATCACCTCTGTGACTTTGATCCTGTTGGCCTGCGGACTGTACTCCGTCTTCCTCTTCTTCTTGTCCTTGCCCTTGCCTGTCCCCGAGGTCCCAGGCTGGTCGTCCAGGGTGCTTGTGGGGTTAAGCTTGTCCTCTGCGCCTGCTCCGGCTGCTGCTTTGGTGTTGGTAAGTTTGTGTTTTTGTGTGTTTTTTCTACTTGTATGATGATTTTTCGCACCTGCCAGGTGTGTGTTACCGGCCTGGCACTGCTTATCGATGGTTTTCTCATTGCGCTTGGGCCCATCGCAGGTTTTTTGGTGTTTTGTTTTTGTGGCCATTGAGGGGGTTGTATCGCGGACATTGGCCGCAGTTTCGGCAGACTATCTCATGCTACCGCCGTGCTGTGAATTCCACGTTCTCACGGGGTTATTTTCCTGCGATGGGTTGCGATGTTCAAAGTTGCGTTACGCTACTCTTGCGGTAGTTATCACACGTTCTTGTGAATATACCCCAATGTGTGCTATTTACCGCACATGATAGAACCCAACACCGCAATGCTAGATTTCATCCTGCACAGTAAATTTAGCATTATCCTCTGTGCCACTTATAATGAGTGACTTACCACTGAAAGGTCATATTGTATTGTTAACATTCTGTGCAATGGATTGTAATTTTCGTTGTTTTGTGATCAAGCCTGTGTTATTAATCTGAATAATTATAGTGACTACTAACATCAGTGTTGAACTCTTTGACTAACATTAAAGCAAGTTTCATATTTGACACGATAACTGAAAAGAGTTATTTTTGATTGAGTTTTAGCATACGTCGTTGCTATTTTAGAGATCAATGGATTTTAAACATTAGTAGCCCTGCACTTCTCACCCCAAATGGAAGAAAATCCCATTGGAATCTATTTTACATCACATTTAAAATTCTCAAAATATATGTATATTTAGACTATTTTAATGCACAAAAAATACTTTATTTGGCTCAAGGACGTAAAAGCAAAATACAGACAAATTAAATAAGTCATATATATATTCAATACAAGAGAATAAGACATGGAACTACAGCTTTACAGAGGACCCCTAACACTTTCTTATGATAAGTGCAGTCTTGCTAATTTCTGTAAGTATACCAAAGCAGCATGGGCATGTCTAATTTTTATGGTGTACAGATGAGGAATAAAAGAACGCCTGCGCGGAACAATATATATTGTGCAAAATAACATAAAGTGGCTCGAACTTTGAGGTTGGGGTTGATCACAATGACAAATAGAGAGCAAATCAAGGCAACTTGCCTGGATCGAAAAAACAATAAAAAATGCACATTATTCAGTCTAAAAAAGAGCAAGAATAAATCTGTATTCAAAAAGGATAAACATCAGATACGGTTCGAGCCCTGCAGAAACACATAGGGCCAAATGCGCAACAACTTTTCGCAATGATTCTGCCTTTTAGGTACGCATCCTAGCCTTTTTATGTTAAAAATGTGATTTTCAATAGTAGCTTTAGAGACTATTTCTAAGACCTCTGGGTTATCATAATACTGGGGTGAACACACATGTCAGAGAAAATGTGTTTCAGATATGAGAACCAATGAATTTGAAATACATTATCAACGTCCCGGCAATCAGCCAAAAGGGTTTTTGACAATCCTGACTCTGGTAGATGCCAGACAGCAAGAGTGGCAACACTGGGGTAGTCTACACCCTATGGACCCTCAGCGCCTTAGGGGACTTCATTCTCCATCTTCCAAAGTGCAAAAAGGTGCATTTGCAGTGTGCTGACTGTGAGGGGGCGGGGCCTCTCCTGATGTGTGCTTTAAAGCACTTTAGCAAGCCCATTGCCAGGGACAGCAAGAGTGGCAGCACTGGGGTAGTCTACCCCTACGGACCCTCAAAGCCTTAGGGAACTCCATCACCCATCTTTCACTCGTCTTCCGGCACCTATGTTGGTGCATTGGAGTGATTCTGCTGCGGAGTGAACTTGGTGTAGGCTAGCTGTCACCCTGCTTGGAGTTTCTCTGGACCCCTGATAGGCGGCTGCAAAATTCTACCGTCTGGGACTGGGCACATACACACCATCTTTGCTGCTATTTGTTGCTACATCTTACAGGGACTGCTCATGATCATGCACAGCTTTAACACCTGTGAACTTGGAGTTGGGAGTAGGCTCTGTTCAGCCCAGTTGGGTAGCTGGGCATCCCTGGGGCTACATTAGCTTTTAGGCTTTTTTCTTAAGAGGAGTTATATAGTAGAAGTGGTGTTACTATGGGGAAGAGAAGAGCTCCGGTACCTAAACCTTCCAACCCCGCATCGTGCACCCAGAGTCTCCACAATAGAGGGCTTTCTAACACAAGTAGTCTCTGTGGTTCTAAAGAAATTGAATTGTCAGACAGAGGTTTATCACTGCCAAGGGACAGCTCTCCCCCAATTTCTAGCTGCTACCCTTCGCCCATCCTTTTCTGGGTTGATTTAGTAGGGACACAGGGGCTGAGTCTCTCATGTGCATCGTAGGGGATTGGGATGGGCTTCCTGAGGATAGAGGCTGGCCACAATGGGGGCTATGGGTCTATGGACGCGGTGATTGTCTTTTCCTGCCCCATTAGCCCCATTGGCCCTAGCTGTAGGAGAAGGAAGCAAGGTGGAGTGGTGGGCCTGAGTTGGGATGCTCTGGTTGAACCCAACTCCTCTTGCTTCATTGGGGGAGACCTCTTCTCCGCAGGCTTGCTTCCCAAGTTTCAGGCGGTACGGACCTTGATGCTTCACCTAATTTTGTCGAGACTTGATGTCATCGAGACTAGAGATACCAAAATGTTGGCTTGTCTTGACCCTGGGAGGACTTTGCAAGCAGGGACAGAGTCTGCCTCTAAGTTAGCTCCCCCGTGGACCTCATCCTCGAGGATACTACCCATAATACCAGAGGGTGTAGATGTGTAACAATTATCAAGATATGTGCCACTGAGTCCCCCAGAGGCTCTAAAGATGTTTATGTGGTTCCCCAGACCCAAAGGTCCCATGGGGAGGCATGTTCTTTTCAAGGCTCAGTTTCCCCTTAACTAGTGCCCAATTAGGATGTACTCTATTTGCCCCCTGAGGCAACCCCATACATCACGGTCCTGAGGAATGTCCCTTCCCACTTTAGCTCAGCTCCTGAATATTTTAAAGTGGTGCATTGGTTTCCCCAGGCACCTCCATGTTGGCATGAGTATCTCCACGTGTATTATTATGGCTCGCAGAGTTAACAGGGTGGGTGGGGACAGCAAAAAATCAGCAGGGGATTGTATGGTGGTTAACTTTCATAGTCCCTTGGCTCTGTCACACATTTTGGATGCCTCCTGTATATACAGGCTTTTTGAACCACATGCAATAGTAGTTCTTCCTCTGGGGTTCTTCTACAAACCTGGGGTGGCAGAACCAGGGGTCACAAGGGAGGTCTTGTTTGCCAATCTGACAGCCTTTACCTTTGAACCTCTCAAATCATTTTGCCCCTTTGGGCAATTTGGAGCAGTGTGACTGACTGGAAGCCAAGGATTGACCCCCCTCTTTTTCCCTGTCCCCCATGTCTTTTTGTAGCTCCCCCCATGCCCCATCAATCTCCCACCTCTCCTGTGCCTCCTTGAGTGGTACCCGTGGAGGATTCCAATGTATGATTTGCATATGGCCATGTCTGAACTGGGGTGGCAGAGTGGGCTAAAGAACGGTGATGGATTAAACCCAGACCTGTTGACTGGGTGTGAGTGTTTGATTGGTTCAGATGCTCCATCCATAACCACCCCCTTTTGTACTGCTTTCTTACAATGAGGACAGCATTGTCCGCATTTAGGAGGCATGGATGGTTTGCACCCCAATATGAGGTATTTCCCTGCCACAAATTGTTAAATAATCATCCAAATTTTTAATATAAAGTAAAAAAAAGAATAGAGACAAAACACACCCCTGCCTGACCCCCCACAAAGATTTGATGAGTGAGGTACAATCTTCATCTTGGTAGTAACTGTACTTCACAAAGGTGTCCAGGTGCAAGCGATTAAGAAGATCAACCAGAGCTTGTTCAACCTCCAGAGCAGTTCCAATAATTTGGCATGGTTTAAATGCATCCACATTGGCCTTAAAAATATCGGCCAGGCCCTATCAGGTCCAGAGGTTTTCTGGAGGCAGTCTTGTTAATGGAATCCAATACCTCACTAATACTGCGTGACTGACTAAAAGCTCTGGCACATACCATATCCACAACAATAAAACACCTTCATCCAACGATGCATTTCCCTCTGCAGTGTGAAACAATGTTCTAGAATAGTCCTCCCAGGTATCCGCAGTAATGTGACATACAAATTGGCCTTCCTCACAATTTGAAAAAAACTGCATGTTCCCAACTTCCTAAAAGCTCCTACTATCATTTGCATTGCCATGCCTCTATCAAATCAGCCCAAGCCTTACTAGCTTCAATGGCTATTTTATATGCATGGCGAGCTCTCCTTGCATCAATACCACACCTAGAGGAGGTTTTCAAAGCTTTTATATGGGAATAATGGCCTGCTGAGCATGCCTTGTCAAACCACCTACAAGGATGATAAGTCTTTACTCTCTTTTTTGTTACCAGCATCCCCGTGATACTCTGATGTAGTAAGGAGAAACCGTCCAATATAGTACTCGCTACCTTATATGCGACACGCAGGCTCCAAAGGCAAGTGCATTGCCTACAATCAGTTTACTCCAAAAACAGTCTGGGTCTACATGGTCCCAGCTGGTTGACTTAACATTATTACCTGAGAACATGATGGATGTATTCGAGAGGTGGGTCGCAAGTCATAACAAGATCAAAATCCATAACTATACACAATGCATTATGGTCACTGGAACAATGTGAAATTACCTTGAAATCTATAAACACAGGCATCAAGCCTCTAGATATTCAAATAATTATGCTAGCAGATACATAGTCTTTACATGTGGGTACTGCTTGGGTAGTATAAGAATCAATTTCTTGCACAATTATCAAATTGTATTTTAAAAGTATATTGTTGAGTGCATCACCGTGAGTGGAGTGATTAAAGTGTAATAACTCCTTCTGGCTCAAGTTTGTCAGACCACAAAACCTTTGATCAGAGAAATTACATGACGTGATATTAAAGTTGTCCACCCATATACTGCATATTTGAGAGCCAAGAGATTCCACAAACTTAGTTAAAGAATCACCAAGTCAGTCCACAACCTCTGTGTGTCTAGTGTCAAAGATATTACAGCAGGAATTAATCAATAAAAAAATCACAATGATTAGAGCATACGCAGTGCAACGCTTGGTACAATGGAGTACTTTTAATGACTTTAACCCTTGTGGCAGTTAATTTCACTGAAATAAGCACTGCCAACCCACCTTGTGCTCTCCCTGCAGGCGACCGTAGAGTTGGTGAGCAGGAAGATGCAAAACCATCAATTGCAACATTTTCCAGCGTCCACGTTTCCTGACAGCACACTGTGTCATAACCCATAATGTAATTTAACCAGTCCGTACTGGATAACTTTGATCTAGCACTGGCAATATTCCAGAATAGAATTTTGAGACCTCCACATTTGTTATCCTCCCTTGGAGTATTGGAATCAGCACTACATATGGATCCCCCCACCCCCCCAGTAAGTTATGCTGTGACCTATTTTAAAGTTCATAAATCAATCAATATCTGTAATACCGACCAGAGGAGAAAAACTATTCACATTAGAAACATTGTAATAAATTGCTCTATGTGCCCTGGATAAAGTTTCAAGTGCGGAGGACAAAGTGAGCATGGATTCTCCCAGGCAATGAGATAAAATAATCCAGATGACATAACTTTTGACAATTGCTGGGTTCCTGAAATTAATCACTACAAAGTCACGTTTGCCTTTCATCTACTGAAACCCACCCAGCCCACCATTCACGCTAAGATCATCTCACCCAATAAGTCCTCATCACATCTGTTTTCAAGGTAGAGGTGTGGAGGGCAGACTCTAGCACAATAACATAAGGGCTATATTCAGGAGGAAGCTGCAATGTTGTAACCTCCCTAGATCTAATGATAACGCCATTCATTAAATGGGGCTCCCATAGTATACTGAGTCTCAATGGGACCCCCCTGTGAGCTAACTGGTAGAGATGGTGGAGATAAACAAGCATCATTTGTATTATTAGAATTGGATAAATCAGGAGTTGAGCTTCTACTGGCAAATTATGGATGACAGGAGCTAAAGACTGATTCTGTCTGGTAATATTAGAGGATTCCTGAGTCAGTGATATGTGTCTCTCTGCTAGCTTAATTTCCTTTGAGATTACCCCTATAGCTGTCTTCAGAAAGCATTCACAGAGTACGTCAGAGCTCTTCGCACCTTCCCTTAAGTTCGTGAACAAAACAAAACGAAAGGCTTAATCGATCCACACATGAGGTATTTTTACATTGTGAATATAAACATGACATAAAGAGCTTTGTAATTTTGTACATGAAGGTATTGTTAAACTTCTATATAGCTAATGTATTGTTTAAATTATGAATTCCCTGAAAAATGCTATGCATTTTTTGCTATTGTTCCAATACCATGAAAAAACATAAGTGGTTTTAACATAATAGTGAAAACTTTACAACAGATGCCACACACACTTACTTAATAAAATCTCAGTGAACAGTGGGAACTCATATGGCAGCAAGTTTTTACACTTTATCAGGGAGAGGAGGAAAGTAGCATATCTACATGCTCAGACTGATCACGTTGTTAGTTTGATGGGAAGGGAAAATGTGTTTACAGTAAACTTAATACAAATATAAATATCCAAATGAAATGTGCTTATATTTCATGAAGCAAAGGCGGCGCAGAAGAATACATTCCCATTTCTAAATAGAAGTGGGACACCAGATAGTATATTACATCAACCTCTCATATAACAGCAAGAGCTCATGGGAGAAGAGGCTCCTTTGCAGATACTGATGTACTGCTTTGTTTAAAGACCACTTTACACAGACTGAAAGCAACGAGGCTGAAATCATATTTTATGCAGAATCCCACAAGGAAAGCTTCTGGTGATTTGAAACATGCTTGGCTTGCCTCTGGCATACATTTCTAGATTAGTGTCATATATGTGTCAATGTAAAACAGCACAAGCTATTTGTTTGCGCGTCCTTATTACTCTCTTTACTTTATTCCATATCCCATTTGACATTAAATCTCTGGTTATGACGCACCTCACTGGGTTTAGATTTCCCTGTCAAATGTACGTGCATAAACAGCAGAAATAAAACACCAAATGTAAAGAGGCGTTGCTTGAGTCAGCGCACAATAAATGGAAGATCAGGACGTGTAAGTGTGGTTTCCCAAATGGGATGTAGCGTAGCTATTGGGAATGGTAAAACATAACTAGATTTTGTAAGCACTGATTAAAGTTAAATGATGCTTACTGCATGTGCATGGAGGTAAGAGAATATGAGAGTGGTATACCGCCAATCATGGCTTTTATTACTCTGCTTGACATTTGACATTGGTACATAGCTATGTAAAAGTGGGTGTAACTTGCGAAGGGAGACTTAATAAAAGGGCATTATACATCATACAGTGCCTATTGGTATAGCTACTGTAAATTGTACTTAATACACTGTTAGATTCCTAGATCCTGAATAGTGGTATTCAATGAACACAGAATGGACCTTGGGTAAACTCCCATCAAATCCTTGGCTAGGTTCCTTCATTCTCCTTCATCCATCGGCTTGAGACCTTGGCAATCGCATCTTGACTCACCACAGAATATCTTTAGTCTCACTGTCATACAAACGACTGTTTTGATTATATACTTTCTCTTCCAGAGCGTCAACAAGCATGCATAAGGAACTATAATTACTCTCAAAAGTATACTTGAGCATCACCATTTCTGTTGCAGTCAATTATTTTTTTGTTTAATATTTTTCTATGGTACCACTCTACCAAGTCGTATTAATTATGTTTACATAGAACATATGAGAATGAATGAAAATATATGTTTACAGATAATGCACCATGACTAGATGGGTTAGTATATAATGATAATTACTAGGAGAAAATGTGGAAGTACATTTAAACAAAGAGAAAAGGGAGAACATTTTTGCTGAGATGGAAAACGGGTAAAAATGTCCCCTCCTCAAGACCCAATATCAAGCTGTGATTTAGAGAGGTTAGCTGTTACACTGGATATTCTTGGTGTGGTATTCCCCTAAACATTTTGCCTTCACTCCCTGATTTTGTGCTGAAATCATTTTTGTTGGCATTAGGACTATGTGCACCTTTCCCCTGCTAACCAGTGATAAACTGCCTGTGTTCTCTCCTTTAAACATGGTAAAATTGGACTACACCTAACTGGCATATTTCATTACTTTTAAGTCCCTAGTAAATGGTCCCACATGTAACCAGGGCTTGTATATTAAATTCTAGAAGTGGACAGCAGTACTAATTGTGCCACCCCATAAAGTATCCTTTCCAAACATGTTTTAGACATCCCACTGCCACCCATAGACCTAAGCACAGGGTACGTAATAATTAAAAATATCAAAGGTCCTTTTAGTTATCATTTAGTAAATTATTGAAACCTAATCGGGGATTTTCAGTTAATCCAATCAAATAAACAATACATGTTCAAAGCAGTTTCAAGAGAACTGAATACAATACAATAATTTGTCATATATGGAGTTATAATGGAACAACAACTCAAACTTAAAATATGCACAAAATAATGTACACCAAACAGTAATAGTTCTATATGAATCAAAGGGATACCATGGTGCAAGTTGGTGTAGTGATAAAGACAATAACCTTATATTAGAAAATGAGATGGTCAGCAGAAGGGCTAATACATCAAGAAATGAGTCATCACAATAAATTAATCATGTCATTTGATCAAACATTTATAATTGGCCGTCATATTACCAGACTGTTTTTGCACCCACTAAAGTCGCCGACATTTCAACCCATAGACACATTTGGAAAGGTTATCATCAGGATGAAAATTACTTTAAGAGCTTAGGGTAGATCCCAAGTCACTTTTGGAAAAATGTCTGGAGGGAAGGATTGTCAAAGTCCTGAATTTGGACCAGCATACACACAGTCTGGACAGGCTGGATTCAGGAATTTGACGACACACAGTAGATGAGTGAATCCCACTGACAGTGCATCCCCATTGGAATCCAAGCCAAATGTTTGGAAATTTGTAAATCTTTTGCCCAAAGTTTGTGAGGCCTTTCTAGGAGTGTCCAGCTGCCATGGCCTGTCAATGGTTTCCCCAACAAGGATGTGTATTGGACCCAGACAGTGAACAAAGGGACCTGGGTGTAGATAAGAGAGGATCGTTCTGGCAGGGTGGCTGGGGAGGAGCTGTACACTGCCCTGGATATATTTTGAAATACCTTACAGACAGCATACACAAACGAACCTAGCACCAGGCCTGCCACTGTATTTGTCCCCCTAGAAAGTTTGGAGCCAGGTCTAGGGGAAGGAAAAGAACTCACCAAATCCAACTTTGGGGTTAGATCAGTGAATTCTCCCACCCGAAAGCTGGTACCAATATAAAAAGTAAATCTTCAGATACATTCATCAGAGCAATCCTAGATCTGTAGAAGATTTGGAAGAAGGACTGCCCTGCTGCCAGAAGGTCTGCACTGAGATGAAAGACTGGACCTGCTTGACATTATCTTAGTCTACCCAGAGTGACTCCAAGGGTTAGATGGCCGACCTCCGGTGTGAGCTTCTGGGACACAACAAGCTTCCAGAGGTCTTCTTGTAACTGCCTAGTTGACTAGTGCCAACTGGACCTGCCTCTGTCCTGCAGCTGGCCTCTGCTGCAGCAAGTCCTGATCCCCAAGAGATACATCCCTGGTCCTGGACCCTTGGTTGGCATCAGTGAGAGCTCCTCCACAAGAAGAAGGTGGAAATCCGGAAGTTTGGGCTCTTTGTGACCACAAACAGACCTATTGGCTCCAAAACTCTGCTGCTTGCAGTAACCTCTATTGTGAATCTTTGGTGGGACCTGCTCTTCAGGTCAACAGTAACAGCCAAGCAACTGTCTGTGATGACTAGCAACACAAGACCTGCACTTCACGCTACAGCAGCGACAGCCCAGTGCTACAATCAATGCAAAGCTCCAGCAACGACCATCCTTAATTATCCCTCCATGCTAAAACCCTCCTCCTCGAAGTCTCCTTGGACCAGACTTGAGAAGGTAAGTCTTTACCAAGACTAACCTGGTCCATGTATACGGCCTGCACTCCATTGTGGTCATCCTGAACTTATGAATTTCTTCCCATCCAGCATGATCAGATCCCCGTAAGTGGTTCTTGGTGCTATTTACACTAAACTAAACTAAAACTTCAACATTCAATGTCTCCAATAGTACTGACTGGATTCATGGTGTTCTGGTATTATTTCATTTATTAAAATTCAGGAATATTTCAAGTTGGTTTGGGGTTTTTCTTGTGTTGTGTTGTGACTTTATTACATTTTGTGTGATGCATGCATACTTTACACATTACATCAAGCACATCTTAATTTAGCAACATTATACTACTTTCTCTATTCAGAGTCTTTAGTTAGTTGGCTCTGATTTATTGTTCTTCTATCTACTCTGTTACCTCCTCTTCCTAGATACGATTCACTGAATATCGTTGTTAAACATATCGATGTTAAAATATCTAAAAATATATATAGTCCGCAAAAATATTGACTCCCTTACCTACACAGGTAAGTAGAAAAATATTGAATCAAAAATATTGATGTAAAAATGTAGATGTAAAAAATATTGATTTAAATATATATATATAAAAAAATATATAATACATATATTATTATTAATGTTAACAAAATAAATTACATTTAATATACATTTTCACAAAATATAACAAAAAACTTAATTGAAAAAAAAACACACACATAATAATTTATACATATATTAATTTATTTACTGTAAAATATTTAGTAAACTATTATCTTTCATTTATTTGAAAACTTTAAATTTATATAAAAATAAAATATATGTATATAAATAATGTAATTAATAAAAAACATTCTAGAATAAATCATACATTTAACTATGAAAAAATATTTAAACTAATATTGCTCACCACAATCAGTGCAAGAGTAGGGAAAGTGTTGGATAGCAAAATAATACAATTTACTATTCCAACTCCAGTGAGTGCAACAGTAGGGAAAGTGTTAGACTGCGAAATGGTAAAAATTATTCCCACTCCAGTGATTGGATAGCGGAGGGGAAACATTTACTATTCCCACTCCAGTGAGAGCAACAGTAGGGAATGTGTTGGATAGTGGAAGGGAAATCATTATTATTCCCACTCCAAAGAGTGCAACAGTAGAGAAAGTGTTGGATAGAAAAGGGGCAAAAATAACTATTCCCACTCCATTAAGACCAACAGTAGTGAAAGTGTTGGATAGCGGAGGGGTAAAAATTACTATTCCCACTGCACTGAGTGCAAGAGTTGGATAAGTATTGGATAGCAGAGAGGTAAAAATTACTATTCCCACTCCAGTGAGTGCAACAGTAGGGAAAGGGTTGGATAGCGGAGGGGTAAACATTACTATTCCAACTCCAGTGAGTCCAACAGTAGGGAAAGAGTTGGATAGCGGAGGGTTAAAATGTACTATTCCCACTCCAGTGAGAGCAACAATAGGGAAAGTGTTGGATAGCTGAGGGGCAAAAATTACTATTTCCGAACCAAAGAGTGCAACAGTAGGGAAAATGATGGATAGCAGAGTGGAGTTCTTTGAAGGTGAGACAGCTTATTTTAAATTGGATCTGAGCCTCTAATGACAGAATGAGTGTGTCCTTCAGAATTGTGGAGATATGATTGAATCTCTTTTTCTCAGTAATCAGAAATGCTGTAGAATGAATAATTGCTTTGATATGCCTTAGAACATTTTCTAGAATCCCATCAAGATAGTGTTGCCAGCATCATTCTTAGGATGATTAGTGCATGTGCCATTGTCTTCAGTTGCTCTTTAAGAGAGTAAGGACCAGATGTATCAAAGGGTTTTGCCTATTCTGTGTCTATGGGAAAAAGTGTTGATGCATATGGCCCTAAATACTTCATTCTTTTTTATTTGTGTCTATTGAAGATTGCACCATTTTGTTAATGTGTGATGTCAACAGGAGTAAAGTATCAATCTGGAACCCCAGTGATTTCACAGTCACCAAAGTATCAGTGAGAAGCCTTTTCAATTTATGTGGGGATTAGTATGAGTTTTGTTTTCTGAAAATCCAGTTTCAGTTTCAGTTTCAGTTTCAGATAGTTGAATGTCATCAAGTTATTTCATTTTTCCAAACCCCTGTGTAGAGTGACAATGTCTATTATTAATGATAGTTTTAGGTAGAGTTGAATGTAATCTGTGTATTGGTGTAAAACAATACCTGGGTTTTCCAGTAGCAGGGATTTGGGTTCTAAATACAGGTTGATCAGCAATAGGGGTAAAGCAGAGCCTTTTGGGACAGCACATGAAACCTGTTCTGAATACGATTTTTAGTTTCCTAGTGATACAGTGAATTTCTTCATATTACATAATAACTGTATTTAACCAAAAAGTGCAAAGGTATGTGTTAAATAACACATTTATTTGAAGGGAACGTGTAGTAGGTAGTCATACATAGACATTATGAACATATAAGAAATAATAGTGTGCTAAGTTGGCTTAGGTGACAATGCCATATTAATTGCAAAATAACACACTAGCATTAAAAGGCCTGTTTTCCACTTTGAGCTGTGGTTTTGCATGTGATGATTTTATCTTTTGCAGCAGATGCTTTAACTTTCCAGAAACGTTCTGTTAGTTAGTGAATAGGCATTTGTTTTCTATTAGACAACTGATAGTGAGATTCTCACCGGGAGGAGAATAGATGACAGGAAGGATGATTCATGGAAAGAAGTATCTGAACTGTAAAATTTGGACATAGAAACTTTTCAAGGACTTGTGCCTAGGCCCATTGTGAGGAGAGGAGATATTGGAGCATTTACCTATTCCTAAGTGTTTACTGAAATTCAATTGGAATGATATGAATGCAGAAAGAGAAACATGTTACCATCTAGAATATTTTGTGTTTATTTTAGTGCGTGCTTCTAGAGTAGAAGGGAGCTTCTCCTACTGGATTTGATGGAGACTCACATCGAAGCTTCTTAAGATTATACCTCTATTCATGGGAGATGACTTAGCCTATTTTCTAGATTTATTAGATGTCTGCTGATTTATAGCCGAGAAAACATTCCAGCTTGATCTTTCCTTTTGATTAATGTGCAAAAGCATGTGTGATTGTGGCATGCACATTTAACAGAGAAGATGCAAAGGAATCAGATGAGGACAACACATTTTAAATGCTGTTCTCAGTGGCTGATAAGTGGGAAGAAATCAAAAGATTACAGAAGAAGTCTTAGAGGCAGAACAGCAATGATGGATCAGAGCAGGATGTGTTAAAAATGCGAATGACATTTGAGTTTCAGCATATTGAAAACCAGTGTTGCCAGATAGCCTGTTGTTTCCCATGACATGCCATTTCCATGGTGATGAACACATTGGGAAGGACACAATGGTTGTTTAGACAAAACTGGTTTAATCCCTGGTTCAGAAGGATTACCTGATGTGGTACATTCTGTTTCTCATCCGGTTGGAACGGCTACTATCAGTCTGAACCAGGAGAAGTGCCACAATCTTAACCCTGGAGATTGGGTTTTGATGAAGAAGCACTTCAGAGTTCTTGTTTGGAGTCGAGGTGGAATGGTCCCTTCCAGTTGATCCTAATCACCAACACTGCTGTGAAATGTGCTGGGATACCTAATTTGTTTCATGCTTCTCACACCCAGAGAATGAGATGTCCATTTGAAGAAGTGGTGTTCTTTGAGCCAGGTCTGGGGCTTACTGTGTGTATATGTTATGTTATGTTATGTTAATTTCAATTTATATAGCGCCAAATCACTGACAGGTCTCTTAGCGCTTGCTTTGGGAACCCGTCCTGGCTTTCCCTGCGAGATAACCCCTACTGGGCATCCCCAAGGTGAAGACCAGGCATCCCATCGCGGTGGGGCCATAGTGGAGATTAAGAAAGCTATTGCCCAGAGTTGCAGAGTGTAAACCCATGATTCAAGTAGGCACCGAGGTGAGAATTATCGAGTCCGTGGACATTTTGAGCTCAAGACCCTGCCACGTCGGGAATTGAACCCTGATCCCAGGTCTGACCTCTGCATCAGGCTCTGCCTCCTCAAACCAGTGAGCCACACTTCGCCACAACACATCTTCTATATCTTCTATACATCCTGAAGGACCACTGGGGAGGGGTGATGAAGTACAGCAACATTTCTCACCTGTACAAGTTCCTGAAATCTCACAGCTAAGTGGAAATACACACTGAAAGTGGAGTACTGAGAGCTGAAAATAGAGGATCTGTTGTGTTGTACCCAGTGCAATCGAATGATCCTGATAAAGGAACCAGTGTCAGAAGAGAAAGACCCCTGTGGAGATCGGAATGGCCAAATGGTAGGAGTGAATTGAGATCTAATGTATCAGTTGAGAGCATACTATAAACCATCACAGAAGAAACAGAGTCCAGTGGTATAAGTGAGTCAGAAGATGATCAACAGACACCAAGGGGATCCAAAAGGGCAAGTATACTGTGTCACAGGTATTCTAGACCAGAATGTACATACTACAAAGAAAACGTGTCTAATGCAGTAGATCAAAATCCTATGGCCATAGATCAAATCAATTTGAGCCTCCATGATATGCCATACTAACACAGCGTTTGATTTGAAATTCCTGAAACAATATTAAAAATAATACGTGACGAGCACTATTTAGTGAATTCAAAACTGGAAGATCTGCTAAAACAAATGATGAACTGTGTC
The DNA here is from genome assembly GCF_964263255.1 of Lissotriton vulgaris. Classification (NCBI taxonomy): domain Eukaryota; kingdom Metazoa; phylum Chordata; class Amphibia; order Caudata; family Salamandridae; genus Lissotriton; species Lissotriton vulgaris. Next base: position 720,816,888 of record NC_141691.1, read on the forward strand.
TAAATCAAACTATAAGCGACTATGATAAACGATCATGACAATTGTTCTCTGTTATGTTATGTTATGTTATGTTACTGGGATTTTTAAAGCGCTATGTTACCCTGGGGTGACCTGGCGCTATGCGCTACCAACCAATGAAGCATCTAAGAAAATGTGGGCTAACGAACCAGTTCTTATTTTATTTTAAGAAAATAGCCATGTTTTTAGGCCCTTCCTGAATGAAAAAAAGCTCAGTTGAGTTTCTGAGATGGAAAGGCAGGCTATTCCACGCCTTGTTAGTGAAGTGCCAAAAGCTTCTACCTCCCCAGCTAGATTTATTGTAGCGGGGGCAGATCACTTGTTTGGCTTGCGAGGAGCACAGATCTCTCTCAGGAACATACCACTGTATTGAGTTTCTCAGGAAATCGGGACTAATGCCATTGAGAGCCTTAAAAGCTATACACAGGGCCTTGAATTGAATTTGCTGTTTCACGGGGAGCCATTGAGGAGTTCAGAGTCCTGACCTCACCGACAGAAACCTGGGAGTGCCAGTGAGCATCCTGGTTGCTGCATTCTGCATGATCTGGAGTCTGACCAAGTGTCTCTTCTGAATGTTAATGTAGAGGCTATTGCAGTAATCCAGTTGTGACAGAATGAGCGCTGTTATGGCAGTCTTCAGGCTATCTTCTGGGAGTAGGAATTTGATTTTCCTCAAAATTCTAAGAATATGAAAGCAGGATGAGACAGCCCTACTTATTTGAGCCCCGAAGGAGAGTTTTGAGTCGAGAAACACTCTCAGATTTTTTGCCCTTTCCACCGGAATTGGAGGCATGCCCATATCATTAGGCCACCGGTCAGGAGTCCAAAGGTTGGCGGTGTTCCCGAATACAATCACCTCGGTTTTTCCTGCATTGAGTTTAAGGAAGTTGGTGCCATCCAGGCTGCAATCGCCTGCATGCAGTTATGGCATTTGGAACCAGTCTCAGCCTTAGAGCCTTTTTGAATGGACAACACGATTTGTGTGTGGTCAGCATAAGACGTTAACTGGAATCTAAAGGATCTAATCAAAACTGCGAATGGTGCTACATATATATTAAATAATGTAGGACTAAGCGAAGACCCTTGTGATACCCCACAAGAGAGCGAAAAGGGTTTAGAACTGTTTCTACCAAGGTCCACTGTTTGTGTCCTGCAGGTCAAAAATGATTTCACGAGATCCCAGGCCTTGCCTTGGATTACGACCGCTGATAACCGATCCATCAAAACACCATGATGGACCGTATCGAACGCGGCCGTTAAGTCCAGCATGATAAGAATGGCAGCACCTCCCTGATCTAGGGCCTCTCTGATCTCGTCTGTAGAATTAATGAGTGCCAACTCAGTACTATGTTCCGCACGAAAACCAAATTGTGTGGTATCCAGCAGAGAGTTGGTCTGAAGGAACGAGCCGAGTTGGCCTTTCATCTCCTTCTCGATCATCTTACTTGGGAAAGGGAGGCGAGAGATGGGTCTGTAGTTGCTTGGATCAATTGGATCCAAATTGGGTTTCTTGAGTAGGGAAAGAATAGAGGCTGTTTTCCAAAGACTAGGGAATTGACCCATATTAAAAATGGACACAAACAAAGGGGTGAGAACTTCCGCTATAATTTCGGGAACCAGTTTCAGAACCGTAACTGGGCAAGGATCTAGAGGGGAACCTGCTTGAATCTCAGACAATAGATTAATGACTCCCTGTTGATCCAGAGATATAAAATGGTCTAGTCTAGGGGTAGTCCTATTGTCTCCTAAGAGCCCCATTGGCATTGCCTCATTGGTGGCCATCGGAGAGAAAGTAAAAGAAGAAAATATATTTTCGACTTTTAGTAGAAAGCAGGCAGCCAGGGTTTCATATACCTCAGAATTACTTTCACTCATGGGGCTGGCAGCGGTAGTAAGGGTAGAGATAGTTTTCAACAAAGTTTTGGAAGAAGGTCCAGCCTTTCTGATTTTCTCCCCAAAGTAAGGCTTTTTAGTTGCTGAAAGCAGCTTTTTGTAGTTCGAGAGGCTTTGTTTGGATGCTTCTCTGTCCGAGTTATTGTAGTCTCTCCTCCAGACTCTCTCTAACTTTTTGCAGTCTAATTTGCAAGTTTTTAGGTTTTCTGTATACCAGGGGGCAGCTGGCAATATCCGCTTAAGAATACATTGTTTGCCCGGTGCTAGTTTCTTGCAGGCTGAGTCCACCCAGTCCGTGTAGGTAGCTGTAGCTTCTTCCACATTGGGAGGTAGTGCCGGAAGTGAGCCTTTTAAAAGATTTCCCAGTGTGGAATCCTCAATACTTTTCCAAGCTCTTGTGATTGTGACGGCCCTGACAGGGGGTTTATAGTGACAGTGCGGGACTTGTTTGAGTTCAAATATGATCGCTGTGTGATCAGTCCAGGTAAGTGGTACTGCTTTAGTGTAGCTGAGATTGGGGTTGTTGGAAAAAATGCCATCCAGAGTATGTCCAGCAGAATGAGTAGGATCTAGAACCCGCTGATTGAGATCACCTGCACTAAAAATTTGCTGCAGTCTTACATTATCAGTGTCGTACATGTCTTCAAGATGAAAGTTAAAATCACCCATTACCGTGAAGAACTTATTGCACAGTCCTTGCTCCAAAATCGAACCAATAGAGTCTAGAAACGCACCCTTAAGCCCTGGAGGTTGGTAAAGGAGAATAGTATTAAATGTATCATGATCCGATATTTGAATATTGATGGACAAAGCCTCGCTTGCCTGATTGGACGCTTTAACAAAGGAGGATTTGAAAGAATCATGATAGATAACTGCCAATCCACCGCCCCTCTTAACGGGTCTATCCAAGGTATGACATAGGAAGCCAGGTGGAGTAGCTTTGACAAGATCAGGTCCAGAAGCTTCGTCAGACCAAGATTCTGTGATACCGGCTAAAGTGATGTTGTGAACCTCCATAAACAAAGCACATTCCACACTGTGTTTAATTAAGGATCTAGCGTTGAGAAGAAGACATTTTAGTGACTCCTGACCTGTTTGTGTGGTCCTATCATGGATTATTTTACTCTGTGAATTGCTAGGATTCTCACTATTGCCAGATAGAACAAGAAAGCACTTAGGTCAACGTTCAGCCTGTACCTCCCTGATTAATAAGGGAGTAACCCTTGGGCAGCAGGCATTGCCCCCCTCAGGCTCCAGGTCCATAAGCTGTTCACTGGAATAGGATAGTAGACCTGGTAGTGCTGGACCAGGGGGACAGGCCCTGAGCCCGGGCCGAGCGCGGACGGGCGCAGACAGGCTTGCCTTTGGCGCGCCCGCTGCGCGTGTCCGATGCGGTCGCATCTGCATGGGGTTTTATAAAGACAGCTGATGAGAACACTAGAACGCTAACCGCCAAAATGGCGGAGTCCTACCAATGTTCACCCAACACAAGTAAGCACCGGTGTGTACTCGGCGCCCCGTGCCTTTCGAAAGTGTCCAGTGTAAAGCAGAAAGAACAGGTGAGCAAAAAGTATTATTAAAACAGTTTAAAAGCAAAGATAAAAATCGGAATTTAAGTACAGTGTAAATAGCCTAGATTACCAGCCTGGTGAGCATTTAACACAGCTTCAGCACAGGAGGTAGCGCCTAACAAAGAAGAATTCCCTAGGGCCAAGCCCCCAGAAGTAGAGTAGGGATAACACATAGAAGAAGATGGAATAGGACTAGGGATGCCTCACAAAGACTATTGTACATAAGCTGAATGAAATAACTGCAAGCTAATCCTGGAAGATTGTGCTCATTGTGCACATGAAGAAATGTATGCAGATTATGGAGCCTGCCAGCTTCTATATTCTGTTAAAGGTCTGACTATAGACAAACATGTGTCCTTACTAAGGCTAAGTTTAGAATAGTGATTATTCTCACATTAATAATTGTTGGGCTAACATTTATAGGTCTTCTGGTTGGAGTGATTTTACCACAGAAGTAGAAACATTTAGATCTGCATCTCCACATATATCATCTGCACACGCAATATATGAGTAGACAATAAAAACTTAATGTTTAGATGTGTCAAAAGTAGATTTCACAACATATGTTTATTCTACATTAGTTCAGGAATACACCCAAGCTTTAGATGCTAAGAATTGCTATGTTTGCGCACACTTACCTTCTTCAGCCACAGAAGATATGTCATATCACCAAATCCCACTCTAATATGCAATTCCATGTAGTATATTACTTAGTCTATTTTATAGACAGGAACATTTTGTGTATTATTTTTCTAATTATGACATGATTCTTTCTAAAGCTCCCCTTCAGAAAATAATGAATCCTCATCCACAAACTAACGATATAGTAGTTAGATGGTATTTGTTAGGTCCCCTACAGTTATAGACACTGTCAAGGCATATGAAAATAATTTAACCTACTTAATGAGATCATTTGAAAACACATTTATTTTGGCATTAGAAGAAAGAAGAGCTCATAATTTACACAAGGACAAAGATGTTTTAAAGAAGGTTTGGAAGAAAGAGTAGGATGAATGAAAGAAAACAATTATACATCCGAATTAAAGTTAGATAGACCTCAGGAAGGGAAACTATATGCTTACAAGAGGATAAAACTGTTTAGAAAGAGACACATTGGGATAAGTAGCTGAGAACACAGATTTTAAGTTCTGGGAGGGCATGTTCAAATATTAATGGAAGAAGAAGCAGTTATTCCCGTAGTCGCTTTCGTTTGGTCACAAGATGCATATTTTCAGCTGATTGCTGACTGGGAAGCTTTATTGTTTCTTGTTTCCAAAGTTGTATCATGTAAATAGTATAGATGCTTTGACAATGACTCCATCTCATGTGGTACTATTGATTGCGGGTGATATCTTTGGCGCAATGTTTCCTCCAATTGAAGTAGTTCTAAGTGACGAGAAAATTGGAAAGTTATCTACTGTAATAGATAAATTGGCTACTACTACCTGTGGTGCTGTTATAGCTGTTAAGATACCATATTAGATCAATAGTTTGGCAGTGAGGGATCATTGCTTGTTGGTCAGCTCGCCATCACTCGCACCATATCTTGGTTTCGTCACAATCCCCTTCCACAGGTTTCTTTTAACCAAATTTAGATTTAATTTGTTGCACTTTCATTCAGGTTCCTTTAATAATTGGCAGATGCCAGAATTAGCCCCACCCTGTAGCTGTGACCAGTTCTCAGCACAAGATACAATGCACTTTGTTATGTTTTGTGGGTTGTACTTAGAGCCAAGGAAAAAAAAATTGTTGCCAATTCTTAAAGAAGCCGGCTTCACTCAGGTGAGACCGGCTTTGCTCTTCTTACAATTACTACTTAATCCCCACATTACTTTTTGCGTTGCTAAATTTCTGGTAGCCGCCTCAAGGGCGAAAGCTGTATGTCAAGATTAGTTATCTATGTCAAACTACCTTTTTAAACTGTTTGTCACAATCTTAAAATTTGTTGTTACTATTCATTATTATGTGTATTATGGAAAATTTTGTATGAAATGTATTTTATCCTTTCTCTCTTTGTATGGTTTTTAAAAAAGCCGAATAAAGATATTTTGACTGACTGACAATAGTTTGGCAAGATTAATTAACTCCAGATAGAATACTAACAGAAAAGGGAGGAAAATGTAAAATCTTGAAGGCTCAATATTGCAGCTCATACATACTTGACAAGAGTAGGATGGTAGAAGAATTTGCAAAAAATATTTCTGATCTGAAACCTGGATTATAACTTTAGAGACAACTAGTGTGTCAGGAACATTAGGCAAATAAGCTCCTGCCATCAGCAATGGGCTTACAACTGCGGAAGGAAAATTTTAAAGACATAATAAAATCTGCATAAATAATTGGCATTTAGTAAATCTGCTAATGTGCTTTACATAAATTATTTTTTGCTAGGAAGAAGAATAAAGAAAGAAAAAGACAAATGCGAAAGAATTAAAAAGGCAAGAGAGAAGGAAAAGGGCACACAAGAAATTGAAGGACGCTGAAACTCTAAAAAATAAATGTGATGACACAGCAAGGAAGGAAGGTGTACCTTAGAGGTTCAATTGACGGAAATTGTGATAGGTATTCAACCCCCAGAGAGGAGAAATTGACCCAGCAAATTTCTTCATATTACAAAATAACTGTATTTAACCAAAAAGGGCAAAAGTCTATGTTAAATAACAAATAGTTTTTTATAGCAGTTTATTGCTTTTAAGAAAAACGTCACACAATGCCCACATCCTTTGCAGTCACAGACAGGGTACTCCCTGGAACCAATGGCAATATACCTTTTGCTTATGCAATCCCTACCCATCCAAAGTAATACTCCCACCATTTCCCCCAGATTCTGGAGAATAGTTTAGGGCATCCGTTTATGGTATATATTTGTTTTTTTATTTTCCCACACTGGTACATACCCATTACCATTCCCGCAGTGAGGAGCCTCCAAAACCTGTCAGGGTTTTGTGATGTCCCTTTTCGCCAGCAGAGATCTCAGGCCCAGGGCCTCCCATTTCATCTAGGATACAAAGCAAGGATGCTTTGGGAGAGGCTGATGTCTGACCAAAACGCATCAGAGAGTAGCCTAAATATGTTCAGCCAATAGTGATGGATAATTGAATGGCCCCAGACCATATGGAAGAAGTATCCTGTTTCTTTCCACCACCTGCGACAGGTGGTCTCTAATATTCTCTGGGCTTTCCACAATCAATGGGGTGTAAACTATATGCAGTGAAGGAAGTTAAGTTGAATGAGGTGCAGGCGTGCAGAAATGACTAGGATATGAGGTGTCATGTATGACTTACCCATTCCACCTCCTAGATTAAGGAAGTGGCCCATTTAGGATCACCCGGGTCACTCATGACCACCTCTCAGCCTTCCATACCAAATGAAGAGTCGGTCAGACAGTAGAGAATACAAACCAAGTATATCTTTATTCAGATACACTCAAGTGGAGCCCCGTCTGCCCAGTCGCTTATCGGTGCTGCAGAGAAGACTGACTTCAGCAAATATAGCGATACATTATGTACATTTCAGAACGAAGTTAGACCCGCCCATAATGGAATTTCCCAAGCAGATGCAGCTAAAACAAAGAAGTACAGTAAGATGGGTTTTGGTTCTGAGGCTGGGCACACAGTATCTTCTACCCAAGGTCAATCTGTTCGTGCCTGCCACTTGTCTGGTGGGAGAAGACCTCTATCTAGTGGGAAAGGTATGCGCTAATAAGAATAGTGTATTCATTAGCAGAGCAAGGCCTAACCTCAGAGAAATTAAACTTTTCACAGCCTGTTTCACACGGAGACAATAAGCAACTAATGGCATGATTCAAAATAGCAGCTACACATAAAATGGTGCAGCGAATGCTAACTTACATAAAGAAATTGCACAAACAGAATAGCAAAAACATGTTCATTTCATCATTGAGCGGCCCCCCAAATCCTACCACCATTCCTTCAAGCTCAAAAGTGCACAGGGAGAGTGGTTCACCATTGCCCAGTATACTTGGGAGATGCCTCCTTCAACCAGTGGGCCATAAGTAGTTGTACTTACAATTAGTTATAGTCTGGATGCTTGGCATATATTGGCATGTACCCCAAAAGAGCATGCCTAAGCTGGAGGCGGTGATAGAATCAGGATTTATCTAGTGAGACTCTTGTTTGGAGAGTAGAAATACATTTCCCAAATGGCTCCCAGCCTCGATATACCTATCCAGTCTCTTCCCCAGAAACACTTAAGTTGTGTCACTCACACCAACCATCTCCCCGTCCAGAGGGGGATTTCTATTGTTACTCGATGGTCCCACCCCATCCACCAGAGTGCCGACCTCCATTCCCGGAAGACAATCTCAGTGATCTCAGGGAGTTCTTGGGGAACAGGTGTCCTATATAGAATGCCTATAATGTTGTCTGGACTGACCAGTGTGACCACTGCCCTGAAGGCAGGGTTCTCCTATCACCCAGGCATCCAGTTGTTCACCACCAGCCCAGTAGTAGAAATGTGCACGCTTTGAATGTGAGAGTTGTTAACCAGTGGTTTGGGACCAAAAAGGGAAATTTTCTGGAGGAAATACAATAGACAATGAAGGACCATCATATTATAAAGGGTCACCCTTTCCACGAGATTGAGAATCAGTTTGGTCCATCTGTCCATATCCTCCTGAATAAGGTGAGTGAGTGGTCGGAAGTTAAGGCTCCAGGCCAACTCTGGCTACCAGGTCATGTGGACATCCAGGTACCAGAAGCTCAGGCGCCAGAGGGAGGAGGGCAGGGTGCCATGTCTCATCGCTCAGTCACAACTCTCAGAGTGACAACAAGAGAATTTGACCAGTTCACTGTCAGTCAAGATGTGGACCCAAAGGTATCAAGGATATGAATAAGATGAGGGCCTGTATATCTGGTTGAGGTATGAAGAGTAGAAGATCATCTGCGCAGAGGGCAATCCTGTTCTCTATTGCCAGTGCTCAGCCGAAGCCCCAGACCTGGGTATCACACAGTACCCAGGGCACCAGTGGCAGCTTCAGCAGGTCAAAGAGGAGGGGTTGCAGGGGGCAACCCTGTCTGGTGCCTCGTTGGATCAGAAATCTATGGTATGTCGACCCATTCACCGACACTTTGGCCTAAGGTATGGCATATGGAGCACAAATGTTTGATTGAAAGTGTTCACCAAGGCCAAATTAACTTAGCACCTCACGTAAAAAGGCCCAATCCAAAGTATCAAAGGCCTTTTCAGAATCGAGAAACATAAATTCTGTGGAGCACTGAAGTGTCTGGAAATGGGCTAGGGCCATATGAACTCTTTAGTTACAGTGTCTCATGCTACATTGAGGAATGAAGCCACATTGATCCGGGTGAACCAGCTGCTCAGTACCTGGTTGAGGCATCTCTCTAGGACCTCTGCAAATAATTTGACCTCCATGTTTATAAGGAAATGGGTTGGAATGTGGCACAATGGTCCAGCGGTTTGTTGGGTTTCAGGAGCAACACTATGATGGTCAGGTATATTTCCATCACAAAATTACCTTAGGTGATGGCTTGCAGGCACATATCTAGGATGGGGGCAAGATGGTTTGGTGTAATCTACTGTAATATTCCATCAGGAATCCATCGGGTCCGGGAGTCCTAGCCAGATTGAGATCCGAGATGGCCTCATTTATCAGTGGATGATCTAGGTCTTCCTATTCTGCAGGAGTTAGTCTGGGTAATGTGAAATATACAAGTAAAGGAGCATATTGTTTCTGCAACAGGCAGGCCTGTTTGGCATAAAGGGATCCATTATAGTCTTGTATGGCTTGCAAAATCACTTGGTGCCCACCTATCAATATGTCGTCATTTGGGAGGTCATCACCAAAAGCTTTTTTCTGGACTCCAGTTGGTGCTGTGCACTTGTTGATCTCAGTCTGGGCCAGGGTCACTGGTGATTTTTAGAGTCCCATGTTGGTCTTGGGCCTCTGGTGCGGCCTCCTACAGTTCTTGGTGTTGCGGGTGATTCTTGATATGTTTGGGAAGCACTGCTCCCAGCCTGCCGCTCTGCAGCTCTCCTTCCATGGGCAGCACACGCAGCTGAGCACCCCAGACCTCTGGGTCCCCCCCGGATGAATAAGGCCCTGAGGGAAGGGGCGGTTGGGGCAAGTTTGTGGGGTCCCTTACTTGGTCATCTGCCATTAGATGTCGTGTTGAGCTCAGACTACCCCACTCCTCCAGTTTCCATACAGGCCTTCCCCAATATTGGCTCAGGACTCCGGTGCAGCCTCCTGCAGTAGGCTGTGTGTAGGCGAATCTTGGTTTGTCAGAAGCAGTACAGGTCTTGGTCCACTAGCCCTGTGGCTCTCCCCCACGGGTGGCACATGCAGTCAAGAACCCTGGGCCTCCAGGTCCCACTCCGGACGAGTGAGGCTCCAGGAAAAGGGGCCACGGGCGAGGGTGTTGTATCACTTTTGGCTTTTCTGCCATTAAATGTCATGGTGTGTTGTGACCAAGTTCATCCAGACCCTTCCTTCAGGTCCCAGGTTTGACCTGCACCTCTGCCGGCCAAGACAGGGGGCCACAGTGGAAGTCTCACTGCCCAAATCACTAGACCAGGAGCCAAGGTTTCCACTCGGTTGTTCAGACAGACTCCTCAACCATGAGGGCCACAGCAATCCTAGGCCCCACTCAGTCCACAACTCAAGCACTGCCCATCAGCCCCAATGCCTCCATTCCAGTTGCTTGGTGGGGTTTTTTCCTTTCGTTGATGGCAGGCATCCCCTATTGGCCCCCGCTACTTCACTCTTGCTGGTCACATTGATCTCCAGCTGGAATTATTCTTGCAGGGCATCTCACCAATGGTGGTCACGAGGCTCCAAGCAAGGACATTCCAGCCCCCAGAGTCACAATGGTCCGGTCTGAGCTGACAACACTCGCACGGCAGGGAATCAGCTTGTGGCTGCCATATTGGGAGGGTCACCGACTTCCAGTCATGCGCTGGAAGTGCCCTGATGAGCTGTGCTGCTTTACCACGGTCCAAATCTGAGCTCTCTGGGCTGTCTGTGGGCTAGGGCTGCTCTTCCCAGGATAAATATATTTTCAAGAAACAAGGGAACCCAAGGGGTCTGAGAGGGTCCTGGGATACGAGTAATTATACTGGAACAGAGGTCCTTTACATCAAAGATAAATAGAACATATCAACATAGTGATACAGTAAAGACTGTGTCATAGAATGCCTTATGGGAGAATAAACACATTTATTTTTTACATCATAAAACACAAGAAAAAATTTAAGGAAGTGGGGTAGTGTCAAAAAACGAAGTTAGAAGAACTCAGGCCTTAACAGTTATGGCCAAAACACAAACAACAGAGAGGTCCGGCTGAGATGAGGAATAAGTAAGAAGAAAGGAGGAAGGAGGGTGAAAGGGAAGGAGGGATGAGGGAGGGAAAGGCAGGAGAGAATAGGTTTATAAAGTGAATAAATTGCGATAATGATGCACCTGAGCCCCGAAGTGCACACATGCTGGTGAGTGCCTATGGTGAAAAAAATCAAGTGGAATACTAAATCCCAGGTACTATGAGATAGTAACATTTAATACTATTGGGAGGGCCGTGATCAGGACAAAATCATGGCAACTAGTTAGAAAACTAACCTGATCAAGCTGAGCAAATACAATATTAGCAGTGAGGCAAGTCAATTCCACAAAGGTCCAAGGGAGAATCTAAAGGCTAGACACAATTTTGTGGTGGTGGAGGACCAGACAATAATTCGGCGAAGAGGTGTTGCATGTGCCCAGTGTCTGGGTGCAACACCAAGGGCAACCCAGATTACTGAAGCAGGCCAGAGATCACCTGCGAAGGAGAAGTAGAAGAGGAGTCACGTGAAGGTGAGCAGTACGGGGGTGGAATTCAGAACAGGGACAGGCAGAGGTTTACCTGAATATATCTACGATGGAATGCAGGGAGGAAGAGGTCGGATGGAGCCAATTCTGGGCAAGGCAGGATCTTGTGAACAACAAAGACTTTCCTTTGAAGTATGCCTACTTCAAATGCCAAATGGGGTATTAGTATTGGACCTATAACTCCACATTGTTAGCACACTTCTGGACTGAGGACTCTGCCAAGAAGAAGAGCAGAAGAACTGTCAGGAGGAGTTTGACCCCAGTGCTGCGTGTTGCAATGCTCGGTTGGCCTGCAGTTGCTGCTTCTCTCTGAGGGCAGTAAAAGAAATTGACTTTATTTCATGTGTCATGCTTTTCCAAGGTTCTCCAAGGGCTTGTATGTGTTTGCATCCTGTTGGCATCATCTGCAGCATCTTTGAACCCCAGTGCTGGAAGGTCTGGCCTGCCAAGTGGTGCCAATTCCAGTTCAGGGCCCTTGGAGTTGTTACTGCCGCTTCAAGAATTGAAAATCCACACATTGCCCTTCCAGTGCTGTTTTTTCTGCTGCAGACTTGCAGTGCAGTTGAAAAACCAACACATCACTGTGGTGCGGCTGAAAAATCAACGCACTGTCTGTTCACATCCCAAAGAACCACTGCAGCCTGAGTCCAGGGCACTGAGTCTCTGACGTCCAAGACCCCCGCTCCGACTTTGATGCAGGCCGCTGTGTTGCTGAAGCAATTGACGCATCACCTGTCTGTGGGAGTGGAAATCGGCACAGTGTCTGTTTTGCTGCCGCATCGACCCGCAGCTCCTGGATTTTTTCAGACATCATATCTGTGCACCAAGTCATCCAAAAAGGAGTTGCCTCTAGAAATCGACGCATCGCTTCACCTTGCAGTCAGGAAATGACGCAACACTTCTCCTGCATGCAGTAGAACTGACACATCAATTCCCCTAGGACTCAAGAACCGACACCTGGCTGTCTTTTCTGTCACTTTCCTCCTTTACAGCAGTTTTTCATTTTTGATTTTGACACATCAAATGCACTTTGTGCTAAAGTCAACGCACCCATAGAGTTCTTTGGACAGAGTTGCTTAAACCTTTTAGAAGTGATTTTTAGAGTTATGTATGTCGGACGTTTAAACGTTTTGGTCTGGTTTGGGTTAGATAAAGATTGTTTATATTCCTAAACTGGTGTGGTGTCCATTTGTAGTGTGTTCACTGTGTTACTGTGTGTGTTACGTGCAAATACTTTACACATTGCCTCTTAGATAAGCTTGACTGCTCCTGTCAAGCTACCAATGACGTGAGCAGAGGTTATCTTGGGTGTGTAACTCCCTTACCCTGACTAGAAGGAAGGGTCCCTAATTGGACGGGGTGCAAGCCACTGCCACCTAGAGACCTGCCGTTTCTAACAACTAGTGTGCTTCTTTTCTAACTTCAGCCAATGTTTGTTTTTTAAATCATATTAGAAGGCGAACCAATAAGTGACACATGCATGTTTGGCATACAGCTGTTCATATTTACTTTTCATACCTGGATCGAATTTAACTTGCCAGCAGACAAAACTAGTTATGCAGGAAGCAACCAACAACATTTTCATTCTGGGAGTATTTTGTCGAGTGAGATGTATTGGTAAACACAACAGCATGTACTGATGTTGAGTGAGATGTATTGATAAATACAACAGTATTTACTGATTCTGATCTGTTTGGGACGAGGGTCTCACCACCTGCTTGATTAAACAGACAAAATATATCAACATCCACTCTAGGAGAAGAATTCAACTTCTTATTAACTCCTTGATCGCTAGTGCTGATCACAACAATGGTCTGTGAAACGTGCATTAGCAAACAGGCAATTCACCCACATCATTCTATCAAATTGTACGGTGTTGCGTTCAGAAAGGTATTTCCACAAAGTTATAATCAACTCAGTGTGTAACTTACGTGTAACCTACTCATGCTTTCATTATACATTTGTTTAAATGTATTGTTTGCACTTCCTATTGATTCCTCTTCTTGGCTATAAATATAATTTACCTTGCATGTCCAGCTTTCTGCACACATTTTCTGTATTTCAAATTAATTGCTAGATTTGAGCCAAGTGTTATTTAGGGGTGGATAAAATTACAACCTTTTTCACCAAATAAAGTAAAATTTTGCATCAATTATTTGAAATTGTGTGCATTTAATCAAATGTACTTGGGCTGCATTCATGTCAAAAATGAATGCTAGGCCACTCCTTGCATACAAAAATCACAGGAGATAACTACAGGAAACTGGTTTTATGCAGAACTTGTCTCTCGGTTGAGGTTTTACATTTCCCCCAAGACATTTCCTGCTCTAACCAGTTTCTTGCAGGTGAAAGATATGCAAAATATCAAACTGATGAAATTGTGAATAATAAATCACAAAATACACATCTTCTTGAGTACGTAAGTTTCACCTGAGAGTTTTGTTATTTTTTATTTACTGTGCACTCTATTGGTACCTGCTATGTTTAGGTGTAAGGTAGGTTCAAGGTTGGTGTTCTCGTGGGTGCCCCTAGGATCTAAATCTTTATGAGCTTTCATATTTGAATTGTATGCCCTTAGCCCCCCTCCAACATTTCCCTTTCGACACGCCTTCACTCTTTATAACTTCCACCCATTCAAACTTTTGTCCCACTCGCGAGGAAGTTGAACAATACCTGCATACATTTTTCACGAGTAACTTTTTTTTAATTAAGTGGCCTCATTTAATAGAGAACAGCTATTTTAGTCTCTCAAAAAACAGTACAGCCCCTAAGGAGGGTTACCTTAAATGTATTATCTCTTGAATCAGTAATAGAATGAATTGCCCTAGGAAATTTAAACAATATGATAAAAAAGCTTAGAGACTCACCACATCAATAATCAACAGTCGCAATTATGATTCTTGTCTATATTTTTCTTTTTTCTTAGTTCTTTTTATATATAATAAAGTTTCACGTATACACAGAAATGACAGCCAACACATTTCGTCCATCTAAGTGGACTTATTCAAGGTAAATGTGGGCTAAATGGACAACAGCTAGTTGGAGACGTCATAATGTCGAGTCCCCACAGTATTATAGTTCATACGTAGTTCATACGTATCTAAAATCAAGGTTACTCGCCAATTTCTTAAAAATAATATCATCCACAATTTGGCTGAATATATGATACAATGGTTGCAACCCAAGTGGAATAATGTCAACAAGAGGAAGAACAAAAAAGGACAAGTAAGTCCTGTAGGCCGCCAGTAACTTATTTTAATATTTAGCTGACAACATCGATCTGCTGCACGTCGGTACTGTGCAGACAGTCAGTAGGATATTATTATCAGAGGTAAGTGATTAGGCCCCATAATCCTTCATGGCATCAGATTCGCCTGGCATTCATTTATTATGTCCCCAGATGAAACTGTGGAAATTGACATCCACTGTTAGACATCACATTCATTTGAAGTTCCTGTTTCTGATGTCAGTTTTCCCAAATCAAACATATCACTTTCGTTGGATGATAATGATACCACCACTTAAATGTTATCTCCAGAGTCCCCTTCAAAAGTTACTACACAAAATAAACAACATTATTTTGATATTCCTGTTCAAGCTGAGATCAAAGGAGCTATAAGTGATGCATCTTATATCATTTGCAAAAGTAAATAAGACAGCATCGTTTGATTGTTTTCCTTTTAACTAGAGGTTGTTCATACGTTTTATAAAGTATTTGCATGACTGTTACAGTAAGGAACATATCTAAATTCATCTTCAGTCAATTTCCTGAAAGGGGGAGGGTTCTAAACACATTTAAAATGATTTGTGACAGTTTATATTGAACTGTACTCTTTCTGTCCTTTGCTACATATAGTAAGCTTCAAACTATTTGGCCAACTCAAAGAATGGGATTAATATTAGATGTGTGTGACTGGACACACAAAACTATTTGTGCATCTAAGGATTACTCCGATGTGAAAAATTGGTCTTCACTCAGTACAAATGACAGGTTCTTTTTTCCTGTATTTAGGCAGTGCTTAATTTGTAAACAAATACCAGCGCCCAAAGTTTTGCTCAGAAAGTTACATTTGGCGCTATTGAACATTGGGGTGTTGAATATCAAAGGCTGCCTAGTCTTAGTTCCACTTCATGCCTCTTTCATCCACCAGATGAAACTCCCTTCCCCTTTATCTCATACTTTCCGGTTCTTTGTCAACCTTGCTTTCTTTCTTTGACACTGTTTTTCCACCTCTTCCTCCTTCTCTCCCCATTTTGTGTTTTTCTCTCTGTTGCTCTGATGCAAAGCCTAATGAGGAAAAAAATGTGCCGGTCCCTAAATATAAACGTTGGCTGAACCCCACAGCAACACAATATGGAAAGTGTGTTTATGCATTTTGAGTGGAAAAAGTAACACAAATGTTCCCACACTTCCACGGACTGGCAGGGAAATGATTTCCTCATTTTGAAAATGTCTTCTGAAGAAAGAACAAAAGCCACAGGAAAGCTGTGCAAATTCAAGTTTACCCAACTCGTAAAACATGTGGCTTGTCTGCCTGTGAGCAATCCACATACTTAGGGGTAGGGGACACTAGAGTACTCCTGAGAATTTATAATTTTAATCAATTGAAATTTAGATTCTTAGAAATTGTACTAATCTTCAAAACGAACACCTAACTACGAAAATTCGTGTTACCTTGTTACCAATAATCTTAACTTGTGTTGTTCTTAATTTTAGTTTTCTTCTGAATTTACAAATCCACATGTGCATAACTCATACATCTAGAATTCTTAAGAGAAAATAGGTTTTAATTAATTTCATTATGCCAACCACTGTTATCAAAGTTAAAACAGAAACTAATGATTGCTTTAGGGTTTCTAGAAAAGAGGTCCCCATAAGTGCTTTCTACATTAACATTTCTCAGCAATTTTGTATTTCTCAACCATTAAAATCTGTTCTCATGTTATCACCATTATTTGTATTTATTAAAATAACAGCTTTGGGTCAATCAGAACTCTGAGCCCATTCACAAAGGCACATTCGGTTGTAAACAAATGCTTATAACCAAATGTACCTGTTTTACACCAGCTTTTAATTCACAACAAGATTCCTGGCGTGGGTAAACCTATTTACATGAGTGGAGATCTCCATCATGAGAGCAGAGTTCTCGGCACCAGTAAATTCCACTCAAGTGGAGTGAAAATGGGTGAATTCAGCATAGCGGGCATTGAATCCCGATGGGAATGTCATATGATCTTCCCAGAAGTACACCTGGAAACCTGTATCTGGCATAGGTTTCCCGGCATATTTCTGTCAACGTTTATGAATATAAGAAAGTTGAAAAATTATGTCCAGTCATAGGCAGAAATTTCCATAATTTTTCAACTTTCTGAAGAATTGGGGCCATTGACTCTGATATTGGTGTGGTTACACCAGGAGAGATTAATTTCCTAGTAGTTAAATAGAGTGGGCTTGAGGCTGTATAAATTGATACCTTTTAATATGCCCATACTTAATAACATAATTCAGGCTGACGGCTACTAACCGTGCTTTCATTACAGCATAAATAAAATGGAATGTACTCACCGAGCATTTGGTGAACGCTGCACAAAGGCGATACATTCATACAAGTGCAATTGTCGTCCTATTTTGCAGTTACTCTACACTCATTTCCTTTTTATCCCTTTCCAGGTGAGTATGGTGTTCTGGTTTGGATGATTCCCCTTTTACTTGCACATTCTTTGCAATTAAACGTTTTATAGAAAGAAGTATATGTGAAATCTTAGTGATGAAATTAAAAGAAAAATGCAATGCTAAAGTGCTGTTAAGAGCACCTGAAGCTTGGTGTGAGGTCGGTTGGTCACAGTCATGCTGCTTGAATTCAAGAAGGTACTCTGATAGGACAGAGCCCAATGTGCCTTTGTCGAACTTAAAGCAAGAACTAGCATGTTTTTGTCATTGCATGCTAGTGATGCCAAACTGCACGAACCCAGGGGACATAAACCTATTCTATACTGTTGAACCATAAAAGTGACAATGCTGTAATCTGTGGGGCCACATATGGGGAAGGTCTACCATGAAACACAAGATGCACCAATGCTCTGTTTTTGGAACTCTGAAACAGTAGATCTAACTCGCGACTAGAACTCTCACAACATACTGCAAACATTCATATGTTTCACCAGACATTGAATGCTGGATGATAGGCTGTGGTTCGCTGGCTGATTCTATCTAAGACATCATCAGTTGGAATATTACCAATTCTTTCATCAGTGTTGATTGTGTGACATCTTCCAAGAAGGAGGATTTATTTGACAAGATGGTCTACTGCTGCACCACTGGTTCAAATGTCTACCAAAGGAGAGACAGGGAATATCGAATCATCCAAATGGTTCCCAGTATAGGCTCGGTTTGAGGTGAACCAATATCATTAATTTAGTCCGTATTATTTCAATTAGGATAACTCAAATGATATTACCGGATTGGTTCTGCACAGTTCACATATGATTCGCGTTATGAACATTGTTGCTTGCTAATAAAAAGATGATCAATTTAGGATGTGATGATGATTTTGGCTAGTATGAAAGTGGTGATCTGCACAAGATCTACTGAGCTCAAAGGTGATATATTATCCTATATAGTAAATATAATGACACAAAAGTAATGATTTGCTGTAATCTACATTAAAACTATGACTATAGTTCATTTTATAGATTATAACATTTGAATATTTTTGAATGTCATCGATATGAATCTATAAAATTATTAATCTGTAATGGAACGAAGCATACTAACATTATGGAATCATGTTAACAAGCAATATACATATATATTGCTGGACAGCTTTTATGTGTAAGGAAATGGCAGAAGTAGGCCTGCTTTTCCACACAGGTGAGCATATCAAGAAACAAAATATATTCCCATTTTGCAAACTGTTGCCCATTTTTTTACCTTGTATTCTGGACAGCAGCAGCAGCACCTTGAGGTCTTGTGGGCCGGAGCAGGCACCAGCATTTCCAAGCACACCGTCACCTTATCGGCGGCTCAGGAATACACTTCCCGTCATCCCCTGCGCCGGGGGTGGGGGTGGGGCGCTACCGCAAGCAGTTTGCCCCAGGAGGCGCATAAAGGCGGCTGCGGGCTCCTACGTGGTGGGGGCCCGTTTTTTACCTTCTATTCTGGACAGCAGCAGCACCTTGAGGTCTTGTGGACCGGAGCAGGCACCAACATTTCCAAGCATACCGTCACCTTACCGGCGGCCGAGAACTACAGTTCCTGTCATCCCCTGCGCCTGGAATGGAAAAGCATTTCTGAAGCGCATGGCTACTCGGAAGCATCCCAGTACTAGTAGCGTTGCGGTTCCCACTGCAAGCAGTCCTAGGGAAACCGATAAGTTTTAAGTTGCTTTCGGAAAATAGAATAGTTAGGTTGTAAGCGAATGAGGGTAGGTAGATTATTTCATAGCTTTGCAGCATTAAATGAAAAGCGACGCCCTCCGCTTTGGGTTCTTTTTATTTTTGGGACTACTGCCATTTGTTTGTTGTCTGATCTTAAAGATCTGTTGAGGTGTTAAGGTTGAATAATGCCTCTGATCATGGGAGGGCCTTTACCTGAGAAGGCTTTATGCATAATACATAGAACCTTAAATTGGACTCTTTCCTGTATAGGTAACCAATGGAGTAATGCCAGTGCCAGTTTCGCTGAAAGGCGTATTGGGGTGTTCAGAAGCAAACGTGTGGCGCAGTTTTGAACTATCTGTAATTATTTTTTTATGATGAGTGGTGCTCCTAAGTAAAGGACATTAGCGTAATCTAGACAAGTTTAAATCAAAGCTTGAACCAGTATCTTTCTAACCGAAAAGGGTAACAGGGGAACGATCTTCCGTAGCATTCTGATGATCCGAAAGCAAGAGGTTGCCACCTTACCAGCTTGCTCTTTAAAATCCAGTTTTTGATCTAGCCATACACCTAGACTCTTGACGAGGGGCTTAGGAGGGGTGTATCCCTAGACAGCTAGGACTCTATGTTCAATACGGTGGCATTGCCTAAAAGCATGAGCTCGGTTTTAACTCCATTCAACTTTAGATAAGAGTCATCCATCCAGTTTGACACCTTTTCAAGGCATAAGGCTAGTTTTGTGCCTGTGTGTTCCTGTTGGTTGAGTGCAACAACCAACTGGGGGTCATGTGCATAGGTGACAATTTGAATGCAGAACGGAGTGACTATATCTGCTAATGAACTCATATATATAATAAATAGCGTGGGGCTCAGGGAGGAGCCCTGAGGAACCCCACATCTAAGGGGCATTTGTTTGGAAGTACTTCCTTCTTCAAAAACATCAAAAGATCTATCCTCTAAAAAGGACTACAGCCATTTTAATGCTGTTCCCGCTACTCCTATCTTTCTCAGTCTTTGAATCAGCAGATGATGGTTTACCGTATTGAAGGCTGCACTGAGGTCCAATAAAATGAGCTCAGGGCATCCTCCTCCATCTAAGATTTTCCAGAATTCCTCCACTGCTATCAATAGTGCAGTTTCTGTACCATGTTGTGGTCTAAATCCATACTGTGAAGGATGGAGATGAAGGTTGTCTTCAAGGAAGGAAGAAAGAGTACGATTTACATGCTTCTCAGCCAATTTCCCAATCCTTGGTAATAATGAGAAAGGGCGATAATTTGAGAGTACTTCAGGGTCAAGGTTAGTTTTCTTCAAAAGTGCTCTGACCATGGCCTGTTTCCATTGAGAAGGCACTATTCCAGTTGCTAAAGAAGCATTTTTCAAGTTTAGAACCACTGGAGATATTGTTTCAATGATCAATTTTAAGATGCTGGTGGGCAACATCTGACGGTGCTCCCGACTTGAGCTGACTGAGGAGTTCCTTGAAAGGAGGGCAGGTCTAAGGGAGGAATGACCTCCAATAATGGTCATACTCTTGGGCTGTCTCTTCAGGTAGCAAAGGAATATATGAAGCTGTAACTTGGGGAAAAGAGTTGCATATGGCTTGTATTTTATTAGAGAAAAATTCTGCCATCTTATTGCACCGGTTGGGGGTGTCTATAAAAGTAGTCGGAGGCACAGGAGGAGTGAGAAGAGATTTGGTGATTCGAAATATTTCCCATAGACTGTTCAATGCCAAGGTAATTTTTTCCTCATACTAGAGGGCTTTAGCAGTCTTTATTTTGTAAATTTTCATGGCCTCTCGATAGTTACTTTTATTTATAGCAGAGGGGATCTTCCTCCATATTCTTTCCAGTCGTTTGCTTATTTGTCTACGTTCCCTAAGTTTGTTAATCTGTTTTTTTGGTAAAATATTGTCGAGTGATGACTCTAACCAGTTGACTAAATTTTCATTTGCAGAAATGGGGTTGGTTTCCAAGTTAGGAATTATGTCTACCAAAATTGTTACCCAGGATTTTATGGGCATTTTTGACCAAACCCGCACCAATTTGTTTGTTTTCTCAGTCGGGACAATTGCCCTCTGTACAGTCCAGGAAAATTGGATTAAAAAATGGTCAGTCCACGGAACTTGAATAGGTTCCATAACCAAAAGATCAGAGATATTTGAAAAGATCGGGTCCAGTAGATGGCCTTTACAATGAGTGGGTCCTTTCACTAATAGATTCAGTTGGAGTAATCCAGACCTTCTACCAGTTCCCCTCTTGGTGGAGACAAAACATCATTGAAATGTAAGTTGAAATCCACCAGAAGGGTCAAATTCGGAAGGGAACTGGCTAAATTAGCCACAGTATCAGGAACATTTTTAAAGAAATTACCTAAGACACCTGGAGGTCGATAAATTAAAATCCCTGAGAAGGTCCTAAAACGTGAGAAATTTAATGTAAAATAAATGCTTTCGCAATCTGGCAAAGGATTATCAGTGGAACGACAGGTACATTTATTCTTATATATGATAGCTAATGCCCTACTCTGCCTATCTCTCGATCCAACCTCAATATACCATAGCCTGGAGGGAGTACTTGGGCAACTATAGGGTCCGCCTCACTATTCAGCCATGTCTCTGTTAGAAAGAGTACGACCAGGCTTTCTTCTTCAAGTAAGAGGTAAATTTCCACTGAATGTTTTGCCAAAGATGGCCCACCGAATACCTTGGGTGGGCAAGTCGACCAAGTCATTAGTAGGCGACTGCATAGTCTTAACTTTTAGATCACCTAGATTAGCACAGTCCATTCTTGACATGGCAGGAAATCAGTCCATCTCTCCACAGAGAATAAATATAATGCATATGGGGTATTTCTATCAACCCCCCCGAGCCTTGAAATATAACCCTGTGGGGGAATCGCCCTTAAGGATTTACTGCGCTAGTTATACCATCCCAGTGAACAACCACTATGGCATTTTTTGCTCATTAGAAGAAGCTCAAGATTGACTTGCCCTTTCTCCAAGGTCTTTCCCAAATACCAATGTTGGTGAAAATATATATTGTGGGGCTAAGGGACACAAAGATATAAACCCAGTGGGCGAGGACTATTTAACTCCCTATGTTCAGGATGTACAGGACATGGTCAGCATAAATCTAACCGCGAAGGATACTAATGAACCTATATTTATTACCACCTCTGAACAGTTGCCATCTAGTAGTGAAAGGGTACTAGTCTGCACAGTAGGCCCACCAGACTCCCACGGTAATGCAGAGAGAATATACTATGAAATAGCATCCTGGAAAATCGCTGGCTTGCTGTTAAAACAGACAAACCCCCTTTTTGGAAAATTCATAATGACCCACAATATTTTATGCTTCCAAGAAACGTGGGCTAAGGAGGCAATCCACATTAATGGATTTAAAACATTTCATACCCCAGCTATCGAAGGCAGGAGTTGAAGAGCAAAAGGGGGACTTGGAACGACCATATCGAATAGGTTGGAAGTGAAAAATATAGAGCTTCAGGCAGGGGAACCTTATTATCAACTGATTTTAATCCATGTTGATGGAAACTATTGTATTATTATTATTATTATTAATAAATTAAATGTATAAGGTGCACAGCTACCCGGAAGTTTCCCAGCACCCAGGACATATTGCAAACAGAGAAGACAGAATTTACTGGTTGAATAGCCAGGTCTTAAGGCCTTTGCGTAAGCTTTTGTGGCTGACTTTGAGGTGGAGTGAAGAGGGTAGAGAGTTCTACAACATTGGGGCCAGATACGAGAATGGGCGTCCACCCATACGCGAAAGTTTAAATCTGGGAATTAGGAAATTGGCTTGGGATGAGGAACGGAGTAGGCGAGTGGGACGATATATCTGGGCATGGGATCATAGGTAATGGGGTGCTGTGCCTAGTTTAATCCTATGCATATAGCATAAGGCCTTAAATTTAGTCCGGTGCTTGATCCTAATCCAGTGAAGGTCAGCCATAGTGCCTGTAATGGAGGATGTTTTAGGTACATGAGGAAGTAGCCTGGCTGCAGAATTCTGTACCACCTGCAGCTTACGTACTAACTCCCTGTTCGCTGCTAGATATAGGATGTTGCCATAATCCAGCCTCGATACGATAAAGACCTGGATAACCGTTCTTTGAGTAGATTCAGGCAGCATACATAATATCTTACGAAGCCATTTAAGAATAGTGAAGCAGATAGATGTGGTCTTAGGTACTTGCTGTTTCATAGTTAGCTGATCATCAATCACTATGCCCAAATTACGTACAGTTTGCACTGGTTTAGGAAGTTCACCCATTTCTGGTGACCAGTGGTGCCAGCCCCAGAGATCTTTATCTTTCCCCATGACCAAGACCTCCGTCTTTCCCCCATTTAGCTCTAACCAGTTAGTATGCATCCAGCTGGCGATTTAATGCAGCCCTCCCTGTCAGCATGACACTCTGGAGTTTTCATTGGGGGATAATGAAAAGAGAAGCTGGGAGTCATCTGCATAAGAGAAGATTGACATCCCAGCCTCTTCCACTGTGGTGGCTAGAGGGCTGACGTAAAGATTAAATAACATGGGACTGAGTATCGAGCCCTGAGGTACACCATGAGGAGATGCATAGGTCTTGGAACAAGCCGATGGGGAGAAGACCTGAAAAGTCCTATGAGTGAGGAAGTTTTTAACCTAATCCAGAGCTGAGCCAGCAATTCCCAGGGTCTGGAGTGCTTTTAAAAGGGTAAGATGAGACATTGTGTCAAAGGCGGCACTCAGGTCTAATAGGATGAGTGCCACTGTTTTCCCTTTATCCAGATGCTGGCGTATTGTTTCTGTAACTCCTAAGAGAGTAGACTCTGTGGAGTATCCGGCTCTAAAGCCTAATTGGGACCCGTGTAAGATGTTATTGGATTCCACAAACTGTGTAAGCGGTTGGTTCATGTGTTTTTCCAAGATCTTAGAAAAAACAGGGAGCAAGGAAATTGCGCGGAAGTTGGAAGGCTCAGCTGGATCCGCATTTGGTTTCTTCAAAAGGGGAAGAACCATTGCGTGTTTCCATTTTGCTGGTAAGATGGCTTCCCTCGGTGAGGCATTAAGTAACTCCATGACGATCTTTAATGAGAAGGAAATTTAAAATAGCATTAAAAGACAGAGGGTCTGAAGGTAGCCAGTTTATTTTTTTCATAGTAGAAGCAAAATCAGGGGGCCCGATTAGGTTGTTACAGTCAAGAGTAGGAGATGGATTCATTATGTGCTGTTCCTTTTTAATAGTTGCCGTCTCAAGTTCTGGCATAGATCTTTTCTACTTTTTTGATGAAAAACTTCGCCACAACTTCACAGTGTGCTTCATCAAGTATCGGGGGTATCAGTTGACACGTTGCTCCCATGAGATCCCCAACTAATTTGAACAGGACTTTTGCATTATTATGTGCTGATGTAATAGTTTTGTTCACATATTCAGCACATGCTGCTTTACATAGGGAATTATATTCTCTCTTAGCAGTTTTATAGCAATGCTTGGATTTTAAGGCAGAATCCTTCCTCCGGCATCTTTCCAAAGCCTTACATTTCGTTTTTTCAATTTTTAGTTTTTCGGTGAACCATGGGGCAGGAGGGCGGTGATTATTAAGTTTCTTAAGTGAAGTGGGGAGGTAGGTGTTCACAGATGTTGTAATCCAAGTGTGGATGGCAGCTGCGTCCGCGATCTGGATGGAAGAAAAATCAGGAATATTGCTCACAAGATGTTGATTTAGGGAGTCAATATCTAGTTTCTTCCAATTTCTACTCCTGACTTTGGGTAAGGAGATGGCCGGGCTATTAGGCCACAGATCAAACACCAACTTAAAGTTTACCAGAAAATGGTCAGACCAAAGTAAGGGCAGAGCTTTTTGGCTAGAACTGTTAGGTAGGTTTGAAAATATGGGGTCTAGCAAGTGCTGAGTGGTATGTTCATGGCTTCTAGATCGGCGATCAAGTTAGAGCCAATCTTGCATGTAGGATCGTCAAAGTGAATATTAATGTCACCCACAATGGTAAAGTAGGCTGCATTGAGTAAGAAAGGGGGAATCATGTCTGGAAAGCTTGCCACCCATGGCCCTGCTGCACCAGGTGGACGATAAACAAGGAAGCCTGTCAGCGTTAACTGAGGAGTAAGGAGGAGTCTAAAACAACAGCTTCACAGCCTTCACAAGGTGGTGTCCCCCATTTACACGAATAATCTTGTTTAAAAATAACTGCAATACCGCCACCAATTATATCTCCTTGGTCTTTCCTAACAATTGTGTTGATGTCGGTAGGGCCACTGCAATATCGGGGCTGGAGCTTTCGTATAACCAAGTTTCCGTAAGGAAAATTGCACCTGGTTGTGGTTGTTAGTTGTGGAGAAGATCAAAAATGTCCTCCTTATGTTTAGCAAGGGATCTGAAATTTAGGTTAAGACATGTAAACTCTTTAGGTTGGGTTTTGATAGTTCTTCCCCCAGCTGATGATTGTTTAATGGAATTCAGCCGGGTGGCAGTTTCTGCGACTGTGGTTTCTTATGTAAAGAAGTGCAGGTAGAATTACAGCAGGGGCGTGATAAAATGAGGCAGTCGAGTTTGAAGGGAATGCAGTCAGCTTCTGGTCTCTTTCGCAAACCATATAGAAGACTGGGGGAGTATTTCTTTACTGTTTTAGAAAAAGGGGCAGGGGTTGTGGTCCCTGGTCCCGGTCGGATGCTGACGGGTGCAGATAGGCGCAGACAGGCTTGCCTTTGGTGCGCCGCTGGCGTGCCCGCTACGCAAAGTGAGAGGCATGTATTTTAAAACCTCCAAGTCAGCTGTCTGCTGACGTCAGTGCTCCACCTCCCCCTGTCTCCTCCCGAAAGATGGTAGACCGCTGATCCCACCACGACAATCGGGCGAACCTATGGTGGACCTGGAAGCAAGCAGCAGAAGAGAATAGGTAAAGAAATGTGTATTGTTGATAAACTTCTATAATAATATTCCTTCAGATAAAGTGAGTAACATCCTAATGCAATTATTCAATAACTTGCAGGCTCTATGCAGCAAAAATCACAGAGATATGACAGGGGATATTAACTGTGCCTTGTGCCCAAGTGAGGGAGGTAAAACGTGTGGGGTTTTAACTGAAGATGGTATTAGTAATACCCATTTCCATCATTCCCCACAGGGGACTTTGTACAACAACTTGATTTTTAGTATGGACTTGGACTTTGCTAACGAGTTAACTAATAAACCTGTATCTATGCCCCACACTTTTGACGGCAGGGGCTGTTACTCTACTATAGACTGTATTCTTATATCGAACAGCCATGCGCACAGATTAAATTCTTTTCATGTGGATGAGAACATACTGAGTGATCATTTCCCATTGATTCTCTATACTTTAATACCATCCAGTAAGTTGCATAGTCAGGGTACAATAGACCAGGCTCTATCTGACATCTCTATTAATAAGACAAACGGCTACAGTCTGCTCTGGGCAATGGTGGACCCCGTAGTGATCACTAAAAAAAGTAATAGACTAGTGCAGACCAGCATTTGATACTTGTTTGAGAGAGGCGGTTACGCCAGTCAGTATCCTCTCCTCCTTCCAGTTAATATCAGAGGCCGTAAGAGAGTTGTTATTTGTCTCTTCGAAGAATAAAAGAAAAACTTCTGGATGGTTTGACTCAAAGTGCACGAGCCTGTTCTAACTTAAAAAAGGAAATGCATAAGACTCTAAAAAAAAAGTTGTAAATATAACGGTAAGAGGGAAAGAAAAGCCACAATAAGAAATGAAGCCTGGGAATTTCTTCATGAAGCCTCTAAAAGGGGAGACAGCTTGGCGTTTTGGAGGGTGGTAAAAGCACCTTTCCTGAATTCAGGGGAAAGGCCGTCAAAAGAAGTTGCTATATCTGAGAAGCAGTGGATTGATTACTTCTTGGAGGTGTACAATCTGGACGGAAATCTTGCCACCAACACTGAAAACGTTCATAGGGAAACCATTAACAACTTTGAGGCCCAGTACTTCGATCTTCATTTTACTTTGGAGGAGGTGACAAGTGCGCTCTCTGTGAGTTTGGGGGGCAAGGCTCCAGGACCGGAAGGGTTCCCCATAGAACTTTTTAAATCTAATATTGAACTATGGGGGCCAATTATCACTCAGGTTTTAACTGCCAGCTGCCTTGCACCCTTTCCAACAACCTGGGTTGAATCCACCATTGTCCCAATTTTCAGAAAGGGGTACCGCCAGGACCTGAAGTGCTACAGACCCATTTCTTTATTAGACGCATTGTCTAAACTGACTGGGCGTATAATACTGGAACTTTTAAACGAATGGGCAGAGGAAAACTATGTTCTGTCCGCTATCCAATACAGTTTCCGCAAGGGACTGGAAACAGTGGAGCAGAGTTTAAATTTAGCTATTTTAGTTGGGAATTACATGCGAGTGGAGAAAGGCAGACTGTTTTCTGCTTTTGTCGATCTTACTGCCGCCTTTGGCTCTGTGAGACATGAGGAGCTGTGGGCTCTCCTTGAACAGATAGGGGCGGTCGCACAAATTATCAACTTCCTTAGACGCCTATATTGTGATGCCAAGGCGCAAGTGCGTTTTGGCCTGGGTGGAGATCGTACAACCCCATTTCCCATTAGGAGAGGGGTCAGGCAAGGATGTGTCCTGGCCTCTTTTCTTTTTAATCTTTACATTAACGGTTTATGCGAAGCCCTGCTTAAGGATAACCAAGACTTCCCACAAAAAGCTGCACGTCCTATTCCCGCACTTCTCTATGCAGATTATGCGGTTTTAATGTCCCGCAGCCAAATAGGTCTACAACGGGTTTTAGACAGTTTTACTGAGTTTATGGGTCACCTGGATCTAAAGGTGAACATTTCAAAAACATAAATAATGAGGTGAGGATTGGGGAGTCATAAGTGCAGGAATATGTTTTTGGAAGGACAGAAAATAGAGCACACTAAAAGTTTTGCATACTTGGGAATACTCTTTGAACCGTAGTGACTCATGGACACGAGCCATCATGGCAAAAAAAATCGCATTTGCCAGATCAACAATGGCCCTTGCTAATTTTGAGAGGAAACTTGGGAGAAGACTGCCAGTGGAGCTAATACAGATTTATAAAGCATAATGCATCTCCGCAGCAATGTACGGAGCGGGCGTGTGGGGCTTTGCGGATACACAACTGCTGCAAACGGTGGAAAATATCTTTTTGAGACACATTTTAGCTGTTCCCAGTAGCCTATCTGGGTATGTCTGCCACTCGGAGCTGGGCCTGCCATATATTTCAGATCTAATAAAAATGGAGCCCATTCTCCTATGGCATAGAATCTGGACAAAACCTGAGACAAAGCTAAATCAGGATATTTTAACAGATAGTTTACAACTTGAAGGAGCCGTATTGATTCTGTGGCTGAGGTTTATCAGAAACTTTATGTCCGACTTCGGTCATTTAGAATGTTATAGTAACCCGAGTTCTATGCAATCGATTAACAGAAAGGAACTAAAAAAAGAGGGTCTTCTGCTTCTGGACTCCATAAGACTAGCAACAGAGAGTTTAAAGCCCACTGTCCAGCATAATCAACTGATTTTATCTTCTTTTAGTATTCAGTCTTTCTTATTATTTGTACCTGGTGGCTATGATAGGTTTTTATTAACTCGATTTAGATGCAGCAATTTCCACAGGTTTGTGAGCTTTCCTGTTATGAACAGTTGGTCCCGAGTATTAGGACTGTGTCCGTGTGATAACTGTTCAGAACAATCGACAATACATGTCTTTCTATTCTGCAGATTTTATAGTAACCTAAGTAAAGCATGGATTGTCCCAATCCTAAAGGAGCTGGGGCTGAGACAATGTCACCTTGCACTACTTGTGCTGCAGCATGTGGACGATGTAGATAAAGTCTGGATGACAGGCATGTTTTTTTTAAAAAGTCCTTAGCCACAGGAAATGTATTACTTAGTAATTAAGGAGACTAGTATGAATGCTTGTAAGATAAAACTTTTTAAATCTAACTATGTACTGTATATGAAATGTTATTGTATTTAATGGAATGAATTG
Organism: Lissotriton vulgaris; assembly: GCF_964263255.1. NCBI lineage: Eukaryota > Metazoa > Chordata > Amphibia > Caudata > Salamandridae > Lissotriton > Lissotriton vulgaris. The sequence continues at coordinate 720,845,624 of NC_141691.1, forward strand.
TTTTTATGTACTTTTATGATTGTCTCAAAAAGCAATCGAACAAAGTCTTTTTGAATTGAATTGAGTGTTTACTAATATTTGTAATGCATAGCCCACATGGTATGTGCCCCTTTTGCTGTGTACTCACCCAGCCGGTCATTTCATCACACAAACTGCATCATAAAAATCAGATGCAGGCAGGGAAAAAAAGAAAATTATGGGTATGGGGCATGCACCTATTAAAGAAAAATAAAACCCTTCAGGCTCGGCCCACCCCTTAATTCAAAGCCAAAGTGGCATGCCACTAAACTCTCAAAATAAAGAGAAGTAAAGAGAAACGCGACAGCGAAAACAAAACTAAAAATGAAGAGGGGTTGGACCAGGTGAAGCTCATGCATGTATTTCGTAGCAGGGCACAAACTGGGCTAAAACACATGTTTGGTCAGTAGTGACACTTTATTATGCACATTGGAGAAAACTGCCTTAGAGTGCAGTTTTGCTCCCCTTTGGCCTAGAGAGACCAGTGGCGTATCGAATATGGGTGTAACCTGTATGGGAAAATCAATATTACAAGTTCAAAAAGGATATCTGTACAAATTATGGGCCATCCAGAATCGTCATATTTCTCTGGCCTTTTGACACCCTACTGTGCCAGGTTACTTACATTTATCTCCAGCAGCGGAACCAAAGACCTCTCCACACAAAGGTGCAATTTTCAGTGCTTACCCCAGCTCCTGAGGAGGAAAAGGGTGGGGCAGCAGGATCTGCATTAATCAAACAGCTGTCACACTATACCTTGGGTGGCCCTACCCAAGCCCTCTAAATAAAAGAGGGAACCCAGGCCTCTGGAGCCAAAGCAGGTTGGCGCTTCCAATTGAAAATCTAATGAATAAGACCCTGGCAGTGATGTCAGTGAGTGGTGGTGCTGAGGCCCACAGAGGAGATGTGACAGTTGGCTCCTGGATGATGCAATTTTAAACTGTCCCAGCATGCTGTGCAGAAGGGTTGGGACGGGGGATGTAGGTGACAGGGCACCATAGGATTTTTCAGGGGTTCAGGCTCCTGAAACCTTCCTCTCTCTTTTAGAAGGAGACTCTCTTTGGCATAGTGATTTCTCTGCCCTTCCTTGCTGGGCCCTGGGGCGACCATGGAGAAATGGGATGAGGAACCCCCTGATGTCCAGATAAAGACTAAGGACCCATCCAGTTGACCTCAGGACCAGTGGGTCTCCCCAAGGGCCAGTCAGACTGTCCCCCCTTACACCACCTGGGTACCATTTGGGGGAAAACCCTGTACTGCTGCGGCAAGATATCAAGACCAGGAGGAAGACTGATGCAGGGAGCAAGGCGAACCAGCTCCTTGAGTCTACATCACTTTGGAGGTCTGCTGCAACTGCCCCTTGTGGCTACACCTCACCACCAGAAGTAAAAGGAGCCCAAGATCATCAGAATCAGCCCAACAGGTCAGAGTTATGGCATTTTAAACATTGCCGAAGTTTGAATTTTTCTTCACCAAGTAGTGCGTGGGCGTAAGAAATTGGGTTACTGGTAGACTGGGGTGTGAGCCTTAAGAAAGATTCAAGATGCTGAGAACAGGTAGGTTTGAAAGAAGATGTGAGTTTATTTCTTCTGACCAGGAGGGGGAATCCCAATCAACTGACAACCACAGTGAGCACTCTGGAACCTGGACGCAGCCAGACATCTTCTTTCAAACCCACCTGTTCTCAGCCTCTTGAACATTTCACTCAGTGAGTGCTCTGGAACCTGGGCACAGCCAGACCCCAGATCACTAACACCACATTCTACCTAGCTAGAAGGCTTGGACATTACACCCTGGGCAACCAACAATCATAATCCTTGTCAGGGTAAGACAGAAGAAAATCCCCAAATAACTTTTGCTCAACTCCCTAGTAACTTGGCACAGATCAGTCCAGCTTCAACCAAAGGCAATGTGTGAAGTATTTGTGTGACACTGCAAAACAGTAAAACAGTGAAGGCTCCACAGAAAAAGATTCCCACACTAGGTTAGGAAAATAGAGTAGAATTTAATAAACAAAACAATACCAAAATAACTAAAATTCAATGAGTAGAACCAGAGGTATTGCATTTTTAAGATTCAAGTGAAAATAGCAATAAGAGGTGTATAGCTCCAACTGTGGCTATCTGGACTTGCTCAAAGTGGCAGGTTCAAGCCAACCATGATGGACTGTGGCCTTGCTACATGGGTCTAGTTAGGCCAGCTGAACAAAAGTTCCTTCAATCCTGGTTAGTGGAGCTTTGTTTGGATCTGCATGAAAGATGGTTAATACAGCTGAAGTGATGAATTGGTACCAAGATGATGTGAGGCTGTGATACAAGGGATATTGTCGACACGGCCTGCGAAGTAAAGCCCAGCAAAGAGGATGTGGTGTGCAGTCCAGGTGATGCATCAGTTCCAAAGGGCTGTGAGGCTATGATGTGAAGTCTGTCTTATTCATTTAGGCTGTCATCAATGAGAGATGTGAGGGCCTGCGCAGAGGATGTGTCACACAGTGGTGGTTCCAGCAGCGGCTATGCGAGACCTTGTGATGGCTTCAATCCACGCAGCAGCGGAGATGCATCAGTTCTGTTTGGGTTTGCACCATTTAACAGAGGAGATGCATGGTTCTGCTGGATCCACAGACTAGCAAGCATATTACGCTCACATTCAGGTGCAGGTGCAGGTGCAAGGTTGTTGGAAGCTTGTTATGTCCCTGATGCTTCAGATCAGGAGGCCAGCCAACTAGCCCTTGGAGTCATTCTGGGTTCAAGAGATGCAAATCCAGTCCTTCTCATCCTAACAAGAGGGCAGCAGGCAGCAGGTCAGCACTGCAAAGCAAGATTCCAGCAGGGGGCAGTCTATCAAAGTGCCAGTCCTTATTCCTGCCAGTGTAACCACAGTACCAAAAGTGTACGGAAGAGGTGGTGTCTGAGGTCAAGTATTTATGCCCAATTTTGCCTTTAAAGTTGGGGAAACGCATCTAGAGGTTTCCCTTCGAAGTTCCCAGGCATACAGGCCTACCTGCCCTGGCTCCAGACTGACTACATGGGTTGTACAGCCGTTTGTGTTGAGGTGTAAGTGGGGCTGTGCTCAGATCCTCCCTCTAATCCTGGCAGTGATGGCCCATCCAGGCACATCCAAGCTCCCTATTGTGTGTGGCTGTCAAGGAGGAATACAGAAAGCTCAACTGTCAACAACACCCAGTCATGTGACCAGAGGCAGGTCACGGTCACTAAATGGTCAAAATTCGACTTCACCAAAATTTAGGATTTTAAATTGGGATTTCAGAGACACCAAACTTCAGCCGACTATCTCTTCTCATTTGGAAATTTCACTTACAAAATGTAATAAGGAAAGTATATATCCTGTTTTTTAAATATATTGCACCCTGCCATCTGAGCTGTCCAGTGCCTACCCTAGGGGCTGAATTATATATATTAAAAAGTAAAGTTTCGTTCTAGGAAAGATTGGTGGCCCCCGCAGAAGGCTGCACACTGTCCATAAGAACGGGCAGGGAGGGAGACGCTTCTGGCTTCCATGCACACACAGATGTAAAGGCAGTGCAGGACCCAATGAGGCAGCGAGGTGTGGATTCACTCGACTACCCCAAACCCAAAAGAAAGGAAATGCAAACATGAAAAGATAAGCAGGCTACAGCACAGCAGAAGACTAGCAGTTATAATATTCACTGCTCCGGCTGGAGCGCCACATCATTTTCTGCAGGGCTATTCTGTTTTTTTCCACTTGTGGTGGCCCAAAGCGGGCGGGGCACCATCAACAAAATCAACAGGTATGGGGGTGGCTGCAAAAGCACATCAGTGCCCCCCAAAGAGTTTTTAAAGTTATTTACACTATGTTTCAGTGGTCCTCAAAACTAGGAGTCCTCTGAAATGTTCTAATATTTTCAAAGTACTTCCAAGCTAGAGCTTCTGCTCTATGGCTGTGAGTACTGTTCCCTCTAGGGGCTTCCTTTATGGTTGTAGTTATTGTGGCCTGAAGGGATATAAGAGAGATACATGTATTGAGGCCCACCCTAGGGGCCAAGTTTATGGTTGCATACAATGTAATAAACATGTGATGTCCTGCGGTGGCTGCCTTTATTATTACATTTTTCATGGTTGGAAAGTATATCCAAAGTACACAGACATGTTTTGCTCAGTTTAAAATGTTTTATTGACATACTAATGTTGACAGTGATTATAGATCACAGTGCATATGCTTTATTCACATGAGTAAGCTGCTTTACCCTGATTATTGCTTTTGATGATTGCATTTACATACAAAATGATGTCTTTAACATATGGTTTCTATTCTTGAACCCTTGACCAAATCAATAGACTTACTTTATGTGCTTGTGTGACCCTTTAGGGGGTCAAATGTGATTATGTGACGCCATCTATGATATTTTCCATCTATCAATGAATATATTTGAAAATTACTACATAATATTTGGTAGTGTGAATAATAAATGTGTGTTTCTTTTTTTCTGAAGAAAAAGCACTGACTCGATAACCATGTATTGACATTTATTATGCCGTGCCAGCAACAGTGATTAATAGCCCACATTCCCTCCCTTACTAGGCCTTGGATTTCTATGCTTGAGGGAGTCAAGAGCTACAATGCGGTTTGGTTCCCAGTAAGAAGAAATGTGGACCTATTGCTTGTGCAGGCCACACAACTAATGACCCATTTGTTACACAGACTTATTAAAGATCTAGACAAAATTATGTGGTCTTTCAATCGTGCTATACTCTTGGAAAAGGAAGAAAAACTTTATCTTTCACAAGAAGCATCTTGGTTTTTAGAGGTGAATGCGGGCACAGCCCTAATCATTTCAGTCTGGGATTCTCTGGAAGCCTTCCTACGGGGACACATTACTAACAGGTCCTGTTATAAGAACAGAATATATAAGGAGGAGATCTCAGATATTGAGCATAGGTTAATGGACGCAGAGGTAGATCTGTCTGCTCCAATGCCTCCCGAAATCCTACAGGAGAAGCGGGATAAGATCAGAGATTTGAAATCCCAGCTTGAAAGCATTCTAAACACCAGGCTTCTCCATAGATGGAAAGCCAGTAAAATCTCACACTTCGAATATGGGGTGTAGCAGGCAAGCTCATAGCTTGGAAGAGTAAATCTGAGCGAGCAAGGAGCTATATCCGAGAGATATGAGATGAAAGGGGCACTTCCAGAATGGATGAGGAAATCTGTGATGCTTTTCGTTCCTTTTTCCAGAATATCTACCATGAGGATGACAAAGTTGATAGCCAGAGTGCCCAGAGGTGGCTTGAGAGGATGTCACTTCCCTCTCTTAGCCCTGAGCAACAAAGATATCTGGATAGGGAGTTCTCCTGTCTGGAAGTAAGGGAAGCAATTGTAAACACTAAGAGGGGTAAAGCTGCAGGGCCAGACGGCTTACCTTCCGAGATATACAAGGTAATAGGACATCAGGTTATTCCTACTATGACCAAACTCTTCAATCAGATCTTGCAAGAAGGCCTGATCCTGCCAGATTTGTGGTATGAGGACATTATAGTATTAATACTGAAACCAGGGAAAGCGGCATCTAATTGTGGGTCTTACATACCCATGTCTTTATTAAATGCCGATTATAAAATCGTTACATCTATTAAGGCATCATGACTGGGTACAGTGGTGGGGGATGTCCTGCATCTTGATCAAAAGGGCTTTGTGAAGGACCGACAGTTATCACACCTAACTTATGACCTTATCGGGGCAATAGACCTGGCATCTACGTACGCCCTAACATTGGCAGCAGTGTCACCAGGTAGGTCGCCCCCTCAGCCACCACACGGTCCTCCTGTGTGAAGCTACCCCTGCTGCTGCTACTTGCTGTGCCCGGTTCGTCCTTTGCTTTCCTCTGTGTTTATTTCATTTTTGTTCATCTGTTTTCTGTGTGCCCATTGTGTTGCCTGTCTTTCTGCCTGCCCCACCATATTTTGTTCCCGTATTTTGTGCCCTTTTGCCTTCGGTGCCACCCTCCCACTCCCCCCCTTGCTCGATCCCGCTGCTGCTTCCCCTGCGGCCCGACCCCTGGTCCCCCATTCGTTGCCCCTCTCCCGCCTCCCAGCTGCTCCTTCCTCCTTCTTTCCCTCATATGGAGGCCGCCCAGCGGCGGCGCCGCTGGTGCGCCTAAGGCAAGCCCGTCTGCACCCGTCCGCGCCTGGACCGCACCCAGCGCCAGGACCCCTGGCCCCCGCCGAAGCCAGGAAACCCGACTGAGATACGACACCGCCGCCCTCCATGCACTCAACACCGGCCGACCATCCACCTGCTACCGAGCCACCCCGAGGCGCACCCACGGACCCTTCTCCTACCAAGCTTGCAAATTCACCTGCCTCCGGACCAACACCCTGCCCTCCGGACGAAGCAACAACAACAACCAATTCAAGTGCATCTTACTCAACACCCGCTCCGTCCACAAGCACACCGTGGAACTCTGGGACCTCCTCGACACAACAGCGCCAGACGTCACCTTCCTCACCGAAAACTTGATGAACACCTCCTCAGCCCCTGGCATCGCCATAGCCATCCCAGATGGCTACAAGATCACCCTTAAGGACAGAGTCAACCAAACCGGAGGAGGAATCGCAAAAGGATCACGTTCAGGCTCCTCACTCATGAACAGAAAGTGCTCCACAACATGGGCCCCGAATACCTCAACAATCACCTCACATTCTACACTCCGACCCGCCAGCTCCACTCCACCAGCCTCGCACTCGCTGTCGTCCCACGGATTCGCAGAACCACCACCGGAGGAAGACCGTTCCCCTACCTGGCCACCAAGCCATGGAACCCCCTCCCAGCCCACCTACAACTGACACAGGACCTTCTCACCTTCAGGAAACACCTCAAGACCTGGCTATTCGAGCAGTAGCAGCAACCCCCCCTCCCTTCAGCGCCTTGAGACCCTCACTGGTGAGTAGTGCGCTCTATAAATGTGCTGATTGATTGATTGATTGATTGATTGGCAGCGATGACTCTAGACAGAACCAATGCCTTCAACAGGGTAAACTGGTTATACCTGTCGGAGGCCTTGAAAAAATTTAATCTTGGCGAGAAGTTTTGTCGCATCGTACAATCTATCTACAGGAGCCCTTCAGCTAGGTTGTTGGTAAACGGTGGTCTTACGGCACCCTTTGATATATCTAAGGGCACTAGACAGGGCTGCCCACTCTCCCCTCTCCTTTTCGATCTGTACATCGAACATTTTGCCCAACGGTTAAGGGAGCATATTAATATTCAGTCTTTTAGACATGGAGAGTGGGAGAGGAAGGTAACCCTGTATGCCGATGGTGTTTTAATCTTCACTGCCGACCTTGATAGGGCCTTCCCAGCTGTTATCACTCAAGCCCAAAATGTCAGTTTAGTCTCAGGGTAAGAAATCAATGTGGCTAAAACTTAAGTAATGGTTTGGATCCAGGTGGCTACCCAGCATCAGTATCAAATAAGCCACATTATGAGATATTTAGGGCTCAAGATATTTCAAAACTAATTTAACGGCGGTCGCGAGAGAGGTTGTGAAGTTGATGAAGACCTGGACTTTGTTGCCTCTCTAGATCATTGGCAGGGCAAACTTGGCTAAAATGTCAATACTTCCTAAAATCTCTTTCTTTTCAACTGCATCGCACTGTACTTCGATAAAGCACAAATTGACAAAATTCAGAGGGAGGTTAATCCATTTGTTTGGGGGTACAAATATGCGAGACTAGCTTGGAAAAAGCTGAGACGACGAAAGAAGAAGGGGGGCCTGGCTCTGCCTGATAGCCAACTTTATGCCTGGGCCTTCCAAATATCTCACACTCGTATGCTCTTAAAAATGCTGGTCAACATTGGGATAGGAGGGATGTTTTAAGCAATGCTTCAGGGTGCACATTTACTGGTGGAGGGCTTTTTGTTTAAGTTTGGGGATGTTAAGTTTTTCAAGAAAGTTAGGCTGAAGGTGTTACAGGGCCTGGCAAGAACATGGGTTGACCTGAGGAGGTTGGTATCTTTGGGTTACTACTCCAGTATGGCCCCGGTATGGAACTCACGTGGGTGTCCAGAATGCCTGAGGGACAGTTTGGCAGCCCCGCTAAGGGAATCAGGCCTGGCAGTCGGGGGATCTGATCTCAGATGGAACACTGCTATCTTGGGAACAACTTAGTGATAGGGTAGGGTTAGATCTCTCTAGATTCAAGTACCTCCAACTAGCTATCTGGGTTCAGGCTCAGCTACTAACTACCAAGGGCGGCCTATTGGGGGAGGGCACAAACTTAGAGTTTAATCTAGTGACCAGACCACGAGGGAAGAAAGAAGTCTCCTTTTGGTACCAGGCAGTGTTGGAGGCAGTGTTGGAGGCAGTGGATGGAGAGTTTAAACTTGCTCAAGATGTATGGGGGAATGTTTTGCCAGGCCAAGAGTGTGATACCCTGTGGCAAGCTTTGTGTAATCTTTTACACTATACAGTAAAGCCTGCATGGCTAAAAACGAATCCCTTAAATACCATCCACAGGGTCTACTTCACCCCGCTGAAGCTTTCTAAAATCAACAAAGAGCTACCTGTATGTTGTGGTCTGGCCTCGGCTTCGTATTTACATATGTTTAAATAATGTCCGGCTCTGGATTCTTTCTGGGACAGCTTCGGCAAGTTTATGACGAACCTTATTGGAATCCCGATTATTATTGACTTTCTCCTGGTCTTTTTTGGCCTTCAGGAGAATGTCAGAGGCCTCGCAAGATCTTTACTTTTTTATGTTGTGCTCCTGGGTAGGAGGCAAATCTGCATAAAATGGACAGATCCTATCCCTCCTTCATTTTTAGGATGGCAATCTTCGGTCCTGGCTATCTCTAAAATGGATCTATCAAGAACGGGCAGCCAAAAGAAGAGAAGTTTTTGGAATATCCTGAATCACGATGAGACCCGGAGAGGGTTTTTTTTTTCCCCTTGGGTCCGATGATTATGCTGCCTGAACACTCTAAGGCCATGGTCAGGATCATCCCTAGTACAATCGGGGAGCTTCTCAGACAAGGCCATCTAGCTCCGGAAACTTGTAAAATGGAGTCATCTCAGCTGACCTATGAGTGCGCATACCAGTATGTCTTAGTGCCGGTAGGTGGGTGAAGTTAAAATTATTAGACGCCTATGCCTCTCAGTTCGCTGAGTGTGGGTACGCACAATCAGAATGTACACTCAAGGTGAGATGGGCGGTAAATGAGGACAAAAAACAAGAAAGAAGAAATGATGTGGTCTATAACTAGTCTATAACTATACCAGAATCACTTCCTCTATTAAAAAATGAAGCATAGCAAAGTTATGATATTGAGATAATTCATGAGTGTTAACAAGATCCTTCTCAAGAATAAGATTTCCCAATTTATCACCTGTCATATTGCGACATGAAGAGGAATTAACAGATATACGATTGGTCCTCAAATCTAAATAAACTAGAGGTTATTAAAACCACATTGAAATCCCCACAAATTATTAAATGACTACATTTTCTAGATAACTAGTACTGAATAGGGTTATCATCTACAATGTCAAACAAATGTTTATAGTTATCAGTGTTAGCATAAGAAAAATGTTTGTTATAATAATTAAAAACACAAACATTAGCTCATTTAGCGCCAAGACGCCTACGGGTATATGCAGCGCTTTACAAATATTAAAAATAAATAAATAAATAAATAAATACAATTATTATAACACTTAATAGTTAGTGATTAGATCACATGGCAGTCTGTGTTGACAGGAGTAAACTTGACAAAGAAAGGTAGTCTGATCTAAACCAGTAGACCCCCTTTATCTCTCCCAGAGCTAGATGGTTGTGCTGCAATAGAATGGCAACTACATCCATAGTAAAGATTGTCTGATACCTCGCATGTCTCCTACACTGCGATGATGTCATAGGACTCAAGAAATGAAATTCAGGCTCTAGATCTAGCCCTAGAAGCATAACCCGCTATGTTCCAGCTCACAAACCATAAGACGCCAGGGCAGTTGGTAATACTCATAGAAAGTCTGACTTTAAAACCATCTGACTCAGCGAAAATACAGAAAGTTGATTTCAGAGGTTGTCAGTCTACTCTCTCAAGATTTTGCAAAAGTGAGAAATGATTATAGAGAGAAATAAATGTTTCAAGAGAAGGAGCAGCAGAACTATGAGAAAACAAGGAGGCTATGGGACGTGGTTTAATTGGTTTACAAAAATAGCCAAGAGGAAGAACCTAAATGTGACTACACCTGCCTAGTATATTACACACTTGAGAGAGCAAGAAGTTGACCAAATATGGATTTTTAAAGTTAATTACAATAGTATCAACAACGAGCGTTTTTGAAGCTGTACGAATTCAGACGAACCGTCGTACAAATAAACTTTGATTGGCTTGCACTGAGTTGAAGTTGAGATGTCTGTTGAGCAAATGGGTTACCTTGTTGCTGAATTGTGTGAAGTTGTCAAAGGCCCCAAAACTCAATGGGGGAACATTGACTCAAACTACGACATAGGGGCTAGCCTCAGGAGATAAATGGATTAAGGGCAGCCTCTGAGTTGTGTGAACATACAAATATGATGCATGTCCGCACTTATTCTGGGCTGGTTGGGGGGATATCATAAGTACCGGAGGAGAGGTTGCTACATTTTTATTTAATAAATACCATTGTGTGAAATAGTGTTAAATGGAGCACTGACCCCATCTGCCTCATTTGGACTAGGCATCCTGATTGTCCCCTGCCTAAATGAGTAGCCTGAGCCTGGACTTTTCCTACTTCGAACTGTTGAGGATTTTTTCTGCTTGAGCCAATTTATCAACAAGTGTCTTCATACAGTACCTAGACTGACACACAATTTGTCACAAAGACTGTTAGCAAATACTAAATCCGGAGGGTTCGGCTATACTCTCCTGAGTCAGTGTTAGCTCCCTCCTCCCTAGTTGCATGGGTCTGCTGCACCTTCTTTTAATGCTTAACAACAAACTTATCAACAGGTGAGTAATTGGTGGCAGAAGGTGAATGTAGGTTAGTACAAGTTCCTAAGCCATCATTAAAAATATAACCATGTCCAGAGAGACTATCTAAAGATAACTCAAAATTTTGAGCAGGACCGTCACTTTGTACATGTCTATGAATTTATCTACAGTGTTGTTTCTAAGTGAGGAGCTCAAAGTTTTTGCCATTTTTTTGCTTGCTCATAATGATGTTCCTTAAACACTGTGTCTTCTGGTAACATTGAGGGTGCCCTGAGATTAATAAAACAAGCAAAAGAGGGAAGTCCTGGCCCAGCCTGGCTCGGCTAAGGATGGGCGAAGATGGGCCTGCACTTGGCCGTCTTCACCCGTGCACAGACCAGATGCGCCCCATGCTGCGGAAAAACATAGTGGATTAAACAGCCGTCCTTCATTTAAATGTCCCATTGCCTTCTGGGCAATGTAGTGAAAGCAGCCCCTGGCAGCCCCAGCTTGTACAAAACTCTCTGTACCAGCAGGTGTCCTGAGTAGTAGAGAGGCGTAGTGGATTTCTGCTCTTCAAGTTTGCACGGATATCTGGGCATTGCAGTGCAAGCAGACCCAGGCAGACCCTGCATGTACAATGCTCTCTAGCACAGCTGTCGTCTCCAAGTATCAAGGACTTTCATTATACTTGTTAAATTGTGCACTAATTCTACACAGTGTTCGCCCTTCTCCCACCCAATAGGGATCAGGCTTCCAGCCAGAGGAATCTTATAGAATGGTGTTCTACAGGAGGTCTATTATGACAATACAAACAGTTGTTTGGATACTGAGCATAAGATTGATGTTGAAAGATGTATAAATTAAAGCATTTTTGAGTAAGGATGTATCAGGGCACGACTGACATAACTTTTGAATGGGCATTTATGAAATACATGAATGTTGGACATGTACTGACAGAAAAGGCCACTTATAGAACATTGTTGGTTTTGGTGCTAAATGTGAAGGCGCTGGGCTATTTTTCCCTCCACTCTAATTCAACATCCCTCCTTACAGATAAGACCAAAATGTCACTGCAGATGGAAGGTGTGGATGGACATGTTGTTCAGCCGGGAAAGGCTGTCCTATCCACCGCATACTCCATTTGGTCGTACAGTAATGGAATATTGTGGGCAAAATATCGAAATGCGAAAGTATTGAAGCCAAGATATTGACTGCAAGAATACCATGAAAGCAAGTTTATATTGGTAAGCATAGGTTTACTAGGTTTAACTCCACATACATACACCTTGACAATATAAATGTTCAAGGTATGCAAATGAGGAATTATGAACAGTAAATCCACACTTATGTATGTATACTTACCCTCGCAATATTCTTGCAGTTATATTTTGGCTACAATATTTGTTTGCTTTTCAATATTTTGTCAACGTTATTCAAATAAAAGAAAGACTTGGCACCACCCACATTCCATAATGTCTGACTATACGAAAGGGCGGTATAGGTATGCTTACATGAAGTAAAAATACATTTGTACAATTATTTAAAGGACGGCTCCCCCATGAAGACTGCATTCTGATGCGTGTATGTGAGTCTCGGGCATTTCGAAGCTAACCCCAGCCCCAATGTCAGCGAGCATATCTTCTGCCTTCAAGGCACACAGTAGCACACCTGGACATTGCGTTACGTGGCTGTGTTTATGGTTATTGTATTTTTAAATAACTCATATATTACATTTCACATGCAATTGTATACCAACCAATCACATTTCATTTTGATCGGGTCCACTGTCCTTGAAGTCTTTCCACTAAATTATTTACGTTCTTTTAATGTCTTACGACCACAAAAACAGCAGTTCCGTCAACAAATTATTCTTTGAGAAGTTCTAAGACAAATTCCCTTTGGTTACACTTGCGAAATCCTCTTCTCCTTTTACATCTGTTTACCGATCCTAAAACGGTTCCTTTCTTCCATTTGTCTTGTGTGTTTTAGAAATATCAGCAAAGGGGTACACTCAAACGCAAATTACATTTTTCCACTTTGAAAAAGCATTAACAAAAACACTGAAAAAACTTGGGCTGGGTAAAAGAGCAAACACACTCGCAAAAGGTAAAAAAAACTTACAATTTTATCCCAATTTGACTTCACTAGTATTGTCAGTTCGACATTAAGAAGTGATACTAAGAAACAAACTGCAACATAAAATGAAAAAGTAAAACACAGCAATGAAAACAAACACCCACGCTTACACCATCACTAAAATTCGGAAGTAAACAGAAATGAAAAATCTAGTTTGCAATGGGTTTGAAGAGTTTCTTGGAAACACTGTACCTGTGTAGCTCCTGCCTGGGAGGGATGCTCTCTCTGCCTTGAAACAGTATAGCAGAGCAGTTTCCATGGCAACGGTGACGTCAACGAAAGCGAAAGGATCAAGTAAATAGGATAGGTTACAAGAACTCTATATTAGGACATATACAATTATCCGGTTTGATAGAGTCAATAAATGACTCATGCCACCACATGATGACAACTTCCCTGGAAGTGACTTTTTTTGTTCACCGGATAGTCAACAAAGTGACAAACGTCACAACTGGAGAGTTGTTTCCGTTTCACTTAGCAGGTAATAGGGGAGATGCTATCAGGCGTTAACAGGTGAGCAGCTGCTGCTCAACAATAGGTGCACTGTGGGCTGCATCTCTGTTGTGTCTCCTGCTCAGTGACAGGAGGAGAGTCACTGATAGCACAAGACACTGGCTGTCCATGTGAGGCTGAGGAACGTTTAAAAGCAGAATTCAACAAGCTTTGGCAAATGTGCTTTAGGGCCGATTCACGCCATCATTAATGAGAACCAGAAGTAGGTCTACAAGAGAACTCTACTACATACTCTTAGGTGCCTTTGTGAACAGCCCCAAAACTTTTAACACCCAATCAGTAAAAATACAAAGACGGCACAATTTGCTCTATTTGTTGTAAAAGTATATGAATATGGTCGCATTTTATTTCTATTTTAAATGTTTGGGGCAATTTTACAAACACATGTAAGAGTACATAAAAAGTACTACAGGAGTACTGCTTTACACACCGCAAAATGCTTTTGTGTGTAGTTCCCTTTGAATGTTTCTTTCTTCCTGTGGTCTAAGGCGTGTTTGAGCAGGAAGGTAAAGATGAGTTGTGTTAAAAAATTGGTTAGCGTAGGTTTAAAAAAAAAGAAATACATTTGTTAGACGGGTGCTGTCAATTCAAACTGGCTAATGTATCCTCCTTTCAAAAGAAACTGCTTGGGAAACATTTGCTGTCTTCAATAACTATCTCTAAACTGGATTGAAACAGCGTCAGATAAAAGTAGATTTTTTTGCATCTGCTTTTATCTGACGCTGTTTCAATTCAGTTTAGTGATAGCCATTGAAGACAGAAAATGTTTCGCAAACAACAGGCAACATCTGAAAGTTAACAAAATTAATGACAGTTCCTCATATCTTTGAGGCAGGCCAAAACCTAAAGATACTTAAGATATCAGAGGTCATATTTACAAGCCCCAATGGCCACAGGAACGTCACTTTTTATGACGGTCATGCGGCGAAAAACCCTACGCCTTATTTACAAGGTGCCAGTACTGATAACAAAGGATAATTAATATAATTCAAGACTGGGAGCTGATTAGTAGCTTTTATTATTTTGTTCACATGTCACAGGCATACAACATTCAACCTGAATGGTTGAATGTTGTATGCCTGTGACATGCTTGATATGGTGAAAGATTCCCTGATTTTCTATTTTTGTCCCTAGCATGTATTAGCTGTTTATCTCTTTGAATAAGTTTTTCATGAAAATAGGTGCTTTTTGAAAAAACTGAACAAAATAATAAAAGCTACTAATCAGCTCCCAGTCTTGAATTATATTTTCAGGTTCTGTGTTATAATATATGTTAATTATCCTTTGTTATCAGTACTGGCATTTTCTTTCTGTTCTTTCGGATATTGGCTCAGCCATACTGATTAGAGCCACCCCTTTGTAGCTTTTTGGTTATTTACAAGGTGGCTTTAAGTCACTTAACATGGCTGTGGAAAAAGGTAGGGCCGTTGACCTTTTTCAGAGTTGCCCCGCGCTAACCGCCTCTATTACCACTCAAGTTACCGAACAAAGAGGCAGGCGCTGGAGACTGGAAGGCAGGAAACAGAAGTTTTATTCCGACGGAGCAGAACACATCAAATCAGACAACAGGGTATCTTCTCGAGGTGCTCTAACCGCATCTCTGAGGCCTGGCCTCTTATACACAGGTTTATGATCTTTATTACAGTTTATTGCATGTGGCACATTCTTGCAAATGCTTTGAAGTATGAAAGAACATCCTCGGAATCCCCGCTTCAGGCCCGATCCCACACACATTTACAGTTGAAGTCCCCACCCCGGTCACAACAGGTGACGATTGTTGCACAGCTGGGCATTCCGCCGATTCACGGAATGTATGTGGTTGATCGGATCTCATGGGGTGGGGGCTTTGATCAACTCGGGGATCCTTTGATGGGAGAAGCTTCCTACTGTATGGGGGGGGGCAATAAACAGCATCCGCAGGGCCAGGTGGCGGCCTGGGAACGGGTAAGACAATCGGGCATAGAGGAAAGGGGGGTTTTATCGAAGGACTCAGGATCATGAAAGGAATAGAGGGAGGTGTCGAGCTGGGAACAGGATGGGGTTCTGAGGCAGAGTTGTGCTGAAGAGGGGTTTATGGCCCAAGGCATGTGAGAGTGGGGGCTGTCAGCACGCGGGGGATGCCTGCGAGGTTAGGAGAGAGAGAGAGAGACGCGCTGGCTGTCGGCGATGGGCAGAGAGGCCATGGCATTTAAAATGGCTGTCGCTTACGCGCACGAATGGGCTCGAAAAAGGGGCAAGATGGCGCCGATAATGTTGACACTGCAGTCTAGGTTTTAACAGTCCTCCCTTTTCAACATATCCAGCCAGCTTGCCTACTCAAGGTCTATCTGCATTAAATTCCTAACCTCGACATCATACAGTGCTCCCATGCGTTCCTTTCCAAAGTCCACAGTCTTAGGGCAGATACAATTCGCACATAATGAACACAGAGGCGGCAGGCATTGAATTCCTAAGCAGAACCCACATATTACAACCACAGGAATCAGGATAATGGTAAATAGTCTCCAGCCCCAGTTCTTAACAGTACTCCAGAACCATCCACCAAGCGACCATTCTTCCTGCTCCTGGTGAACTTCTGAGGAGAGTCTGTGGAGATGTTCGATGGCCTTGTACACTGAGGGTGAATTGTCTGGTATATATGTACAGCAGCTGGACCCAATAATGCGGCATGCTTTACCACGATCCGCTAGAACCACATCTAGAACAAGGCGGTTCTGGAGAGCCACCAGGCGGACCGCTTGAAGCTCGGCAGTGTTGTTTGCAAGGATACCAGCTGTGATGTTCATAGTTGTCTCGACTGCCTGAGTCAAATGTCGGATGGCACGGCTGTTTGCCATCGGGCCCCAGAGTGGAACAAGTCCCTTCATTACATCAAGGAACTGTGCTCCTGTAGAGTCGGCTTGTTCAATGTCCTTGGCTCGTTTTTGTCTATGGTGATTCGCCGGAGCCACATAGGTCGGAGGAAGGATGAAGGAGATAAAACAAGTGCCCCCCCAGCCTTTGGGGAGCCAGGTGTAAGCTTTTGTGCCGCAAACAAAGTACATGTTTGGAGAGGATACAAAGGAAGGTGAATCGGTGGAATCCAGAGTTCTGGTGATGCGGCAAGCACTGCGGCCCACCAGCTGTGTCCCAAGCCCTTCTATGCACATAAGGCCTGTGATGTTGATGACAGATAGGGCCACAGTCAGGGTGGCCTCTGTTCGTTTTCGAAGGTAGGAGAAGGTGGGTCTGGTCGGATTGTTGAACACCTGCATTTCAATTCGTTCTTTGGCAGGGATGTCCATGTGGATAGAGTCGTTGGAGGTCTGCGGGCAGAAATGTGTCTTCGTTTTGTTTCGCCAGACCTCATGAAAGAAATGCGTCATGGTTTTGCTGGAGGTGGCATTGTCTCTATGGCTCTCTTGCAGGAGGATTAGCCAAGCAAGGCAGGAGCCGTGAATTGAGAAGGGTGAAGGGATGAAGGGTATCGAATGTCCAGTGGCGTGGGGTAGCAACCCACAGATCCAGCAGTTGGTGGCATTGGTGGCAAGATTGTGCTGGTGCAGCAGCTGCACAAAGGAGTTGTTCCAAAACTCCTTTCGCCTTTCTTTGAGTTGGGGAGACAGAGAAATCAAATAATGCTCCTTTATGGTGGTAGGCTGTGCAGTGGTCAGGAGTGTCTCATGAGCGGGTGCATTTTCTTCCGCAATCCAGAGTGTGGTCATGAGGAGGAGGCAGAAGAGGATCGTGATAAAAAGTGCAATTGTCTTTGAACTGTGGATTCTGTCTGTCTTTGGGTTTCTGTAGCGAATTTTCGGATGTCCGGTTGCTTCCATCATCTTCCTATCGGGCGCTTCCATCAGCTTCTTATCGGGCGCTTCCATCACCTTCAAGGGAGCTCGGTAGCAGGCAGAACCAAAAACCTCGTCTGGCTTTCTCTCCTGACAGCCTTTGTAGTGTTAGGCCACCGATCTGAGAATTATGACTTAGTCAATGGTCTGCTTGGCCGAAACTCTCTCCTTTCGTCGCAGGTTATACCCTTCTTTGGATGGCACGGTGGGGTCAGAAATCTCTGCAAGTTCAAGTGTCTCTGTGTCTCGGTAGCAATTCAGCGATGGTCGGTCTTTGTACAGGAGCTCTTCCCGGGTGGTCACGTCTTCGGTCGTCGTCAGAGTCGGGGGAATCCGCTTGCAATGGTGTGCATGCACCCAGGTCCGCTTTCCTTCCACTCGAAGCGCTGTTCGGGTGGTGAGTAGGACTTGCCAGGGGCCCGTCCACCGGGGTTCCAGACTCTTGGCGCGCTGGAAGTTCTTTATCAGGATGAAATCCCCGGGTTGCAGGTTGTGTCCGGGACCCCTGGAAGCGTCAGGGATGGCATGCAGCACCTGTTGGTGAATGACAGACAGAGTTTTAGTCAATTTATACAAGTAATCAGACATTAGGACGTCCGGGACATCATGAATGGAAGTCGGTTTTGGTGCAGACCAGACGCTCATGGGTCGGCCAAAAACGACCTCGTAAGGTGTCAAGTGGTGTTTGGTGGGGGTGGAACGCATCAATAGCAATGCCAGTGGGAGAGCGTCTGGCCATTTCAGTCCTGTGGTAGCCACTATCTTGGCTAGCTTTAGTTTTAGCGTGGCATTGTGTCGCTCAACAAGTCCAGCAGACTGGGGGTGGAAGACTGCGTGAAACTTCTGTTTTACACCCAGCCCTTTTAAGATGAGCTGGATAACTTCGGCTACGAAGTGGAAGCCATTGTCACTCCATAAAATTCGACAAAGGCCGTAGCGAGGGAAAAATTATTTTAACAATACTTTTGCAGTGGTCATAGCAGTGTTATCACGGGTTGGGTATGCTTCCACCCATTTGCTGAATGCGCACACCACAACAAGTACCACAACAAGTACGTATTTCAGGCCTTGGCATCTGTCTAGTTGGAGGTAGTCCATCTGCAGGACTTCAAACGGGTGATTGGGAACCCCAAACCCTCCCCGGGGTACCACAGTTCCTTTCCCGGGGTTATGTTGCAAGCATATTAAGCATTGTTGGACCAGACGTTTGGCGGAATCTGTGATTTTGTCATTGTGCCAAACTCTGGAGACAAGTTCAATCATGGGGGCTGATCCTATGTGAGCAGGGGAGTGTGCCATAGTCAGTATGGGAATCAGGTATGAGTCAGGTAGCAACCATTTGTTCTTGTCTTTTGTCCGCCAGCAGCCTTCATCGTCTTTCAGTCCCACCCGTGCCCATTCAGTCAATTTGTGTTGTGTGCTAGCCATTTGAATGTCCCTAATAGTGTCCCTAGCGTTGGTCCATTTCTCGGCTTGGGACCTGGTTACGTACATGCGTGTCGTCGTTCTATTTTCAGCTGTGGTTCGAGCAGTGATATCGGCTACTGCATTTCCCTGTCCAATAATGTCTGTCACCTTCTTGTGTGCCTGGCATTTGATAACCGCAAGTCTTTTGGGGAGAAGGACAGCTTCGATCAGGGCGGAGACTAGATCTCCATGCTAGATGAGGGTGCCGTGTGAGGTCAAGAATCCCCTTTCCTTCCAAAGGAGCCCAAAATGGTGAACCACCCCGAAGGCATACTGGCTGTCGGTGTAAATGTTCGCTGTGGTTCCTGCTGCTAGGATGCATGCTCGTGTCAGGGCAATCAGTTCCGCTGCCTGTGCAGATCGTTGTGTGATGCGGGCTGTCTCTACTACAGTTCGGGCCGTGGTGACTGCATAGGCAGCTGAAGTGGTGCCATCGGGGAGTTTGATGCAAGAGCCGTCCACCCACAGCTCTCCGTCAGGGTCAGGAAAAGCCGTGTCTCTGAGGTCAACCCTACTTCTAGTCTGTTCGTCCGTGAGTGTCACACAGTCATGTACAGGGGGCACATTTGGATCGTTCTCCGGTAGGGGCAACAAAGTTGCCGGGTTCAGTGTGGTGCATCTTTTCAGGGTGATGTGGGGTGCGAGCAGAGTCAGTTCGTATCCAGTCAGTCGTGCACTCGTCAGGTGTTGTGTCTTGGTTTGGTTCAGGAGGGTGTCAACTGCATGGGGTACTAGTACCGTGAGGGAATTCGAGAGCACAATCCCCTCACTCTGTCGGATAGAGATAGCAGCGGCAGCTACAGCTCGAAGGCAGGCAGGCAAGGCTCTGGCTACGGGGTCAAGAGTGGCAGAGAAGTAAGCGCATGGTCGTTGCTTTGGGCCAATGGACTGGGTCAAGACAGATAAAGCACACCCCTCCCTTTCGTGAGTGTAGAGGGAGAAGGACTTTGTGTAATCGGGGGTACCTAGGACAGGGGCTGAACAAAGGGCATCTCGTAGCTCTATGAAGGAGGATTGGCATTCAGGGGTCCAAGGGAGGGGGAAGGGGACATCTTTAGCTAGCAGAGAAAGCAGCGGTTTCACAATGAGGCTGAAGTTTGGTAATCACTGCCGGCAGAAGGAGGTGAGGCCTAGTAGGGAGCGGACCTGTTTCTGAGTCTTAGGGGTTTCAAGAATGGTTTGGATCCGGTCGGGAGTAAGTTTCCTTCCGTCTTTGGACAGAAGGTGGCCTAAGTAAGTGACCTGTGGTTGGCAGAATTGCAACTTCTTCTTGGAGACCTTGTGGCCATTTTCCGCAAGGAAGTACAGGAGTTGAATGTTGGCGGTGGCCGCTAGTGGAGTGGTGTCGGCCGCCATAAGGATGTCATCGACGTATTGTATCAACACCACTCCATCGGGTAACTGGACCTCATCCAGTTGTCTCTTGAGGGCCTGACTGTAGATGCTGGGGCTTTCTGTGTAGCCTTGGGGTGCTCGACAGAATCTATATGAGCGGGCTTTTAGGGTGAAGCCGAAGAGATATCGGCTGTCTGGGTGGATGGGGATAGAGAAAAATGCGTTTTTGAGGTCAATGACAGTGAAGGTGGTGGCAGTAGAAGGAATCAAAGTCAGGATAGTGGTGATGTCCGAGACCACGGGGTACTGGGGTACAACTACTTTGTTGATCTCTCGAAGGTCGATGATGAAGCGGTATGCTTTCTCACCTCCCTCTCCTTGTTTCTTGATGATGGGCAAGATAGGGCTGTTGCAAACGTTGCTAACCACTTCCTCTACCACTCCTGCGTCTATCAGTGACTGAATAATCTTTACCAATGCCTTCTCGCCCTCGGGCGATATCCGGTATTGTGGAAGTTTTGGGAGTATTGCGTCCGGTGATGTGCACTGGGTCAATCATCATGTGTCCAACGTCCGAATCTGTCTTGGCCCACAGATACGGAGGCAGAGTGTCAAGTAGGGATGAGTCAGCGTCAGTGATAGAAAACATGCGTCGGGAAGGGCAATGTCTGAGCAGAATGGGGTTGTCGTACAGAAAAACTCGAACTCCGTCTTGGGAACATCTAATAGTCGCTCGGAAATGTTTCAGCAAGTCGAGTCCCATAATGGCGTCAGGGGTATTGGCGGAAAGCAGAAACGTCATGTCAGTTGTATTGTTCTCTAAGTCAAAGGGGATCGGAGTGGACAAAGGGTTAGTGGAGGGCGTTCCATCGAAACCTATCGATGTCACAAGTGAGCCAGACAAGGGTGCCCTTGGAATCAGTCGTTTAGATAATGCACTACGTGTCGCGCCAGTGTCTACCAGAAATGGGGACTTTGTACCCAGGACCTTAGCGGTGACATAAGGACCTTGCTGGTCAACATAGAGCTCAACTGGATCCCTCCCTTGCCCTTGGCAGTCCTATGCGAAGTCGCGGGCATCGTCACAGTCAGACTGCTGGTACTGGTTCTGTCGGGGACGGTCAAATGTATTCGTCCTGTTCGATCTATCGTTAGTCGTGTCATTTGCGGACCCCCGTTGCTGTCCTCTATTTCTCGGTCCATCCGCTACGTCCTTGGGGTCCCTATTTCTGTTCATCTCTAACAGAACCGGGCACTGGGATTTCCAATGGCCGAATCCTTTGCAGAAGGCACACTGGTCCTCGCTAATGTCTCTACGCCCAATGTGGGGTGTTGGGGTACGGTCTTTAGGAGGTGCGCTCCTAGGGACATTTGTCTGGTAGTTCCCTATGCATTGCTCTCGTCCTACAGTTACCCCTTGCAACTGTGCAATCATTACCCTCTCTTTTAAGTCTTTCTTCTTTTTCTCTGTTGCTCTATCGTGTTCATTTTTCTGGTGCTCGTAATATTGGGCCATCTGAAGGATAGCCACGGGTTTGGAGGCCGCCCAACTATTCTCACTGGCCTGCAGTTTCTGAGAGACCTCCGGCGACAAACCCTTTACATAATTCTGGACAAACAGATGGTGTCCGGTTGCAGTGGTCATGTCCTGGCCGCTGTAATCGGAGAACACCGTTTCAAACCGGGAGAAGTATTCCGATACGTCTTCCTGGGGTTTCTGACGACAAGCCGTTACTATCGACCAGTCCACTTTCTTTTCTGGGATCAGGGTTTTCAATTTCTGTACAATTTTGTCTGGGAGGTCTAAAATGGATTTCAAAGGCTTCTGTCCAGGTTCTCGTTGCCTATCTATGCCATCGAGTTGTGACCAGGTATGTCCGAACAGCTCAAGGTGGTCGACTTTCCGGATTTGCTTCCACACATCAGCTGGTAGACATAACCCAAAAAACAAGTCGATGTCAGCCAGGGTCATAATCGTTGAACCTAGGGCTGTACCTAATTCAGTGTAGAAAGCAGTTGGGTTTTTACGTAAATCGGGCAGAGATTTCCGGAACGTCAGAATATCTTGCCGATCCCATGGCTGGTAGACCCAGTTGTACACTACCCTCCCTCTTAAATCTTGGTGGTTGACGTCATCGTGTGTTCCTAGACCTCGTGGAGGAACCCAGTAGGGGGCAGCCTCTCTTATTGGCATCATGGTGCTAGCTCGCTCAGTTCGTGGTTCGGTTGCTACGGGTGTCGTGGGTTTAGCTTCCAATTCCTGTTCAGTGAGGTGGCGGAAAACCTCAAGCGTACGCGTAAGGAGGTCCGTCACATCACACTCGCCCTCATCCCCGATATCGATCTTTCTATACAGAGTCGTTAGGCTCTCGGGACCTTTTTCTCGATATCGGTCCTCATACGCATTCAGGGCATGATAACACAGTCGTACGGCAAAATGTCGTCTGTGGCTCCCTGCATATGAGTTGAACATATCCGTGATGTGCTCTTCACTTTCCTTTCTTTCTACCAGTGTCCTCACTATCTTGTCAATCCCTGCTCGCTCATCCCTGCTTAATCTGTTCGTTCTTGCGGAATCAGCCTTTCGGGTCTCTGGGTCTTCTAACATTGTCACTTGTGCTGTATCTAGTACAAGGGGTTCGGCCGGCGCGGAGGCCATGGGGACCGAAGCTCTGGTACCACTCTCGTCTGTGCTTGGGGTAGCGGGTGCTGTGCTATGGGTTGGGAAGGGGCATATGGAGGAGGCATGTAGATGATCGGAGGACCTAACAAAAGATCATCGTTGGCTCGCTGTTTCGAGGGCAATTCAGGATAGAGCGTAGAGGGTGTTCTAACCGGACACTGGCTTGATGTTTCTACCTCTAGTTTCTGTTTGGCTTCTTCTCTTTCCTTAATCTCTTCTTCTAATTTCTTGGCAGCTAGGTGGGCTGCCTTTCGCATCTCTTTTCCCAACCTACTTTCATTTCTCTTTTTACGCTGTTCGGTTTCTTTGCGCCACATGCCGAGACTATCAAGCATAGTGGGCGTTGTCTTGTGTTTCCCAAGGGCTGTTTCTAGCGCGCTTATTTTATCTTCGTCGAAGGATCCTATCAGTGGCCACTGACTTTTCTGATCCTTCTTCGTATATTTATGCCACAGCTTGCTATAAACTATAGCGATCAATCCATGCTTCATGAACATGTCCTTATTAGGGGTGCCTTCCAGTGGAGCCGGATGGTTCATCTCTAATAAGCGGTCCGGGCTAAACAGGCTACCAATCAGTGGGGAGAAGATAGGCATGACGGATTACAACGGGGACAAAAGTCTGCACTACCTATCTTATCACTGCGTGCAAAGACTAGACAGAATATTTCTATTCTTCGTTGTTTGCAGGCGGTGAATACCTCAAAAGAACCAGTTTCGAACAGTTAATGTTCGGTCAATCAAACAATCAATGGGGAGAATAAGTAGGCACTACGGGTTACAACGGGGACAAAAGTCTGCGTTACCTACCCTTTCACTACCTGCAAAGAGAGAACCTGTTCTTCCCTGTTTGCAGACAGAGAATCTCCAGAAAACAATCCGCGAACAACAGTTCGGGCCAAACAATCAATCAGTCGGGTAGGAAGATAGGCACGACGGATTACAACAGGGACAAAAGTCTGCGTTACCTATCCTTCACTGCTTGCAAAGAGAGAGCCTGTTGTTTCTCCGTTTGCAGACAGTGAATCTCCAAAAGAACCAACAAAAGAGTAATACTAGTATTATCCAAATCAAACAATCATTTCGCAATTTGTCGCGTTTACACGACCTTACCCGGACCGCATGGACAGTTTCTTGTCTTCCGAATCCAGCGCCCAATCGTCCTCTATTCTTCGTGATCTTCGCGGCACTCCTGATGGTTCCCAGTCAGGACCGTAGATCACTCGAGAGAGGTCTGTTCGGAACCAGTGAAGTTCGGATGATCGGCTGTCAGACGAGGGTCTATCGGACAGGAGCTCTCCCGATCGTTGCAGTCGTTCACTCTGACGTCAGGACCTCTCCCACTGGATCCACGAGTCGCTGATGGGCCCCACGTTTGGGACGCCAATTGTGGAAAAAGGTAGGGCCGTTGACCTTTTTCAGAGTTGCCCGGCGCTAACCGCCTCGATTACCACTCAAGTTACCAAACAAAGAGGCAGGCGCTGGAGACTGGAAGGCAGGAAACAGAAGTTTTATTCCGACGGAGCAGAACACATCAAATCAGACAACAGGGTATCTTCTCGAGGTGCTCTAACCGCATCTCTGAGGCCTGGCCTCTTATACACAGGTTTATGATCTTTATTACAGTTTATTGCATGTGGCACATTCTTGCAAATGCTTTGAAGTATGAAAGGGCATCCTCTGAATCCCCGCTTCAGGCCCGTTCCCACACACATTTACAGTTGAAGTCCCCACCCCGGTCACAACAGGTGACGATTGTTGCACAGCTTGGCATTCCGCCGATTCACGGAATGTATGTGGTTGATCGGATCTCATGGGGTGGGGGCTTTGATCAACTCGGGGATCCTTTGATGGGAGAAGCTTCCTACTGTCTTGGGGGGGGGGGCAATAAACAGCATCCGCAGGGCCAGGTGGCGGCCTGGGAACGAGTAAGACAATCGGGCATAGAGGAAAGGGGGGTTTTATCGAAGGACTCAGGATCATGAAAGGAATAGAGGGAGGTGTCGAGCTGGGAACAGGATGGGGTTCTGAGGCAGAGTTATGCTGAAGAGGGGTTTATGGCCCAAGGCATGTGAGAGTGGGGGCTGTCAGCACGCGGGGGATGCCTGCGAGGTCAGGAGAGAGAGAGACACGCTGGCTGTCGGCGATGGGCAGAGAGGCCATGGCATTTAAAATGGCTGCCGCTTACGCGCACTAATGGGCTCGAAAAAGGGGCAAGATGGCGCCGATAATGTTGACACTGCAGTCTAGGTTTTAACATGGCTTAACAGTGCCTTGTAAATAAGGCACCATTTCACGCTACACTTAGGGTCCAATTATAATGACGGACGGACCTGAGTTTGTCCGACATCGTTTGGGAACTGGGTCTGAATGACCTCCTGTCGTCGGTCCCAACCCATCAATGAGGATGTGATAGAACTCTGTTTGGTCGCATTCCTATTCTTTACAATTGGAACATGCATTCTGACTGGAATGCATGCTCTCATTGTAAAGAGCTGAGGTGCAGTTCATCCCTGCACCCTGTGGCAGGAACCTCAAGGTGCCTGCCACTGGTGCAGGAATTAACAGGAGGGCACCATTGATGGCCCCTAGGCCACTATCCGGAGTCCTTT
Source organism: Lissotriton vulgaris (assembly GCF_964263255.1). NCBI lineage: Eukaryota > Metazoa > Chordata > Amphibia > Caudata > Salamandridae > Lissotriton > Lissotriton vulgaris. The sequence goes on from NC_141691.1 coordinate 720,871,149, forward strand.
CACCCATAGTGGCCCTTCTGGGCACCCACAAAGTCAGATTCCCACAGCCTTTCTGTGTCGGAAAGGCCAGCACAGAAAAACTGTTGGAATCTGCCATCGTAATCCCTCAGACGGAAAGAGCCGCCCGAGGGATTACTGGAGGCAATTCGGAAATTTGGTTCAGATTCCTTTTCGACTGACCAAATTAGAATGGGTTGGTCGGAAAGGAATTCAAACGGGACATTTTGATGTGGTCGGAACGGTTCCGTCCGATGATCAGAGCCATTTCCGACATCATCAAAATCTGCCCCTTAGTGTGAAAGTGGCGTGCAATGGGTGTTGCCATGGGCGTTCCGCCTCTACACCCATTGATTTTGATGCTGACCCTTATTTACTAGGGTGGGGCAAATAGGAGGCAGCGAGAAAATTAAGACCAGGGATAACCGGGTCTTAACATGGCGAAAAGAGGAGAAATACTTAATTTCGCCTTGATTTTGTTGTTTCTATGTGTGCTACATTGTCCAGCACACATAGAAATAGCAACTCACTCTGAATGATTGTGATGTGTAGGAAGGTATCCCTTCCTGCACATAAACAATAATTTAAAAAATGACGATTTGCAACTTCTATGTGTGCAGCACAATGCAGCACCAATAGAAGTAACAATTTGTCATTCTGGATTGTTTATGTGCAGAAAGGAACACCTTCCTGCTCATAAACAATCATTCCCCCAATGCATACACCCGTGCACTATGGTGCAATGGTGCCTGTGTTGGCTAAATTTAGTGCCAGCACTAGGGGAAGCATAGGGGTGCTCTGCATTCTTGTGAACATGGCGCATCCCTGCATTTTCAAAATGGTGGAGCGTGGCATTAGCAATGTTTGCTTAATGCCACACTTTGACACTCCTTTGTGAATATGCCCCAACATGCGTTTTTTTGTTAATCACATTAATCTTGAATCTTCTTTAGTTGTGGAGAAACAAAGGGGCATATTAACAAGATGTGCGTTAATAAACGCACATCGCACGTTTCCATATCACCGGCTATCGACGGATTTAATTGCTGTGATAGCGCGTAATTATCAACGCGCAACACGTAGGTGAAAATAAATCTGGCGATAGTCAGCAATAGGGAACATGAGTGCATGAAAACAAGCGTTGTTTTCACGTGCTAATGTGTGCCTTGATAATATGGGTGGGTGGATTCAGCTTTATGATCCACACCCCCATGTTATCAATGCCTGATCAAAGCAGGCGTTGGGAGACCTCCGATAAACGAGTATATTGCAGGTCTCCTTCTCCCAACGCCTGCCTTGATAATAGGGTGTTACCACCTCCAACCACATTGTACATGTGTTTGGACGTGGGAATGCCCATGCTGCATCCCATTAGCGTTATCGATCGCCCCCAGCACGGGGGATAGATGACGTTAAGAATACATCTCTAACTCAGGTTAGAGACATATTGGTAATAGTGCGATAAAAAAAATGCGTTAGCGACTTTTAAAAGTCGTTATCGCATTTATCGCGGGCTTGGTAATATGCCCCAATATTTTTTATCTTTTATATTTTAATTCCTCTCTTCTGTTACCAGTGTCTGTGTTGTGTAACATTTGGGATTACATGGTATGTGCCCCAAATGTTATAGGTGTGGGAGCGTTCTCTGCTCAATTTAAAACTCTACAACAAAGAAAACGGCAACAGAAAGAAGGATTGAATTAATCTCAGCCACTGGTGATTCCTTTGGGCTGAATTTCAGTTCATGTTTCACCCACTATGCCATTTTAGACAGAGACCAGCCATGTGTAAATCAGTCTTGGTACTGCTTCAGTGAGAAAAGTCTAACTCGAATGGCCATAGCAGGTCTCCGCCAAAAGATATCACAAGCAACCTCAGGTCGATTTCAGTATACTTAGATCTCTATAGTGAGGCATAGTTTGAGTCTTGTGCACATTAAGCAGGGGACACACTCCTGAACATACCTATTACATTTAAGGCATCTACTTCAACAAACAACAAAATGATGGAAGGAATTCTTGAATTAATATCAGCCACTGACAATTGCATCAACTAAAATGAGGAAAACAAATGCATTGTTTGTTGCCATCTTTTACTAGGCCCATTGATACATGCATCGTGTTGGTCTACCAACACCAGCAATTAGGTCCATCATTTGTGTGCTCTGTGGTAGCTAAAAATGCCAATTGATGCATGCACAGTGTTAGGCCAGTAATGCTTGTTACTAAACCCGCTGAAACATGCACTCTTGCATTACACTGGGTGAAAACCGGATATGTTTCTGCAGTACTCACAAATCATGCAAACAGCATTTCTGCAGGCCTGCATTTGCATCTGTTACTGCATTACAGCCAGTCCGAGTCTCCTTAGCAATGCATGTTACTGAATACACTCAATGTTGAAAGACATAAATGCTCAATCGGTGCCAAATAACATCCTTGCATGAGCTTCAATAAGCAAGTATCCGCCCCAAGTCTCATGCCTGTAAGTAACATGAAGTGAATGTGAAGAACAAATATTTGTTTAATCTCAGCTGTTCTGTATTGTGCTGCACTGCGCCTTCAGGACATGAGCATACTGATATGCATATGGCATTTTTCTCTTTGAAATAACACATCAAGCTAAAATGACAAGAAAGAAGCAGATTCTGAGAGTGCATCCATGAATCAAGGTTGTATCTGTTTTCTGTGCATGTAGTCTAAGGTAGTGTAGAAAAATATATCACTTCCCCTGGTTCTGAGCCAGCCTTCGGCTTTGACGGGGCCCTACCTCCTTTCATTTGCTGGAATACATTCTTTGTGAATCCTCTAGTGTTTGATTATAATCGTCTACGAGTCTGTTGATTCTCTAATTATACAAAAAGTTGCATTTTGTATTTTTTGTTGATTTTGTCCTCATCTCTTTGTTGACTGTTGTTTGTCCCCTTCAGACTTGCCTGGTACTTGCCTTTCGATTCCTCCAATTCTGGTATGCTAGATGTCTGATAATTTCTCGGCATGCTCTTGAAACAGTTTCAGGCTTACAATTTTTCAGAGTTCCTCACAAAATTAATCAATTCTTGAGCCCAAAGTGCCTTTTGCTGTAGGTTGCCTTTGATAAAGCTTTGCTCAGTGTCCTTACTATCCTTGAAGAAGTTCAGTATCAACTATTCTCTTTGAATGCCTATTTGTGTACTTCATCAATATTCCCTCATGATCTAAAAACAAGCATTGACAAAGCAACTAGGTCTCGCTTATTCAAGATCTATTGGCTTTGTCAATGGTTTTTAGCCATGTTATGCAGAATGATTATTTAAAAAAGCTTAATGGCGCAGCCAGCATTAGGCACGTCATAGCGCTTTAACTTTGTTTTATTTACCTTCATCAAGTAGCAGAGTAGCCACGGTGCAGCAAATTATGGCTTTAAAAACATTGTTAAAGCCAATAGAGCTCACATAGGCGAGACCTATTGACTTTGCCAACGCTTCTTTAAGAAAACCCTCTGATCAAGTTTTATTGAACTCACAATCCTATCTTCAAACTAAAGGGCATATTTATGAGCCCCTGTGCATCGCTCCTGCACAATGCACGAGATGCAAGAGTGACACAAATGTAAAGTGAGATTAATGAAGCCATCAAGGTCACCTTGTGTGGCTTGACACCTTGGGTGCTAAGCTGATCCCCCTCCTGTGCTGATATTTACTGAATCCCCTTTTACATGACGCGCTCAGCTCGCTATGAGCACACAAGAGGTGTACCTCATGACAAGCTGAGCTCGTCATGAGCATCGAAGGGGTTAATAAATCTCGAGTAATGTAGCGCAACGCAAAATGCTACGTTGTATTACTCTGCATAGGAGAGGCATTTCCATGGGTGCTGTGTGGGTGTTCCTAAGCAACATAAATTGATTTTGACGTATTCCAAGATTTGCAAGAATTGGTAAACCTGAGAATGCGCCAAAAAGGTACGCCTCCCAAGGAGAGGCATAACAAGGAGAAATATCTTTATTCTGCAGCACACATAGGAAGAGGAAAAAGCTTCTCTGTATTGTTTTTGTGCAGGAAGGTGCCCCTTCCTGCAAAAAAACAATCCTGTCTACAACACAGGCACCTTTGCACCATGGTGTATGCGTTGGAGCTAGGTTGCCAAAACAGTGCAAACGCAAGGTAAAAGGACAGGAATGCAACGTATTGGATACATTTGGTACATTGCTGCCATTTGTATGGCACTACTTAAATTTAAATTTAGATTTAATCACAATAAGACACTAATGGACTCATTACGGTGTCAGTCGGAAAACATTCTGACTGACTCCTTGTCAGAATCGGTTCAGAGCAACTCAGGTTTGGCAAGTCTGACCAACCGATTACAATGTTTCCAAACACCGTTTGGTCGGCTCCCATTGACTTCAATCGAAACCTGTGTTCCGACCGACAACAGAGGCTCCCATTGAAAAAGGGGTGGTACCGAAAAGCTTTGCACCCTGTCGCAGGCACCCCATGGTGCCTACCACACTGTGCATGGTGGTAAAGAGGGGTCCCATGGGTCTACCCAAGGGTCCCAACTGGAGGCCTTTGGATGAAGGGGGGCCTGCTACGGGCTTCCAAAATCAGTTTCCGACATCCGATATGTGTCGGACAGACCAATTTGGAAGGCTGTCTGAATCCAACATCGTTATACGTCAGTCAGGAATGCAGTCCATAAACCGGTATGTTTCGGCTACGACCAATTCGGAGTCTCCGAATGGAGACTCCGAGTTGGAGTTGGAGTTGGAGTTCTCAGTTCCAACTCCGGTTGGAACTGATTTGGAAAGATGGAACGGTTACTTTGTAATGTAATCGGTCGGTCAGAAATGTTCCTGAGTCGGTTGGAAACATGGGTTCTGACACTAGTTAGGAAAATCCGAATGCCGTTCGGACCCTTTCCAACTGACTTCGTAATGAGGCCCTCAATTGTTTTGTAGATTGGCAAATAACACATTTTGTTGTATCAGGATCTCTTATCGATTATCACCTTCTTCAACACTACAGCTATTTTGGAATATGATTCTACTTTTATGTAATCAACATGCGTACATTGGATTCGAGGTGGGGATACACATCTTTGTGTTTTCATATAAGATTGTGCTAGGCCAATGTAACTCAGGGCTGTGTGTCTTACATTTCTTATAATAACAGTTATCTGGCGATCAGTAAGGATAATGATGGTATGGTGGTACCAAAGTTCTTCATCAAGACAATTAAACAGCTCTCCGAGGAGGGCTTCTAATCCCAAAGCTTTCCTATTGGATATCTGCTGCATTGGGCACCAGCAATTCATTCAGCAGTCTCGAGCAGACCAGTTCCATCCATCAGCAGCTGATTCCATCCAACACTTTGCTTTGCATGATGGTAAAATGTTTTAGGTATTACATTACAAGTTCAGGACTGCAAGAGCTGTAATACTAAAACAAACATTGGCATAGCCAATAGGTCTCGCCTTCGGGACCTTATAAGTGTTTAGGTATGCAGCACAATATCCTTGGTGCAACAACATCAAGTGTTGCATGGCCAAACACTTATAAGGTCCCAAAGGCGAGACCTATTGGCTATGCCAGTGCTTGTTGAAGTATCTGCCGAATTTGGAACTGGGGAACCCGGTTCGAGTCTCGGCGTAGGCTCAGCATCCTGTGATTCTGGGCAAATCACATAATCTCTCTGTGCCTAACAAAAATTAATGTTTTCTTGAGTAATGTAACTGGTGCTCATGTAGGGTACTCCAATACCTTCGGGTCGAGTTCGCACTATATAAAACTATGGAAACAAAGGAATACTCCTAGCTCCAGAATTCTGGTCTTAGGTAGTTCTGGCCTAGTTGTACATTAGTTGTACATCAGTCGTTCTCATTCATCATGTTACTCTTCACTGAGCGAGACGAACCGTGGCAGTGCAGTTTTGTTTTCAGCAACTCCGCTAGCCCAGCAGCAATGCTAGGAGTAAGGCTCAGAGCAGTGGCCTACATGACGCCCCTTTGTGTCATGGCAAGTTAAGGGTGCGCAAGGGAGCGAGACCCCCCCCCCCCCCCTCCCCAAGGATCGATGGCTGCTCCTTGTCCACCTCTAACACCTGATCAGAAAACAAAGGGTCTTCTATGTGCTTTTGTGGTTTAGCCAGAACAAGGGCCAAAAGGATTGACAAAAGAACAAAGTTCAGAGTATATGAGTCTCAAAGGGCAAACACATTTTTAGCTGTAGCTAGTTTCTTCCAAGATTACATTTTTAGCTGAGTAACTGATCTAAACAGCAAGGTGAAAGTATTTGCAGCTGATTTGTATGCCCACCCAACCTGCATTCATACATACATTCAAAACTATGAATGTACAATGAGTTCCCATCAGCAATGTAACCACCAGCCTTCATTTAGGTTTACACTCTTTGAAAAAGCAAATGAAGTTTTGTAAGCCACTCTTGTGTCTTGGTAACAGGTTCACACTCATTGAGATCAGAGAAATAATGGTCAACATTGATTAAACTGTATTGATCCATAATAATGAAATTAAGATTTTTCTGGTGAGAATGTTCAATGATAGAATTTGCTTTTGTCAGTCTAACAAAAATAATAATCCATCAATGGTGTTTTCAGCTGATTTGACTCCTAATGTTCTTGCTGCCAAAATAAAATCACAGGATGCAGTAAAATCAGCAGGAACCATTTAAAGAAAAATCCTGAAAGATTTAGATTTTGGACTTAATGACAAATGTTGTGATGCACCAGAGCTCCACAAATCTAAAATAAAGTTAGCAAGAATGCCTGATGTTGTTTTAGCATTTTCTACATCATTGTTTAATATCAGGAAAGCAAAACTGTTACAAACTAAAGTTCGGATTGGAAGCCGACAACAATGATGATAGCTTTAAAGATATAAGTGGAAGACAATCCCATGAGCCAATTGGCTTATGCTGTGCAAATGTGCTGTCTTAACCAAATCATGTTTTATGAATTATATTAGGACAAAAGGACAACTCTGCTACACATGATGACTGCCCAAGCAATCCATGACAAGTGCAAAAATAGGTAGCTAATCACTTCAAGGAATAAGATTGGTGTATCAACAAGTTATAATGACATAGTACGGAATGGGAACTTGTTAGCAGCTCAGGCTGCAAAATCTTGTGAATCCAACAGCACACCACTTCCAAGTCGCTTTTCTAGGACAGGATTTATATTTGCTGCTCTTGATAATTTTGATTTTGAAGACAGCTCTTCTTTGTCTGGAACATCCAGCACACATGATACTGCAATGTTGATTTTTCAAGACTGTGCCAATGAAGTAGCTGCTGGGAAAGAAACTGTATCAGCTGTAGGCATAAACAAATGAACCTGCACACTTATAGCCCAACTCACTTGCCAATGTGTGCAAAATCACTACAAGCCATCAACACGTCCCAGTCTACCAGAAGGTTTCAAAATGGTTGAGGACATGGATCTTCTTCTACCTGATGCTGTGGACTGCAAAGCTGATATAACTGAATTTATCATATTGCTTATTCAGTGAGGACTGAAGGATGAGGAAGGCCAGTTCCTTCATGGGCTAGAACTCATGCTCCGATTTCCCAGAGTACAGTCCCACTGAAGAAGTTTTGGTTTTTATTACAAGCTGCACAACAGTGTACACAGCTCTAAAAAATGTCCAAAACGTGCGTGCTCAGCTTGAAAACCAGACTATCTTGCCAATTTTCTGCGATGAAGGTGTTTCCGTATTGTAAATGACATTTGTGTGAGAAATCTAGTAGAATTTGATGATCTTTAACCAATGATGGGTGTCTTCCACGTGACGAAAGTTGCTCTGCGGTGTGCCACGAACTTACCCATGCGATCGTTTTTGGGTGCTGCCATCTTGTTAGCGGGAGGAAAACAACTCGGCAAACTCAGAATCAAGGTAAGTCAACGCAGTGAATGCAAGATTGTACTTTTGAAGCGCGAAAGAGCATAAAAGATTTGTGAACTTGCAAATTGCGGATTGTTTGGCAATTTCACGCGATTCGTGAATTGCGAAATTGACAAAAATCTGCAATATTCTTTTTAGTTTTAGTGGCATGGTGGAGTTGACTATATTCATCATTGATTTAGTGTTGTGCTCAGTGAGTTCATTAGTGTTCAGCAAGTTGTTAGGCGGGTTTAGTTCCTTCTCGCACCTTACTACTAGTAGATCTATATTAGGATCTTTGATGTCCCTGGTCCATTTTTTCAATTTGACAGGCTGCGTGGTTTTGCTCTTTTTTATTGTGGGTATCAGGAAAGTTATGGCATGGTGATCTGACCAATCAAAAGGAACAATTGATTGTATTGAAACATCTTTACTCCTAGAAATTACCCAATCTAAGGTAGCCCCTTTCAGGTGGGTTGGTTGTGTGCAGGTTTGAGTGAGGTTTAAATCTGTTAGGAAGTCTTTAGATGCGTTGATCCGTTTGTCGTTATTGTCATCCCAGTGTAAATTGGAATCGCCCAGGAATATGTTATTAGTGTTACTGTTAGATTTAGCCATGATGATATCCATTAATTGTTCTATGAAAGTAGCATTATTGCCTGGTGGGTGGTAAAGCGCATGCAGGTTGCATCTTTGATTGCCTGCTGTTCTTACATTAAGGCTTAGGTATTCACATGATTCTAGAGGGTCTGATTGAATTTGTTTGATCTCTATATCCGACCGGTGTATGCAATCTATACCGCCTCCTGTCTTTTTTTGTCTGTCTAATCTCATAATGCTGTAGTGAGGGGACAACAGAAGATCCATGTATGGGGAAGAAGATTCCGTAAGCCATTTTTCTGTTAGGAGTGTTACGTCTCTTTCTTAACTAACTATGAGGGCCACGATGTCCGAGGCATGTTTTGCAACCGACAGTTGAGCAGTAGGCATAGTAGAGGTTTCTCTGCGCTAATAGAGTACATTTCTCAAGTTTTGGCGGTTAGCTGGACTTGTTGTAGGTTGTTGAGGTTGGGTTTCCTATTCTCGGGCCAGGGTTTTCTATTGGCATCAATTGGGACTGACTTAATTACCTCCTCTTTGCTGCTAGTTTCCGGCTCATATGATCATAATATGATTAAGGGTTCATTGTCTGATAGGTATTTAATATTTCTGTGTGGTCTGTTAAGTCTATTTGATACTGGTATGACTGTCTCTCTACTCTTTTCTTGAGAGCTATGCACTAATTCTTTGACGTGTTCGACTTTGGCGTGGGTGCTTACCGTGATTTCCAGTATTGTTTCTAAATCTTGTAATGCGTTTGAAATGTCTAGTGATAGCTTATCCACCTTTGGTTGAAGATCTTCGAGTTCTTTCCGATGATGTGAAGATATTTTGGAAGTATGCGTCTGTCTGTTTCAGGTTTTGCTTGTGACCTGACGTTTTAGAGCCTTGGATTCTTAATTTTTCCAATTATTGTCAATAGCTCGGGAGGTAGTGCCTCCACTATTGGTTGGGTGGGGTGCGTTTCCTGAGACATGGTCTTTTGGTCTTACGTTCTGAGGAAATTAATTTCGTGAAGTCCTTGCTGAACTTTGTGACGCTGAAGGAGATGGAAGCGATGATTCTACTCACTGCTGTGGCGTCAGGGCTGTATTGGCATATGGTGTAGCGCTTTCATCTGTCTCAGACTCATTTCCGTTTAAAGAGCCTCTTGTGATCATTGTGCCTCCTGATGTCATTGTATTTTGTGGAACTTGATGGTCTCTGATTGTTGGGACGTCTGTGGTGGTCATGTTGGAGGTGAGTAAAGTAGCTTCTTGAATGGTCCGTTGTTGATTAGCGGGATTAGGTTTATCTACCCACTCTTTTAGCGTTAAAAATAGGTTGTCAAATTTTTCTAGATCATTGTTAGCTGCATGTATAAGTACAATGCCGTTCTTGTAGATCGTTATGCATAAATCAGCTCTTAGTTTTTGTGATGGGATGATCAAAAATGTTGTGCCATGTGGTATGTTGTTTGTGTTTTTTACGTTAGGCATCTTCGTAATAATGATGCGCCATTTAGCTGTTTTTCTGGTGAAAAATATCAAGTCAATAATAATTATGCCTTTGTATAGGTTAAAGTAGGGCTCAGAAATCAGCGTGTCTGGGTTTTTTTTTCTAATTGGGTTGTGTTTGAATTTTTTGCAGCATTCTTAGATAGGTTAGTAGGGTAGTTTATGACAAAGGCGTTTGTGCCTGTAGATTCTAAATTGGTTCCGGCCATATTGAAAAAAAAGAAATTTACCTCACTTGAATGATAGTACCTGTTTGCCAGAGTATTTGTTGTTGCTGTATCTTCTTCGCTCCATGGGTCTTGTTAGACAATCATGTTTCTCGCTGCTTGCAGGACTATTTGTCGTTGTTGGTTGCTCTTCTCTCCCTCAGTCTTATACTTCCTAATAAAATCAGTACAATGAGCCCTTCCAAGAAGGACGCCATCTTAGTTGCTTAGGCTCACTCTTCGCTCCCTCGGTCTTAAAATTCCATGTAGAAAATCATTATGTAGTGTAGTTCCTATAGCTCTTCTCTCCCTCAGTCTTATACTTCCTAATAAAATCAGTACAATGAGCCCTTCCAAGAAGGACGCCATCTTAGTTGCTTAGGCTCACTCTTCGCTCCCTCGGTCTTAAAATTCCATGTAGAAAATCATTATGTAGGGTAGTTCCTATATTCCCAATAGGCTCTGCGCATTGGAATAACATAAACGATAGCTTAGAAGTAGGACTGAGGTCGACTAGGTCTCTATTGAATATGTTAGACTTAATTGTGTGTGCCAGCTAGCTTAGAGGTCACAAGAAATTTTCTCGAGTAAACAAGAAGGCGTTTAGCTTTCCTGAATAGACAAGAAGGGATTAGCTTCTGACAACCATATCACATGACAACTTTATTCCACCTGCAATAAGGAATATATCTCTAGAGTCGCGGAAACAATAGATAGCTATTTTACTCAGTCAATCGTGCATGCTTCGTTTCACCAGAAATGCAGAGAAATAGAGAGACGGGTGTTTTCAATAAAAGGGATATTTATTAAGCAGTCTTTTTTCTCATGCAAGAGAAATGAATTGCCACAATTGCAATACTTGTCATAAAGTAAAGTGCGTACAGTAAAAGGAGTATTATGAAATAATACTGTAAAAGCATTTATATGGTTTCTAAGCCATATGATACTTAAAGTGGATAAAATAGATACAATGATAAAATAATGACTAAACGTACTCAACTGGTGTTTCTAAGATACCCGTCCCCAGTGTACCTAACCTATGCCTAGTACGTGGGAAAGAGTAGATGAGTTACAGTTTTTTTTCCAAGAATCTGAATCAAGAATTCTCTATGGGTCTAATCAGCTCCGTACCTCAGGTATAGAATGAAGGAGGTCTTGTATCTCTCTCTCAGGACTCGATCTCCCAGAAACCCGTGAGGGTATCAGTGAAACCCTGGAGCTGGATTTTCTCTGCAGGAGAAAAGACAGCGTCTTTCTCAGTGTGTCAGCAGGGAGGGTTGGCTTCCTTCGGCACTCGCATCAGCAGGACGTCTGGCAAGTAGATAGTCGATCTGCTTCAAACCACTGGGTGTTGCTTAAGGCAGATGTTGGTATATTTATACCTGGAAGGTGCCGAGTTTGACGTAAGGTTGGACGTAAGACGTCACTAAGAACTGGCAGTTCTTTCAGGACTCTCAGGAGTTCTAGAACAAATCAAAACAGAAGCAGGGGGAATTCCCGGGCTGCTGGAGGCTTGGTTTGTTTAAGAACGCGTTGTACTTTCTAGGAGTCTATGGGAGTAGCCTTGCCGTATTTGGATTGCATTGGCTATGACTTAATATGGATATGATTCTTATGCCTTTATAAGGATATGATTTGTTATAACCACATAAGGGCATACATCGGGAATATCTAATTAGGGTCCTAGATACATTCACAACAATTACATTGAGCCCTTCCAAGATGGCCACCATCTTAGATGCTCAGGCTCACTCAAGGCTGTGGGACCCTTTTCTATTTCTGAGCCCAGTCCCATTTCAGTTTCTCTTTTAATGATGTTGCCATTTTGGAAGTTGAGTTATGTTAAGAATTTTAAGATGGTGAATTCCTAAGATGGTCGGGGCAATAATAAGTCAAGACGTACACTGGATGGATGTCCCACTGCACATTTACTGAAAAGCAATTACTTGAGCTTGTCTCACTTTGTTACATAAATAAGATTGTTGCGGCTGCTATTTTGGAGTAATTCAGCCATTTGCGAGGTGCCGGTTTGCCTGTGACACCGATTGCCTCTAGTCTCATGTTCAAAATTCTATACGTCCGCTGCAGCCTCCATTTTAAAATCAGGCAGCCGGCAGTGCAGTATGATGCTGCCTTACGGGTACAGTCCAGCACCGACATACAGGTCACCTCTGGGGTTAGCAAATCTGCTAGGAGACCCCTCTGCGTCTGTCTGCGTGCAGAGCGATCAGCCAGTAAAACCACCACATTCACCGGTGCCAGTATGAGGGCGAAGCTGCAAGAGCTGCATACAATGCCTGCAGCTGGTACAAGATCGCTAGCCCCTAGGGTCCCCGCAGGAGGGTGAAGCCCCCAGATCGATGAGTTGCGTATCCAGCGTGAAACCCGCCGTTGTCACGTCCACTGGCAGGGGACCCCGCACTTTGCCACAATGCTCCGCAGCTGATGGGTTCTGGCTCCAACAGGGGGGCTTGCCATCGTCGGGTCCAGCGATATGATTTTCTCTGTCGAGTCCAGGGATTAGACACGTTCTCCTCACTGTCCTATGTCGATCGGATGGTCTTCTCCAATTTGCTATAAGAGGGGGTCAGCTGGCTACCAGGCAATCCACATAGCTCTGCAGCGTCCTGTCCGTAGCCCAACACATGTTGTGCAGGAGATGGAGGGCTCACTCAAAGATCTTCTAGTTAAGCCAAGATTTTCTTTAAGGTAGGCGGGTTAACACTATTTTACACTATTTCCAGTAAAAAAAATCACAATTCAGTTTGGGAATAGCTGGCAAAATGCTTCAAGGGCCTATTTTATTATTAATTGAATATCAAACTTAATGGTGAAGTCAGATTTGATATTGCCATTTAGGAAATTACACTTTTTAGAAAGTTGTTGATTTCCTGTCTAAAACAAAAGATTTTCCTTTTGTCAGTGTCCAGCTGTCACCTAAGCCCTGATGGCTACCCCGTGGTGAGATGTGTATTGCCCCCAGTACAGTGAACATAGAGTTGACATAGAGAATGGGGAGTTGGACTCCTTTCTTGAAAGGATGGCATGGGGAGCAGTGCCCCACCCCTTCCTGATTCAGAAAAGGGGGTGGTGATGAACAGAGTGTCTGAATTAAGCAGACCACTCTTACCCAGTCCAAAGATCAGGGCTTGATCCATCCCCGTTTTTTAGCTCACTGCACCATCCCAGCTCAGAACTTGGCTATATGCAAATTAGTCTGACCCTGGCCCAGTGCATCATGGGAACAGGGCAGACTAAACTACCAAGCCAATTCTTATACTGGGAAGGAAACAAGCTTCCGGGGACCGGTTTCTGGCATTTCAGCCGTCTTCGGCCCGGCTTGCTTGAATCCCGATGGTGCAATGAGCAAGGGACTCACATCTGAGTATACCCTTCCACGCTTATGGTGGACAAAAATGATTCAGAAAAGGGGGTGGTGATGAACAGAGTGTCTGAATTAAGCAGACCACTCTTACCCAGTCCAAAGATCAGGGCTTGATCCATCACCGTTTTTTAGCTCACTGCACCATCCCAGCTCAGAATATGGCTATATGCAAATTAGTCTGACCCCGGCCCAGTGCATCATGGGAACAGGGCAGACTAAACTACCAAGCCAATTCTTATACTGGGAAGGAAACAAGCTTCCGGGGACCGGTTTCTGGCATTTCAGCCGTCTTCGGCCCGGCTTGCTTGAATCCTGATGGTGCAATGAGCAAGGGACTCACATCTGAGTATACCCTTCCACGCTTATGGTGGACAAAGGTAGCTTTTCTCCTTTCTGGTGAAGAATTGGCTTGGTAGTTTAGTCTGCCCTGTTCCCATGATGCACTGGGCCAGGGACAGACTGATTTGCATATAGCCAGGTTCTGAGCTGGGATGGTGCAGTGAGATAAATAACGGTGATGGATCAAGCCCTGATCTTTGGACTGGGTAAGAGTGGTCTGCTTAATTCAGACACTCTGTTCATCACCACCCCCTTTTCTGAATCGATTTTGGCCACTATAGGTGTGGCAGGGTATACTCAGACATGAGTCCCTTTCTCACTGCACCATCAGGATTCAAGCAAGCCGGGCCGAAGACGGCTGAAATGCCAGAAACCGGTCCCCGGTAGCTTTTCTCCTTTCTGGTGAAGAATTGGCTTGGTAGTTTAGTCTGCCCTGTTCCCATGATGCACTGGGCCAGGGACAGACTGATTTGCATATAGCCAGGTTCTGAGCTGGGATGGTGCAGTGAGATAAATAACGGTGATGGATCAAGCCCTGATCTTTGGACTGGGTAAGAGTGGTCTGCCTAATTCAGACACTCTGTTCATCACCACCCCCTTTTCTGAATAGATTTTGGCCACTATAGGTGTGGCAGGGTATACTCAGACATGAGTCCCTTTCTCACTGCACCATCAGGATTCAAGCAAGCCGGGCCGAAGACGGCTGAAATGCCAGAAACCGGTCCCCGGTAGCTTTTCTCCTTTCTGGTGAAGAATTGGCTTGGTAGTTTAGTCTGCCCTGTTCCCATGATGCACTGGGCCAGGGACAGACTGATTTGCATATAGCCAGGTTCTGAGCTGGGATGGTGCAGTGAGATAAATAACGGTGATGGATCGAGCCCTGATCTTTGGACTGGGTAAGAGTGGTCTGCTTAATTCAGACACTCTGTTCATCACCACCCCCTTTTCTGAATCGATTTTGGCCACTATAGGTGTGGCAGGGTATACTCAGACATGAGTCCCTTTCTCACTGCACCATCAGGATTCGAGCAAGCCGAGAGGAAGACGGCTGAAATGCCAGAAACCGGTCCCCGGTAGCTTTTCTCCTTTCTGGTGTAGAATTGGCTTGGTAGTTTAGTCTGCCCTGTTCCCATGATGCACTGGGCCAGGGACAGACTGATTTGCATATAGCCAGGTTCTGAACTGGGATGGTGCAGTGAGATAAATAACGGTGATAGATCAAGCCCTGATCTTTGGACTGGGTAAGAGTGGTCTGCTTAATTCAGACACTCTGTTCATCACCACCCCCTTTTCTGAATCGATTTTGGCCACTATAGGTGTGGCAGGGTATACTCAGACATGAGTCCCTTTCTCACTGCACCATCAGGATTCAAGCAAGCCGGGCCGAAGACGGCTGAAATGCCAGAAACCGGTCCCCGGTAGCTTTTCTCCTTTCTGGTGAAGAATTGGCTTGGTAGTTTAGTCTGCCCTGTTCCCATGATGCACTGGGCCAGGGACAGACTGACTTGCATATAGCCAGGTTCTGAGCTGGGATGGTGCAGTGAGATAAATAACGGTGATGGATCAAGCCCTGATCTTTGGACTGGGTAAGAGTGGTCTGCTTAATTCAGACACTCTGTTCATCACCACCCCCTTTTCTGAATCGATTTTGGCCACTATAGGTGTGGCAGGGTATACTCAGACATGAGTCCCTTTCTCACTGCACCATCAGGATTCAAGCAAGCCAGGACGAAGACGGCTGAAATGCCAGAAACCGGTCCCCGGTAGCTTTTCTCCTTTCTGGTGAAGAATTGGCTTGGTAGTTTAGTCTGCCCTGTTCCCATGATGCACTGGGCCAGGGACAGACTGATTTGCATATAGCCAGGTTCTGAGCTGGGATGGTGCAGTGAGATAAATAACGGTGATGGATCAAGCCCTGATCTTTGGACTGGGTAAGAGTGGTCTGCTTAATTCAGACACTCTGTTCATCACCACCCCCTTTTCTGAATCCACCACTTCCTGAGCTTACCTTGTCAATGGTAGATGAAGCTCTCGCCACAACCTCTCCCCCCTTTGTCTCTAGTCAGGATGGCATCAATCCCAGGGTGGGTAAAAGAACTGACCAGAGCTGGTTCTGACTGGTTTTGGTTGGGAAAAAGTCTTGACCTTATACTAGTATAAAAGTGGACCCCACAGACGTCTTCTCAGAACACTTCTGGGCATGTGTAAATCAGAAGAACAAATACCCAGCTGTCTGAAAACTGAAGGAAGACTGAACCTGTTTGCATTGACCCCAGGACCCCACAATTGATCCCTGAGGGTCTGGTGGCTGACCTTCAGTTTGAATTACAGGTACACAAAAAGGTTCCAGTGTCCTTTCATTGCAGCTGCCCAGTTGACCAGTACCAACTGCCTTGGACCCCACCGCTGGCCTCTGACCCTCCAAGTGATGCTATTCAGACCCTGAATCTTAGCTGTTGCCATAGTGTACACCTCCTGTCCCCTAACTGCTAGAAGTGGGACTTACAAACTTTTTGCCAACTTCCTGCCTGGTGACCAGTCAGAAACTGGTCACCAGAATATGGAAACCTTGTTTCCATATTCCCTTGTCCCTGTCACCATCCCAATGCTAGCCCCTGCGTAATTGGTTTTTGAACATTGTTTCGGCAGACCTCTTTCTGTAGTTCAACTGGAAGAATTACATTTTAGTTGAATTCAAATTATCTGAAATTTCCCTTTCAATTTTTTCCTTTCATTTCACTTGAGCACCTTCTTTTCATGAACTTACTGCATCTGGCAGTTCTCTTTTATTTTATTCAATTGTAATTGTGTACATATGTTTTATATATAATGTAAATAAATTGAAATATTGTATATGATGAAAAGATTCATTCTTCAATAAGGATGTTGGGTACTATGAAATACTCATATATGTATCTGGCTGTTTATTGTCTCTCTATCTCCCTTTATTTCCTACAGGATTTGTTCCTTAAAGTGTAAATAAGAATTCAAACATTGATTTGTGTTTTTTGAAATATGTCTAGGACCACTTTGTTTGTTTATACCAATTGATACCCAGGTCCTTTGACTTATAGGGTTAACCCCATTTATTGAATGGTCCACCGGGAATCGGCCATGGTTGCTTGTGCACTGAGGTAAGTACAAACAGTTTTGGTATCCGCCCAGGGGGCATCGTCAAAGGTTCATCGAAAGTTCCATCAAAGTTCCACCGGGCATGGACCATGTTGATCCGGCTCCGTGCTATGCATAATGTTCAAGGTTTCAGTCCGGGGGCATCGTCATAGATCAATTGGCAGCACCCATCCTGGAGTTACTGGGAAGCTAAGACTTACTCTATGGTTGATATGCACACAATAGCTATGCTTCCAGGGGACAAGCCAGGACAGCCATCCTAAGGTCTGGCATATAGACTGTGTAGGCCTGGGGTTGTAGGGCACTTGGCAGTTGCCCCAAGCAATTTTCTCATGAAAAAGCCCAGCCTTCATGTGTGAGCAGCGGGGGCCGTTGGGGGAGCTTGATTTAGCCTCACAGATTTTGGCTAAGGCTGCTTACTTAGAAATCTCCGGCCGCCATTTTAAGGTCAGGCAGGCCGTGAAGCTGCTTCCCGACCAGTCTCTATTGGGCAGGAGGGGAGGGGAAGCATTCTGCTGGTCTCCCGGGTGTAAGTTTGCTGATGGCTGCTGTTGCTGCGCCCCTGCAACTCGAGTGGTTGTTGTTTACATTTAGGCTACGCCAGCCGCCATTTTGGAAACAGGCAGGTCGTGTGTCAGTGTCCCAGTGAGTCTTTGCTTAGCACGGACAGGGGGCACTCCACCATTCCCTCCTGGTGCAGGGCAAGCTGATATCAGTCTTTTTAATTTCACCCCGCATTGTCATTACACACGGCTCGCTGTCCCGCCGTTTCTGTGTCTCCCCCCGCAGCTCACCTTGTGGCACGCACCGGACTACGGATTTCCCCTGCCAGAAATGCTCGTACTTCAGGGGGTCAGAGAGTGAATCCCTACCCCACCGGAGCAGCGGTGATGTCAGTTGCAATGTGGTGGCTCGTTTCACTCCACCCAGAGGAATCCTCAGCGTCACTGGCTGTGTTACGGGATAAGAGCAAGGGGCGCTACAGATGTCCAGCGCAAGTTCAACCGTGCCACATCTTCAGTCTCACATTCTCCGGGTACAGGCTCTGCATACTGGGGGTGCCATTTTGAGTCGCAGGCATCACCCCTTTAGTGTCCAACACCTTCCACTAAATAGCTTAAATTGGAATATGAAAAGTAAATGTCACTCTTTAGAGCCCAACACCATTCTCTAAATAGCTGATAGTAAATGTCACCCCCTTTAGTCTCCAACACCTTCCCCCAAATGACTTAGTTCGGAGGGGGAACAGTAAATTACCCCTTTCAGTGTCCAACATCTTTCCCTAAAAGGCTTAGGTTGGAGCAGAAATCATACATGTTACCCTTTAAGTGTCCAGAATCTTCCTCTACCAGACTTAGATTGTAGTGAGAATAGTAAATGTCATACATTTTGTGTCCATGACCTTCCCCTCAATGGCATAGATTGTAGTGGAAATAGTACATGTTAGTTCTTTGGTGTCCAACACCTTTCCCTAAATGGCTTAGCTTGGAGTGGCAACATTTAGGCCCTGATTACGAAGTCGGTCAAAGTTATCTCCAAACGACACCATTTCGGTTAAGGAACCATCTGACCATGGGTCAGCGGTTCCGAACACCTGTTACAAAGTACTATTTTTCTATTGGAGCTTGTGCGGCGGGAGAAATGCTCCTCACATGCCTGCCACATGATGCAGTGATTTTGATGCTGCCCATGCCCAGATGTGGAGGGCCGGGGGGAAGGGCGCCCTGCTAGGGGTCCTCCATGTCGCTTTCTGAGCCTTCCATGTCAGAAAGGGTGACATGCAAAGGCTGTCAGATACTGACATCATAATCCTGATGGCGTAAACGTGAACCTGAAGGGATTATTAGGAGCACCCGACAGATCGACGGCCTCCATGAACCCCTTCGGAAGGAGTCGGTCATCCCTCCGACTGCTGCCACCAGCCACAAGCATCGTAATGTTTGGCCGCAGCAGTAGATGCGGCTTTGACCGCAACCTAAAATCTGTCAGTTGCAGTCCGAACCACATTGTAATGAGCCCCTTAATGTCACCCTTTTAGTGTCACATTCCCCTAAATGGCTCACATTGGAATGGGAATAGCAAATGTAATGATTTTAGTGTCCAACGCCTTCCTCTAAATGGTTTCGATTAGAGTGAAAATTTTAAATGTGTGTACAACATAATCTCCAAAGTGAGTCATAAAAGAGCAGATTAAGAGCGCAATACATAAATATATATAAGAAAAAAATAAAACAATGAAAACATTGAAACAAAAACTTCATTTCATAGAGCAGTCGAACCGAACTTGACATAGTGCTTTGTATTCTTTTGTTCATAAAAATGATATAGCCAGTCAGAAACAGAACATTACATACAAAACTAAAAAGTAGGCTATAAGGAAGCAGCCCTGGGTAAAACTTAGATCATTAACTTGAAATATTGTTCTTTCTAAGTCTCCCCATAAGCAATAAAAATCGAGAGACAGGGAACAAAATGCATTGACTGGTATAATTTCTTAAATTTCTAGATGCAGTCCTTAGATTCCCAATTCCCAGTTTATGACAGACAGGTAAAATCCACTTTCTTCTAATACCTTGGTACTTTGGGCAGACAAAAACGATATGCTCAACCGTTTCAGCCAACTGTTGCTATCGCTAGTGTGATAATTCCACTTAGGGGTGAAAATGCAAATGGGCAAAATCCCGAAGCAGAATTTAATATATAAAGACTTACGGCCTGATTATGATAGCAGTGGAACAGCCACCGTCAGGCCATAGGTGGCGGTCCCACCGACATCAGACCCTGCATGACCACCCACCTCATTATGATAGCAGGCAGATAGCGGCTGGAGAGACCGACCGCCACGCATCTGACGGGCTCAAGGAGCCAGTTGGTGCATCGGAGGGACTGCAATCCCTACAACAGTGGCGGTGCCTGCTCACACACCACCGTAGGGATTAAAATATACCTTTCTGCCCTCTGTTTTATGGCAGTAAACCTGCCATGAAAAGGCAGGCAGAAAGTGACTTGGGGGCCCTTAGTGGGCCCACCTTCCTCCCTGGCCCTTCAATATGGGCCCTAATATCCCTGCACCAAGTTGCAGGCACCGCATGGTGCCTGCCACATAGTGCACGGATATGCAAAATGTGTTTTTTGTGTAGCTCGCAGCACATGCCGCAATACAAAATATAAACATTGTGACCTCCTTGAAGGCAGTTGCATCATAATACTGATACAGGGACCTCGGACAGCTAGTTGGGAGGACCCATTCTCGCCAGGATGGTGGTCGGACTTGAGTCAGTAAGAGAGCCAGCCCTAAGAGAGCACAAGGTTAAGTTGTCAGAATAACGCCAGTAAGCAACATTTAGCTCTGTTCAAGAAACCAAACCAGCATCTGCAGCATCTGCAAAGGAAAGTCACAAATTCTTGAACCCAATCTCACCCAGCCAATCCTTCATTGTCCCAAGCCATGCAATCTTACAGGCCGGGCTGCCCCAGTATGTCCCCTAAGGCCATTTGAAAAGGCTTTAGCTCTGGGGTTACCCAAAGTCTCCGCCAATATAGAATCATTCTTAACCAAGTTATATCATTAACGTATCTAAGGCCATAATGAGGGCAGAGGGGGAGCAGCGGGGTACTAACAGGTAGACTGCCAAGGTTCCTCGCAAATTGATTTTCTATAACTTCTAGGGATCTAGAGTCTTGAAAACCCGAAAGTTCACCACCATAGAGGGTATCTTAAAAAGTCAAACATTTATAGATTTTTGGGATTGTGGTCACCAGCGAAAAGTGCAGCCACATGGGGCCCTCAAAATACCCCATACTGCTGCTCTAGCTTGAGTCCACCTTCCTGAATGTGAGATGACCAATCAAATCGTTCTGTGAGCGTAACTCCAGGATTATTGAACACCTGGACTCTTTCCAGGGCCAAACCGCTGAGAGTCGGGTTTGCACGGGAAGTAGTGCAGGGGTTGAAAACCATATGTTTTGTCTTGCTGAGGTTGATCTCCAGCTCCCACCACAGAATGATCAAAAACAATCCAGAAGATTCTGGATTCCTATAGGGGATTTAGGAAACAAGAGGGTGTTGCCTTCAAAGAGTAGAGTAGGGAGTTTGACCCCGGCAAGATGAAGTGCATCTCCTTCGCATTGCTAAAGCTGAGACACCGAATCATTGATATATAAGAGTAAAAGAGTATGCGCTAGCACACACCCCTGCCTTACTCCCCAATTAACTGTGATGGGGTCTGTCAATTCGCCCTGTGGCTTTGATTCCGCCAAGAATATGTTCCTTAGTGAGGCAAACGTGTGATTATGGATTTCGCTCAGTCTAAAAAGTGAAGTTGGGTCATCCAAGGTCTTAAATTCTGAAACTACAGCATCCAAACCTACATATAGCACCTCATAAACTTTTCCCAAAGCTACTTCTGAACCTGCCAGAGAGCTCCACTTAAGCCTACTCCTGCTTAGGTAGGGACCAATCTTCTGTCAAAAGGCACAAATGAGATATTCGAGAGGGTGATACCCAATGTGCCCAGCATCAGCCCGAGAGTGTTATGATCACTATCCTGCTTGGTGATTACTGCCACGTCTCAATCTGATATGCTTCTGCTGTTACAAGCCCGGAGACCATTGCTGTTTGTGAAAACGTTTAGCTGAAGCACAGCTGCAAACAACTCTTAACCGGGGGTAGTGTAATACCAAGAACATATACATAGTTCCTAATTGTGGTATTAATGTTGAGAATAGCTTGATCTGCATTTTCAATGGAAATTAGGACATCAACATCTAATAGTGGTTCGATAACAAGAAAGAATATTGAAGGCAATATTGTGCACCTTTTTCTAGTAAAGTGAAAAAGACCAAAGTTCTTGGATCTATTGCCATTGACTGTTTTGTAGGCAGATTCTGTATAGAAGGTCATTGCCATACATTCAAAGGAAAGACACAGCCTGAGCATGTTAAGCACTAACTACAGAAAGGTCCACAAAACTGACCTTGATGGTTGTAATGTGTGATTTATAGTTTTTTGCCGCAAGGTAATTGGCTAATAGCTTCCTGGCTTTTCCTTGCTTGGTTCCATTCTATGACATTTCTAGCTTTGGATTCATTCACCTGTTTAAGAGCTCTCTTGCAAACAATTTGATTTAAATCTTATTTAAGGGGACTACATTTGAGCAACATACTAGTATATCTTGAATATGTTAGCTCTTGTTCTAGTTTTTTATTATGTATATTTAGGAAGCAGAGTTTACAATGTAAGTCTTTGGCTCTTTGGACATAGAGACTATCATAATTCCTTTAATAGTAGCCTCCATAGCACCCCACTGGAGTTCTGGAGAAAGGGTAGGTTATTAAGAATCTCTTTAGCCATTGTTCAAATATTATCGTTTGATTATGAAAAGTTATTATTTATATCTACAGATGTACATGGATGATCTGAGATTAGAATCTGTTCTATTTTAAGACTGAATGCCTTAGTAGCCAGCAAAGTATTAGTCAGTATGTAGTCTATTCTCATTAGTGTTGTGAGGATGGGTGTAGAAAGTGAATTTAATGACAGTTGCATTATATAGGTACCAGAGACCATTTATTTTTTGTTTTAAGTAAGTTTATCATCTGTGTATGGAATCTATTTGGTTTGTAACCACAAGATGAGATTCTATTTAGGGCTATGTCAAGTGGAGGGTTGAAGTCGCCTTCAAGCAGTATATTTCAGTCTTTTGGTGAGTCTGATATTTTCTTGTTTATAATTATCCAAAATTTAGGTTGTTCTCGCATATATGTTGACAATGTAGAAGGAACGTTCAAGTTTTGAGATAAGCCATCCACAATTGTTATTGTGAATGGAGTTAGTGAACATGGTATCAGCTTTTTTTAAACATTTGTATGAAAACTCAGTTTTTCTTTTCATTATTTGGGGGGGCAGGAGGACTCATAGATCTTTCATTCCTTGGAAGAGGATAATGTCCCCCTTATGCTTATAGCAATAGTTGTGGATTTTTTGGGTGAATTAGGCCTTATGTATTCAGTGATAAAACTTTTAGTTATTATTTGCCATTGAGGAGCTAGCCATTGTGATAATAAATAGTACTATCAATCAAGTATAGTACAGATTGTTATAGTTATAGTCGTTGTGTACATTGCTATAGAGCAGTATTCCTGGCTAAGTATATACCTACATAAAAGGGTATCCAGATTTACTATACGTTGCAATTCAAGGTATTGCAAAGTCCCCTAGGAGTAGGCAAGGAAAGTGAAATAAGAAAGGAGTACAGGAAAAACAGAAAGAAGAGGAGATGGAGGAAAAAGGAAAGAATAGAACAGAAAGGTCAGAAATAGACCCCAACTTTTATTCATCCACCCCATTGAGAGAACAGTGGAGGTCTGGAGCGACTGCTCTCTGGAGCTCATGGCCAGCCAAGAAGGACTATAGGGTAACCATAATTTTAAACACAACAATTAGCACTATCAATTGGTATACAAAGAACAGTTGAATAGTATGAATAAAGTGAGCTCAATTTACCTTTGCTAATACCACTTTGGAGTACAACACATGCAGGTACCATAAATATATTTTGTATACTTATACATATACATACTCCTTAGTAACTCCTTAGTAACAATTTTTACGCTGTCTTTAATTATAGCACCATATATATATATAAGCGCTGGGGGCGGACAACCTCCAAAATGCACGAACAAACCTCCTTGTCTCTGTGGCGAGTCACATGATTTTATACGCCAGCCTTAAACTACACAGGTTTGGTTGTAGTTTGAAAATGTATACAAATCCCAGGATGCACCACGTAAGCAAAAAGTCTCGTAATAATGGCATTCTAACTGCTATGCATTTCCATAGTACATTCACTTTCACAGGCGCATAAAAGCAGTTCAATAAAGCTCTTGAGTCACTTACATGGCGTGTAAGTGACTCAAGAGCATTATTGAACTGATTTGTATAAATTTTCAAACTACAACCAAACCTGTGTAGTTTAAGGCTGGCGTATAAAATCATGTGACTCGCCACAGAAACAAGGATGTCAGCTCACCTGTGAACAAGGCTGCATGAGCGGCTGAAACGCGTCAGGAAGAACTTTGAAAGGCTGTTTTCTAGACAATTTAAAATGCAAGTTACCCCCGCAATCTGGTCTGGCGTGCTCCTTTTGGTTCAATTGGAGGTTTGTTGGTATATATATATATATATATTTCAAACACTCCGGTTCTTCGTTTTTCCAATGACAGAGAAACGGACACTTGCTTTATCTTCTTGAAACAGTTATTTATTCAAGTTTTAAAATTTTCATGTGAACTGCCATGTGCTGTATCCAGATGCGTTACGGCGAGCGCAGTCGCCTTGCTCACTGGAACTAAGTGGAACTAAGTGCTAAGTGACCCAACATTTTTTTATTTATTTAAATACACCAACTACCAATCCTGTGATAGGAGGTCACATGGTTGATACATCAACATGGAAAAAAGACTTTGAAATCCACAAATGTAACAAAACAAACACTGGTGAGGACCAAATGTAAAATATAAAAAAACAATACTGTACCCATTTTTAGAAAGCATGGATAATAGTTATATCACGTTTTCTCTAGGTTTTTTTTAGATTTTTTAGATAATATCTGTACAAATACATAGGAACGATGTTAAATTGACTCTAATTCCTGATGTTGGGTATTTAACATATATTGAAATAAATATCCACCAAAATGAATACAAGGTGTCAAGAACAAAAACATTGATAACTGCATAATGTAAATTTGATTCACAAATTGACTTGAACCATGTAATCAAAAATCACTGTTTTTGAAAAACATCATAAATCTGCGCCCAAAATGTTCCTGTATTTGAAATTTCTCACACGAGGTCCATACCCTATTCAATCAGTGATCTCCTAAAGTGCATGTGCTAAAGCGCAAATAAATACAACTTGGATTAGTGATTATACTCATCTAAAAAATCACTCATAATTCAAACCTCAAGCAATCTAACATGACATAGGACAATACTGCTTTGTCCAACTAACCCAACCGGGTTAAATGTCAAAGGGTTGATAAGTTGGGGCGGGAGAAGGAAACAGAAGAGAAACCAAACTAGAATACAATAGTACATTCAAATACAGTATGGATAGAAGCTCATTAAATTAAAGATGCATACCATTTGAACTGTACAGAATGCCGACGTGAGGTAGAGAAATAAATCATACTACTGGCCAACAAGTTATTCCTTCGGGTGCACTTCTTTTTGGTTTTCATCCAGACAATAAACAATCAGTACAAGTGTGCCAGTGAATACCACAAAACCAATCATCCATAAAACAGCGTCTCATAAATTCATGATAAAATGCATATAAATTGACCACAGGACCAAATTAAAAACCATCCATATTAAAAGACCAAAACAGTTATATTCAATAAATAGTAACACTCAAATATCCAATTCATATATATACACACATGTAGGAGGATAATTGTAACCCAAAATGAAAAAAATGCCCTATAGATAATGATATAGATCCTCACAAATGTTCAGACCTTTCGGGCTCTTGGAATCCAACTCTATAATATATTTGGTTTCCAATTGTCTGAGGGTCTTTTCCCTGTTACCTGCTCTCTTGTTCGGTAAGACACTGTCAATCACAAAATATTGTAGAACATTCAGATTATTGTTATGTTCTGTCCTGACGTGTCGGGCAACTGGGTATGTTGGATCGGCATCGACTGTAGCTCTTAAGTGCTGAAGAATCTGTGCATGTACCTGATGTTTGGTGCTTCCTACGTATCTGAGGCCGCAGATGCATTTTAAAACATAAACAGCATATTCGGTTCTACACGTGTAGTGTCCTTTCAATGGAATTGGAACCTCTGAGAAAGCATTTACATATGAGTTGGTATTAATACCAAACTTGCACGCTCTACACGTACTGCACTTCAAAAAGCCCTTTTTCGGGGACAGACGATTGTTTTTTGTGTAAAGTTCTGGGCTGGTTTTAACCAGGTCACTCCGCATGGAGTGAGCCTTGCGATAAGTAAAATTGGGTTTACACGGTAATACTTCATGTAGAACAGCATCAGTTAAAACTATCGGCCACTGGGTGCTTATGATTCGCTTGATGGATTGTGACTGTCTGCTGAAGGTTGTGATAAATCGGCAAGGATTTACAGATTTAGAGTCCTCATTGGAAATTGTGTCAACCGCAACCTCTGCTATGTCGTTAGATTCAGACACTGCTTTCAACATCTTTGCCCTATCTTTAAGGTTGGCCTTTTTCATGGCCTGGTCCAGTTTGTGCGAATCATAACCTTGTTCCAATAATCTACCTTTGGCAGCAGTTTGTGCTTTCAATAAGGCAGCCTCCGTACTGCATGCTATGCGAATTCGCAGAAACTCACCATAAGGCAGACTGGCTATAGTGTGGTGGGGAGGAGCACTAGAGGCCTGTAGTAATGTATTACCAGCGGTTGGTTTTCTGTGTAGGCTAGTCTGAATCATGTTGTTATCAATTTCTACTTTGATGTCTAAAAACGTAGGTGATTTCAGATCTATGTGGGATGTAAATTGAAGATTAAGTTCATTAGAATTTATCACCTCCATAAATGCTTTTGCCTCCGCCTCATTGCCTCTCCAAATTATAAAAACATCATCTATGTATCTCCACATATGTACACCATGCTGTTCATAAAGCGCCCTGTGCTTTCTTTTGAGGACATGCTCCTCCCACCAGCCCACATGCAAACATGCAAAACTGGGGGAGAAGCATGCCCCCATCGCCACTCCCTGTTTCTGCTTGTACACCTTGCCATCAAACATGAACATATTGTTAAAAAGACACCACTGTATCATTGCTAGCAGCATTTTGTTATGTTGATACATCTCAGAATTTCTATGTTGAAGATAGAATTCTACAGCATGGAGCCCATCATTATGGCTGATGCAGGTGTATAGTGAGACTATATCCAAAGTTAAAAACAAATAGTCATTGGCCCACTGTACATTTAGCAATTTCGATAAAAAATCCCTAGAGTCCTGTATAAAGGATGGTAGTGCTGTTACATGTTCTTGAAGGAAAAAGTCTACATATCTGGACGTGCATTCAAATGAGCTATTAATAGCTGATATTATAGGTCTGCCTAACGAAGGATCTATGCCTTTATGCACCTTGGGGATTAAATAAAAAGTCGGGAGGGTAGGATGTTCCTTAAATAGAAACTTGAATTCTTCTTTGCTGATAAGCCCCTCTCGCTGCCATTTCATCAGTTCGTTCTTGTAATCCCCATTGATCTTTTTTACTGTGGCTCCATTGCTAAGCTCATACCATTGTACATTATTAAGATGTCTGAAAGCTTCCGTCCTGTAGGCTTCCTTATTCCAAAGAACAATGTTGCCACCCTTGTCAGAATTGTTGATTTCAACCGTGTCGTTATTCTTGAGTTTGGCCATTAATTGAAAGTATTCTTTGTTTTTCCTGGAATTTCCGATGTTACAAGTTTTCTTACATAAAGATTTCAACTCATCTGTAATCCGATCGTAGAAAATATCCACGGCATCACTGGGCATTATGGGGAAAAATGTAGAGGGAGCTTTAAAAGGGCTACTTCCTGGTGAAGAGATATTGAGGTTCTCTTGTTGTGTTACTGACTGTGTACTGTGTGTGCATCGTATTCCCGTAACGCATGTAATGTTGTCAAAAGTGGGATTTCCCCTGCTGTCAATCTTGTCCTCTGAATTGGAGCCGGACAATATATATATATCCACTTTATGCTGCAATAACGTGCTCTCAGAGTCCCGTATACTCGGTTCACTGTGTGATCAAGGAAGTCCGCTTCCGAAACATGTTACCTGGACCTGAAATAAATCTCCCTTTATACGGGACTCTGAGAGCGTGTATTAAATTGCCAGTCTGCTCTACCGGCTGGAATCGCACCAATGGGCGGTGCTCCCAGGAGGAGTGTCTGAATTTGAAACGATTATAAATCTAATCGACTTCAATGAAGGGAGATTGCCTTGGAAATAAATAGTGTGCCCTCACCGGCACATGAGGTCGACCCTCCCTTAAGTGTTAGGGGAGTCGCTAGGTGTGAGAAGACTTCCCGACCGCATCGCACGATGGAGGAAGTGGAGAAAACGCTGCCAACTGACGGGCCATACTTTAATGGAGAGATGCTGTTTACTTCACCAGCATCTCCGACTCCATTTCCGTAGGAACTGGGAGGCAGGGAGTGTGGGCTACGAATGCCATACAGAGCCCAGAACAAATGCTGAAGCTCCCACCTGGTTAACGCTGCAGATCAGCATCCCAACGGGGAAAAGCAGGAACCATGCCAACAAGCGGAGTCACTAACCAGCAACACGGCAACACTGCATGCTGGGGAATGCAGTTCTACTGAAGAGACGCCCGTGACTCCGTGCAACGTTTTACCTGGGGCCCAACACTACTTCAGTGCATTGGACATTACAAACAGACCGAATGGGGAACCAAAAGCAACAGAGGCACTTTGATTACTGGAAGGGCATTTGATAAAGGACTACTTCCGAAACGCGTCACGCCCGTAATTTTAATAAATGGTGTTCACCTAAAGCCCTGCTGTGTCGCCTCTAATCGACTTCAATGGAGGAAGATTGCCTTGGGAAAATATATATATATATATATAATTTTATATATATATATATATATATATATATATATATATATATATATATATATATATATATATATATATTACCTACTGGCGGTCGCCAGTAGGTAGTTATAGTTAGGATTTTTTTCAATGTTAAATCTCAAAATTCTATTTGGAATAACTTTGGCACCGGTTGACGAATCTGCCTGAAAATTTCATGAAAATGGCCTCGTCGAGCTCCGGTCCTTCCCTGAAAGTTTGGGGGGGATACAATAAGCGGGGGCCGAGATAAAAGGGGGGTCCCAAAACGCGTTTTCCCCATGTTAATTTCCATAGGGCGGTCAATTTCACTTTTAGCCCGAACGGCTGAATGGATTTACACCAAACTTGGCAAAATTGTAGGGACTGGTAGCCCGATGTGCCTTTGCTATGTCTCAAGATATGTGCTCCAGTGGATTTTGAGTAATTTAGGTTCAAAAAAATATATATATCTATAGCAGCGCACCGGTGCGCGCACCGGAGTGCGCTCCAGGCGCGACACGCGAGGTGCGCATGGAAAGCTGATTGGCTCTCGGGTGTCTGTAAACATTCCAAACAGTCCAGAGCGGTCGCCATCTTGTGTCTCGGTAAAATCGAGACATAAGAGGTGGCTAAAACAAAGTGGGAACTGACCATAAGGCGTCAGGGATAGACCCCTTTGACCCCCTAGGTTTGATGTGGGGGCTATAAAAGGGCCCCGCGGGGCATTTAAAATATATATTTTTTTTTCGTTTTGCGCGGGGGAAGTGCTCGGTGCGCGCACCAGGTAGCGCACCGGGGAGCGTAAAATGAGGGAAAAAGATGACAGAGTTTTAAAAAAATTAAGTTTTTATTTAGAAATTGGAGGTAGTTCTTAAAAGAACTTTTTTTTTTCTTCTTTTTGTTGTTTTATATTTTTTTGTGTTTTTGGAACTTTTTGAACTTTTTTTGGCTTTTCAAAACAGTTTTTTATTTTTTTTTGTATTTTTTAGGGGGAGAAACAAAAAAAGGGAATTGAAACTGGCTCAACTGGAGCAAAAAAACAAAAAACCCAAAAAATTATTTCTTTTTGGGGCACTTGTGATTATCACCTGCAAGGACGATGAGCTTAATACTTTGTTCCCCATAGGAGATAAGCTTGCCACAAGCAGTACAAGTAATTTTAAAATCAGCAAATCTCGGCTGAATGCAAGGCATCACCTCAGATGTTTCTGGTTGCGAGGAAGTGGGTTGGTTTCTTTGGGAGGGGGTCCTTGATGACTGGGGGAGGTTACTGGCCAGTTCCCGGAACTCTGCACGAGAGTAGTTGTTTGGATGTTTTCTTGTCATGTGCCGAATCATGGTATAGTTACCAAAAGAATATTTCTTGTTTGGGTTGCCCCGTGAAAGTTCATCATTGCAGATGAGGCAAGTCACCTTGGGAGCATTCACCTTTTTTTTCCCCTCTGGAATTGAAAAAAACTGCCAAACAATGTGTGGTTTGGGTTTGTAAGGTGTATTTTCTTCTGGCAGCCATCTTCTTCTCCCCTCCTCCTCTTCCTCCTCCTCCTGTTCTTGACCACCAATATAATTTGGAGCTGGTCCTCTTGGTGGTGGTGGTGGTGGTGGTGGGGCAGATGCACCAGCTGATGCTACTACTGAAGCCATTATTTGGAGCAAAAAAGTAGAGAGAGCAACAAACAGGTCTTCCTCAGTCAAAGGACAAAGTCAGAATAAGGAAAAAAGGTGGGGTCTTTCATCATTTAGAAAAAAAAACTGTCCTGAACCAATGAGAAGTGTTATTTTCAGGTCACAAGACCAGGGGCTTCATCATTATGAAACTAAAACTGTTATGAACCAATGAAAAGTGTTATTTTCTGCTCACATGACCCGACGCGCTTACGCTACGCGCACGGGGGCGCGCAGCGTAAGCGCGTCGGAAGTTTACGTTTTGCGATCGTATTCGCTCGAGTACTTCCGGGTGCGCTTACGCCGTGCGTATCACGCGGTCGCGGCTACGCGATACGTCACGATCATGTTTTCGTTTGCGATATTGGCGCTCACGAGACGCTCCCCGGAGCGCGCCCGGGGGCGCTTTTCAGAAATACGCTTTTCGGGGCGCACTCCGGGGCGCGCTCTGGGAGCGCTCCCCCCAAAAATAAAAAAAATAAAAATGGGATAATTGTAGAGACAGGTAGCCCTATTCTGAAGTGGTTTGTAAAAAAATTAACTTTATAAAAATATGTATTGTGCTACATTGGGCTTAATATATGTTAGAGCCAAAATGTAGCCCAAATGTAGCCCAAAGTAGCCCAATGTAGCCCAAAGATGGCCACCAGAGATCAAAAATTGTAAATGTAGCCCAAAATTCAACTAGATGTAGCCCAACTGTAGCCCAATGACAGAATGTACCAGAGTGTTAAAAAGAACAACTAGAGTGCTAACAGTCTTATTTATAAAGTGAAACTTATAGTAAGGAATTAGCATTAAAAAAACCTTTGAAATTCACTGAAAAAAACCATAGGTTTCACACCAGTTATAGTTAGGAATTAGCATTTAAAAAACCTATTAAATTCACTGAAAAAACCATAGGTTTCACACCAGTTATAGTTAGCTGGAAATTTTACTGATATAAAACCATTGAAATTCCCACGTTATAGTTAGTCGGACTCACTATAACTTGCGCGTGCAATGCACTGCTGATGACATCACATATTACATCACTCATGACATGGTCAGTGACATCACTCATGACATCACTGATGACACCATCCAGTGAATATGTGTCTTTCTGAAAAATAAATATTAGTGAGTTATGTTTAAATATTTAAATACATATATTAGTGTTTCACTTTGTGTATAAGTGGCTACATGTGTTGATAAGTAGCTACATGCGTATGTATATGGGTTATTTGATATTTTTAGTAGTATCAGTATGAGTGTCTATGTGGTTTGGTGGAGGTATTACTTAGCACATAGATGCATGAGTGACTGACTCTTTGTTTGTATGTGTTTTGAAGACAGCATATGTACAGGACTGTATGGGTGGATGAGTGTCTATATGTGTTTGTTAGTGAGTGAATGACTGTCTCACTAGTGTCTTTATCAGTAACTACATATGTTTTAATCTAGTATATATGAATATTGATGTATATAAGTGAGTATATGTGAGAGTAAGAGATTGTAAGATTTCCTGTTTAAATAAGTATGTGTTTCTATAAGTGATTGTTTAAGAGAATAAATATGTGTAATTTTCAGTAGAAGTAAGGTGGAAGTGTGTGTATAACTCTATATTCAAATAAATGGTTGTTCAATAGTTTATTTGCACGTGTGAATATGTGTGTGAGTAACTTTTGGATGAATGTCGGTGTGTAACAGGATGTATAGGTGTATCTCTTCATATGATGAGTGAGTATATGTATGAGTGACTATATAGAACTGTTGGTGAATGAGTGGATGTGTATATAGATAGTGGAAGTACAGAATTGCTTGTTGTAACTGATATAGGTATGTCCATTTTTTAAAAATTTCAGTTTCTATTTTTGAATATGTGTCTCAAGGGTTACTTTACACTGAGAGGAGGTCTGTGACTGTGTCACAAGGATGGTGTCATCAGTGATGTCATGAGTGATGTCACTGACCATGTCATGAGTGATGTAATATGTGATGTCATCAGCAGTGCATTGCACGCGCAAGTTATAGTGAGTCCGACTAACTATAACGTGGGAATTTCAATGGTTTTATATCAGTAAAATTTCCAGCTAACTATAACTGGTGTGAAACCTATGGTTTTTTCAGTGAATTTAATAGGTTTTTTAAATGCTAATTCCTAACTATAACTGGTGTGAAACCTATGGTTTTTTTCAGTGAATATATATATATATATATATATATATATATATATATATATATATATATATATATATGTATTACCTACAGGCGGTCGTAGGTAGTTATAGTTAGGACCTATTATCCATAGGAAATCCACAATATTCTATTTGGAATAACTTTGGTGCCGGTTGACGAATGTTCGTGAAATTTTTACAACTGGTGGCCCGCTCCGGTCCGCTACTATCCTGAAAGTCTTGGGGTGATCCGTTAAGCGGGGCCAAGAAAAAAGAAGAGTCCCAAAACTTCTTTTCCCCATGACATTTTCCGTAGGAACCTTTAGTCGCCGCTACAGCCCGAACTGCTGAATGGAATTACACCAAATTTAGCAAAGAGGTGGCCCTTGGTTCACACTTGTTGCTTTTTGGTTAAATGGTGTAAATCCGTTCAGTAGTTGCAGAGAAAATCAAAAGTAAAATCACATATATAACTATGGCCGCAGCGGATCCGCGCACCCTGAGCGCACCCTGATCGCACCCTTCCGATCACGAGCTGCATGCTAATTGGCTGTCAACTGTCTCTCAACACTCCAAACCAGGAAGTGTTGGCAGCCATTTTGTGCCTCGGTAGAAGCGGGGCTCCAGAAATCAGTGGAACAAGTGTGCAAAACGTACAAAGGGGGCAGGGTAGAAATACCCTGACCCTCTAGACCTTTTTTTAAAAATGCAAAATGCACGCAGGGTGAGCGGATCCTGCCGTAAAAGTTTTTTAAATGAATAGCAGGCTCCCACGCTTGTTTAATAATTAGCCCACGGGGGGCCAAATCCCAGGGACAAAAATATTTATTTAATGGGGGCCCAGAGGCCCCCCCCAGCCCCGGGGATCGCCAATCCGGAGATACAAAATAAATGGGTGGGGGGCTCAAAGGCCACCCCCCAGCAAAATACATATTTGGGGGGCTCAAAGGCCCCCCCAAGCCCTGGGGACCGCTAAACCCCGGGGCTTTAAAAAAAATGGGTGGGGGGCTCAAAGACCCGCCCAAGCCCTCGGGATCACCACCCGGGCTTTTTATGTTGTGGGAGGGGGGCCACATGGCCCCCCTCCTGGAGCGGTCAAGGGCCCTGGGGACCGCCACCCTGCAAGGCCGGCTCGTGCAGTGTCTCAGGGTGCCCACCGCCGGGACACTGCTGTTTGCTATGGCAGGGCGGGGGCCGAGGCTACCGCCCTGTCATAGCAAACTTGGTTTGGATTTTGAAAGAGAGAGCAGGGAAACCTGCTCTCTCCTTCAAAATGCAAACCATAGTGCTTTTCCACACAGGGAGCTGCATGTTAGCCGCGCCTCGTGTGGAAAAGCAATGCCGGCTCCCGATGGACACGGGGAGCTGGCTGGGAATGTGGGGGCATTGGGGATCCCCCCATGGTCCCCAACATTTTATATAGACCCCGGGGGATGGGGTCCCTGAGGAGAATAGAAATAAGTGGTAGGTGCTTATTTTTTTTTTATGGTTAAATTAGGAGTCACGTACCCAGCGCGGCGCTCAGAGTGGCCCCCTGGTGTGCACGGGCTAGGTGCGCGACTCCAAGCCAAAAAAAAAGTAATATTTTTCAGATATACATCAAGCTTAAGTGTTTAGATCTTGGGTGGCTCTAAAAAGAGCTGTTGTGTTTATTGAGAGATTTTGGTACCTATAAGTAAGTACCTATGCAGAGTCTAAAGTTGATGAGGAAGACTCTGTTACCCTCGTCTGTAAAATGTACACCATCTCTCCTATAGATGCCACCCATATTGAAACGCAGATTGTTGTGGCAAATGGACCCCATCCTATGATCTCAGATAAGCAGAAACTGCTTTATTGACATGTTTCCCAGCTTTCTCAATCTGTGGACAAAATTGATTGGACCAGTTCCATTTCTGTCTTTTGCATATGTTAGAATAAACAAAGGCAGTTTGGGGGAAAAGTCCTTCATAAGCATTTCCAGACCTACCCCACTCAAAGTGCCTAGGTCATTCCCACCACAGTGCACAATTATAAGGTCAGGGGGTTGGAGATGCAAAAAGGGTTTAACCAATGGCATCAGTTGGTGCCACTTTAATCCTCTCTGTCCAATCCATTTAATGTTTACATCTGACAAAGCTCCGTTTTTGTCAATACCTCAGTTTTCTGCATACCTTTGGCTCCAGAAAATGTAGCTGTGTCTCACAATCCACACTCTAAGCATCTTGAAGGGAGGTCTGGATGCACTCAGAAGGTGTCTGAATGTGAAATGGGCAGTTCAAAAACTAAGATTTTTCTAAAATGTTGGATAAGATGCAGTTAAAAAAAAGAGAAATGATTGGCTGTTGAGAACATTATAGACTGAAAAATAGGGTGCATGTTTCTGTGTTTTAAAAGCATGTTTCTTACTGGTTACTGAAAACTATTTAAAAGGAACATTACATAGGACAAGCTGATGTTTTGGAAAGTCAAGCACACTTGCTGTTTGGATTTGCAACATTGTGTGCTGAACTTGTGACCTGTGTGTTCAGTTGAGTGTTCCATGAACTGTTACTATGGTAACAGGCATTGAGTAGAATGGGGGTAGGGTTGAAAGTTATGTCAATTGGAAAAGGTTGAAATGAAAGTGCAAGGTACCCTGTTGTCACATTTTAGTAGTATTAGAAGCCAGTCATTGCTTATGCATTTGCAGAATGAGTCAGGCAGTCACACTAGAGTGCAGTAGTGAAATATGTAGAATGTGTGCAGTCACCTTGTCCCTTACAGACTAGTGAGTCAGTTTTGCTAAGGTACAAGGAATAGTGTTGCTTGTCTAGAATCACACTGTGAGTCTGTGTGCATTTGGGCAAAAATTGTGAGAAAAGCATTTGGTTACTTCATGTCTTTGCTTACACATAACTGCTTAAAAACTTATCACTCCCCTTGCATTTCTTTTTGACCCATTCAGCACCATGTACTAATCCATTCAGTGCGCCTAAACCAAACCACTTATAAATTCACCCAGGCATTCTCCTTGCAGTACTCTAATCATTCAGTCAGTACCCAAGTATTCATGCAGTAATCCAGGCCTTAAAACATGGAGTGCTACAAACCTCTGTCCAATGTGTATGAAGTCCTTTAATCACCTATACACTTATCTTACACACCTTTGTTTCCTCAGGTAGAATCCATACACTCCAGCACACAACTTGTCACTCTCCTTGCACTCCTCTAGTGACCCATTCAGCACCATGTACTAATCCATTCACTGTGCCAAAACCCAACTGCTTATTAATTTATGTTGGACTCTCTTTGCAATACTGAAATTACTCTAGTTAAAAGACATATTCTTAAGGATTGGCCTAACCCCTAACCCTAGTACAAGTCAATTTATTTATATACTATGCATGCAAACTCGCAAGAAGCTACAAAGTATTAATACACTCTTCAGAATACCCAGTTAATACCTATGTAGTGTTGGAATCCCTCTGTCACAGGATCCCATGTGACCTGAAAAAAAAGATTTGATTGATTCATAACGTTTCCCATTGTACCAATTGAAGGACTGCAAGCATTTTAATCGTTCTTCTTTGAGCATCTTTGGAGAGATATCTCTGTGCTTACCTCCTGTCACTCTCATGCAATTTTTCAATCAGTCAACTAGCAATATGTTCTTATTTTAACAGTCTGCCAATACCTAAGTACTTATAGGGCAGATTTAGAAGCATCCTGTACCAACAATATGTCACTTTTTGTAACATAGTGATGGCGCAAGACACTCTTTCATATTTACAAGGAGAGGACAAGGCACTCTGTGTAGCGTTTCTTCTCTATGTAAATACGACCTCATCATACACACCACTTTG
This sequence comes from Lissotriton vulgaris, assembly GCF_964263255.1. Lineage (NCBI taxonomy): Eukaryota > Metazoa > Chordata > Amphibia > Caudata > Salamandridae > Lissotriton > Lissotriton vulgaris. Next base: position 720,907,459 of record NC_141691.1, read on the forward strand.
CGTTTAAGAAGTGTCCCATGGGTGTTGCTGTGGGTGTTTGCACACAACACTCATAGAACAAGACATATCTCCAGATTTATCCTAAATCATAAATCTGGAGGTGTGTGTGAATGCCGCACTGTCCTCCAGTTGATGTAGCAAGGCACAACAAGGAGAATTGTTTTCATTTCTCCTCATTTTTTCTCTTTGCATATATGCTGCATTGCACAGCATACATTGAAGGAGAAAACTGCCTTCACTGATTGTTTTTGTACAGGAAGGTGTGTCTTCCTGCACAAAACAAACTCCACACGACACAGATATCCTTGCACTATGGTGCAAGTGTGCCTGTGTCACCACATGGCTGCACTTTAAGCAGCAGTGCAGAGGGAAGCATAGACTTGCAACATATTTATGTACATATGCTGCATCCCTGTGCTTCGGAAGTACCACAGCACACTGCAGCTAAAGAGCTTACAATGTCATGCTGCAGCACTTCCTTATAGTTCTGCACTTATACATTCACCATACACTACTAATGCATTCTTTCAGTCAATAATGCACTACACATACATTCGTCTAAACTTTCACACACTATTATACGAATATAGCTCTTTTTTTAACCAGAGAAGTTAGTTCTGAAAATAACTTTTTGTTTCGTTTTTTTTTGGTTTTATATTTTTTTGTGGTTTTCTGAACAATTGTTTTTATTTTTTTGTTTTTTTTTCAAAAGGAAAAAAAGACAACTGGAGGAACAAAACAATGAACTTCAGGGGGAAAAAAAAATAGCACCGATGGTTCTCCTGTGCTCGGCAAATCAAGTCCACAGACTGCTCCCCGTAACAGAGCAATCTGTTACACTTAGTGTATCTTGAGGTTGGCGAATTGGGGACGTATGTCCAGATGTTGCACAGATGGAGACGTCCCAGAAATTCTTGGTACTGCCGGTGGTGGGTTCTCCCAGAGTCTTCTGCACTCCTCGTGCGCCAAGTGGACAGGGTGCAGACACTTCAAATGTTTCAGCATACTTGCGGTCCCGCAAGAGTACTTCTTGTTTGGATCTCCACGTGAGAGGACACCTTTACAGATCTTGCAAGTGAATTTTGTTGCATTCACTTTTTTTTGTCCTTTGGGAAAGGTAAAACATTTCCAGAAGACCGGTGTATACCTCTCTGGGCATGGAGATTCATGCACAAATCCTACATCATTTGAGTGTTCTGAATCAGATGATTGCTGCTCAGCTGAAGCCATTGTTTTTCAATTAAAAGCAAAACCAGGTGTGCAAATGACCAAAAAAAAGGTTCTTCTCAGTGGAGTTGTTACTCCAAAGAAGGTCTAAGAAGAATGATTGAAATGGGTGGGGTCCTTCAATAGTTAGAATAGGAAGTGTTATGAACCAATCAAATCTCTTTTTCAGGTCACATGGGGTCCGCGCATCGTGCGCAGAGGCAGCACGCGCCCAACACAACTTTGCGAAATTGTATTTAAAAGTAATATAGGTTTACTAAAAGCTCAGCTAATGTCTTGCCCTAATATTTATATTAAATACATATATATCTTTTTAGACTTTAAAATTTTTTGTGGGAGCTGCACACCCACCGCATCGAACACGTATATATTACGTCACGTGGAAGCGCGCAAGCATCGCATAACGTAATAGGTGTACGTCGCGTAATGCGCTTGGAGTCGCGTACCAATGGCATAGCAATAGCGCAGGAAAATCCGCACCCTTCGCTCACCCTACGTGGATCCTACACAACAATCATAAAATGGTGCTACGTTCCACGCAGTGATCGAGAAAGGTGCGCAACTCCCAAAAATATTTTGAAAAAAAAAACAATAAAGAAAATATTATAAATATTATAATTATATTTAAAAAAATATAAAATAAAAAAGCAATATTAGAATTTCAATATCTTTAAAAACCTTTTTTTAAATGTATTTAAAAAATACATAATATAATTTAAAAAATAAAATATGTAAAAAAATAATTTTGCAAATGTAGACAATCAGTATCAATAAACTAAATATAACAATTAATAAAGCGCCAGGAGGTGCCAATGCCGCTTTTCCCTCACACGGAGGAGCTCAAGCGCACTCTGCGCCCATCAGCGACAGGAAGAGGCAGGGCAGGGCTACCCCCCTTGGCTTTAACTCTCTTAGTTGCCCTGTGGGTAAGACTTTGAGAAGGAAACATTTTTTATGGCATTTATCTGCTTCTCTTTCTCTGAATGATACAAAAGGGGATGATGGACGGAGCGTTTGAGCAAATCAAACGCTCACCCCAGTCACCTGATTTGGGTTTAATCCATCACCATTCTTTAGCTCACTCAGCAACCCCAGTTCAGACATGGCCATATGCAAATCAGTCTGACCCTGTGCCTCATGGGAACAGTCCAGCCCGAACTGCCAAGCCACCCATGTCTTCCCTGGACCGGAAACAAGCATCCTGGGACCGGTTTTGGATTCATAATCCTCATCAGCCAGGCTATCTTGAATCCAGTGGCCAAGTGAGCAAGGGACTCACGTCTGAGCATCCCCTGCCAACTTAGGGCGAACAAAGCGATACAAAAGGAGATGACGGACGGAGCGTTTGAGCAAATCAAATGCTCACCCCCAGTCACCTGATCTGGGTTTAATCTATCACCATTCTTTAGCTTACTCAGCCACCCCAGTTCAGACATGACCATATGCAAATCAGTCTGACCCTGAGCCTCATGGGAACAGTCCAGCCCGAACTGCCAAGCCACCCATGTCTTCCCTGGACCGGAAACAAGCATCCTGGGGCCGGTTTCAGATTCATAATCCTCATCAGCCAGGCTATCTTGAATCCAGTGGCCAAGTGAGCAAGGGACTCACGTCTGAGCATACCCTGCCAACTTAGGGCAAACAAAGCGATACAAAAGGGGATGATGGACGGAGCGTTTGACCTAATCAAACGCTCATCCCCGAGCTTGGCAGTTCGGGCTGGACTGTTCCCATGAGGCACAGGGTCAGACTGATTTGCATATGGCCACACTTGGCAGTTCGGGCTTGACTGTTCCCATGAGGCACAGGGTCAGACTGATTTGCATATGGCCATGTCTGAACTGGGGTGGCAGAGTGGGCTAAAGAACGGTGATGGATTGTACCTAAATCTATTGACTGGGTGTGAGTGTTTGATTGGTTCAGATGCTCCGTCCATCACCACCCCCTTTTTTACCGCTTTGTTTGCCATAAGTTGGCAGGGTATGCTCAGACGTGAAGCCCTTGCTCACTTTGCCACTGGATTCAAGCAAGCCTGGCTAAAGACGGCTGTAATGCCAGAAACCGGTCCTAGGAAGCTTCCGGTCCAGGGAAGGCATGGCTTGGCAGTTCGGGCTGGACTGTTTCCATGAGGCACAGGGTCAGACTGATTTGCATATGGCCATGTCTGAACTGGGGTGGCTGAGTGGGCTAAAGAACAGTGATGGATTATACCTCGATATATTGACTGGGTGTGAGTGTTTGATTGGTTCAGATGCTCCGTCCATCACCACCCCCTTTTGACCGCTCTCTTTTTCTGGAGGCAGCATTTATTTTGATGAACTCAGTGTAGCCACCCAACATTAACTGGTTTTGTTGCACGGGACAAAAAGGGAATACCCCTTGTGGGACTATTAGACTGTTTTTTGAACCTATAGAGTGTCTGCGCTTCTTATATTTTTTTATTGCCAGGGGTTTTGGGTGCACTTGTGACAATTTTATATATAAACATTGAAGATTTGGCCAATAAATTGTTTGCCCATATAGATTATTACGTAACTCTGAATAGGGTGGTGGGTGCTGTGCTGCCCATTAAATCCCCCATTGATCCACTCACTATCTGGGTTATTTTTTTATTATTTTCGTACTGAGATTGCATACCCTACACTCCAATCTGAGACGGGCATAGTTTGATTTTACTGGGGTGTCTGTGGTATAGGCTGGCTTAGGCTGTTTAATGGTGAAGCTTACCTCCCCTCCGAAACAACTACTCCTGCCCAAAGCCACTCCTTCATCGTCACTGCCACCCACCTCAATTGATAGGATGTTATAGAGGGCCATAGGGGTGGTCAAAACAGAAATAGAGCTCACTGAGAGGCGCTTGTCACTAACTCCTGATTTACATATTTCATTGTCTGATTCATGTACTTCACAAACTGCCACCCCAGTTCCTTCAGCCGAATCATGTCATCCCCACTCTAAGAAGTTACACTTAAAATAGTAGTACAAAAGGGGAGAAATACTAGTAGTATTCCAAAGAATAGGAAGCATAAACAAACAACTGGGGTGGGAGCGAAAAGAAAGAAAATAAGTGAGGAGTCATCATCTAGTCCAGAGGTTCGGGATAAGCCTGAGAAACAGGTAACAGAGAATTATACAGCTTTCTGTGAGCATCTAACCAGGACAAATGACCAACTTGCGCCATTAAAGGATATTAGGAAAAGGGGAAGACAGTGGAGAAAGCACTATACTGAAAATGATAAAGTCAGCTGGAAGGAAACTTTAATTAATTATAAAAAAGAAATAGCAACCACCAAAGCTGAATTTGATGCCACCTCCATTCTTAAGTCAGCCAACAGCTCTAAGAGTATCTTTAAGATAGTAAGAGATATGAATTGCCCTGACTGCATAAGTAATAAGGTTCCACCTACTCAGGAGCTATGTGATGGATTGGCAATTTGTTTCCAAGAGAAAGTCTGTAAGATTGTGAAGGATTTGAAACCTGTGATCCCACCCAGCTCTTTGGACCAGGAGGGGGGAGAAACATTAAAGAGTTACCAAAATGGGAATTATAAACCAAATCCATTGACCGCCGTGCTCACGTTGGATGAGTTTGAGATGCCGCCGGAAGAGGAGTTTGTCCTAGTGGCTCTGGTAATTTCTTCGGGATCACCGCTGGATCCCATCCCCCATAAGATATTGAAAGAATTAGGACTACAGATCCTCCCAACCTTATGCCAGCTGTGTGGTCAGTCCCACAGCAGCGGGGTGGTGCCACCTTGCTGGAAACAAGCAATCATAACACTGCCCCTAAAAAAGCCTACCTTGGACCCAGACTGCCATAAGAACTATAGACTGATCTCCCTCTTACCATACCCAGTTAGAATCGTGGAACGTTTGGTGAGTAGGTCATTGTCTCATTTTTTGGAGAGAAATAATAAGTTGGAAGATGAGCAATTTGGGTTCAGGCTAGGCCATGGAACTTGGTGACCGTCTTGGATAACCTTCGAATGCGGGAGGACAGAGGTCAATCAGCAATTTTAATCTTGTTAGACCTGTCCGGCGCATTCGACATGGTGAACCATACCAACCTACTTGCAAGGCTAAAAGCACTAGGAGTGGCAGGTGCGGCATTGAGCTGGATGAACTCCTATCTGTCTGACAGATTCCAAGCAGTAGCGCTCCCCCTTTTCAACTGGAATTTACTCAAAATGAACATGGGATACCTCAGGGGTCCTCAACAAGCCCCATACTGTTCAATGCATACATGCGGCCGCTCCTGGATGTTATTAAAACCCACAATACCAACTTGATTACCTATGCGATGACACTCAGCTTATCGTGTCCTTGGATGGCAACCACGCTGATTCCCAGGAAACTTTTCATGCGTGCATGCGGGAAATGGTGATTTGGCTGAGGGACAACTGGCTACAATTTAATAATGAGAAAACAGAGATCTTGCACTGCAGGGTGGGTAGTGTTCCATCAGTACTACCTGCTGATTTCTGACCCATACCTACAGCTGCTCATCTGGGACCAGTGAGCATAGTACGTAATCTAGGGGCCAGCTTTAATGAGAAGCTGAATTTGGAATCCCATGTTAATAAAGTGGTGGGAGGCTGCTATACTCTTATCCGGGGACTTCACAGAGTGCTACCGTTACTGCCAGCCCAGGCAAGAATCACAGTAGTCAGGAGCATTATTCTGAGGCGCCTTGATTTTTGCAATGCTCTGCTTCTTTGAGTCTCCTGGATACTTGATTGCGCGGCTCCAGAGTATCCAGGCGGCAGCGGCGAAGCTTGCACTGACAAGGGCTCGTGGCACATATAAAACCCAGGCATTGGCAGAGCTGCACTGGCTCCCGGTGACTCAAAGGATTTTGTTTAAATCCCTCTGTATAGTGTTTAAGGCACTTCATGGACTGCGGCCCAAAGTGCTTCAGGGCAGGTTTAAATTGTGTGAACCTGCACGTAACCTTCGCTCTTTGACTGCTAATCGTGTCAGGGTTCCTAGGACAAAGAGAGTAACCCTGGGGGGAAGAGCGGTTGGTGTGGCTGCCTGCCTTTGGAATAGTCTTCCTCTGGAAATAAGGAAAATACAGGACTTGTTGATGTTTCGCAGGAAAGTCAAAACATGGCTTTTCCTAAAGTATGATTCTCTGGTTCAGCTCTGTAACCTTTCTGCCAGCTTTTTTTTTTCTCGGGTCTTAGCGCCAGGATACCCACAGGGTTACAGTGCACTCTATAAATGCTAAAAATAAATCAATAAGCCTGAATCAAATGTTGCTTGTCCTCTGCACACTAGACTAGACACTGATTATCCTACCGGTGCATTGAACTTCTTGACTGACCTACAGTACCAACTTAGAGTCATTTTAAGGGAAGAACTCGCCCCCATACTCAATAGCATAGATAAAGTGGTAACAATGGGGGATAGTAGGCAAGTAAACACCAACGTAAGCAGTACTCAGGTATCAGTAAGGGGGGATGATTTTGGCTGCCAGGTGGACATTTCAAACCAGACATCCCCGGACCGGTTGGGTGTGCAGAAGCCACCAAAACTCAAGACATAAGTTATTCAAATGGCAATAATCACCAGGCAGGAGTTCCAATCATGAGGCCGGGAACAGAATTGTAGCATTTCTCGAGAGGGGTAGGGACGAAAATAGCTCCTCTCCACACAGGCTCACGGAGACTGAGAGTGGGTTGGTGAGGGACGAACGCATCGCTAGGAGGCCAGAAGTAGTGAAAAGACCATACATTTACCCCCTGCCTCTTCTCCGTACATAATTATATTGACAGGTGTACCCGCAATGAAAAGTAATAAGAGGGAAACACAATTGGATCTTAGGAACAAATGCCTGTTCTGACTGACAAGGCACAGGCAGTTTGATTATGACAGGGCAGGGGAAATCCTGATGGTCCATAGAGTTGGCTGGGCAGGAAACCAATGAAAATCAATACAAGGGGACTGTGTAGTTATAAACTTTAAATAACCCCAAATCGCCGGTAGCCTACTTAACCAGAAAATGTGCCACTAGGAGTCGCTCACAGGGATTAGGCCCTTTGCACTGGACTTTTTTTATACTCAATACCAAAAGTCATCTAGGGCCCACATCATTCCAGATGCATGGAGATGGCCACCAAGTAATCCAACTGTGGGTAGTTGGGATGCCCCTCCCAGACCCTTGCTATTTAATATACCAGTAAACAATAGATTTTGGGTCTTGGGAGAGGTAGATTGACAAATAGTGACTCCAACTCTAGCCCAGGGATCCGTAAGTCAGCAGTCGGCAATAGAACTTGAAGACCATAGTGAGGATCACCTCACCACATAATATGCCCTGGGTTAAAGGCAATATGTAAGGACCAACAACTAGAAACATCCCTGACCGTTGACCCAGAAGGAGCAGGTGTGCAATCGCTAGGAGCATCCTTAGCCCCATTACCTGTTCATCTCAGTAAAAAACCGAGAGAAGGCGTGTCTATGAGGCCAGTAGTTAACCATCCTACTGCCCAAAAGAAGGTTACTCAAACTACTAATGCTAACATATCTGAGTGTATCTCTAGAAAGAGCACCCAAGGTAACATGTGAGGGTTTTATCCTGGAACGTTGCAGGACTCAAAGGCAATTTGTCCTGCCAAGACTGGGGGCTCTTTGTGGACAAATATGATGCATGCATGTTCCAGGAAACCTGGGGACGGGAAGACTCTCTGAGGGTGGGTTTTGCCTCATTTAATGACCCTGCTACTTTGGGGGGAAGGGGTAGACCATCTCGGGGTTTAACCATTGGGTAGGCTAACATTAGGGCTGCAGAGCCGAACGTTCACTACCCCGTCAAATGACATTCACAGTGCAATACTCTCCTTTTCCTCAAAGATAAAAATTGCCTTCATTAATGTTTGCTCCCGGCCTGTTAACCTCAGTTATGAATCTGCGACATTAGACCAATTGAGCCTCTTTGTTCCCACAGTTGATTCATGTACATGGTTGATGGTAGGGGGTGATTTCAACTGCTAATCTGAACCCCTCATTGATCCAAGTAATACCATTCCGAGCGAGGAGGACCTGCAGTGGCTAATCCCAGATCCACAAATTCAACCAATCAAAGCCTGGTCCCCTCTGGCACTTCAGATCAATTCATTTACATTAACTCACTCCCTAAAAGCATGCAAGTAAACGTTCAACAGATCAGGTCAATCATCCCTGTTGGATTTCATTTTAGTGGAGAACATGTTATGGCAATGGATTTGTGATTTTGCTGTCCTGATGTGGCATGACAGTGACCATAATGCGGGAAAGAACAACACAGGGTCCTGGCTGTGTCCAGTAAGGCTAAGCCAAATACAACTAAAGAACAAAACAGTGGCCAATACTGGATTTAATTCACACTAGTCTGGTAGTGACCTTTATGAATGAAGCATAACGGTCCGTTTTGCGTCACTAGTTAAATTTTTATTTTCATCCCTAGTTGAGCATTGCAATTTTAAACCATATCAAAGATAATATCTGCATGTACAAACAATTATAAGGTTGCCGAAATACTGTTAGACGCGACCAGCGATTTCAAAGAAGGTGGAATCTAAACACTGCACAATAAGGATAACATACGGGTAAACATTTTTTCAGCCCCACAGAACCCGGTATTTTGCCTCTATCGACCATAGAGTGTGCCTACGGAAATTGAAGGTTTTCTACTAAAAACAAACTGGGCTACTGACCATATTTACAAGAAAATGTTGGTCCTGATGAGCACCCCGCCATCAGGGGTTTGAAACACGTCGACCTGTACTGACTTGACTGGACTCTTTGTCAACCACGAATATTTGAAAAGCGCTATTTTTGATTTCAAAATAAGAATTTGTGTTTAAATAGTTGTAAATAGTTTGAACTAGGAAAATAATACCATTTATAGGCTTCATTACTTAGACTTGTTTTTGACAAAGGGCCTCATTGTTGTGTATATGTATAGTTGTGTGAGTGAAGTATGAGTGTTGTTAGTAAGATGTGTATAAATTGCAAATATGTATAAAGCTGCCGGTTTGATATGTCTAACCTTATAATTGTTTGTACATGCAGATATTATCTTTGATATGGTTTAAAATTGCAATGCTCAACTAGTGATGAAAATAAAAATTTAACTAGTGACGCAAAACGGACCGTTATGCTTCATTCATAAAGGTCACTACCAGACTAGTGTGAATTAAATCCAGTATTGGCCACTGTTTTGTTCTTTAGTGACCATAATGCAGCAGAATAATACTCTCAAATAACAGAAGGAAAATACATTGGGGGCACATACAACAGTCACCTGATGAGATGGCCACAGTATACCAATTAGTAATTCCGATTTTACTAGAAATGTGGGAGGCCATACTTACAGATTGTACTTCACTAACCACTGAGAGAGCTGTAAAACTGCATGCAGAATTAGCTAATCTGGCAGATGTATTCTATCCAGAGGTACATCACAGGGCAAAAAGATGGCCCAAACAATCTTGGTTTAATGCTAAATGCCGAAAGGCTAAACAGGCTCTCATAGATGCCATTCAAGCGAAGGATAAGCTTCAAACTAAACTGAATTGGGTGCTGTATAAAGACAGCATCCAGCAAGCAAAAAAGAACTGGGAATTGGACAGATGGGAGGCTCTTAAATCGCCCTTATCCAGCAAAGATGTGAAGGCTTTTTGAACTATAGTTAGTACAGGTTCCAGTGAAGGGAAGACGTCATTGAGCCAAATATAGCATCTGAAGTATGAGAGACACCTTTCCAGGCTCCATATACCAAGGAAGCCATAGGCCAAACTGATGAAGTCTCCACAATTACCCTGAGGCTCACCCTGGATGATGTCCGAGGGATTACCATGTCTGAAGTGTTAAATGCAATTAACAAGCTTCTTTTTGATAAAGCGCTGGGTCTAGATAAACTACCGGGGGACCTCGTTCAGGGAGAACCAAAAATATGGGGACCATACTTATAGGCTTTATTTAATGCTATCATGAATGGCATAGCGCTCCCTGACACCTGGCTAGGGGCAGAAATTGTTCCAGTCCTTAAAAAGGGCTCACCTCTTCTACCAACTAATTATAGGCCAATCAGCCTGAGCAATGTTACCCAGTGTTATAAATGGGATTTCTGGTTGGCTAAGGCTTGTGCCAAAGCCAGGCAGAAACCACTCTAGTCAGGGCAAGGGAGTTACACGCCAAGATAACCCCTGCTCACCCCCTTGGCACGAGCAGTCAGGTTTATCCCGGAGGCAATGTGTAAAGCGTTTGCGCAACACACACACACAGCAGCAACACCCTAGGCACACCACAAAAAGGAACTCCACACAAGGTTATATATAAGAATAGCCTTTGTATTACCATAACCACATTAGATCATAATCACACAGATACACTGTGCCAACTGGCACTGGGCAGTATTTACAGGGGATTATATACACATGACAGGGCCACGTGGGCCACTGTCTGAATCAGCACTTAGTAGAAATAGTAGATGTAGCACATAGAATAATTGTAGCAAAAAATAACAATTGTAGAACAGAACCAGTAACCACTGGTGAAAAGTAGGTACACACTACGCAATACTAATCAACATAGGCATAGTTCACACAGATAAACATAAACTCACTAGCATAAACCATAATAGGCAAAACATCCTCCTAAGCATGAAACACAGTTAGAGGTATCACAAGCATAAAGGCATGGCACATTACGCATAAATCACATTAGGCATCAGGTAATTACCAACATAAACACAAATCACCAATCACTTTGCGCAGAATCACAGTAGGGACTGACCCCAGGCCAACTGGCCTTCCATGGTACTCAAACGCCCTTTGTCCAACAGTGTCAGGGCAGGCTGCGCAGGCAGCAAAATAAGAGTGCGCAAGAGTTTAGGGCCTAAACGTGGCAGCTGCCCACTACTTGCTGGGCAGCTGTGAATGCCAAGGTGGGGGCGAAGAAGTGCGTCTCACCACTGATTCAAAAGACCTGTCACCCTAAAATGAAATGCCTAAATGGTGCAGCTGCCCACTACTTGCTGGGCAGCTGTGAAGGTAGAATTGCGGCATGGGCCCTCATTGCCCCCTAAGACAAAAATGTGCCCTATAGAAGGACTGCGTAGCGTTGCAGCTGCTGTCTATCAAATGTGGCAGCTGGGGGATTTAGGGCCATAACCCAGCACTGATACCACAGTGCTTCTGGGCCATGCTCTGGGGTTTTAAAAACAATATGCCCCCTGAATAAATTAGCGTAGGCACCACTGTGGCCCCAAAGCGCCTCTGGGACTGCTAATACAATGTGCCCCGGGTGGAGCCACTGAGGCTCTGTGGGCAATGGGGCAAACACAGGCCCTGAAACAACTGTGGCCTTGTTGGAGCCACGGAGGCCCTGGGGGCAAGGATGCAAAATGCGGGCAAGGACCTGGGCCCCTCGGGCCCGGTAAACAATGATGTGCTACCTCTGTGGAGCCACGTAGGCTCTGAAGACAATTGACAAACATTGGAGCGGCCCGCTGCTAGACGGGGCCACTCTTGACTGCAGGCAGGACACTGTGCCTTGGTCAGGCACCAACAGTACACCCCCGGAGTCCCCCACAGCCCGCTGTCCCTCACCGGGCTGCTCGTTCCTGGCGGGGGCTCTTCTCTTCTTGGATGGGCTGAGGCTGCCCGCAGGACTCCCTCTGCACTAAGGGGGATCCTGTCTTGAAGATCCGGTGGCCGCGCTGAGGTGGGCTTCCTTTGCCGGTGCAACGCGGGGCTCTCTCCAAGTATGGGAGCCCAGCAAACGAGCCTTCGCCCGGCCTCTTCTCTCTTCACCCGCCTCCCCTCCTGGGGTCTGGGGTTTCGTTATGGAGCCTGCAAGGCTCTGGATCACTTCCGCCTCGTCACGCGGCCCCGCCCACAACCAGGCAGGGCCAAATGGCTTCCGGGTCGCGTTGGCAGTGGCCCGGCAAAGTTGGTGCAACCTCGGGGCTGCGGCGCTGATGTTTTCCACGGCTGAGAAGCAGGGTTGGCACCAGCGGAAAGGAGAGCAATGCGGGGTGGCACCCGCTCAAAAATATTCCCAAGGCATCACAGAGATGCAGGGTGGGCACCCGCTTGCACTATGAGCATACAGCGGGGTGGGCACCCGCTGTGTGATTTCCCAGGCAGCAGCAGCACTGCAAATGCACAATAGGAGCGCTCTTCCTCTTGGCAACACAGTAAAGTGCTCCTCTGACAAAGAAAAGAAGATTTAGCACTTCCCCAAGGTGAAAAATAAAGCGTTCTCCATGCAATAAAGATATAGCACCCCACAGGAGCTGTAGGCAAAAGTCCAGCAAAGTCTTTCAGAGGGCAGGGGGGGCAAAGGCTGGGCCCAGGGGCCAGCTCACAGGGCCCTCCAGCAGGGAGGCAGCACCCAGTGGTGGTTCCTCCTGGCGCCCAGCAGCAGCAGGCCCACCTCAAGTCAGGAACAGAGTGAACATTTTACCCAGGGTCACAGCCACTTTTTATACACATTTTCCTTTGTCTCTGGCTGCAGGGCAAAGGGAAAACCAGCTGCAACTGGTTCTGGAGCACTTTGTTGTGCTCAGCTCCTCTCCCTATACACAGGACAGGCTAGGGACATCAGATGCACCACAGGGGGCAGAGCCAGCATTGTGGAGGGAAGGCACAGCCCTATTCAGGTCCCAGGAGCAACTCCTCCCTCCCATCAACATTCAGATCTCCCTATTCACCACCGGTCAGACCCATCCTGTCTCCTGGAGCCAGGCACACCAGTCAGCTCCAGCCAATCACAAGCCAGACAGTCAATTCACATTCACTGCACAAACATGCCAAGTTCTAGAAGTGGCACTTCTACACTAGACACATTAAATCTGCACACACCGTCGTGCAGCATTTAATCTCAGGAGTTCGCACATACCAAATTTGCCCCTGCACTCCTCTCACATCAGGAACTACCATGGACACACATATCCCCTATTCATTCCTATGGGAGGGCAGGCCAATCTCACCACACGCACTCAGACTGCTCACGCATTTTACACTGGGACACAGTGTTGAAGTGAGCAGAAGCCAAAAACAACTAACACCAGATCACATTTAAAAGCAAAAAGTTTAGGGGTGAACCTGCCAAAGGGGCCAAGTCCAACACCCAGAAATTGTTTGCACAGGTCTTCCTTGACCGCCTCCAGGCATTGATGGAAGAACAGGAGATCTTGAGCCCCTCCACCGTTGACTAGATATTTAGACTCTAATCTTCTTTTCTGGATAACGGTGACAGTAGAGGGTTGCAGCCTCTACCTCATATTTGTGGATCTGAAATAGGCTTTTGGGGTGTATTGAGAGACCTGGGGATCCCCCGTACCTCCTTAGCATTTTGATGAAACTGCATGAAGCCAACTTTGCGCAAGTGAGGTATAGAAAAAGTGATTAATGAACCCCCCGATTTTCAGTTAATAAAGGGGTACGGTAGAGGTGCATGCTATTCTTGTTATTCATCAATGCACTGGTTGACTAACTCAGAAAAGTGAAGGACAATGATGGCCCAAAGTTAGCATGTAGTACAGTCCCAGCTATGATGTTTGCTGACAACACTCTTTTACTTTACAAGTCACCTATGGGAATCCAGCGGATCCTTGATAGCTTTGTTGCCTTCTGTAGAACCAGAGGGTTGGAGATTAATACATTGAAGACCAAATTCATGGTTTTCAATCCTGCCAACAAGTCTCGCTCTAACCCCTGTTTTAATGGCACCATGCGTGAAAGAATGCTTTTTTTTTTACTATTTAGGTGTTTGGCAAGTGGCCAAAGCAAGCCTTAAGCTTTACGCAGATTGTAGGAGGAATTGTAAAAATGTACAGAAATTCCACCCACAAACCAGCCTGCCCAATAGCTGAGATTTATATAGTACAAGCCAGGGGTCCTACATTACATGGGCAGAATTATGGGGGCATTGTATCGCTAGTAGCCTGATTAAGGTAGAGAACAACTTCATGAGGCAGTTGTTTGGCCTCCCCCCTAGTACTCCCCTCTATACCTGGATCTGGGCATTAGGCCTGTAGGGGAAGAGATCAGCCTTAGACCCATACCTTTCTGGCGAAGACTGTGGGTGACCCCGGAAGAGGCCGTCTATTGGACTGAGCTTGATGAGCTATTGAGTCTGCCGGGTATCAGTAAAATACCTTGGTTTTTATACATAAATGATGTCTGTCATAGGTTGGCCAATGCAGGCTTATGGAACAACCCTGAAGATTCATGTCCTCTAATTTCATGGCCAGAATTGGTCAAATCTTATAGAAGGCAAAAACTTGCCGACATTCAGGAAAGCTCGTCCTCCGATCATTTGACAGTCGATTTACAAAAAATCAAGGACAAGCACATTATAGAACCCTTCCTGGATGTCATTCAAACAGCTCTGTCAAGGAAATTATATGCACAGTTTAGATTTGGGACTCTACCGCTCCGTGCCTTCTCGAATAAATGGTCCAAAACTCAACCTCAAGGGTGCCCTGCCTGTAACTACAAGGAAGAGACAGAGTTACATGTCTATTTTTTCTGTCCTGGTTATAAACTACCAAAACAGCGCTAGGTCATTCAACTCTGCAGGAATTTAGGTTTCGTACATTGTGCGTACATTCACACATGACCCGATTGGTTTTGCTGTTTCGCGTTTTTTAACTCTTATGGGTCGTTTTCGTTTGACTTTCTCAAACAAGTTATCATGGCCTTAGAAACTTGTATTGTTTGTATTTTTTTATCATTCTTTGTACTTATTCATTCCTTTTTAAAGTTGTTATGATAATACCCTTTGATTAAATAAGTATTTAACCTCGGATGGTACTGTATTACACAAGTTTTTGTTTTAAGTGATTCCCAGCCAGTTTGATTTAGAAGGGTTGAGTTTTGACTTGCGTAGGTTTATTTCCTGAAAAATTCAAAAATGCACTATAATATTGTTAAATTTGTCATAATATTCAGTTATTCACTGGGACACTTTTTGCACTATACATTTAAATGAACTAATGTTATGCTTATGTAATATTTATGGTTCACTTGTGTATACTCCTTCGGGCGGAATTTTTTTTTTTGTCTGTCTATGTACTTTTATGGTCCATGGGACTGAAATAATGGAATGGAATGAATAGAATAGATTACTCATGTTAGGTTTCATTTGGGTTAAAGAATGCTGAATTCTTAGTTGTTGGTAGCTTTGTTCTTTTTGCAGGACTTCTATTAATTTGTATTTCTTATAGTTTGGGTTCTCCCTACTGTGGCTTGGAAAACATCATGCCATCCTTCTCCTGCACTGTTGGTTTGGGCTTCTTGACCCATGGTGCTGTTGCAGACATTCCACCATGGTATTTGGAATTTGGGTTGGTGCCTATGCCCAGCATGGTGCAGTCTGCCCACCCAAGTGCCTTCAAAGTAGTCCACTAGGAGACATGGGGCCGATTACAATGCGGTCATAAAAGGCTCAATGACTGTTTTGTAATATGCCGGTCGGATTCCTTTCCAACCGTTTCATTACGATAAAGGTGGTTGGAAAGCAATCCGACCCGTCATTCTGGCTGGCTTCTTACGGGCTCTGAGACCCCGTTGGCCAGTTGGAATGTGGCCAGTAATCCCAAGGGCGGCTCTTCCCACCCTTGGGATTACGATGTCAGGTTTCGGCGTCCTTTCCGTTCCAGCCTTTCTGATACAGAAAGGCTGTCAGAACTCGCATTTGGGGGCCCCCAGCAGGGCCCCCTTTGGTACACAGCCTCCAGCTGAAGGCCAAGGGAGTACCTATGATGCTCCCCTGTTGAACACTACACTCCGTGTCACAGGGTGCTTGGATGAACTGCATCTCCCATTTTACATTGGGAGCATGGATTCCGGAATGTCTGCTCCCATTGTAAAATGTATGAACGCGACCGAATAGTATATGGTCTGATACTAATTGGCCGGTTGGGACCGTCGACCGGCTGTCAGTCGGTCCCATGACCAAGACAATGTCGGGCGGAGGCAACTCCGCCTGACATTTCAATCAGCCCCTTAGTTTGTGTTTGTTTAGTTTATAAAAAGGTCTCTCTATAAATATGGTGTAGTGCTTACCTACCTTTATTATAGGGACATAGGCTAGTGCATTTACTTTTTGTTTTTATTTCAAAGGCAAACTTGCTGTTTATTGCATATTCTACATCAGGGTCCTCCAACTGGAGGGTAGGCCCCCCTAGGAGGGCCTCAAGTAATCCCGGGGGGCACTAGGCTCCGGCCAAAAGAAGCATTATACTGATAACAAGACTTTGTTTTAAGCTGAAACAAATAAGCAGCAGTGAGCTGCTCTGTAAAGGGCCATCATTAACATGTTTTGACATATATATCCTATCGCGGAGAACGTGTCAAAAGGGAATGAAGTCAGAACCACCACCCCACTTTTAATAATCACACTGTAGATACTTGTACACGTAAGTAAGACGGCTTGGCCAGCATAGTCTGTTTGGCACTCATGTATTTGATTGTATTTTAAAAACGTTACAGAGCTTAACTCCAATGTTTAAATAAGTGTAGACATCTTTAAACATTGCCAATTTAGTAGGATTATTGTTGAAAATTCTGTGGGGGCCCGGTTATTTTTTTTTTCCACTAGGGGGGTGCATCATTAAAAAGTTTCAAGACCACTGTTCTACACTTAGGCCCCAATTATGAGTTTTTGTCGGAGCAGTGGCACAGCGGTGCAAACCGCCGCGCCACGCCTGCCCTATTGCAACTACACAGTAGTCATCCGAGCAGGCGGTGTTGTGATCCCATGGCAGTGCCTCTGTTAAAGGAGGCACCACCATTAAAACGTGCACAGCAATGTGACCGTGCTACGAGGTTCCTGGGCAGCATGGACTCAGAAGTCCATGCAGTGGAGGAACCTATGTGCATGTACAGAGGGGGAGACATGTTGTGCCCCCCTGTGTGCATCCACATATGCATGAGGCACAGGGGGACCCTGTAGGCCCCCCTTTGTTTCCTCTCCACCAGGGCTTTCATGCTGGTGGAACTGCCATGAAAAGCCTGACTGAGAGGAAACTCTAATAGGCATTGCGGGACCATGGCGGTCCCACTACGCATATTGCTGCCTCTCACTGCTGCTCCTAGGCCAGGGAATGGCAGTTCCCTGGTAGAGCAGGGGGTCACCAGGTGGTCCAGCTGCCTGACTTGTAATTGGGTGGTCAAACTACCGGTGCAGCGTGGCTGGATCTGCCACGATGCGTCTGGTGGTCCTCGGACTCCAAATACTCGGACTCCAAATACTTTGGTTAAAATAGTAATAACAGCCTTGAATGGCTGGGTGTGGGTATTGTTTTGTTTGTATCATGGTTTGTTCAAAGTTGAATATTGTTTTATGCGGGGTGTACTTTGTATTTTATTGTGGGTTAGTAGTTTGTGGTAAGTGCTACTTGTTTATAAGCTGTCAAGGCATATATGAGGGGTATATTAAAAGTATGCGCTGCACCAAATATATAATGTGTTTGTTACAATTAAGGTTGCCAAGTAGGTGTTCATAATTAAGTGTAGTGGTGAAATGTTCAGGAATTTGAATGTTTTGG
Organism: Lissotriton vulgaris; assembly: GCF_964263255.1. Lineage (NCBI taxonomy): Eukaryota > Metazoa > Chordata > Amphibia > Caudata > Salamandridae > Lissotriton > Lissotriton vulgaris. The sequence goes on from NC_141691.1 coordinate 720,925,232, forward strand.
TATCTTCTAGGGGCAGCAGGAGTATCAGTGTTGGCTTTTTGAGTTTGTGCTATTAAGCGTTTTAAGGTTGTATAGCTGGTAGCTGACCTGTGATGTGTTCAGGTACTTTAGGGAGTGTATTGTTTAGAATTTTAGTAGTGTTTGCCTCTTTTGAATCTTGGAGTACATCTAACTTGGACTTTGTTGACATTTTGGTGACATTTGGGCATCGTTGTGTTCTCTAACGTTAATATCGTCATTGTTCATAGTAGGTCCTCCCATTAGAGTAGTTTTTCTACATATCCAGTTAACATTTGCTGTGCTTGTGCTTTCTTGGCCGTAAGTGTAGCCTATGTGTAAGAGTAATTGTTTATTTTTCTGTTGTTGCCCTTCCTGCCATTCTGTTTGAAAATAATGTTATAATACAGGTGAATAATTTGTAATAATTTGACTTTTGCTTTGAGAATTTACATGAACTATTACACTAATTGTTTTGCGTTTTTATACTTTGTAGTTCTTTTATTCAGTTTTCCGTTGAAGTTGTTTCAGTGTGTATCAGGTATTTTTTTTCTGTTGGTGGAAAAATGTAGATTATTTATATTGTTAATGTTTATTTGTGGGTAGCTTATAGAGGTTAGGCTTTTATTTTTCACTTTTAAGGTTTAGCTCATGTTTAGAAGTGGTTTGATGTTACTTGCCTTGATTCGGGTATTTGATTGTTGAATTTAGTTGCTGGTTCTGTAGGTTATAGGTTGTGTTGTAATTTTCTGTAGTACCTAAAGTTTGCTAGGTACATAAAAATAGAGTTTGATACGTTATTTGCACTTTAACATTTTTAAAATGATTATATTTCCACCATGTTCCTTTTAAACGTTTTAGATAGTTACTTGTGAATGCAGTTGTATATTTTCTTTCAGTTTTCTTTTTTGGTTTTCTGTGTCATTGTCTTGCCACATTGGTATTTTGTGTGTTAAGTGTTGAAATGTTCATCTTTTTTAATTAGGCAGCATGTTGTATGGGTATTTTTAATGATTAGTGTTCATTTAGTTTGATTTTTTTCAGTTATTACTGTTTATGATGGAAGCTAATTAGGGTTTCTGTTTTAATGTTTGATATATACTTCTATTTTTGTGTTATTTTGGATATACATTTTATGTTTAATCTTATTTATTAAAGTTTGTTTTTTGCCATATTAATTGTAATAAGTACGTGTTGTGTTTTGTATTGTTAAGTATTTATATCTTATTTTATGAGCTCAAAAATTATTTGAATGGTATAATATTTAAATAATGTAGTTAGGTAATTAGTTTTTGTGTTTATGATATTAGTGTAATTAATATTGTGTATTTCGATATTTATATAGTTATTTAAGGGCAACAGTATTTGTTTTCGATAATTGTGGCTTTGATATTAGTAGAAATAGATATTTTTGAACAGTGATAGTTTGGTCATCGATATTAGTGTTTGTCCTATTTAAGTATAGGATGGTGATCTTTTGGTAAACAATTTTTGGGTGGATATTTTTGTAAATCTATCTACATGACATTATGTCATTGATCTGACCCTTTCAATAGGATCTAAGTGCTTTTTCACATTGTAATACAGAGGAAGAAAACATATTATACCAGCAGGGGGAAGAGAATCATTAACCGTTTAATAAATACCTACAATTATATTGCTTTTTTCGCCAAAGTGCTTTACAAAGAACATTTGTGTATAAAAAATCTAAACTTGTACTCATATCATTGTCCATGTAAATATTGTTTAGACCACGAAGCAGTGACCTGCAGTTCACAGACTAATCTCAAAAGCCATTATTAGCTCACCGGGTTCAGAAGTAGAAACATTAGAAATACTGATTTACTAACTGCGATTCTCTCCGAATCAAAATTAGGAAATCTGTATTCTTAATGTATGAAACTCATTGAGTTTCATTCAGGGGTTCCTTGTGGGTTACAAATCGGCCTACCTCAAGAATATTAATGAGGTAGGTTGCAGTTGGCAAACCTGTTAGGAATCATAGCCATCACAGGGATGTTGGCCTGCTGAGGTCAGCAGACCATGACGTCACTGTGGTTGCTTTTTTATAAAACAATCTTTTTTTTTTTAAATGTAGCCTGTTTTGCTTAAGGGAAAACAGGATGCGTTTTAAAAAATAAAATAAAAGCTTGAAGTTTCATTTTTTAAGAGTAGGCAATGGTCTGTGGGACCACTGAATGCTCTTAAAAAATTGTTATTTAAATTCTCAAAGTTGGTGTGGTACCTTTGGGGCCCCTTCTCATTAGTGAATGCGTTACCATCAGTTTTAAAAGGTAAAGTACAGGGCCGGATTGACTGTAGCGGGCACCAGGCGTTTTTCTGGTTGCCTGGAAGGGTGGGGGCCGGTTTCGGAACAGTGGGGGGAGTTTTTGTACAGGGGACCGGTTTTGCAACAGTGCTGCAATATCAGCCCTTGTACCCCAGCAGCTTCAGTGTTTTCCACACACACCCGCACCCCCCTCTGCCCCACTGTCTGGGCCGGCTGCAGTCCCAGTGCATCCCTGGTAAAGTGTTACTGTTTTATGACTGGAAATCAGTTGCAACATAATAATACATAGCATACTGATTCAGTATTTTTATTTTTTTTAATTTTTAAAACCTTTATTTAAAAAAACAGTGCACACAGCTATTCAGCTTTACATCCCGGAGGTGAGGCAGCATATCGAAACAAAAGAACCAAAGTGCAAGAATCAATGCATCAGAACGAATGAGGTTTTTTAAAAAATTTTGTATGAGAAACATAGAAGAGAGGGAGAAAAAGAAAGAGAGCGCCGAAACCGGCGCAAAGAGAGAGGCAATGGAATGTAAAATACAGTGAGGCGTTGTGAGGGGGTCAGGAGGGCACAGTGAACACTGGTATGTCCAACGGAATATAATACTAGGAATGGGAAGGGAGGGGAACACAGGATAGCAACTAAAAGTTTTACAGTTGGTGTCACAGGCTACGGTGATAAATGTTCCTCCTGCGGAGCGGGGTCTGGAGGTACGCAAATGTCCCCTCTGTATTCATTCCAAGCCCCCCACATTTTCTGCCACTTTTTAGGTTTACCCCTGGCAACATACACGGTCTTTTCCCGGAACATACACCAATCCATATTGGCCTTCCACTGTACAACCTTCGGAGCCGCTGTAGCTCCCCACTTCTGCGTGATGTCCCGTTTAGCTACCATATTACCAAGGGTCACCCATTGGGTCTGGGCCACGTTGTGATCTGTCGGACCCCAAATGTTCAGAAGGCATCTCCTGGCTTCCGCATGCACTTCTACCCCAGTCACCTCGCTCATAATCGAGTGCACACGTCGCCAGTAGGAAGTTATTGCAGGACATTCCCACATAATGTGCATGAAGGTGGCAAGGGCGCCACAGCCGCGCCTACAAAGGCCATCGACAGAGTAGCCCATGTGCACAAGTCTGGGACCAGTAACATAAACTCTGTGCAAGATTTTGAGCTGCACCAACCGAAGGCGGGAGGAGATAGCAACCTCCTTAGGGGAGGACAACGCACTCTGCCAATCCTCGTCATCAATTTCTATCCCATCTCGCACCCACTGGTCCCTCACACCCAGGAGGAGGTCTGTACGGACGTTGATAAGTTTCTTGTAGGACAATGAAATGGCACTGTCTGGCATATGGCCGTCCAGCACCCTATCTTCCAAAAGAGAACTGTCGGGAATCGCCTCCCCCTCCGGCTTGGCGGACAGCAATGCATGTCGCAGCTGAGCATACCGGAAGAATTCCGCCTCACCCAGCTGAAACTCTGCTTGTAACTGGGCAAAAGTCTTAACCTCGTCACGCAGCAACATATCCTCCACCCTGGAAATGCCAATTAGTTCCCACTTATCAAAGCCCTTGGTATGCCATAATTTGCCCAGGATGTCCGAGTCGTACAATGGGGTCGCCTTAGTCAGTCTATCCTTCCATCCCTGCGCCTTAGTAATCGCCCTCCAAATATGGACCACGGTTTTCGTTGGACCAGACATCCGCCTGTCGAGAGACCTTGAGTAGAGCGCCCTGTGGTAATTCCCGCCGCTCAGCAGCCATCGATCCATGGGATACCCCGGGTTGTTCGCCGGACCGTATAAACCATGGTTAATAGCCGCTAACTGGGAGGCCCAGTAATACCTCCGCACATCAGGCAATGCTATCCCCCCATCGTACCACGGTAGCGTGAGCTTCGTGATAGCGATGCGAGGGCGGCCGTCCCAACGTAGGGCGCGCTGTAGGCTCTCGATCTCACCGAAGTATCGAGCTGGGACCGGATCTTGGGTATTTTGCAGGGCGTAGAGGAACCTGGGCAAGGACATCATTTTAAACAACGCCGTGCGCCCAAGCAGGGAGAGCGGGAGTTTGCGCCATCCCTCTACGTCACGCCGGAGGCGGAGAAGAGGGGGAAGCAAGTTGTGCTCATAGCGCGCTTTAGAATTAGTGGAGATGTAGACCCCCAAATATTTGAAGCCCTGGCTCGCCACCTGTATGCCACAACCCCTCGGAAGGCGTGGCGTTCCCGCTTTCAGGACATACAAGTATGACTTGGACCAGTTAATAACTAGGCCGGAGTACCGACCGAAAAGTCGCAACACGTCACAGGCCACAATAAGGGATTTGCAGAGGGAGGTGAGGTACAAAAGAATGTCATCTGCGTACAGTGACACTCGGTCCTCGAAGTCAGGGGCCCATCTGATACCATGTAGGTCGGGGTGGGTACGCAACAGGGCCGCAAGTGGTTCAAGCGCGAGTGCAAACAGGAGGGGCGATAAAGGACAGCCCTGCCTGGTGCCCCTCTGAAGAGCAAAAGGCGCGGAAACTCGGCCGTTGACAGCTACGTTAGCCAACGGTCCGGCATATAGAAGTTTGACCCACCCCACAAATTCCGGGCCAAAACCGAGCTTTGCCAACACTGCCCACAGGTAACTCCACTCGAGGGAGTCGAAAGCCATCGTGGCATCCAACGACGCCAGGACAGCCAGCTCCTCAAGCGTATGGGCCCTTGCCAGGGCACCATGAAATCGACGCAGGTTAAGAGCAGTGTTGCGGTGTGGAATAAAGCCCGACTGGTCCGGGTGCACTAAGTCACCGATGACGCCAATCAAACGGTTGGCGAGCATTTTGGCTAGAATCTTAGGCTCCGCGTTTAAAAGAGAGATGGGGCGATACGATCGGCACAAGTCTCTTGGCTTCCCTTCCTTATGGATAACCACGATGGTGGCCAACCTCTGGTCAGGGGGAAGTAGGCCAGCCTCCTGCGCCTCCAGGAACATATTCCGCAAATGCGGGGAAACTACATCCGGTTTGATCTTATACAGCTCTACCGGAATGCCGTTGGGGCCCGGCGCCTTGCCAGATCTCAAGGAACGGATTGCGAGTGCAACCTCATCCACGGATATGTCCCTGTCTAGATCGTCTCGATCTGCATCCGACAAGCAAGGGAGATCGATATCCGACAGGAAAGCAACCGAATCGGCCCACAGACCGATCCGAGACAGAGGCATAAACGCCCTGAAAGTAATCCGAAAAGGACTCAGCGATGGCGCTCGGGTCAGTGACTAACACTCCATCCTCTCCCAATATCTCAGGGACGACACGGCTGGCCCTCTCTTTCTTATCAAGCCAGGCCAGCAACTTTCCCGCCTTGTCACCAACGTCGTAAATCCGACCCTGCTGTTCCCTGCCCAGGACGAGAGCAGCGTCAGTGGCAAGGTCACGGTACTCCGATTGTTTAAGGGAGAGGTTATGTAACAGGTCAGGCTCAGGGCCCGCCTCTAATCGGGAGTCTAACTCCATGATCTCTGCCTCGATACGCACCATGTCGGCGTCTCTGTTCCTACGAGCTTCTGCCATGAGAGTAAATGCCTCACCCCGCAAGACCGTTTTAAAAGCCTCCCACAAAGTGGCAGCCGATGTAACCTACCCCACATTCTCGGTGAAGTAGAGTTCGATAGCCTTAGCCAGGAGACCACGAGTCTTGGGGTTTCGGAAGTACCACGGATTGACCACCACAGGTCGCTCCGATAGGACAATATTAAAGTCGAATGAGACCCACAGCGGGGAATGGTCCGAAATACCCCTCGCCAAGAAACGGGCCTCAGAGATCGCTGGTGCATGAGCTGCCAGGGTAAGGACGTAATCGATCCTGGAGAGGCTACAGTGAGCGCCAGAATGAAATGAGTATTGGTACTGGGTGGGATGCAGAAGTCTCCAGCAGTCGACCAACCCCATAGTGTCAAGAAAAGTAGGCAACCACATTTGCGTGCTTCGGAGGTCTCTAGGCGGATGTCTGTCCAAGGATCCGGAGCAAACCGAATTAAAGTCACCCCCCACAATGAACAACCCTGCGGGCAGATTCAAAATGGCGCTACCAAGGTCCTGGAAGGTGTTGTTCTGCAAACCCGGAGGAACATAAACCAAAACCAATGTCAAGGCACGCCCTTCCCAACGTCCTGCAACAGCTGCGTACCGCCCCCTCTCGTCAACAATAGTGGAGTAAATCTCAAAAGGGAGGGACGTACGCATCATAACACCCGCCCCCCGGGACCCCGAGGAGAACCCCGAATGAGCCACCATTTTAAAACCCTTCCTATTGAGCGCTCTACACGTATTCCCCACCAAGTGTGTCTCCTGCAGGAGAACAATATCAGGCATATGTCTTTTAAGCAGTTGCAATACCACCCCTCTTTTAATACGATTACCCAAGCCATTGACGTTCCAACAAAGAACTTGCAATTTCCTACCCCCCATTATCGTGTCCCAAGTCCTCACCAACCCCCAAAAGCCTCAACGACAAATGAAACAAAACAGAGCATATGACCCAATGCCTAAGAGAAAGAAGAAGAAAACAAAGAAAACACACGAAACCATCCCCAACACCACCCTCCACCCTGCACCCCTGCAGCAGACTAAAAAGCCCCCCCAACCAGCAGTGTGCCTGTCGCCCCATTAACTAAGCTACAAAAAAGACCCTAGAGGAGTAAGGAACCCCCGCAGTCCCCCCCTGCCACCCTCCATGTGAGAATAGGATAAGTAAAAGTGCAACAGCTTGGCATTATCAGTCAAAGTCAACGGGCACACCAACCGCTAAAGGCAGCGCGAAAAGCACTATTCCTGAAGATCAGGGCCACCAGAGGCGCCTTCGGAGTGTTCCTCATGTTCTTCTCGGCGGTGCGGCAAAGTGTCCAGCCAGTCACTCGCAGTCTCAGGCATATCAAAGAACAGGGCTCGGCCATCACGTTCGACGTGCAGTTTAGCGGGGAACAACATAGAATACTTCAGCCCCAAGTCCCTGAGGCGCTGTTTCACCCCCGCAAAGCTTTGGCGCTGTCTCTGAACAGCCCTGGTGAAGTCCGGGTAGAAGTTCACATCAGCGTTCTGAAACTTGAGAGGCCCATGTCGCCTCGAAGCCTGGAGAATCACATCCCGATCCCTGAAATTGAATAAACGGGCGATGATGGGTCTCGGTGCGACACCCGTCTTCGGAGGGCCGCCAGGTATTCTGTGGGCCCGTTCCACCGAGAAAAAGTGACTGAGACCTGCTGGAGCGAGATGGGTCTTTACCAAGTCCTCAACAAAGACATCGACGGCCGCTTCCTCCGCACCCTCCGGCACCCCAATGATGCGCACGTTCTGCCGCCTGGCACGTCCTTCAAAATCCTCCAGCCGCCTCAAGAACAGGTCATTAACCGACCGCAGGGTGCGGGCCTCCGCTTGCAGGTCTGAGACATCGGTCATGAGGCTGGAGGTCTTGATATCGAGGGATTTTACTCGATCATTAGTTTTGCCTAGGTCGGCCCTGATCAAATTGAGATCGATGGCCAGGGTGTCCACCTTATGCGCCAGGACCTCAAGCTGCTTAAACATCTCAGTCCTGATGCTTGTAATAGCCCCCATAATGTCTCGTAAAGTGGTCTCCGACCCCTCGGGTGAGCTCGTGAGTAAGGAGTCCTTAGACTGAGCGACTACAGAGGGCGAGGTCCTTTGTTTGGCGTACCGGTCGATCTTATTTGTCTGGGGTTGGACCGTCTTTCTGCTAGCCCGGTTCGCCGTCCGGTCGGGATCACCCCTGCCAGCCATGTTGGGTCCGGAGAGAACAAAGGGCAATACGGCGAGGACACAGTAGGCACTCGAGTAGACACGAGGCTTAGCTTCCACGAGGGCCAGGTCAGCAATAGGCAACTCCGCGGCTACGTGCACTCCGCCAGCAGGAACAGAAGACGCTCGCTCCGCATATCAATCATGCACCGCGTCGTCTCGATCATCGGCCAACTCCGGGACAATGGCGCATCCCTGGCACAAAGTTCAACATGACATAACGTTACCGAGAAATGTCGGATTTAGAAACGTAAAGCGGATCCCGTGTCCGTGACCATTCGCCAATTGGAATCCACCGCTGTGGAACAGGATTTCGTCCAGGATATGTGCGGAGGGTCGGAGGGTCTGCGAGCTCCGAGCTTACGTGGCCATCTTGCTTGCCCGCGAAGCTCCTCCCACTGATTCAGTATTTGAAGCGCAAATGAAAAACAAGTTACTTAATTGCATTTTGGACATTTGAAAACAAAAATTTCAGGTCGCAAATTGCGAATCAGGCCGCTCCCATAGTGCTTCTGAAACAGTTGCGCAGAATTTTACTGCTATGATTAAAAAGTAAACAATGTGTAGGGCAACTCTTGCACATAACGTAAATATACACAGCTTTATGGACACCCCACTGAAATTACAAAATTTCGGTTTAAATGACATAGAAACTTCAGTTATAGTTCCTTATTTCCTTGCAAAAGCAAGTACATAAATATATGTCAATTAATATAGCTAAAAGGACCAGAAATCAAAATGGAAAAATTCTGTGAGAAAAGTTGACGAAATAAGCATGAAGGCGAGCTCCTCAGTTATGAATCATGTAGCGAGAGAGCACTGGAAATGGTTCTTTATGGGATTATTTGAGATTTGTGGTTCATTAAACAGTACTACAGATGTTTTACGGACATCACTAAAACATCTACTGATCTAGGAAGCGTGGGTGAACATTGCACTTAAAACTTGAACGGTTACATTAAAGGTAACAAGGTTAACACTTATGGGTTTGTTAAGTTTGACTACAGCGGAACATCTCTAGTAATGCGTTTGCTGATCTACACCTGAGTATGGAAGAAATCAGTGGGCATATCCTAAAAAGCTTGAGAGAGAGCTGATCAGCGTGTCAGCAGCACTATGATAAGAAAACTGCACTGGAGACACAGCAAAAACCATACATAGGTTTCAGAGCAATCCCAAAGGAAGTAACATAAAAACTCAGGCCAAAACCTACGAAATTAGGGACATGTGAGTGAAAGCTGCATTCCAAAGGCATGAACTAAGGGTTCCCACTGGAAATGACAAACTATTTTACATACTTCTCACTGTGCTGGACTTTTTCTGACCAAACTCAGGAGATGCAACCTATAATGGAAAGACAACTTGTAAATAAAGAAGGTAATCCGGATTTCCGGATAGCCAACACCCTAGTGGAACTAGTTGCGCGGGTCTGTTTTTCTTGGGACTGTTCAAAGCTGACAATGAGTTTGTAGATAGAGTCATGACTAATGATGGAGCAAGGTTTTGCATGTAAAGAGACTTGCTCAAATTCAATCCTCTCAAAATAACGTATAATGTATTAATCAACATGTTTTGTTTTACTAATAATACACCACACAACATTTCTAGTATCTAGGGGAAGCTTCACAATGTGCTTTTACTAACAATAACTCGAATGCATTAAAATGGCCGTCGCACGTGGAAATTTCAATGCGCATGCGTCTGCCACACTCACGTGGTGTGACGTATTTTCTGCTTGGTGGGAAATCTTTGCTTCTGCGCACTAGAAGATGGCTGCTTTATGTTTCACTTGCTAATGCATCTGCTGCTGCTTATACTAAACATTGTTCATTCTGCTTAACTATTAATGCTGTAGTTAAAACAAAGTAATGGGAATAGAGTAGAGATAAGTGGTATACAGTGCATTCATGTATTCCTTCATTCTAAAACTGTTTCTTTTTTATTTTGCAGCTAGTTCGTATTTTGTCCTGATGTAACATTGCTGTACTCCATATTGAAAAGCTGCGTCTGCGCAGAAGAACTCAAAGTCCCTGAAGCATTGGCATTGAAACTCTGCCAAAGACAGTCTTACCCGAGATGCTCATGAGAACTTTACCTTCTGACCTCTCGAGAGGAAGCTAAATTGAACAAAATGTATACATTGTAATTGTTATTGAAACATTCATTTCTGGGTGGAATAAATGTGCATGGGAAAATAAAATTATGGGCAGAAATGATAATTTGCAATATTGAATGAAATGATCTCATACTGGAATGGTGTGATGACCTCTCCTTGCTTTTTGACCAATCAAATCAAGGGAGTACACACATTTGCAACACTGTGGGGTGGTACATTGCCCTGGAAAATGGTATAACTAAGGTAGGCTTAGCTAGTTAGATTGTCCGACTTGTCCGAATAGCTGACCTGTCACTGACCCATCGCCCTCAATAGGCGATCGAGAGCAGAGGTGCTGGCGGAGCACTCTTTCAGAAGAATCGATAACCCAATCGGGGTTCTGAGCGAGAAGAATCGATAACCCAATCGGGGTTCTGAGGGAGAAGAATCAATAACTCAATCGGTCCAACTGTTAGCCGCAGAGAGGGGTGTGACGCTGGCGTTGCACTTTAGCTGAGGGTACCAGTCCTGACCTGCATCTGTCCTGTCCAGATCCAATTTGGTCGGCACCTGTTTGGTCCTGGTCTGCACCTGTCCTGTCCTGTTGGCACCTGAACTACCGGGAGTCCTGTTTCTTTGTCCCAGCCCGTGGCCAGGGTTGGTCTTCACACCATTCTAGGTAAATATAAATGTGTGTGGGTATGTCATTGTACTGTTTATCCTTTCCACCCTTCCTACATTTCAATACCTAAAAGAAGTCTCGTAATATTTTCGCATAACCTTGCTTTAATCATTATTTTGCTAATTGAAAAGACTTTCACTGAGCTTGTATGGACTTTGACATTTAAGACTTTGCATAGATAAAGTGTTTAAACTTTTCCTGAGTCTGTGGTTATTTTATGAAGGTAAATGAAGTGTTATTTTTCTACCTATTATTCTAACACCCTAGATCCCTTAGGACTTAAATACAGGTGACAAGGATTGGTAAGTCAAAGTGTATAGGTACAAGTCCTAAAGTATAAATACACCTGGTTGGCAAATGGTATTAGCCGGATTTACCTGTTCAAAGTGTGTATGTTTATGGGCCCAGGTGAGTATGGTAATTGAGCAGGTAACTCCGCATGCCATCACTAATAAACAAATATTGTCAGTAATGTAGTGAAATTGTACACTTTATTGAAAACGAGCACCGGCCCGATCATGGTGGAAGATTGCTTTATGAGATCAGAATGGTGTAAAGAAGTCCATTGTGCTGAAATACAAACTTAATTATTAAAAGTGTGCTCTAGCCCGCATGTCACAGGAAGGAGGTGTCACTCAGATAGGTAACTGTCTTTCCTAGCCTCTTGTTATAAAACATTTTCGGACAACAACATACTTGGTAGCAAACTAGGCTCCATACTACATTTCAGAATGTGAATCACACTGCAACCTTTAATAATGATTATGGTGTATGCAAGAGGAAAAGAAGAAACCCGATGTTGAAGAAGAGCCACACCTGCTGATCTGTACGACCTGAAATGTGTGAACTACAGGTAGAAGGGTTCAACATAGGCAGACATCATAAAGATACAACTGGAAGGAGCCATTTTTAAAGGCTGAAGATATTTAATGACAACTAAAAGAAGGAGAAAGCACCACCGGTTGGTCAAAATGCACTAGTAAAGTTGTCCGGTTTCAGGAAACCTTTGAATCTTGTGCTAATGGTCGCTAGAATTTTGTAAGCGTCGAATTATCAAAGGTTCTTTTTCTTACAACTGACTAATAATCTATATATATAAAAACAAAAGTATGTCTGTTTGTCCTTTATGCATTACTACACCATTCATCCGATCGCCATGAAACTTTGGGAAGTTGATGAGTGCACTCCCGCAAAGGTTTCTGGCAAAAAAAAAAAAATTGTCAAAAGTTGTTGAGTACACTCCCGCGAAGGTTTCTGGCAAAAAAAAAAAATGTGTTAAATATCGCCCCCCCCCGGTCCCCCAGGGCCCTCATAATCTTTCCAATACTGAACGCTTACAGTTTACGGTGCGACTCGCTTTTGCAATGACCATCAACAAAGCACAAGGACAATCTCTGCAAGTGTGTGGACTAGATTTGGAGAATCCGTGCTTCTCACATGGACAACTGTATGTGGCCAGCTCATGCGTCGGAAAACCTTCTGATTTATTCATGTACGCACCAGACGGAAAAACTAAAAATACTGTGTATCCACAAGCACTCGAATAAATAAACAGAATTAAAACAACACTTTAAAATGATTTCCATATTAAAATGAATAAGTTTCAATAAAAATGACGCAATGTAAATTGAATGTTATCATAACAAGTTTCCTTAAATTTCCTTTCTTCTGAGATCGCCGCAACGCTATTAGTTAATATTTTGCTAGTATGGGGATCAAGTAAGTAAGCACAAGTAAAAGACATTTGTAGTGTTCCTCTACGAGTGTATACATAAATAATTCTGTTGTTCCTGTTCAGGGTGCCAACTGATTGGCAGATATAGAGGATTTACTAAGTCTTCTATTAATCTCTAGACATGTTTGACACATTTTCTGTAGACAATGGATATGTACACCATTGGAGCCTGGGAATTTAAGACCACGTTTGGCAACATGTTCGAGTTAGAACAGATAGCTCATGCATCCTAGTGTTTGGCAGCTATGCACTTTAGATGGATTATAGTGAATGTGCCCAGGGTCCTTATTTCCTTTTTGAAAAGAGTGGGGATCCGAAATAACTATGTTTATTATGGGTGTAAACTTCATGTCCCCGGCATAAAGACATCGTTGGATGAATGTGTGGTCACCTTCCTGCACATAAGCAATCCTTCCCTGCAATGCAGGCAGCCTTGAATTTTGGTGCAAGGAAGCATGTGTTGGCATTAGGCAGCTACTTTTAGCACCAGCGCCAGGGAAAACACAGGGTTTCGCAGTGTTATTGTAAATACAGTGCATCCCTGCGTATTGGAAATGTCAGGGCATGGCGCAGCCAAATTTGGTGCAGCTTCGCGCTCTGACATTTCCTTGTACATATGCCCCTCGTCTGGTAGGACCACCCCCTTTTTGAATGGTTATGCACACTTTAAGCCTGGCCATTCCTTCATCTTTGGGTCGTGCTAAGGGAGGGGTGTGTGTTCTAATATTTGTATCCCTGACCTGCTCTATGTTTGAGATGACCACTAACTCCTCTAATTTAAGAGCAGTTCTGCTCTTCTTTCCAGACAAATTGAACCTTCTGGTAGCCAACATTTATAATTCAAATAGTCAGTTGCCCAGTTCGGATATTATTACCTTTGTGGGTATGCTGATTGACATCTGGAAGACACAGCCCTAGAAATCTGGCCCAAGCTCTATTTCGTTTAGACCAATAGTTGTAATAGGCGATTTTAATCTTCATCCATGTAAACAAGCTTGTTTGTTATCCCAGGAGGTTTTTATGAGGAAGAACTGTACCAACGCCCAATTTAAGCACTCACCTCAAGATAAGCAGACCAGTTCCTTAGTACAATCACTGAACATGCTTATACCAAGCACCATGGAGCCCCCTTCCTATATGGGTAGGGGGCATGAGACAGTTGTGGATTATATTTTAATTTCCTCTTCTCTGTTTTATTCCTTCATTGAGTATAAGGTATTAGAGATTGGTTGGAGTGACCATAACTCTGTAGTTTTATCCGTAAGACAGTCAGCCTTAAAACAGACACTATTGCCCCCCTCTTTCTCTCATCTTGCTCTGAGGGATCAGGGCAGGAGGTTGAAATGGTCCAAAGTAATCTTGGATGAATTTCTTGATAATTTTTGTCATCTGAGCAGCCATGAGTTGGAATGCTGCCTAAGCCCAGATTCTAAGCCTATAGAAGTTATAAGGGCATTCACCATTTGCACTGCATATATTAGGGCCACTCTCATGGTTTCAAGTAGAGTTGGTTTGATGGGGATTGTTCTCTGTGAATGGTGAAGAAAAATTGTTTGACCTCTTCTCACATATGTATTAGTTGGAGCCAGGTTTAGAATCTATGGAGCCTATTAGGTTGGTGGGCGGACTTACGTCCATCCACCACCCTTGCAGTGCTGGGACCAGTCGCCAGTGGTGCAGTGGTCCAGCAGCGGCAATTAGGATGCCACCACCATAGTGGTGGTGGTCACATCCCCTATCCACATCATTGTGGCGGGCGGTGCTCACAGCACCGCCTGCCACAATGCTGTGGCTGCAAACTGTGCATTTGCATGCACAACATGGCAGGCACCACGCGGTGCCTGCCACGTTGTACATGCAAATGCAGGGGGGAACCATTGGTACCCTCATGTGCCACCTCTCAACCCCCTAACATCCTGGGGGCCTGCAACGGGCACCCAACAGCGAAACCTGCATGCCTTTCCATGGCGGCAACGCTGCCACGGAAAGGCTGCTTCCCGCTTATATAATAATATGGATGGCGGTGTCTAGCAGACACCGCCACCATATCCAGACACTTTTCCACCTGGTTGTCTGGTCGACTGGCAGAAAACCGACGGATGGTTTTCCCATCTGCCGGTGTCTCCCCCACCATACTAATATGGCAGGGGGAAATGGGTGGGTGGCGGGGTATGATGTAGGGCCGATCGCCACCGCCATGCGGGTGGTGGCGATCCGCCCGACATTCTAATAGACCCCAAAGTCTCTGCCTTTTTTTAACTAAGTCAAATCTTTCATTTTCTTTTACATACCTTAACACAGGGACATCTCTGCCCGCTGGTGGAGATCTCCCAAAGGCAAAGTAAAGTATAGAAAAAAGTCAAAACATTTACTAAACTTGAAAAAATAGTAACAATACTTGTATGCTAAATATTAATGTAAATTAATTGTATATAACTACTTTAAATGTAGTACAGAATGAAGAAATGTTAAAGAAATGCTACAACACAATTTAACTTAATTTTTAATTAAATGTTTAATTAATTTAAATGCACACAATTAAATAGCTCAGTTGGATCAAATTTACTACTGTTTTGTGTCCTTTTTGCCTGTAATAACTTTAGAAGTGCAGTTTGGGAAGATCAATAAACTAAGGCCTAGATTTTCTATGATTTTACGTCCAGGGGTCTATGGGACCACCAAACTCGTAATAAGGCCCAAAATCTCATCAAATGGATCCATGAACGCTAACTTAATGTAAATACTGCTCTTCTTGTGTTTACCAAGCATTCAACTCTGAAAACAAGCTGTGTCTGTTGTTGGAGAAAAGAAAGGTATGTTTTCCTCTACATTTCTACAAATGCGGAAATTTATTAAAATCCATTCATCCATTGTTTTTCAATCCAAACCTGCTTATTATCTTTGACGTGCTAAAAAAGATCACTCAACTTCCCATATACATCAGTTAAAATATACAACACCCCGTATAGGGACAGTAAGCGTTGTACAAATGCTGTAATACAATGCAATACAAAGCATCATGAGACATTAGAGAAATTGGGTTGTTGGCTTGAGGGAGGTGAGAGCCCTTCTCAAGCAACAGCCACAATCCTTGTTGGGCAAAATATAAAAAGTCACTAAATTAACCTGTACTTAACCATCTAATAGCTTGACACAAAGGCAGTCAGGCTTAACGTAGAGGTAATGTGTAAAGTATTTATGCAACACACAAATAGTGATAAAGTTAAAACACAACACTAGAAAAACCCCACACCAACTTAAAAGAATAGAGTAAAATGTAATAAATTATTTGACACCTCAATGACAAAAATACAATCTGTAGAGCCATAGATATGGAATTTCAAGGATTTCATGTAACGCCTAAAATCACAAAGCGCAACTGCTTGTTATCTCGCCTGCAAGACCGGGTCAAAGTCACAAGTTCAGGCTGATCGTGATGGAGTGAGGGCCTGATTTAGGAACCAAGATAGACCTACTGAAAAAGTTACCTTTAAAGATCCAGCTCAAAGATCCCAGTTTGTGGTGGAGGAGGCCGTGAGCAGCAGAGAGAGTGTCGCAGGTGGTTGACGCTGTAGCGCGAAGAGCAGGCAGTGTGTCACGGTCAGTCCTCAATGTAGCCTGAAGATCTTGTTGGGCAGTCTCATACAGTTGTTGCTGGAGATTTGTGTTGGCGGTCACTGCGAGCTGTGGAAGTTGTAGTGCAAAGTGCATATCTTGCATTGTCAGTTGTCACTGCTAGTCGCTGTAGTGGAAGATCTTGGTGTGAACGGGCCTATTTGTGGTCTCAATAAGTCCAAAACTTCAGGATTTCTCCTTTTCTTCAAGGAGGAGCTCATCTGATGCCACAACAGGTTTCCAGAACCCGAGGGGCACCTCTTGGGGGTCAAAACTCCATCCAGCTGAGGACACGAGGGCTCACACAGATCCAGATGCAAGTCCAGGCAGATCCAGTGCACAGGTCCGCTGGGCAGTTGCAGGGAGTCCTCTGAAGCTTATTATGTCCCTATAGCTCAGAACAGGTCAGTCAGATGACCCTTGGAGTCAGTTTAGCCTAGGGTGAAGAGTGCAGGTCAAATATCCCTTCTCAACAAGCAGGGCAGGACTCAAGCAGTAGGGCAGCAGGGCAGCAGGGCATCCTTCTTGTGTAGTATCCACAGGTTCAGAAGTGTACTGAAGAGTGGGTCTGAGGATCCCAATTTTATACCTAGTGCTCACTTTGAAGTGGGAGAAGCTTCTGAAGTTTTCCGCCTATAGAGGTATCTGGAACTTCCTGTCTATCTTCCCTAGTCCCAGTCTGTTGGGGTCACAATAGGCTAGTGTGAAGCCATTTTTGTGTGAGCTGAATGGCAGGCCTAGGACATGTTTTAAAAAGCTACTTAAGTGGGCGGCACAATCAGTGCTGCTGGCCCACAAGTCGCATTTAATTTACAGGCCCTGGGTACATGTTACCACTTTACTAGGGACTGACAAGGAAATGAAATACTAATTGAGTGTGAGCCAATTTCACCATATTTAAAGAAGAGAGCACAAGCACTTTAGCACTGGTTAGCAGTGATAAAGTGTGCAGAGTCCTAAGGTCAACAAAATTGAATCCAGCAAAACAGACGTAATGAAGGCAAAAGGTTTGCGGGACGCTCACCCTAGGGGTGAGAGGTCTAACAGGGCTCATTCAAACAAAGATTGACATCCAATAATTTTAGGTTCCATCCTGTGTTTGGATCAGGTATCCTACTATTTTCTGGCTCTGAAAACCAAAAACATTTGTAGATATTCATGAATGTGGAGCATACGTTGTGGATTATCCACGCGGCAAAAAACTGCATGAGTATGTGTGGCGGGAATAGCTGGATTTTAACTGGTAAATAGAAACAGGGTCTGTGAAAAGTGTTGGTTTTTCATTTGTAAGGGTTATGCAAGTTAGGGTATAAATACATGTACAATGTGCAATACAATGTTTTTTGAAAGATATAGCTAGTAGACAGTATACTGTATAACATGAATTTAAGTAGGGTTGATGCTGTGAAGATTAAGTAAACATCTGTATGTAGGTGTTCAGTTGATCAGGTATTAGATGATGTAAACGTTTTTGGGGAGTTCATGGAAACAAGGAAGGAGGGGAAATTTCATTAGGGAGGTTGTTGCAAATCTTGGGTGCATGGCCTCTGCTTCTGGGAAGTCTGGCTCCTCCAGAGACATTTAAACTCAGGGGGGCATAATTTCAAGGGGGTTTAAAAGCCAAGAAAGCGGAGATAAAATTATCTCCCTATTACCTAGCTGTCGCTAACACCAGTTAGCGACAGCTAGTAGGAGATAGCGACTATCTTTGGCCCCGCTTTGCATGTCAGTGATATTTATCACTAATGACATGCGAAGTGGGCGTGCCAAGATGTTAGCGACTGGAAACAGTCGCTAACATCCCTATCTCCTATTACCAACTTTTGGAGATATTTGCGCTAAGCGTGAATATCTCCAAAAGCTAACACCTGTCCCTGAGCAGTTCTTAGCCATGTTATCCAATGGGAGGTGGATAACATGGCTACGAGCATTATCTCGGTAATGCATGAATATCGCTGACTATTCAGCGATATTCATGCATTTCGGCCGATTTTATCGCTTAGGATATAAACTTTGATAATAGCAAGGTTCCTAAGCGATAAATATTGCCGCAGCTCAGCGATAAAAATATCGCCGCTAAACCAACATAGCGATAATTATCGCTAGTTGTTGATAACATGCCCCCTTGTTAATTATCTCCTGGTACTGCAATTTGTAAGGTATGCGTTTTGTTCTGAATTATTATTTGGCTTCTGTAGGCGGCTACCTGGGAGTTGTGAGAGTGGAGGAAATTTGATAGAATCAATTTGTGCTTGACCTGCTGCATGCAGAAGTGCTGGGCGGGTCCTCAGAAAGCCATTGAGTAGGAATTAACGAAAGCATACCTAAGATGAATAGTGAAATTGTTAACATGCACTTTAAAAAACAACAGTAGGTTACCAGGAAGGGAGCTGGGAAGTCCCATTGTGCACACCCCAAATCATTTGTCATCAATGAGTACACCAACGTCTATGGAAGAATAAAAGCAGAAAAAGGGAGGCTTCAACTGTGCTTTTGAGAAGCAGTTCCCTATCATCATAAGTGATTAAGTCATTCTCGTCAGTGAATAGAGTTGCATCAGCAATAACATACAATAACCAATAGCCACTGGATTAGCCACTAATCTTCGGCTCTGGGGCAGCATGCTGCCCTGCGTGGAACGTGCTCTATAAATGCAAACAAAATAAAATACAATTGAAGAGGAGGCTCAAGGATGCAAGAGGGTGGCTTATAAGAAGAGTCTGACGCAAGGAATAGAGTAAAGGGGGAGCAGCCTCAAATTGAGAGGGGCTTTGTGGCGCTTTGAGGCGTGTGAGGTACTCAGCAAGACTGAGGATCAAGGGAGCGGGGAGGAATAAGGCAATTTGGTCATGTGAGTGTTTTGAAAGTTTGAATTTGTGACAGTTTTTTTTACCTTGAGTTAATTATGTTATATTTACTAATTTCATGCACATTTAGAATTTCATTAGTTTTTCATTCATTTCTTGTTATGCAGTCACTACATTTATTTTCGTCATTACATTTATTCCCCCACAATTTCAAACAGCTTTCCAATTGAGGATTTTGATAAGTACTATATTTTCAAACAAACACACACACTCGGGCATGTTGGCAAGGTCACTGATGTAAACCAACCCTTGGATTAAGTTATCAGTATTTTAAAGTAGACTATTCAATTTTTGCCGTCGAGTGCTGTGCTAATATTATACTAGAAAGTAGAGCGTTTTGTGTGAGGCATAGTTATAATGGTAAAGCTGCTCTGCTAAACCGAACCTGCCACCTAGTAAATAATTTATTTACCACTTTTGGTAATATTATGACTGTTTTCATGCATTATTTGCGAGAAATGTCTGACGTGTCATACACTAGTGGAAACAGGTAACACTGTGAAAACCAGAAATAAAACAGGCTCTTAAACAGGTGGGTGAAGAGGCTCTGACATCTCTACATCTTTATAGAGGAAAGAAGCAACTTTTGGATTTCCATGTGTGTCCACATGTCAATGTTCAAGAGAAATTCATGGCATCTAAAAAGTGCAATTTTCGTAACCTTGGCGTGTATGCTTCGACGTTTCATTAACCCCTACTATTTATATTATGACATGCTGAGCCAGGCAGAGAGGTGACCTGCAATTTAGCCAGCCTGCCATTTTCATTGGGCGACAAGGGCTTGGGGTAGTAAGATAGTTTCATCACAGAAAACACTTTCACACCAAGCTAATTGCATGATTGCCCGTCAGAGCATCTTTTCTTAAATTAAATGGGAGATTAGAATGGCAAATGGCTGCTATTAAAGTTCACCTATGACTGTGATCCATTGCCTTGTCTCTCTCTGCTTAACTCCCATCCATTATTTCTTTAAAAACACGACAGAATCTTTCATTTAATCAGTGACCATGAAAAGTTCACTTTCAAATGTGCTAACAAAGGCAATTTTCAGTTTGTTTCAAAATAATTTCTTTTTCAGTGGTTTCTAAGCTCAATTATTCTTTTATGTGTAAAAGAGATATGTGTGTACATGTGATATACCAAGGTGAAAATTACATCTCACGTTGTTTTCCTCACTTATCTTTGCGATACTATTATTGTATGTGTGGCCTTTAAATAGTCCTTAATGAGATAGGAGTTTTTGCCAGAACTCTAATAAAAAAATAACATGGTCATAAATCTTCCATATGATGTTACATGTTTTTTTATGTATCACTGCTTCTGTTAACCTCTTTCCACACAACGTTCCCTCATCTGGGTATCATTGGATAAAGGCAGAATAATACAAGGGACTTTCCTGTTTGAACTTGTCTGGGTCAGATGGGTCTATGGACAGATCCCCTGCAAGCCAGGCAAGCAAACAACACTACATACCTTTTTTAACACACCCCGTACCCATTAATAAATACAAATCACACACTCATGTAAACCACACCCACACAGCAAATACTGAAATCTCAGCAACATCCCACGCATCTTCAGACACACACGCATCCTTCACATCCTCATTCCGGAAGACTAAAGTATCCAGCACGCAGACAGCAAACACAAAAGAGTAGGAGAATTTGCCATCATCCACAATTTGACCTGAGCCTGAACTCAAACTGACCCATCACCATCTAAGTCATTCAGACTCTTCGCTTACTTATTCACACTTTCACCATTTCAGACTGACTCCTTCAGTCTGATGTACAGACACGAATAACCACACAATAGCTTTACCACAGAAATCCCAGGTTTCATGACCTCTGCCTCCATTCTGCAGACCCATCCCACATTCCTTTATGACCACACTTACCCTGTGATTAAAAAATGAGAGATTTTTTTCTCACACTCAGTAGTGGTCTGGACTTCAAGCAGGACACCATCAAAGCAATGCACTCCACAGGAACCATTTACCTCATCATGAAAGCATCCCCCTCCATTCACTGCAAAGCCCCAATACTGATGGTCTTCTAAGAGACCACATCGATATCCTCTTCTCTTTCCTTCATGCAATGCCTACAGTTAAGTCAACGAAAAAGATAATTTTCAGTGAACTATTAATAACATACCAACAGAAATAAAAAAAAATCGTCAAATATCTGAAAAACTCCCTCAATCAACGCCCACAATCTCCAGTCCCACAATCAGGCATGTAGTGCAACTTCATCAATTGGTTCTCCCCTGAGATGAAAATTAAATTCATATGTCATATTCACAAAAGAAACCGAACACCACTCTTCTGCAAAACCCCTAACCCTTCACCTCGAAGTGGACAACCTTCAATCTTCTCACATGCCTGAACTCACACACAACCAGTGCTTTAAATGGGCAGGAACTCACCAGTACTGAGTACCGGCACTTCTGAATTTTCTGGCCCTCAGTACCGGCACTTTTTATCCAGGCAGGGAAGAGTACTGGTACCCTAATAGATGGCACCTCAGGCTCCGGTTAGGTCTCTTCTATAGCACAGCGTAGATGCCGCTCTGCTTTTCAGGACCGTGTAAGCCGCCAAGCCTCTTTGCAGAGTAGCTGCTGGAGATTCCAGCAGCGCTCATGTGAATGGCCTGAGACTGCAGGGGTCTAAGAGGGCTTGCTCTGCGTCATGCTGTGATTAACAGTGCAGGGTCTAGACAGACCCTTCACTGTCAATCAGGTGCCAGAGGACTATTCGTCTGAAAGTGCTTTAGTCTCACCCTCTCCATCAGGTATGTAAATTGGTTGGGATGGGCAGTCAGTCAGTAATCCAGTTTTATTTAGGATATTGAGTGACAGCCCAACAAAATCATCTGCCTTCCCAAAAGCCGTTTTTTCCCCTCATCTTTTTATTCAGGACAGGAGCTGCTTCTCTTTGTGGGAGGAAAGAGTAGGGATGGTGCGGAGTCAAGACATGAAAAAAAGACTTAACCATCGCTCCTGAGACCCCTTCCAGGCAATGGTGAATGAGGGCCACATGGGGGCATGCCCTGCTTCCCCACAGCCACAAAGGCAAACATGTTACTTTACCAACTTGTCCAAGATGAATCAGGAAGTGCCAAACGCTTGAGTAATGTGGCAATAAACTTTGTGGTTTAGCGGGAGCCGAGCCTTCTATCCACCCCAATACCCCGGCCATGGGGTTTTAACAGTGCATCCCACATACTCCAGTAAAGGTTGGGCGCAATCTTCCATCACATAAATAGGCCTGAAATGTTGATGGTAAACACCACATCACATGCTTGAACCTGCGATGAGGCGGGACTACATTCATGCAGGTTACATTAATCGATTCTAGACAAAAGCTGAAAATCTTAGGCTCTCCTCCCTAGGCGTATAATGCACAGTTTGATAGTCAAGGCTACACACGAGCAGGCTACAATTCATCTCTTGTGGACAGAATCTGAGAATATTAGGCTTACCATCACATGATATGACCAGAAGTGCAAACTGAAGATTTCTTGAGGAACAGCTAGCCAAAACTACTTACATGTAGGTTACACTAATAATTTCCAGACAAATCCTGCAAATGTTAGATTCTCACCTGGTGAAAGAGTACACAGTTGGCAAAAAAAACATGCACAAAGGTTGCATTTATCTTTTTCTAGAAAAAAAAACCTTTCATACCCCTAGGTTCAAACTCAAGGAGTGAAGAAGAGCTACCCAAAACGACATACTTAGAGTTACACTAATGTTTTCTAGTCTAATCATGACAATTTTGGAGTAAAATCCTATCCCGAGCCCAGGCATCAATAAAGCACAGCTAAAAAAAAGTTGAGGGCTGTATGCTGTTCGTGCAACAAATCTGTTCATGTAGCTTCAGAACATTTTTACTTAATAATAACGTGTGTGTGTATGCGTCTGTTTTTCTGTGAGAGAATAGGGAGAGAATCAGAACACTCAGGCGATTTTAGAGGAAATATGTAGAGTGTGTGTATGTTTGTGCGTGTGTGTGTATGTACGCTTGAGAGTATATAGTAGTGTGTGCCAAACAAATAACAGTATGGCATTAAGAAGTATCAAATATTACAAAACGAGCAACTGTTCACATGTCATCCTTTTTGTGCTTCATTTTGTGTAATGAGTTAACCTGTTTTGTTTATGTGTTTTTCATAGTTGCAATTAAAATAGAAGTCATTATGTATCATCATATGTTGTCCTAAGCCCCGCCTCTAAACCCGCCCACTCACCACGCCTCTAGCTGATATTAATGAGTACCGGCACTTATTTTTTCCCATTTATAGCACTGCACACAACATTAACCATCTCAGGGCAACCTTCTTCAATAATGAAATGGGTTCAGGTAATATAAATACACAATCTTGTTTCATCTTCTTGATAGGTTGTGAGAGGTACTTTCAACTTTATTAGCCAGCAATAAAGAATCATCTGCTTCATTTTCATCACCGTTTATTAAACTTTGGCACCACCCATCTGTTTTTGGTGAGAATGGTGACCCATCACATGAAACGCTAGATGAAAACGCACCTCCTCACACGTTTTTGAAAGCAAAACTGTATTTAAGAATCTACCATCAAATGTGTCTTAGCACTGGGAGACATATTATACATTTTCAGGGAGAGTGGGGCTGTTATCACCATTGATGTTTTGTGTGGAGGTCAAATGGGACACTTTTCAGAATTTCAACGTACTGAAAGCATGCCTGTGTGACTGAATGCATTAGTGTAAATAGTGAGAGGCCTTTAAATCATTATGCAGCCCAAGCCTCTCACTTAAACCTCATACTAATAAAGTTTAAGTGAGATTCTTGAATCTCATAAGTAGATTTAGGTGGAAATCAGGATCAATAGCTCTCCTTTGGTACTGGAGGTTAGGTCCTCTGTCTCACTTCTATTCAGCCTGAGACAGTTATGCTCTCTTCATTTATTGGATATGAGTCAGACTGTAATTTGTTTTATGATACTGTAATGATTTGCACTGAGAAACATAAAACATTGCAACACAATCCAATAATTACGTTGACTTACCGACCATTTTAAAAGCTTGACGTTAGAGCACAAAATTATGCAATATCATAAGAGAGCCCAGGCCAGGCTGGGTAAACGTAGGCCTATGTACCCTTCTATTGAAAAGCACATGACATCAAAGTAGGCATTCAAATCTTGAGGTTCTATGTATGAGCTGGAACGTATCTAGAGTATGGAAAACCCTGTGTCACCCTTCAAAATATTGTAAGAAGTTTAAGTCTAATCTGATTTTTAGTGTTTGATCCGATAGAAAGGATATATTCTTTTTCCTTAAAGTCTCTGCAATCCCAAGTATGTCATGGTCTGTAAGGTCAAAGACTACTCAGGACTAATCCAAGTGACTTGGCATTGGTAGAAATTTGTGGTTTGACTCTGCTGAGATTGATATTGTTCTATATTTAGAATAGGTGTTATTTTTTGTTCAGAGCAGGAATTCTGTCTTGGGGATTGAGCTTCTGACAGGCGCTGGGAATGTAAGTCTGGATGAAATCCAGATTTTGTATGAGACATTGGATGTCAAGAGCATAGGCAGCTGTCAAGTAGGGTTGACGTAGTAGGTGAGGAGTGAATTTTGATGTTTTCGTTGATTACATTCTCAATGGGCTGAATGTGTATGTTGAAGATGATGGGGGACAAAAAGTCACTCTTAGGGATAAGATGTCAGAATGTAGTATGAAGAAATATTATCTGGTATAAGGATGGTGGGATTCCTGTTGTACAAAAATAATGTTCTATTGGGCGTAGATATTTCAATTATTAACTCCAATGCAGTGACATTTTTGTAGACAATATTTAGAACATAATATTTATGTGAGACCATATTCCGAGAACTATTTTAGAGTAAAATAAGTTAGGGACTCCTCAGGCAATAAAGATTTTCTTTGACATTGTGAAACCCATGTGAACAAACTAGTTTCAGTTGGATAGGTAAGAGGAGATCCAATGAATGAAGTTGCTCGTGAATCCTTGAAAGTGTAGATCATCTGGGATGATCAATGGTGTCAAAGACAGCTGAGAGGTCTGGCGATATCAGCAGGCATGGGTCACCTTTATCTGTGGTCAGGAGGCATCATCTATGACCTTTAATGTCTTCACATTGCAACGTGATCTTAAACTCAGTTTGTAGTCATGCAGGACTTAGGTGACATTGATGGAAGTTGTGTGTCGACTATGTTTTTAGCCTCGTTACTGCAGAAGACACAATGTTCACTCTGCACTCTCTGCACAGTGGAAAGAACACAAATACCACAAAAGGTAGTAAATCCATCTGGCATCTGCACCTGAAGAATTTCCTTTTGTGGCTCCCAACTTAGATTGCAAGATAAGAACGTTGCTCATGGTACAAGATAGTTTTTGCTTACTGTGACATGCAGCATGCCATGTGCACTATCATCACAGTTTCTTAAAAGTGAATGCAGCTGGGACCTTTAGGCTCAAGCAAAAAGCTCAGCCCCTCAAACACTGACCTAAACAAGAGAGGTATTGCTGGAATGGAAAGATTCTACCATTTATAGCAGTACTTTCTTTCTAGTGGATTCCTTCTTGGGGAACACCACAGATGTTTAGCACAGATACACACACAAGTAACTAGGAATGGATTGAAGGGTGAGCTCACTTCTCCCAGCATAGTAAATTGCTCCCCACCAATGGGCATTACAGGTTTACTAACCCTCTGAGGATCACAATTGTGTTTTTTAAGCCTCAATCTGCCAATCCCAGGGATAATTAGAAAGTCGACATGTCACC
Source organism: Lissotriton vulgaris (assembly GCF_964263255.1). Classification (NCBI taxonomy): domain Eukaryota; kingdom Metazoa; phylum Chordata; class Amphibia; order Caudata; family Salamandridae; genus Lissotriton; species Lissotriton vulgaris. Next base: position 720,951,117 of record NC_141691.1, read on the forward strand.
AGGGATAGGCTTTGCATTAGGAAAGGAAGACATCAGAACCACTAAATGACACTGTAAACAACTGGTAAGGGGATGTAGCACCAACATGGACACAGCCGACAATACCACCTCCACAATAGCCCTCAACCTCCACCACAGATAGTTGAGAGAATAGAAAAAAAGTCCGTAGCCTCACAGATTGAATCAAGCTCCAATAAAAGCAAAGAACTCTTTGACATCATCAAAGAATTTCCCAAACCCTCAGCTGCAACAAACAACATTATCCCCTCACAGGAACTCTGGGCCATATGTAGGTAATTAGAGTTTTGCGATTCTCAAATTGCGATTTTTTCGGAATCGCAATTAGAGAATCGCAAAACACAATGTAGGTAGGATTAGCAACATTTTTTGCGAATCCTACTTATTCCTTATTTGGGAATCGCAAATTGAGATTCGCAAATAAGGAATACCTTCTCATTCATTCCTATGGGCTAGAAGGCCCATAGGAACGATTGGGAAGACATTATCAATTTGAGATTCTCAATTAGAGAATTGCAAATTGAGAATGCAATTTCAGGGTTGCAAGGGTGTCAATAGGACACCCTTTTGCACCCTGAAATTAATATGTTTGCACATGTGGCCCACATATGGCACTTTGAAAAATGCCAAAAAGTGCATTTTTCAAAATGCCAAAAAGTGCATTTTTCAAAGAAACCTGAAGTTGGTGGTATTTTGCGATTCCTTAAGCCAAAATTTGCACAACTTAAGTGCTTCCTAAATTGCATTAAAGGAATCGCAATTTGCGATTCCTCAAATGCAATAACAAAATAAGGAATCGCAAATTTTGCGATTCCCTATTTTGCATGTGGGCTTATGTGTGCTACATAGCACACTGCCGTAATTGCGATCGCAAATGCTGAAATTCTGCGAATTTCAGCATTTGTGAGCGCAATTAGGCTTCCTACATATGGCCCTATGTGACTTCCATTTCAAACCTCTTCCATGTCAAGATCGCTAACATCTACAGAAACTTCAAACCCGAAACCCAAGGCGACCTACTTCTTCAATCGACAAATTGACCCGACTAACCAAATGGAGCCAACTCGCTCCACATGATATCACCTTCATGATGATCTTGGTCCACTCAGGGGCCCCAACCATTGCATGACCTCAACACAGCGTCATCCTAAGCAAGGCCAAAATCAGTCACGTACTAACCACCTTCTTAAACACCTCAATTGCCACTGCCACCTTCCCTGAGGATTGGAAATATGCAGAAACTGATGCCCTAATAAAGGACCCATTGGCAGACCCAGCAAGCTCAACAACTACTGACCGATCTCCCTGCCCCCATTCCAGGCCATAGTATTAGCAAAAAGGCATCAATCAACTCTCCTCACTTCTGGAACTGACCCTCCTACTCGGCTCCTTCCAATCCAGATTCTGCAGCAACCACAGCATCGAAACAGCATTCATCTTGTTTACTAACGACATCCAAGTCCTACTCAACTGAGGAGAGACTGAGCTCTGACCCTCCTAAACCTCTCAGCAGTCTTCGATACGGTCACCCACTATACACTCATTACAAGGCTGCACAACACAGGCATCCAAGGAGCCGCTCTCAGTTGGATCCCCTCTTTCCTCATTGGGAGAATGAAAAAAGTCCACCTCCCACCTTCCCCCTTTCACCTCTGAACCCAAGAAAATCATGTGTGGAGTACCCCAAGGACCCTCTCACTGCTTCACCCTCTCCAAACATATATGACACATCTAGCCAGCATTGCCAAAACTCCCATACTCAACAAATTATCATACAACTCATCCTCTCCCTCTCTGAAGACACCACCAGCACCATGATCAACTTCCACCACAACTGCATGAAAGATGTCGCCAGCTGGATAAAGTACAGCTGCCTGAAGCTTAACTTAAACAAAAGCTCCACATTTGAGACGTCGTGGTGGGCCTTGGAACTCATAGCTACTCCTACCCCCACTGACAATGCTTGGAACCTAGGCATCATTCTGGACAAGCTAACCATGATAACACAGGTCAACTCCATCTCCTCCTCCTGATTGATCATCCTCTGCATGATTAGTAACATATTTAAATGGCTGCCCAAAGCTCAAGACACATTATCCGCCATGCCCTCCTCTCCAGTCAACAGGACTATGGCAATGCTCTCTATGCATGGATTGTAGCTCACCTCCTCCAATGACTACAGACCATACAGATCACATCAGCCAGATTCATCCTAGCTCTCCCTAGACAAACTCACTTCACCTCCTACCTCAGGGAACTCTACTGGCTCCCTGTACTGAAAAGATGCTAGTTCAAGTTCCTGACCCACGCAAACAAGGCCCTAAACAACTGCGTACCATCATATTTGAACCACTGCATGAACTTTCATCAGCCCACCAGACACCTCCAATCTGCATCCCTGTTTCTAACCCTCACCTCCTGCACCCAACATAACAGTTGTGGAGATCACTCCTTCTCCTACCGCGCAGAAAAGACATAGAATAAGCTACACTTTCATATACGGACCTCCTCATTTCTTTCAGAGTTATGAAAGTTCCAGAAGATCTGGTTATTCAGCTAATAAACTGGACCCTGCCAGTGCCTGGATACCGTCATGGGTGGTAAGAGGCACTCTACAAATCTTCTGATGATGGATCCCTAACATGTGGAGCCGAATGTTGCTGCAGAAATTATGTCGAACCCATCAGTCTCCTTTGCTGTTAACAGTGCCAAACATGTCCAACATTAATTTAGCACTGACTGTGAATAGAGGGAAGAGCGTCAAGGATATGTGAGACATAAAACAAAAATCTTCGGTTTGTAGTCAAGAAGCTTGCCCTATCAGATGAAGACACTCTTGGAATTTCATGAGTGATGGCTTTTTTAAAAATATTAAATAGAACTCAAGACAACTAACAATCTCTGCTCTTATATAAACTTAACACACATTATATACAGGAGGTTGAATAACATAATATCAAGGACAAAACAATTATTGCAAAAATATTGAGGAACAACATATAGAGAAGGTAAGGGATATAGGTAATTATGTATTGATTGTTTGTAATCTCAAGTAAAGAGGATCACGCACTTGTAGCGTGCAGTATGGTTTCACTCTTTGATCCAAGAGTGTAAGAAATCAATAATTCAGAAGTGTTCCCCAATGGGGTTCATCCCCTCCTTGCACTGCTTAAATATCCTAACCAGTAAGAATTCTGTAAAGTTCATAAATCTTGCTCAAAATGTTAGAGTCAAGTTTCAATAAAGAATTTATTCATTACATTTCCATTAAGTTGTTATGGGTAATTTTCATTTATGCCAATGCTGAATGGTAAATACAGTTCTCAAAAATCAAAGAGCTTCTCTATAAACAATTGTAAGCCTTACCCTTGTGACGCATTTTGGGTCAGATTGGCATTCAAAGGAAGAGCTACTGTCACCATTAATGTTGCGCTGAACCTGCAAAGATTCATTATCCCCTGGCGAAGGGCCAATCTGGCCCGACTTACATTGTTAGTTTTGTCAAGAGTGTGTGTGTGTGTGTGTGTGTGTGTTCGTGCGTGCGCGTGTGCGCGCGGGTGCGTGTGTATGTGTGTTTGTGTATAATCGGAAGCCACCCCAGGTAGGAAAAAGCAAATTTCTTTGACTGCTACTAAATACAATGTATTGATGTGGCTCGCATGTTTATTAGAGTGAGCCAGTCTCCTGGTAACGTCTGTTATTGGTTATGGTGTAAGCAAACAATTCTGGGTCAAGCAACAACAACTATTAGGGACACGGAGGCAACAGTTGCCAAGAGGGTGAAAAAAGCACAGACACTGTTTACATCCAAGCAGAGCACGCCAACTGATAGAAACAAAAACACTAGGACACACGTCTTTAACTTACAGCAAACTTTCTCACAAGTGGAAAAAATGTATCGCAAGGAGATCACAAAAAGCTAGGAGATAATCACACTGGCGAAATATGTAGAAAGTCATAGAGTGCCAAGGGAACTCCGTATATTTATTATGCCCAACCATCCAGATGGAAATGCTGCTAGAATGGAGTGAAAACAACATGATTTGCTCCAAAACAGGATGAGGATTCTAATTAAATATGCCAAAATTGATATTGAGGATTTGACTAAGTCTATAAAAGAAGTTGAGGAAAAAATATCAGCATATCCCACCACAGATGAAAGTGGCAAATTAAGAAAACATATTGAAGAGAGACTAGAAAAACATGAGTCAGACATGAAAGCTAGAAAACAACTGAAGTATTTAAGAGATGACCGGGATTATCTCAATGCAACAGTATATACATTTGCTAGATGTTTTGAAGAATTAAAAAAGCAACATGGCACTGATGCCAAACTAACATAAAGGTTGTGGTACCAGCTGAAGAAATAGGTGAAACAGATACGGATCTCAGTGAAGGTGAAGGAATTATGGAAGGCATGACAAGAGCCACATTGCTAGTGGAAATGCAACTAAAGTACCTAGACCGTCAAACATCAAAAGGAAGGGGTCGAGGACGCAATACAAGTGGACGCCCAGCAAGAAACCAAGGAAGTGCGGAAAATGCAGAAGATGGTTTGGCAAAAATAACTTACCCCCTGCGCAACAGACATAAGAAGTAAAAATAATATCACCAATAGAAGAGGAACATGATGATGATAAAAATCTAGCCATCAATCTATCAAACTATGAATTGATCAAACACAAACTATCCCAACTTAATAAAGGGCTTTCCTTCTGTCCAGAACAACATATAGACCTAGTTGAAACTAAAATAGACATCTACAAGTTTATAAGGGATATAAAATTGGTAAAATATTTCTCCAACAAAGAACCTAGATTGAGTGAACCTACCATCGGCGATTCAAAGGATGATGTAACAATAGAGCAAATTAGTGACATAAAGCTGCTATTTGATTTGATGCATGATCTAAATGATGAAGAAATGACAGAGAAATAATATTAAAAAACAATAACAAATACAGCAAATAAAATCTCATGATAGCAGAAAGGACAGCCTTGAAAAATCTATCCCCAAATGAATCAATAATCGTGAAGTCAGTGGATAAAGGCAGACATATTGTAATTGTAAATTAAAAGGGCTACATGCAAGAAGCATATAGACAATTAAATGACTCTAGCAACTAAAAGAAATTGCAAAACAATCCTATGGAATTGATGATGTCCAAGCTCAATCTCAAACTGAAAGAATGATATGACGAGACATTATTGAATGAAAAGGAATATCAATTCTTAACAACTACCTATCCCATTATGCCAACTATATACTGTGTTCCTAAGTTTAATAAAATATTAAACAACCTTCTGGAAAGACCAATAATCTTCAGATGTGCATCTATGTTCAAAAATATCTAACAATATGTGGAATATTACATCTTTCCTATGGTCACCACATTATCATCATATTTCAAAGATTGTGAACATTTCTGAGATTGAATGGCAAAAGACTTTCTTGCCCAGCAATCCCCCTATTTGAAACTTACTGGTGAAACCAGGAGGGGTTCCTGGACCCCAAGCATCCTCAGCATCCAATGGGACTTCATCCTCCAATGAGTGAAATTGCTCTCCCTCTCTTGCAGCTACACCATTAAGTGAGGCCTTCCCCGAGCCCTTGTACTCTCGAGTGTTGGTGTTCGCAGCCCTCCTCCACCCGCAGGTTTTACCTGTGCCTCATCCCTGGTGATCCAGTGGACCTCTGTCTCCTTTGTCTCGCTCCACTGTTTCTCTCCGTTTTCACTCGTTTTTCCCTCATTTCAATTTCCTCCTTTCACTCTCTTTCTGTGTCTTTTCTTCATTTTCACTCGCTTTTTCCTCATTTCAATCTCCCCCTCTCACTCTCTTTCTGTGTCTTTCCTCCTCTTTTCTTGCACATTTTCTGCCCTATTCCACTTGCTCCTCTTTTTTTTCCGGCCGTTTTCCTGCTGTTTTATTCGCCGCCATTGCTGGCCCCACAGCTCCTCCCCCTCTGCAAGACCAGCCCATTCCAGTTCCCCTCCCTGCTCCCACCTCCCAGCTGTCCAGCCCTCCCTGAGCACTACTTAATGGTGGCCACTGTGCGACCGCACCACTAGCGCACCAAAGGCAAGCTCGTCTGCGCTTGTCTGCGACCCGACCGCAACCAGCACCAGGAATCCTGGACCTCCGCACTGCCAACGCTACGACCCAGCGGCACTCCACGAATTCAACTCAGGCCGCAACAACAACTGCAAGCTAGCGTCACTAGCCGACACCCATGGACCCTTCAGCTGTCACCGCTGCCGGCACACCTACAGCACCGCCAAGAACAACCCGTCCTCAAGAACACAACCGAACAGAAGACCCTGCAATGGATCATCCTCAATGTCCGCACACTCCACAAACATGCCAAAGAAATCGGGACCTCTTCGACAGCACCACCCCGGACGTAGCGATCTTCACCAAAACCTGGACCGACAACACCTTGGGACCAGACATCGCCATCGCCATTCTACAAGGATACAAGATATCCAGGAAGGACCACCCCACCAGCCCGGGAGGAGGAATCGCCATCGTCCAGAAATCCACCCACTGCCTGGGCGCACTCCCCAACGAGCCCACAGACCTGATGTAACACCTTCACTTCAGGATACTGGCCAGCCCTACCACTACTCCCCAAGGAACCTTCATTTACTGACCCCCCTGGACCAGGGGGACCTTTCACCAACTCCATCCTGGACATCATCTCCCCGTATGTCATCGCATCCACCAACTACACCCTGCTGGAAAACCTCAACTTCCACCTCAACAACCAACTGGACCCCAACACCACATACCTCCTGGACAACTTCCACAACATTGTACTCCGCCAGATCGTGACCAAACCCACACACTCATCAGGACACATCATTGACCCCCTCTTCACAACAGGAAACTCCCTCACCTTTAGCCACACCATCGAACTCACATGGACTGACCATCGATGCATCCACTTCACCTTCAGAACACCCACCATCCACAGACACCAGCACCTTCTCCCGCAAAGAAACTGGACCAGAATCACTGATGACAAGCTCACCTCCTCACTCAACAACTCCACCCCAACAATCATGGAAAACGACGACCCCAACACCGCAGCCCAAACCCTGCACAGATGGATCTCTGACAGAGCCAACAACAAAGTCCGACTCAAGAAAAACAACAACACCCACGCCAAGAAAGTCAGATGGTTTACCATCTGTCTGCAAGAATCTTGGCGCACTTGGTCTGGAGGAACACCAAATTCACAGAAGAACACAACAACTTCAGAGCTGCCACCAACGCCCACTACCACCTCCTCAGAAAACCAAGGAAAAAAGCAATTGAAGACAGAATCTTCACACATGGGCACGACAGCAAAGAACTCTTTAACATCATCAAGGAGTTCGGCCAACCCACCAGCTAGTCTACTGACATCCCTCTCTCACACACAAACTCAGCACTTTTTCCACCACAAAATCAAGAGCATCTATGACAACTTTGACAAAGACAACCAACACAGTGAACCCTCACCAACCACCCGACACCCTGAAGCCAGCTATTGACAACTGGACAGCCCTCACCACCGAAGACAATGAAGTTAATCCACTCCGGGGCCCCACAAATCCCTGCCACACCACATCGTCAACAGAGCCTCCCACACCATCGCACCCATGCTCCGCTACACCATCAGCCACTTCCTGGAGACCGCCTCATTCCCCGACGACTGGAAACATGCCTAGGTCACGCCCCTCATGAAGAAGCCCTCAGCAAACCCCCACAACCTAAAAAAACTACAGACCCATCTGTAGGAGAGTAGGGTCTGCAATCCTGTGATCACCCAGATTTTTTGCTTTTGTTTCACTGGTTTACGACTTTCTCTGGCTGTGGGCCTGCCAATCAGACCCACAGCCTGGCTGTTCTCTTTCTAAATTACAACATGTACCCTAGGTGCATTTACCAATTGGTACTGGGCCACCTTATCAGACCCTGTAACTCAGGGCATAGGTGTACCCAGGGCCGCCAGGGGCTGCAGCATGTATTATGCCACCCCTGGCTGGCCTCCTAAATTTGACACAACTGGCTGCATGACAGCTGGGGCGAAGTCGTGTAATCACCCTTTGCTTTAGATATAGTAGCTCTATATCTAACCATACAATGGACACCCGAGTCCCTATCAGTCACTCCTATGGCAGGCCTTGACAATCCTGAAGGCAGAGTGCAGGGGCTCGCGTGAACTGTGTTCTGGCCCGAGCCGAGCCGGTTGCAGCTTGCGGAGAAAAGATCCAATGGCTGTTCCATGATAACGCGTGCCACATCGGTAACTTCGGTGTCGCGTTATCAAGACATGTCGAGTAAGGTGTCATACGAATCGGGATGCTGCCCTCTCACCAACTCTGGCGACGAGGTTAGCATTCCGCCCTTCTAGAGGGACACGACATGTACGTAACTGTGAACCCCGGTTAAAGTTAACGAAAGCCTCAGCTCCACAAAATGGACGCTGCCACCACAGACACGAGTCTGACCTCCTGCTGCTGGGAGTCCTTCCAGCGAGGAGCACTTGGACAAAGGGTTTCCTGTCGAGGGCGGTGTTCGCACCGTCCCAGACAGGGTTTGTGTATTCTGGGTAGGTAGGGCTTTTGCGAGAAGGTGACTGCGGAGTGGCACCCCGGTGCTCGCTACGCATCTGCCGGTTAGAACCAGTTCCAGGGGCGACAGCCCTGGCCTGGGGAAAGTCCGGCAGGGGGAGAGGGGTGTAACTACCCCCCTTCCTGGTCCCACCCTTAGGGCAGGACCTAGTCATGTACCCACCCCTTTCTTTAGGATAAAGGCCGGAGCGGGGACCCTTCCAAATTAGATCATCTTTGAATCAAGAATACTTTCTACGAAAGGACTTCAAGACTCTTCTCAAGATTTCTCCCTTGTGGCTAAGGAGTAGTCACCCTGCATCAGCGGGCACCATCTAAGAACTCTGCGGTTTGCTGTAAGTCCTTCCTCAAGGAATCCGACGGCCCAGCTCGACGAGAACCGGCTTCCCTGGCACCTCTGACCTCTACCCACGTCATCAGCTCAGCTGTGATCTGTGGGTGCGACGAGACCTCGAGGGACCGGCCATCATCAGAACCTGCACGCTCTTAAAAACCAGCACGACCATCGAGGTAACTCTCTGGTGAGTGCTCTGGGGTCCGAGAAGCCCCGACCCTGAGCCGCTCCAGCACCGAAGTGCAGTCTCCCAGTATCTCCACGATCTGCGTGGGGCCCTTCTGCTCGCTGCTCAGCACGTTGTCTGGTCACTAGCCGCTGGCTTGTGTCCTTCTGTGACGACATCCGAGAATCATCACTGCCGGTCTGGTTGCTCCAGACTGGCCCTTGCTTCCATCTTTTCGAGAAGCACCCCGGACCCTCCTGGTCCACTCAAGACGCCGACAGCGACATCCGTCGTGGGACAGCTCGCACCTCCACCGTGGTCGCCGACAACGCCTCCTGGTCCGTGAGACTGCAGAGCCTAGCGTCGCCCACTCACCTGGTCGAGGTGACGGCCAACCGGTGCCTTCCTGGTACCCTCTGACTACTGGCTAGTAGTACGAACTTGGTCCCCTCTGCTTTCAGGTTTCATCAATCTCCGATCCAGGCTTGGATCTCTACGAACTATTCAGCACTGGTCGCCGGCCAGCAACTCCTTTTCTTCCGGCTCCTGGCTCGTCAGCGAAGACCCCGACGCCTGTAAGACTTGTGCAGCCGCAGCCCTCGTGGCTAGGTAACTCGGCATTTCAGTGCCTGCATAGCCTCCTTACTCTAGGGTCCCGAGTCCCTCGCTTCCGACTTGCCTTAACCTTTCCGTGTCCTCGGACACTTGTTTTAACTGTGCACTTAAAGTATTTGCTAAAGAGATTTGGTTGGTGCTAAGTACCCTGTCCTCATAAAGAGTACAGGGCTGTTGTGATTCTTAATAAATATACCGTTTATTTTCATAACACTTGTGTGGTGTCCTTTCACTGGGTGTTCAAGGGGTACATGTGTGGTAAACAGCTGGCTTAACACGCCCTCTCGAGTCTTTAGCCTTAGACTGCTCGTATCCACGCTACTAGGATAGCTGGTCTATAGGTTGACTTACAACCAAACACCATAAGGGTCGTTGGAACGATACATAGCGGTCGCTAGAATAGCGAACGTTGCATATCGGGCCAACTTCTCACATTGGTGAGCAGCGGTTGGGATTTGAGCTTGCTGTTGTTTTACCACACGTATCCTAAGAATATCTTGTTGAAAGATCGCGCAAGTACTGTTAGTACATATAACTAAAGCTTAGAATACTCTGAGTTCTACTGAACCAGCTGTTGTAGCTCCTCAAGGCTTAGCACACCTTGGCTACAACTCTTAGCAAGGGATCAGTAGGAAAACACATAGTGTAGGTAGGTGCATCACTTACACCACACTAGAAACAGTATGTCGGGCCAAGGAGGAAACTCTGAGTCTCCCCTTGTGTCAGTTGACCCTCCACAGGTCATCCCTTCAGGATATACTGTGCTGAGCTTCAAGGAGTTAAGACGATTGTGTCACTCCCGGAGGATTCAGCAGGGGTCTAACCCCACAACGTCCTTTCTGATTGGTCTCTTGGAGACTTATGATGCCAGAAGAGCTGAGAAACTTCGTAGCTCTTCTAATCCAGAAGGAGACATGCCTCCCCTCGAGGGAACCCGGGACGATCCTGACCTCATTCACCTCGCAACCGAGAACGAGGATGTGGAGGAGGATGAGGATGAGGATCTCTCTGGGGACGAGGCAGATAAGGGACAGGTAGAAGTCGTCAGACTAACACGGTCCAACTTAAGCAGACACGATAGTGGTACTGGGGGAACCCCGGCGCTACTGTCGGTTCCGCTTAACCTGGGGAATGGACGAGCCCGATCTCTGTCAAGAGACTCTGGCAGATCCCTTCATACCAACGGCTCTCACAACTCTTCTCAAAGAGGGATGACGTCCCCTCAGAGGAGAGTGTACGAAGCGAAAGAAAGGGCAGCTAATCTAAGGATCGAAAGGGAAGAACTTGCCCTGGCCAAGGAAAAGCTTGCTTTCGCTAGAGAGCAACAGTTAAGTGGGGCAATCCCCACTGGTGGCAGCAATGTACCTAGTAATAGGGAAAAGAGTTTCGATACGAAACACCTTGGGAAGATAGTGCCCCCCTTTAAACAAGGGGACGACATCCACAAATGGATTACTGCTTTGGAGAGGGCCTGCACTGTGCAAGGCGTTCCCCAGAGTCAGTGGGCAGCTATCTTGTGGCTCTCCTTTGAAGGAAAAGGAAGAGACAAGCTCCTCACCACAAGGGTAGAGGACGCTAATAATTACCAAGTCTTGAAGAATACACTTGTTGAAGGGTTCGGCCTAACCACTGAGCAGTACAGGGTGCTGTTCAGGGATACCCAGAAAACGCAGTCTCAAGATTGGTCTGATTTTGTCGATTGTGCCACTAAGGCTTTTGAGGGCTGGTTGCTGGGCAGTAAGGTTACTGATTACCAAGGATTGTATAATTTGATGATGAGAGAACAAATTTTAAACAATTGTCAGAACCAGTTGTTGCATCAGCATCTTGTCGACTCGGATCTGACCTCTCCCCAAGAATTGGGGCAGAAGGCAGACAAATGGGTTCGTACGAGAGTTAAACAGAACCAGGGCCAGAATCAAGGTGGTCAGAAGAAAGCAGACCAGAAGGGTAAAGATTCTAAGGGGGAACAAAATGACCAGAAGTCTTCGACAGGTCCCCAACATCCCAAAGAGGGTGGGGGTCAGGCTCCCCAAAAGAAGAAAGAAGGCCAATCCAAAAGATGGTGCCAGTACTGTAAAAGTAAATCTCACTGGTTTAGTGAGTGCACCAAGAAAGGAGGAGGGCAGACTCCTGCCACTGCAGCCCCTAAGGCACCTGTGCCCCCTAGTACAGTCAGCAGTGGTAGTGCGCCTCCCAAGGGTTTAGTAGGGTTAACCCTGGGTTCTGAGGGGCGTGACAACTTAGTTGGCACACTCACTCAGGCTGTCCTTGTCAGTACGGAGGACGCGGACGTGTCCCCTGACATAAGTCCCAATACGCTGGGCAAATACCGACAGACGCCTTTCATAAATGGAAAGATGGCTCAGGCCTATAGGGACACTTGTGCCAGCGTCACCATGGTGACGCCTAACTTTGTGGACCCTGGACAGATCATGCCAGGTACAGAATTCCTGGTGACCAATGCAAACAATGTCACTACCAATCACAGTATGGCAATTGTAGCTTTCTCCTGGGGAGGGGTAACTGGCCAAAAGAAGGTTGTAGTTAGTCCAGACCTCCCAGTGGATTGTTTGTTGGGCAATGATTTGGAGTCGTCACAATGGTCAGAAGTGGAGCACCGGACTCACATGGAAATGTTAGGTTTGCCAGCACATGTGTTCGCTGTGACTAGGTCACAGGTCAGGAAATGCCCCACTGAACAGGTGCTGGATCCTGGAACAACGGACCAGACACCTCCCAAGAAAAAGAGCAGTAGGGTTAAGGCTGCGCCTTCCCCCTTGCCCCAGGTCGAGGATCAAGTCTCAGAGGAGGCTGACCTACAGGAATTGAGGGAAACTGAGCCTCGGGAGTTCGAACTTGATCAAGTTGAATTCTTGGGCTCAGGGGGACCCTCAAGGGAAGACCTGGGGAAGGACCAGTTAGACTGCCCTTCTCTTGAACCCCTCAGACAGCAGGCTGCTGCTGAGGCTGCTGGGAACGCCACAGGTACCCACAAGGTATACTGGGAAGATGGACTCCTGTACACTGAGTCAAGAGACCCCAAGCCTGGCATGACCAGGAGGCTGGTCGTCCCCTTGTCTCAGCGTGGTTTCCTACTTACCTTGGCCCACGAGATTCCCTTAGCAGGTCACTTAGGCCAGACGAAAACGTGGGACAGGCTTGTCTCGCACTTTCACTGGCCTCACATGAATGAAGATACCAAGGAGTTTTGCCGCTCCTGTGTCACTTGCCAAGCCAGTGGTAAGTCAGGTGGCACGACAAAGGCCCCCCTTATACCAATGCCTGTGGTGGGGGTGCCCTTTGAACGGGTGGGGATCGACATCGTCGGTCCCATGGAACCACCAACAGCATCAGGGCACAAGTTTATACTGGTGGTAGTGGATCATGCCACCAGGTACCCTGAAGCTATTCCCCTTAGGACCACTACAGCACCTGTTGTGGCAAGAGCCCTGGTTGGAGTATTCTCCAGAGTGGGCTTCCCTAAGGAGGTCGTCTCCGACAGAGGTGCAAACTTTATGTCGAGCTACTTAACTGCTATGTGGAAGGAATGTGGTGTCAACTACAAGTTCACTACACCCTATCATCCACAATGCAATGGGCTTGTTGAGAGATTCAACAGGACCCTAAAAGGGATGACTCATGGACTACCGGAAAAGCTTCGGCGTAGATGGGACGTCCTGATCCCCTGCCTCTTGTTCGCCTACAGAGAAGTCCCACAGAAGGGGGTTGGCTACAGCCCTTTTGAACTTTTGTACGGGCATCCTGTAAGAGGACCCCTGTGTTTGGTGAAGGAAGGATGGGAGAGACCTCTCAAAAAGCCGGCAACCAACATAGTGGACTATGTGCTCGGCCTCCGCTCGCGGATGGCTGAATACATGGAGAAGGCATCCGAAAACCTTAAGGCCAGCCAAGAACTCCAAAAAACTTGGCATGACCAAAAGGCTGTCTTGACTGTTTACCAGCCCGGACAGAAGGTGTGGGTGTTGGAGCCAGTGGCCCCAGCAGCACTCAAGGACAAATGGTCCGGGCCCCACACCATCCTGGAGAAGAAGGGAGAGGTCACCTACCTGGTCGACCTGGGAACTCCCCGGAGCCCCCACAGGGTGCTTCATGTCAACAGGCTAAAAGCATATGTCGACAGGAAGGACATGAGTTTGCTCATGGCCCTAGATGAGGGACAGGAAGAGGAGAGTGACCCTCTCCCCGACCTGCTCACTCAGAATCCTGACGATGGCTCGGTAGACGGTGTTGTCTTTTGTGGCAGCCTCTCCGAACATCAACAGAGCGACTGTAAACAGGTTCTTCAGTCGTTCCGACATCTGTTTTCTCTGACACCCAGTCAGACCGATTGGTGCACCCATGAGGTCGACACTGGTGGCAGCTTGCCCGTAAAGAGTAAAATCTACAGGCAGCCTGATCACGTTAGAGACTGCATCAAAAGTGAAGTGCAGAAAATGTTGGAGCTGGGAGTCATTGAACCCTCGGATAGCCCTTGGGCTAGTCCCGTAGTTCTAGTGCCGAAACCTCACACCCAGGGTGGTAAGAGAGAGATGAGGTTCTGCGTAGACTACAGGGGTCTCAATGCAGTCACTAAGACTGACGCCCACCCAATACCAAGGGCAGACGAGCTTATTGATAGGCTGGCTTCGGCCAACTACTTAAGTACGTTTGACCTGACAGCTGGGTATTGGCAAATCAGGTTAGCTGAGGACGCCAAGCCTAAAACAGCATTTTCAACCCCTGGTGGGCATTATCAGTTCGTGGTGATGCCCTTTGGTCTGAAAAATGCACCTGCCACCTTCCAACGGTTGGTGAATCACGTCCTTACTGGGCTGGATGACTTCTGTGCGGCGTATCTGGACGATATTGCTGTCTTTAGCTCCACCTGGGAGGATCACCTGGTCCACCTGCGGAAGACATTGGAGGCGCTGCAAGCAGCAGGCCTCACTATCAAGGCCACCAAGTGCCAGATAGGGCAGACACAGGTTGTATACCTGGGCCACCTTGTAAGTGGAGGTCAGGTTCAGCCACTGGAGAGCAAGATACAGTCAATCAGGGACTGGGCTCCTCCAACCACCCAGACTCAGGTTCGAGCTTTCTTGGGCCTGACTGGTTACTATAGGAAGTTTGTCAGGAACTATGGTTCCATCGTGACACCATTAAATGAACTGACAAGTAAGAAGATGCCAAAAAAGGTTCAGTGGACAGCGAGCTGTCAAAAAGCATTCGATGACCTAAAGCAGGCCATGTGCACGGCACCTATCCTCAAGAGTCCGGACTACTCCAAACCATTCATTGTCCAAACAGATGCTTCTGAGTTGGGTGTGGGAGCTGTTCTTTCTCAACTGAATTTTGATGGTCAAGACCAGCCCATTGCTTTTATAAGCAGAAGACTGACCCCTAGAGAGAAGAATTGGTCAGCTATTGAGAGGGAGGCCTTTGCTGTGGTTTGGGCCCTGAAGAAGCTGAGGCCATACTTGTTTGGCACTCACTTCAAGATTCAGACCGACCATAAGCCCCTCTTGTGGCTAAATCAGATGAAGGGTGAAAACCCCAAACTGCTTAGGTGGTCCATTTCCCTACAGGGGATGGACTTCACAGTGGAACATAGACCTGGTACTGATCATGGCAATGCCGATGGGCTCTCCAGATATTTCCACTTAGAACAAGAAGACTTACCTGGTCAAGGTTAGCTAGTTGTTCCGACGTTTGGGGGGGGGTCATGTAGGAGAGTAGGGTCTGCAATCCTATGATCACGCAGATTTTTTGCTTTTGTTTCACTGGTTTACGACTTTCTCTGGCTGTGGGCCTGCCAATCAGACCCACAGCCTGGCTGTTCTCTTTCTAAATTACAACATGTACCCTAGGTGCATTTACCAATTGGTACTGGGCCACCTTATCAGACCCTGTAACTCAGGGCATAGGTGTACCCAGGGCCGCCAGGGGCTGCAGCATGTATTATGCCACCCCTGGCTGTCCTCCTAAATTTGACACAACTGGCTGCATGACAGCTGGGGCGAAGTCGTGTAATCACCCTTTGCTTTAGATATAGTAGCTCTATATCTAACCATACAATGGACACCCGAGTCCCTATCAGTCACTCCTATGGCAGGCCTTGACAATCCTGAAGGCAGAGTGCAGGGGCTCGCGTGAACTGTGTTCTGGCCCGAGCCGAGCCGGTTGCAGCTTGCGGAGAAAAGATCCAATGGCTGTTCCATGATAACGCGTGCCACATCGGTAACTTCGGTGTCGCGTTATCAAGACATGTCGAGTAAGGTGTCATACGAATCGGGATGCTGCCCTCTCACCAACTCTGGCGACGAGGTTAGCATTCCGCCCTTCTAGAGGGACACGACATGTACGTAACTGTGAACCCCGGTTAAAGTTAACGAAAGCCTCAGCTCCACAAAATGGACGCTGCCACCACAGACACGAGTCTGACCTCCTGCTGCTGGGAGTCCTTCCAGCGAGGAGCACTTGGACAAAGGGTTTCCTGTCGAGGGCGGTGTTCGCACCGTCCCAGACAGGGTTTGTGTATTCTGGGTAGGTAGGGCTTTTGCGAGAAGGTGACTGCGGAGTGGCACCCCGGTGCTCGCTACGCATCTGCCGGTTAGAACCAGTTCCAGGGGCGACAGCCCTGGCCTGGGGAAAGTCCGGCAGGGGGAGAGGGGTGTAACTACCCCCCTTCCTGGTCCCACCCTTAGGGCAGGACCTAGTCATGTACCCACCCCTTTCTTTAGGATAAAGGCCGGAGCGGGGACCCTTCCAAATTAGATCATCTTTGAATCAAGAATACTTTCTACGAAAGGACTTCAAGACTCTTCTCAAGATTTCTCCCTTGTGGCTAAGGAGTAGTCACCCTGCATCAGCGGGCACCATCTAAGAACTCTGCGGTTTGCTGTAAGTCCTTCCTCAAGGAATCCGACGGCCCAGCTCGACGAGAACCGGCTTCCCTGGCACCTCTGACCTCTACCCACGTCATCAGCTCAGCTGTGATCTGTGGGTGCGACGAGACCTCGAGGGACCGGCCATCATCAGAACCTGCACGCTCTTAAAAACCAGCACGACCATCGAGGTAACTCTCTGGTGAGTGCTCTGGGGTCCGAGAAGCCCCGACCCTGAGCCGCTCCAGCACCGAAGTGCAGTCTCCCAGTATCTCCACGATCTGCGTGGGGCCCTTCTGCTCGCTGCTCAGCACGTTGTCTGGTCACTAGCCGCTGGCTTGTGTCCTTCTGTGACGACATCCGAGAATCATCACTGCCGGTCTGGTTGCTCCAGACTGGCCCTTGCTTCCATCTTTTCGAGAAGCACCCCGGACCCTCCTGGTCCACTCAAGACGCCGACAGCGACATCCGTCGTGGGACAGCTCGCACCTCCACCGTGGTCGCCGACAACGCCTCCTGGTCCGTGAGACTGCAGAGCCTAGCGTCGCCCACTCACCTGGTCGAGGTGACGGCCAACCGGTGCCTTCCTGGTACCCTCTGACTACTGGCTAGTAGTACGAACTTGGTCCCCTCTGCTTTCAGGTTTCATCAATCTCCGATCCAGGCTTGGATCTCTACGAACTATTCAGCACTGGTCGCCGGCCAGCAACTCCTTTTCTTCCGGCTCCTGGCTCGTCAGCGAAGACCCCGACGCCTGTAAGACTTGTGCAGCCGCAGCCCTCGTGGCTAGGTAACTCGGCATTTCAGTGCCTGCATAGCCTCCTTACTCTAGGGTCCCGAGTCCCTCGCTTCCGACTTGCCTTAACCTTTCCGTGTCCTCGGACACTTGTTTTAACTGTGCACTTAAAGTATTTGCTAAAGAGATTTGGTTGGTGCTAAGTACCCTGTCCTCATAAAGAGTACAGGGCTGTTGTGATTCTTAATAAATATACCGTTTATTTTCATAACACTTGTGTGGTGTCCTTTCACTGGGTGTTCAAGGGGTACATGTGTGGTAAACAGCTGGCTTAACACGCCCTCTCGAGTCTTTAGCCTTAGACTGCTCGTATCCACGCTACTAGAATAGCTGGTCTATAGGTTGACTTACAACCAAACACCATAAGGGTCATTGGAACGATACATAGCGGTCGCTAGAATAGCGAACGTTGCATATCGGGCCAACTTCTCACACCATCTCCTTGCTCCCGTTCCCAGCGAAAGTCATGAAGAAGCCAGCAACAGCCAACTCGCCACATTCATCGAAGAGCTCAACATCCTCAACTCTTCCGAATCCAGCCTCAGAAAAAACCACAGTACGGAAACCACCCTCCTCACTGCAACAGATGACATTCACACCCTACTGGACAAAGGAGAAACAGTAACCCTCATCCTCCTCGACCTCTCAGCGGCGTATGACACAGTCTCTCACTGCACCCTAATACACAGACTCCACAAGGCAGGGATCCAGGACAAGGACCTCAACTGGATCCGCTCCTTCCTTTCCAGCAGAACGAAGCGGGTCAGACTCCCCCTTTCCTCTCAGACCCTACACCAACCACCTGCGGAGTCCCCCAGTGGTCCTCCCTCAGCCCTACGGTTTTCAACGTCTACATGCCTCCACTCGCCTCCATCGTCAAAACCTACAGACTCAACATTGTGTCATACGCAGACAACACTCAACTCAGCCTCTCCCTATCCAAGGAACCTAACACCACCAGACACAACTTTCGAGAAGTCATGGAAGCCATCGCCAAATGGATGAAAAACAGCTGCCTACAAATAAACACCAACAAAACAGAAGTACTCTTTTTTTTTTTTTTTTTTTTTTTTTTTTACTTTAGGGTGGGCGAGTTCCCAACAGATGAACCCCTGGCATAAATGTTGTAGATATCTATCACACCCCCCTCTCCTGGTGATAACCTCAACAGTTGTATGTCCTTACAGCCTATATCAATCACTTTAATTTTGACTTTTGAGTTTTGCTTGATCCAGACTGTTAGACCTCCCATAGGTCTACCCCTGGTGGCTCTACATGCTGGTATACAAAAGTTTAAGTAACCTGGGAGGTAAATTGGATCACAAGCCCACGTCTCTTGAAATAGGCACATTTCAAACCCATTTACAAAATCTATCCAGTGCTGTGACAACAGTCTAGTGCCCAACCCCGCTATATTCCATGAGAGAAATCTCCCCTGGGTATTGTCTTTACAGATCCCCCTTTCGTTAGGTACCAAGGGCGATAAATCGGTCAGCCTCTCACAATCACCGTCCTCTCCTGGAACAGTATCTATGCAATTTACATCTATACCCTCCTTTGTGCCAATGCTTGGCGGAAGTCCAAGTTCACCCCCCCAATCCTCCAGACATGCAGTAATGCTCCCCCGCATATTTACACAATCCCTATCAATAGCCACTTCAACTATTTTACACATTACATCTTCATTAAATGCCAATGTTACCTCTGGGATGCTTCCCCTGGCCATTTTTCCTCCAAAATCCATTTGTTCTGCTGGATTCTGTCAACATCCCCACCTCGTGTACCCCTGCCCATTATAAGGGTTATGTGCCTGGTTATAACAATCATTTGGTCTTGGAATGGGGGCAGGGAGGGGGCCGGCCTCTGCCCAGGGACGGAGACTAGATCTCAATTGCTCCCTACTACCCCCAGGGTAAATTGCCACCGGTCTAGGATAGAAGAAGGTGAGATCCACAACACCGATCCCACCAATGCTAATGTTCCAACCCGGTCCCGTAATTAACCCTACAACCCTTGGGTCTTGGAAGTTAATTATGATGCACTCACCCCCCTGTCTTTTTGAGGTGTTCCCTATCCAATTGACCCTTCTATCCCCGATAATCAAACCATCCACTCCCCCTGGCAAGGGTCTATTTACCCGAAGCCAATGCATGACCTTGTTTTTTAGCATGTCATAAGTTTCTCTTTGGCCTTCCAGTAGGGGTGGAACATTGGTGAGAATAGCCACATATGGGTAGGAATCAGGGGTGAGCTGTACTGGGGGTGTCCTAGTCGGGGGTATGGTCACATGTGGCATTGATTGGCCGTGTTCTGGAACAGCACGGCACGGTGGAACAATATTTTCCAATGCCACAATAGCATTATTCCCATATGCAATGGTATGGCCATCCCTTGTGGAACCACCTCTAGTTACTATCTGGGAGGTTGGCACCGCATTATTTCCAGTGCCATTATTACAGCGGGTTTTATAATTTCCTGGCACAGTACCCAGACTTGTTTCCGAGGTGGTCGGCAGAGATGGAGTATTTTTACTAGTGGTAGTGGCTGAGTTTTTTACACTGTCCTTTCTACCCTTAGCTATAGTGTTATTGGGCTTAGTTTTCCCACAATTACTCTTACTTGTGGTGGACAATGGCTCAGCTACGTTCTTACTAATCAGCCTGTTATTCCGCTGCATAGAAGCGCCACTCGCAGTTGGAGATTGTAAGTCAACCAACACGACACCTGGGTCTCGCTCGGCTGTCTGTTGGTATTTCCCATTCTCTCCCATTTTATTGCCAGACTTAATTAAAGATTTTATAGAAAAGAAGTTGTCTAAACTAGCCTGCTCTAGATGGTCAAGTTGTTCTGCTAGCTTTTTGAGTCTAAGCTCAAAGGGGTTTAGAAGGGAACGCATTAATTTTTCCAACTCCAGTAGAAAATCATGGTTAGAAGTTAGTGGCCCACGGGGTGCTATAATAGTGGGATCTATACCTGGTGACACTGGTGTCGTGGGGGGCACCAATATTATGGAGTCTGCACCTACTGGGGCAGCTTCCTCTTCTCCCGTTGATAAAACAGCGCCATTCTTTGCAGGGGCATGGCTTGGGGGTGATTTGGTACCCAACTTCCTATACTTTCTTGCAGGTTTTGGTGGTTGGCATTTTTTGACAGTGGCACTCCATTTCCTTTTGGGGCAGGGTTTAGATTTAATGGCTTCCGATTGTACACTAACTTTTTGTAATACATCTTGCCCATTAGGTAATTGACTAGATGCATTTGGGTGCTCAGCGGGTACAGTGGTAACTACGGTGTCTGTGGAAGAAGTACCCAGTAACTCATTAGATAGAAGCGAACCATGCAATATATCATGAGTAGCTGGTAGTACAATGGATGACAAAGGTGTAACCAACGAAGGGAAACTTTGACCTTGATGTTTCTCGAGGGGGGTTTTCATGAGCTCAATCGACAGCCTACGCCCGGCTCGTCTTTCTGCCAGAGCGATCTCCCTATCGATGTCCTGAGGCAAACGTTTAAAATAAGTATCAAGAGGGCCCATAACAGCTGTCTCTATCTCACCCGTAGGAGGCAGCAGGGTGGAAATACTTGTCGAGCAAGCCATTAAGCATGACCCCCCTGCGACCTAACAATGGACTAGCAGGTCAAAATACAGTTAGTGAGCAAATAGATTTTGTCAATGCCGGCACCGTAGATGTAAGTGGGGTGTCCCAGCCCAGCCACCTTCGGCCACTGACGGCCACAGACGGTCCCGCCCTTGTCCCGGGCTTCTCCCGCGCGCTCTCCCGCGCTGCGGGAGTTCTAATGGCTTTATATAGAGTATGCACCCAATAGGTGGAAGGGGTAGGAGGGGTCGGGGAGAGCGGCCCAGGTGTTGCTGCTCAGGGCTGGCGGGCGCTCCTGGGAAATGCAGTCCCTGGTGAGCACACGCACTCGCTCGCAACCCCGTGAAAACACTCCCTCAGCTTTCCCTTCAAACTGCTGCAGGCAAGGACTCCACACGCAGCGGGACCCGCGTAGCGGGTTCCGCAAGAAGTGAGTCAGATGGCAGGTCAATCCCAAACGGGTGAAGCACAATCAGCAAGGCAAGGCGTCCCACTCGCTGCCTCAGCGAGTGCTGGTAATGAAGGCTCGGTGGAAGGGTAGGAGGGGTCGGGGAGAGCGGCCCAGGTGTTGCTGCTCAGGGCTGGCGGGCGCTCCTGGGAAATGCAGTCCCTGGTGAGCACACGCACTCGCTCGCAGCCCTGTGAAAACACTCCCTCAGCTTTCCCTTCAAACTGCTGCAGGCAAGGACTCCACACGCAGCGGGACCCACGGAGCGGGTTCCGCAAGAAGTGAGTCAGATGGCAGGTCAATCCCAAACGGGTGAAGCACGATCAGCAAGGCAAGGCGTCCCACTCGCTGCCTCAGCGAGTGCTGGTAATGAAGGCTCGGTGGAAGGGTAGGAGGGGTCGGGGAGAGCGGCCCAGGTGTTGCTGCTCAGGGCTGGCGGGTGCTCCTGGGAAATGCAGTCCCTGGTGAGCACACGCACTCGCTCGCAGCCCCGTGAAAACACTCCCTCAGCTTTCCCTTCAAACTGCTGCAGGCAAGGACTCCACACGCAGCGGGACCCGCGGAGCGGGTTCCGCAAGAAGTGAGTCAGATGGCAGGTCAATCCCAAACGGGTGAAGCACAATCAGCAAGGCAAGGCGTCCCACTCGCTGCCTCAGCGAGTGCTGGTAATGAAGGCTCGGTGGAAGGGTAGGAGGGGTCGGGGAGAGCGGCCCAGGTGTTGCTGCTCAGGGCTGGCGGGCGCTCCTGGGAAATGCAGTCCCTGGTGAGCACACGCACTCGCTCGCAGCCCCGTGAAAACACTCCCTCAGCTTTCCCTTCAAACTGCTGCAGGCAAGGACTCCACACGCAGCGGGACCCGCGGAGCGGGTTCCGCAAGAAGTGAGTCAGATGGCAGGTCAATCCCAAACGGGTGAAGGACAATCAGCAAGGCAAGGCGTCCCACTCGCTGCCTCAGCGAGTGCTGGTAATGAAGGCTCGGTGGAAGGGTAGGAGGGGTCGGGGAGAGCGGCCCAGGTGTTGCTGCTCAGGGCTGGCGGGCGCTCCTGGGAAATGCAGTCCCTGGTGAGCACACGCACTCGCTCGCAGCCCCGTGAAAACACTCCCTCAGCTTTCCCTTCAAACTGCTGCAGGCAAGGACTCCACACGCAGCAGGACCCGCGGAGCGGGTTCCGCAAGAAGTGAGTCAGATGGCAGGTCAATCCCAAACGGGTGAAGCACAATCAGCAAGGTAAGGCGTCCCACTCGCTGCCTCAGCGAGTGCTGGTAATGAAGGCTCGGTGGAAGGGTAGGAGGGGTCGGGGAGAGCGGCCCAGGTGTTGCTGCTCAGGGCTGGCGGGCGCTCCTGGGAAATGCAGTCCCTGGTGAGCACACGCACTCGCTCGCAGCCCCGTGAAAACACTCCCTCAGCTTTCCCTTCAAACTGCTGCAGGCAAGGACTCCACACGCAGCGGGACCCGCGGAGCGGGTTCCGCAAGAAGTGAGTCAGATAGCAGGTCAATCCCAAACGGGTGAAGCACAATCAGCAAGGCAAGGCGTCCCACTCGCTGCCTCAGCGAGTGCTGGTAATGAAGGCTCGGTGGAAGGGTAGGAGGGGTCGGGGAGAGCGGCCCAGGTGTTGCTGCTCAGGGCTGGCGGGCGCTCCTGGGAAATGCAGTCCCTGGTGAGCACACGCACTCGCTCGCAGCCCCGTGAAAACACTCCCTCAGCTTTCCCTTCAAACTGCTGCAGGCAAGGACTCCACACGCAGCGGGACCCGCGGAGCGGGTTCCGCAAGAAGTGAGTCAGATGGCAGGTCAATCCCAAACGGGTGAAGCACAATCAGCAAGGCAAGGCCTCCCACTCGCTGCCTCAGCGAGTGCTGGTAATGAAGGCTCGGTGGAAGGGTAGGAGGGGTCGGGGAGAGCGGTCCAGGTGTTGCTGCTCAGGGCTGGCGGGCGCTCCTGGGAAATGCAGTCCCTGGTGAGCACATGCACTCGCTCGCAGCCCCGTAAAAACTCTCCCTCAGCTTTCCCTTCAAACTGCTGCAGGCAAGGACTCCACACGCAGCGGGACCCGCGGAGCGGGTTCCGCAAGAAGTGAGTCAGATGGCAGGTCAATCCCAAACGGGTGAAGCACAATCAGCAAGGCAAGGCGTCCCACTCGCTGCCTCAGTGAGTGCTGGTAATGAAGGCTCGGTGGAAGGGTAGGAGGGGTCGGGGAGAGTGGCCCAGGTGTTGCTGCTCAGGGCTGGCGGGCGCTCCTGGGAAATGCAGTCCCTGGTGAGCACACGCACTCGCTCGCAGCCCCGTGAAAACACTCCCTCAGCTTTCCCTTCAAACTGCTGCAGGCAAGGACTCCACACGCAGCGGGACCCGCGGAGCGGGTTCCGCAAGAAGTGAGTCAGATGGCAGGTCAATCCCAAACGGGTGAAGCACAATCAGCAAGGCAAGGCGTCCCACTCGCTGCCTCAGCGAGTGCTGGTAATGAAGGCTCGGTGGAAGGGTAGGAGGGGTCGGGGAGAGCGGCCCAGGTGTTGCTGCTCAGGGCTGGCAGGCGCTCCTGGGAAATGCAGTCCCTGGTGAGCACATGCACTCGCTCGCAGCCCCGTGAAAACACTCCCTCAGCTTTCCCTTCAAACTGCTGCAGGCAAGGACTCCACACGCAGCGGGACCCGCGGAGCGGGTTCCGCAAGAAGTGAGTCAGATGGCAGGTCAATCCCAAACGGGTGAAGCACAATCAGCAAGGCAAGGCGTCCCACTCGCTGCCTCAGCGAGTGCTGGTAATGAAGGCTCGGTGGAAGGGTAGGAGGGGTCGGGGAGAGCGGCCCAGGTGTTGCTGCTCAGGGCTGGCGGGCGCTCCTGGGAAATGCAGTCCCTGGTGAGCACACGCACTCGCTCGCAGCCCCGTGAAAACACTCCCTCAGCTTTCCCTTCAAACTGCTGCAGGCAAGGACTCCACGCGCAGCCGGACCCGCGGAGCGGGTTCCGCAAGAAGTGAGTCAGATGGCAGGTCAATCCCAAACGGGTGAAGCACAATCAGCAAGGCAAGGCGTCCCACCGCAAGGCAAGAAGTACTCATCATAGGCCCAAACCCCAATGCCTGGATCGACACCTGATGGCCCCCCCGCCCTCGGAAACCCACCCACCCCCATGGACCACGCATGCAACCTCATCCTGGACTCCGAACTCAAAATGGACACCAGATCAACTCCGTCTCGTCCTCCTGCTTCCACACCCTCCGCCTCCTATGTAAGACCTTCAAATGGATGCCCTTCAAACATAGAAATACAATCACTCACGTCCTGGTCATCAGCAGACTTGACTACGGCAACGCAATCTACGCAGGAATAAACAGAAATCTCACTGCAAGCTACAGAACATCCAGAACGCCGCTGCAAGACTGGTCCTCAACCTGCCAAGCACAGCCACTTCTCCCAGCACCTGTGCACACTCCACTGGCTCCCCATCGAGGCTAGAGTCACTTTTAAGATGCTCACCCCTGCACACAAGGCCCTCCATAACACCGGACCAACATACCTGAACAACGGACTCAAATTCTATGCCCCCCTAAGGACCCTATGATCAGCCCAGCTCTCCTACGCCGTGGTCCCCCGCACCAGAAATACCAGATCAGGAGACCACTCCTGTGCCTTCCTCGCGGCCAGAGCCTGGAGAGCCCTTCCACTCCACCTCAGACAGACAACATCGCTCCCCATCTTCGCAAGAAACCTCAAAACCTGGCTCTTCGTCAGACCCCTCCTTGATGGCCTGGGACCTGCACCCCACCCACCCCCAGCACCTTGAGACCCTTACGGGTGAGTAGTCGCGCTCAATAAACTCCAGATTGATTGACTGATTGATTTGCAGAGTGGTGGAGAAGGACTCTCAGCATCAAAGGGACTTTATCACCAAGCAAGTAGTGCACCAAGAGCTCATTTCCGGAGTGGCAGAGGAACAGAGAGGTCCCTTTCCTGAGCTCTCAGTAATCCCATTGTGTGGGACTTACTGACGGTAACAGGAGGGATTATTGGCCCCCAACGGTCTGTAAGTGTTTGTGTGAGTGTCTGTTTGGATCTGTGAGTGGGTTCGTGAGTGGGTTCATGAGTGTCTGAGTGAATGTCTCAGTGAGTCTGTGAGTGGGTGTGTAAGTTACTGTGTGGGTTTGTCAGTGACTGGCATGCATTGAAGATGCTTCTAGCAGGATTTTTAATCCAATTGACATAGAGCTAAAATAGAAAACAAACACTATTTACACACAGTTGTTAGTGTTATAAGAAGGCCTCTTTCTTCCATTTTGTCTATGCCCAGCTTCCAAGTGTTATTGGTTGTGCAGGATGACCTTATCCCTTTAGTCTAGGGTCATTGTGGGCCAGTTTGCATCATAATCTACTTGTGGTCCACTCTAGGAAGGAGAACTTTACAACAAGGAGCAATCGGACTTAATGAAAATTTAAAGACGATGCACACTCTGCCTGTAATGGGGTCAATACTGAAAACTTCCAGCCAGGATCACAATGAAAGAATAGAGAAAACAAGCCCAACCACAGAATAGAGGAAGGCCTTGAAACAGTTGATATGGCAGCCATTCATTCGATGCGCTCAGGACTTGTCAGTGCATTCTCTCTCAACATGAATAATTGCGGGTGAAGGCCCTTCTAGGGACCACACGTACAAGGAGTAGAATAAAGGTACTGAAAATTGTTAAGACTATTGGAGTACTGGAAGATTACTATGGTGAGAGGGGGAGGAGATTTAACACATAGAAACAGCAGGAGTTCATTTTTGCTGTAACGGTTAGAACGAGTGATAGTGGAGGCTTGTAGGGGGTGGAAACAAGTTATAGTAATTAGCAGCCCATCAAAAGGTACTTGATTGAACATATATTGAAGTTACTCACCATTGCCATATTTGATTCCTCTCTCTAAACAGCTAGTTGCCAACTCAGTTTGGCTGTGATTCGCTCATACTCAGCCATGTACTGTTGCAGCTTCTTGGTCCAACTTGAAACATTCATGGAGAATCTTTATAAACGCAAGCTGCAGCTTATTTACATGAACTACATCAGCAGATTTTTAAAAGGCGATTTTATTCAGATCAACCTACGTTGCTGGAGTTACTAGTCCTGTTAACCATCACGTCTATCCCAGACCTGGAACGACTCATTGGGGATTCACATTCTCAAAAAAATACCAGAGGTGGAAAGACATTAACATTTTACAAAAGAACTAATAACAAGTTTAAAATGATTACCATAGGTCCAAGTTTTTGAAGTGTGTTGTAGTGCCTCAGTGGTGTCAAGAACTCACTTGATCTACTTTTCACCACAAGTCATAATGGCTAGTCCAAAAATGTTCAGAGGGCTTAACTAGGCTCTCCATACCCAACAATTTAACTCTATTGTCTTTGACCCCAGGGCAAGTAAAGAATATTTATGAAAATAGAGTTCAATGTGCCTCTCTCATACCTCCGGGCCCCAGTACCACTGCATCGGTTGCTTCCCTGATAAGTATGCCCATGTCTACACCTGAAAAGATGCTAAGCCTTTTAACTATCGCCTCTCCATCAGATCTTGCATGGTCTATTGTAAAGGTTACCTGACTATGCATGCTGGATCAATTGAAGTGAATCCACCAGTCGTTGCGCCTGTGTGTGCAGCACCAGTGGTGGAGGACTTCATGCTGCTCTAGCAGTGGCACCCATCAGTGCATCACCAGTCATATGCTCCTTGTCTCCCGCTAGTTTTGATGCCCCTTGTGCAGTGCCTTACACAGTCCTGCATTCAGAGACGGTGCCTGAAGTCCCCTTACTACACAGTCTGGAGGTTAATTTATGTAGCGTTTCCCACGGGGGCATTTGTAGAATGTGGGCCCGAACCCCACCCACATACTAAACGTGCCCGCAAAAGGACTTTACTACACATTAGGACATGGTGCCATCTGACCCCTAAACACAATCACCCAGGAGAGCACGTGAATTAGACAGTAAGTTAGCTCAATGGGTTCAAAAAAGACCTGCTGCAGAGATCTGTGTGGCCAGTAATTCAGGGGTTTTTAACCTGGCAAGGTTAACTCCGCCTTTCATCATTCCACAGCTGATGGAATAATACGATCTAATATTAAATGAAAGCCCTGGGGAAGTGGTGGTCCCCAATGTTTCGATGAAGCCCTGGAGGGAAGTCTGTGTGGTCCCCTTCCATTATATAAATAAAACCCAGGGCAGTGGTTGTCCCTGGGCTCTAAGAGCCTTAGGAGGCGGGGGCGTTTTATGCCCTTTAAAAAAAATGCCTGCGGGGCCGGGCCTACCAAGGGGCCTTTCCAAAACAAGCGCTTGTTTTAAAAAAAAAATATCTCACAAATTCAGGAATTTTGCGATATTGCAGAAAACTTTTTTTTAAAGTGCCTTTTTGCTCTGACAGAGTCCCTCTGGGACCCCACCAACAGTGCTAGAGGGTCAGGGTATTCGTTCCCTGCCCCCTTTTCTTTTGTCAATGTTTTTTGGGGACTCAGCCGAAGCCAAGTTCCGAGATGGCTGCTGCACTTACTGGTTGAAGTGTTTGCAGCCAATCAGAGCTCTGCAGATCTCTGCATAAGCACGTTAATATACGGAAAGTTGCTGCGCTCTCAGATAAACACATTTGAATTTCATTTGAGTTCTCGACAACTACGAAATAGATTTACACCAGATAACTGAAAGTGTAATCTGCATAACCAAAATCTACCTTCCTGCCAAATTCAGAGCAATTCTGCCTGACTAATTCAGGGTAAACTTTTTTTAAAACAAGATCGGGCTCCAGCACTTTTGTTTAATCGGGTCCCCGGGTGGGACAAGTCCTGAGGCTATTTTATAAAAAATTAAGAGGGCAACATGGGGCTCGATCCTAAGGCTCTTTGAGTCCCAGGGACCACAATGTACCCAAGGCTTCATTTTAAATAATGGAGGGGGCCCGAGAGGACCCCCCTCCATGGACTCTAATGAGACCCTGTGACTGACCACTACCACCTCTACCAAAAATATTAAATAATTTAGGATGGCTGCCTGGAACCCTCATGCCCCGGGGACCACCCCTGACCTAGGGCAAAAACATTAAATAATATAGGGGACATCTGGAAACTCTGTGCTCCGGGGACATCCACATCCCCAGGGCTAATGTAAGTATAGTACAGGGGCTGCATGACTTCCTTTGTCCCAGGGACCACCACCTCCCCAGGGCCAAAAACAGACTTTGAAGTGAGAGAGGGGCCATGCGCCCTCCCTTCTCAGGCTGGCCTGTGAACAACAAAGGAAGGGGCCATATGAAAAATAATAAATAACAATATATTTACAGCTCGCCAAATACAATTCAATCCTCGTATTTAACCTGGTTACATCACCATCAAAAAATAATATATATATATAATGTGCAGAAGGTTTTTGCATTACGTGTTTTGACCCTCCTGGGTCTTAATTATATGCAACATGTGATGTGGTTGGTTATTCAACTTTTAAATCCATAGTGATAAACATTGAAGATGGACTACAGATAACGTCTCGGCACATATGCATTGTATGCAGATGATGAGCATCTTAGCTGGATCATCAGGCTTATATATGAACGCCTCCAAATTGTTGCTTTGGCTGTTAAGGAGGTCATTGGGAATTAGCCGATGAAGGAGGGTTTCACATTGGTGACACACAGCTTCACCTATTTGGGGGTCTTCGTATCCAACAATCAAACCCACTCCTGGAAGCGTAAGTTAGAAGCAACGACTGAGAGAGATAAAAATGAGGTGAAACCTGATCAGCCCTTCCCCGACCCTCTTCAGAAGATCGACCATCTTTAAGCTGGTCTCCCTGCCCCAACTATTATATCAACTCCAGTCACACCCATATCCAATCTCCATGTCCTAATTCAGTCTCAATTATGGGTCATATCCAAGGGGGAGGTAGCACTGCCAGAGTTGCCCCACGTGCATGCATGCAATCCACATATTGGATGAGTCCTGTCACCGATGGCGAGCGAGCCCGACCGCCAAAAGAGGGTTTTGGGGGGATGGGGGTCTTAGTACGGAATGCCAAGACATATTGTGCTATGCTAATGCTTTTTTAGGTTTTGCCTGGGGCACGGAGCTTTAGCTCCGACCCCAGGAGAAATCTGTAGTTTTCAGTATGGGTGCCTTGAATACGCCCTCTGTTCCATTGGCTAGCTCCATAAATGGAGGCTAGCCATTGGAACAGAGATCTGTCCGTCAAGGCCGGACCAGATTCGGGGGCGTTCCCGAAATTTTTTCCCTCTCCACCCTTTTTGCCTCATCATCGGGCGGTGGGCGGGGTTTATTTTTTTTTTTTTGTCCGTGTTTGTTTTGGCCATTCTGCGGCCGGAGGAAGTCCAGGTGAGTGCTGGTTTTATCAAGGCTTTCCTTACTGGACACGAGAACTACGAATCTGAGTCCAGGTGAGTGCTTTGTTTTTTTCTTGTTTCTTGCTCTTGCCTTATGTCTTCCCGCCCCCCTCCCACTCTCCGTGCCTGTCCGTGTGTTTGTTCCCGCTCCCCCCCCAAGATCCTGCAAGGCTCCCGTGTCGAGGTGGAGCCCCGCCTGCTTGGAAGGCTGCAGGGAGAAGAAGCGGCCGAGGAGAGGAGCGAAGTCCCCGAGGAGAACGCCCGGTGAGTGATATGGGCTGGGGGGAGCTCTGGTGACGCTGTGGGGCCTGCGAGAGGCACAGTGTTGGCAGGCAAGGTGAGCGGCACCGTCTGGTCAGAGGGCCGCTCCCACAGGAGGCCCCTTTTCTTCCTGAGTCCCCCGAGCAGGACTCCATCGTAACGGCAGCAGACGAGCGGCCCTGTGGCAGTGGGCCGCCCGCTGTTCCCGCTCCCCCCCCATCCAAGGTCCTGTGAGGCTCCCGTGTCGCGGTGGAGCCCCGCCTGCTTGGAAGGCTGCAGGGAGAAGAAGCGGCCGAGGAGAGGAGCGAAGTCCCCGAGGAGAACGCCCGGTGAGTGATATGGGCTGGGGGGAGCTCAGGTGACGCTGTGGGGCCTGCGAGAGGCACAGTGTTTGCAGGCAAGGTGAGTGGCACCGTCATATCAGAGGGCCGCTCCCACAGGAGGCCCCTTTTCTTCCTGAGTCCCCCGAGCAGGACTCCATCATAACAGCAGCAGACGAGCAGCCCTGTGGCAGCGGGCCGCCCGCTCCGCCAACGTGGGGCATTGTTTGTTTTAAGAGCCTAGTGACAGGCTCCGGGGGCATTTTAATTTACAGAGAGCCCAGAGGGGCTCAGCGGGCACCTTGGTGATGTCGAGCCCCCAGAGGGGCTCCAACGACGGCCGCATTTTTGTTAAGAGCCTGCTTTGACTTGTAACTGGGGTGATTGTTTGGGTTCTAGTGCTACAGATCACGGTGGGCCTGATTCCCGTGCTTGTCGTGTGGATGATTACCTGGCTGGTTCTGCGGCTTGCTATTAGGATGTTTGCTAGGTGGGTTCTTAAAGGGAATTTAGGTGGATTCTCTGCATTGAATGTGGTTTTATGACGATGGCTTGGCTGGGTTCTAGATTTTGACCTTATGATTACTTTGCAGGATATGGTACATGTCCTTAACATGATTTATTAACTAAGTGTCCTATTTTGCAATGATTTCACTGATGGGTCTGGTGTTGTCCTCTGCTTTGTGTCCATCTCATTGTGTGTCCTTCTAAGGTATTCTGGAATGTGGAGTGTGGTGTCAGGTGTGTCTGTGCTATTCTGCCCTCTGTTACAATCACCCCCCCCTCGATTTTGGGTCCTTCTGCCCTCCGTCTGCCTAGTGTTTTGTGCCGTTCTGCCTACCCTTAGAATCATCCCCCCCTCGTTTTTGTGTCTGTCTGCCTCATGATTTGTGCCGTTCTGCCCTCCGTTAGAATCAGCCCCCCTCGTTTTTGTGTCCTCCTTCCCTCTGTCTGCCTGGTGTTTTGTGCCAATCTGCCCTCAGTTATAATTGTTTCCCCTCGTTTTTGTGCCGTTCTGCCCTCCGTTAGAATCATCCCCCCTCGTTTTTGTGTCCCTTCTTTCCTCTGTCTGCCTGGTGTTTTGTGCCGTTCTGCCCTCTGTTACAATCATCCCCCCCTCTTTTTTTGTGTCCTTCTGCCCTCTGTCTGCCTCGTGATTTGTGCCGTTATGCCCTCCGTTACAATCACCCCCCTCGTTTTTGTGTCCTTCTTCCCCCTGTCTGCCTAGTTTTTTGTGCCACTCTGCCCTCAGTTATAATTGTTTCCCCTCGTTTTTGTGTCCTTCTGCCCTCTGTCTGCCTGGTGTTTTGTGCCGTTCCTCCACCTGAACTGAGCCCTTTAAAATAAGGCCATGCTCCAAAAAGTACCGCAGCCCCCTGCCCTGAACCATAAAAAACTGCCCCCTACCTCCGTGAAGTACTCTGACACCGCTCCCTACCCTCCCTTGGCGCCTAAAACTGTCCCCTGCCATGCACCCTACAAAGCCTCGACTTAGTAAACTGTCCCTTCTCTGTGTGCTTCGAGGCCGTAAAATGTAAGCCTAGGCACAAATGGATGGTTGGATTTGTAGGGTAAAGTTTTATTTAATGTGATTTTATGTAGCGCGAACTTTACCCGAAGGTGGGGGAGCGCTTTACATAGAACCCAGTTGCCAAACCTAAGGACTTTGATTTACATGCGTTAAGTAAAAGATACAAACAGGAAAACAATTGAAATGTACTAGATGTAGTCACACAAAGAAGAGACTGTTGATTCTCGTTGTATTTCTATATACATATGGAAAGGATATGAATAGATGTACTGCAAGAGTCACATAGGAATGTTAGAGTAGAAAGGTCTACTGCATATACTAGTGAATACAGTCATCTCTATATACAGAAAAAATGAGTTATATTTAGAGGGGTCGGAGTGGGACGCAGTGGGTGAATGGATGCATGATGGATGGATGTATGCATGATGCATGGATGTATGGGTGGATGCATGGATGGGTTGTTGGTTGGATGGGCTGGTGGATTGCATAAATTGTTGAGGGATTGGCTGTATATATGCATCTATCCTCCCACCCATCCATGCATCTATCCATACACCCATCCATACACCCATCCTTGCATGCACCCATCCATGCATCCACCAACTCATCCATGCAAGCATTACAACAAGAGCTCTCCTTCGTCTCTCCTCGCCCCCCCCCTTCCCTGAGCCCGCAGCTCTCCTTCATCTCTCCTCGCCCCCCCATTCCCTGAGCCCGCAGCTCTCCTTCGTCTCTCCTCACCCCCCCTTCCCTGTGCCCTGCCCTGCTGTTGTAAATGACAATGCCATTTATTTATGTTAAAAAAAACATAAATAAAAATAATATCAAGAGCAATGCCAATAGCTCTAACTTTAACAAAGGCAAAACCATTGCATTGTAAATGCTTGTTTCTTTTTTTTAAAGCCTGATGCAAGCCAGGCAGACTCCCCAAGAATAATGCTTTGCAAAAACCACGAGAAAACAAAATAACCACTGACAAAACCAAAAGGCTGACTGCTAACTCATGATCTATTCATTTTGTATTACCCAAAGTTTTATATGCCACAATCTGCTTAAATAAACCAACTTCACAAAACAACTTTCACTGTACATCTCTATCGTTATAGTGAAGCGGCCTGAAACTGTTTTTTTGATGGAGTTTGGGTTATATAAGAAAACTGTAACATGAGCCGGATTATCATAGCAACAAGTCACAAAAACATGTAGAAAAGAAAGGACAACGGCCGAGGCGGAATCTCACCAGAAAGATGCGTTTGCGTGACCTTTCGCTACCAATTCATATTTAATTTTCAGCTATGTTTTTTTAACCACAACCCACCAACTAATTAACTGACGAAGACATTGACTCAATTTTACTTGAAGCACAGGCCCTGCAGTGTGTTTTTGCTCTCTAAAACGCGAACAGCAGAGAGCTGAACGAGAACGCCCATAATGGGTTAAAAGCAAACAGAAACCAAAAGGCCCATAGCTGCCAAGATTTCATATTGCCATGTGTGATGTTTTCACAATTTCAGTGCTATAATGAGTGATATTTCAAACAGTACGAGTGACACTTTCTTGCGAGCAAATTGAAGCAATGAAGACAAAGAAAACATATAAATATCGCAAATTACAACCATTTGCGAAACCAGAAATTAGCATGCATTATTTGTACCACAGAGGACCGGAACCAAAGTTTGCGCATGAAAAAGTCTGCTAACATTAGGTAGTGGAATGTAATGATATGTTATGTTACGGGATGTCTTATGTCGAGTACTCTATAATAAGTCACCTCTACATAGTTTGCATTACCTGAAAACTTGTTTCCCCTCTAGGAGCATCCACTCAAGTCACAAGTCACAGAGCATTGTTGATGTCGACTTCCGGCTGCCACACAGAGAGTGACCAGGTAGTGAGATAGGGGAAATTTCCATCTTTGCCACCAGTAATGCGAGGACCTTAGAGCATTTAGCCAGTGCCATTAGAAATAAGGAATTTGGCACAAGTAAAATCTAAGGAGCGTAATGCGTTAAAACATAAGGGGGCATATTATCAAGGGGGTTTATCTCCGCTTTTTTGGCTTTAAAAGCCAAGAAAGCAGAGATAAAATTATCTCCCTATTACCTAGCTGTCGCTAACACCAGTTAGCGACAGCTAGTAGGAGATAGCGACTGTGGTAACGCACTTGCGTTAGCGCACTAGTGTTCCGCTAGGCGGAACAGGAAACACAGTAAACGGAAACGGAAGGCGGCCATTTTAGTTCATTGGCGCCGACCGTTTCAAAGTGATCAGTTGTGTATCCCCGGCGCTCCGTCTACAAATAAAGATACTACATATACCTACCACGTGTAGTTCTTCTTTCAAGATTTTACAATGGCGACGAGGCTTCAGATCTAACGCAGAACCCCGGAAAGATTGCAGAAGAGCAATCGAGGTCGAGCAATCGAGCGTGCCGGCAACCAAGGTGAAATACACCTAGACGGAGCGTGGCAGAGGGCTACACCTGGCAACTCAAGGAGCGCACCCCGGCCTGAAGCACACTGGACAATCAGGCAGCGGAGGTAGGCCTGCAAGCGCTCAGGGCACCGAGCACCACAGAAGCTCGAGCGAGCGAGCATAGCGACAGTGCCCGCGCGAATAGGAGGCGACCCGAGGGGCAGTGGGAGCATCGCCCCAGGGAGAATAAGATCAGCCAAGCAAACTGGCGGAACAGAGAGAGGGC
Organism: Lissotriton vulgaris; assembly: GCF_964263255.1. Lineage (NCBI taxonomy): Eukaryota > Metazoa > Chordata > Amphibia > Caudata > Salamandridae > Lissotriton > Lissotriton vulgaris. The sequence continues at coordinate 720,985,771 of NC_141691.1, forward strand.
AGAGGGGAGTCATCCACCACTCGCCCTGAAGAGACAACAGACCCTCATGCGGTAGGAGGGGCAGGGGCGCAGACACTACCCACCCCTCCCCACGCACAGCTAGGAGAAGATAGTGAGAGTGACCCTGAAGAAGGGGACCCGACCAAGCAAAACACTCCAGGCAGCCCCCAAGGGAAGACAGTCTCTGTCCAACCCACCAGGAACAGAGCGGGAAGAATGGCGGTGCACTCGTCGTCCCTCACGCAACTGGTACCGTTCCTAACCAATCCAGGGGAACCGGAGAGGCTTTCGGAGGACTGGAAGAGGTATTTCCTTAACTACCTCGACGCGTTGGAAGAGGAGGCAGGCGTTCCATACTCCAGCAAAAGAAGAAAAAAAATCTTGCTACACAACCTAGGCCTGGAGGGGATCAGAATCTACGACACCATCGTGAAGGTGGAAAGAGATGCCGGAGACACTGATGTCTTCAGCCACGCCATAGCCGACCTAGATGCACACTTCCGGCCCATGGTGTGTGTCGCGATTGACCGTTACAACTTTTTCCAAAGGAAGCAAAAGAACAGCGAAACGGTAGATGAATATGTAGTTGCCCTGCAGAAACTCGCCATCTCATGCAAATTCGGCGCACTACACGACGATCTAATCCGAGACCAGATCATCATGCACACGTCGAGCACCCATGTCCAGGAAAAACTATGGGTGAACGGAGATGCCCCACTCAAAGAAATCTGGGCCATGGTCAAGAAAGCTGAACTATCAAAACGCTGCGCCCAAGCAGCTAAGAAAGAAACAGGAGGCACGCAGTCGGTGTGCCAGATATCGACACGACAAAGAGGGGAACGCCCTAAGCAAAAGGAGCCGCTGAAACATCTGGATGGCAGGAAGCAGAAGTCCACCAATCCCTCAGACCAGAGAGGGAACAAGGGAGGACGTCCGAGCTGCTACAGATGCGGGAGTGTCAACCATCTGGGGAATGACAAGGCATGCCCGGCGTTCCGAGCAAAGTGCTCGTATTGTGGAGTATTTGGTCATTACGAGAAAGTGTGCCGCCGGAAACCGAAAGGAACTACAGTGAAGTTCGTTGACCGAGAGCAGCAAGACGACACCAACAAATCTGAAGAAACTGATGACCAGGAAGAAATCCTGTACATAGATGTCCAGGTATTGGAGATGGACGACTCAGGAAATGACAAGCCCCGATTAGACATGCACATCGGAGGGATACCGTTAGAGATGATAGCGGACAGTGGAGCTCCCATCTCGATAATTCAGAGGAAAGTATGGGAAGACAAATTTGCGTCCACACACGGAGAAAGACTACGTCCTATGGATTTGCGTCCTGTCACATACACTGGGCAAAAGATCCCAATGTTGGGGTACTGTCCTTTGTCGTTCGAGTTCAGGGACCGCCAAGCCGTGTGCAAACTGTACATAGCGGAGAAAGGCCCCTCGGTGCTGAGCTGGAGAGACCAGGGTACCTTGGGGATCCAGTTGAATCCGGGAGGAATCGAGAAAATCCTGCTTATGGACATGGAGAAGAGAGACGACGTGGAGTCTTGGAAGAGGGTGTACCCAAGAGTATTTAATGGACAAATCGGGGAGCTGGCGAGATACAAGCACCTGATCAAGCTGAAAGAAGGAGCAACGCCAGTGGTGCACAAAGTGAGGAACATCCCGTTCAGGAGCAGAGAGGCAGTACAACAAGAGCTAGACAGACTCGAGAAAGAAGGGGTGATAAGAGCCATAGAAAGTGCGGAGTGGCTCTCTCCCTTGGTGGTAGCTCAAAAACCCAATGGCAAAGTCAGGCTATGTGTGGACCTGAGGGAATTGACCAAAAACATACTTGTCGACAAGTTTCCCCTGCCACGCATAAACGAGATGTTGTCGAAGACCAAGAACATCAAATGGTTTTCAACGGTGGACCTGTCGTCGGCCTACCATCAGGTCAAGCTACACCCCTCCTGTACACACCTCACCTCCTTCATCACACCATTTGGTTGTTACGAATTCTTAAGGATGCCATTTGGTTTAGCTTCGGCAGCCGCAGTCTTCCAAAAGATGATGCACAAATTGCTGAAAGGAGTCGTCGACGTTAAATTCTTTCAAGATGATATACTTGTAATGGGGAAGTCCATGCACGACCACAATGAGAAGCTCCACAAAGTATTCAAGATCCTACAGAACAACGGACTGACAGCCGAATGGTCGAAATGCAGATTGGGAGTGAAATCAGTCACCTATCTGGGCCACGAAATAAGTGAAGACGGGATCAGGCCCAAAACTGCCAACATGAAGACCATTCAAGATGCATCTACCCCGTGCAAGAAGGAGGACGTTCGGTCATTCTTAGGAATGGCCGAATACTACAGCAAGTTTGTGCCACAATTCGCTTCCAAGACGCACCACCTTCGACAGTTGCTCAAAGAGAGGAACAGATTCCAGTGGGGTCGTGCAGAACAGGAAGAGTTCGAAACACTAAAGAAAGAGATGAGTACTACCATCCCACTCCAGGGATTCGATCCCCAAGCAGAGTCAATCCTCACGACGGACGCAAGTGACCGAGGACAGAAAACTGAAAAGGGAGAGATACACACTGTCAGCTTCGCATCCAGATCCTTAGCCCCCAACGAAGAAAAGTTCAGCGTGGTGGAGAAGGAGATGCTGGCTGTGGTGTGGGCCATGGAGAGATTCCGTCAATACCTGTGGGGAGCGAGATTCTTAGTAAGAACGGATCACAAGCCCTTAGTCCGAGTTTTAACATCGAGTGGTCATGCGCATGCCACACCGAGGATTGCTAAAATGACTCGGCGCCTGTTAGACTTCATGTACGATGTGGAACACATCCCCGGGCCACAAAACAAAGTGGCGGACTTCTTGAGCAGAGCAGCAGCCATGGAAGTTGGGAATGACCAAGAGGACAATGAATGGGAAGGCTATGTGGTCACCACTATCCAGGAGGCAGAGAAAGTAATAAGTATGCAAGAGTGGGAGGAAGCGTACAAAGAGGATACTGATCTGGAAGCCATCAAAGGTTATGTTGTACACGGATGGCCGGAGAAAAGACATCTAAGAGAAGAGCTCCGAAGGTACTGGGAGGTCAGAGAGGAACTATCGCTAGCCGAGGACTCCATCTTCATGTTGAGAGGAGACAAGGTGATACCCCCTAAGGGCATACTGGAACATCTGATGGCCCTACTACACGAAGGACACCAGGGCATCACCAAGACCAAGGCCCTGGCCAGGCAAGCTTACTGGTGGCCGGCCATCGATACAGAGGCTGAAAGGCACGTGAGACAGTGCGAATCTTGCGCCAAGGCAGACAAATCTCAAAATCTAATCAGACCACCTTTGGGGAAATTCCCCATACCGGATGGACCGTGGGAAACGCTATCAGTGGACATTTTAGGACCAGTCCTAAACAAAGCGGGGACTCAGAAATACATAGTAGCTCTGGTGGACAAATTCTCCAAATGGCCGTAAATTGAAGTAAGAGAAAACATGGACACGGAGGCGGTGGTGAACTTCCTACAGTCCACATTCCTAAGAGAAGGTATTCCGAAGATCATCATTAGTGATAATGGTCCTCAGTTCACTTCGACGAAATGGACAACCTTCACCGAAAGGAATGGGATAGAAGTGAAGCACCCACCCATCTACCATCCCGCGGGTAATGGCCAAGTGGAGCGGTTTAACCGCGTGATCATGGGAACCATCCAAGCCGCCATCAACGACGGCTTAGATTGGGAGAAGGAGCTGGAAAAGATGATCTGGGCATACAGGATCACACCGGGCAGTACCGGGTACAGCCCTTTCAAGGTTTTGAGGGGGAGAGAAGCGTTTACCGAGGACAATCAGGCGTGGAGGAAGTTGGTGATACAGAGCAGATGGTCTCCGGCAGTGGTAAAAAGGAACCTGGAAAGAGCACAGGAGATCTATACGACACACTTCAATAAGAACCACAAAGTGAAGAGAGCAGAGCTAGAGAAAGGGGACTGGGTAAGAGTCAAACTAGCAGTCCACAAGAAGAAGGGTGAGAGCAAGTTCTCGCCGCCATTACAAGTTTTGGAGCCGTACGACCGATCGGCCTTGCTGAGCGACGGAAAGGTATGGTCGCAGGACAGGATGGCTAAGTGCAGCAGGACAATCAAAGAGGAGTGTGATGTGGAAGATGGTCCAGAGAATGTCGAAGAAGATGGAGAAGAAGAAAGTAGCAGAGGAAGAAATGTGAACGTAGAAGAAGGACAGCAGGAGGTAGCCGAAAATGACAATGGCGCAGGAGAGCGAGAAGGACAGAGGAACGAAAGGAAGGGAGAGAGAGACAAGGACATGACAGACAAGAGTGGTACTCCAGGTAAAGAGAGCATGGAACAGGAGTGCAGAGAAGGAACGATGAAGGTGAGAACCAGAGTGGGAAGAGAAGTGAAGACACCTGAGAGGTTCAAAGACTTTAACATGGACTGGAAGTAAGAACTTTTATTGTTGATTCACTGTGAGAAAAGGGGGGAGATATGTGGTAACGCACTTGCGTTAGCGCACTAGTGTTCCGCTAGGCGGAACAGGAAACACGGTAAACGGAAACGGAAGGCGGCCATTTTAGTTCATTGGCGCCGACCGTTTCAAAGTGATCAGTTGTGTATCCCCGGCGCTCCGTCTACAAATAAAGATACTACATATACCTACCACGTGTAGTTCTTCTTTCAAGATTTTACAGCGACCATCTTGGGCCCCACTTTGCATGTAAGTGATATTTATCACTAATGACATGCAAAGTGGGCGTGCCAAGATGTTAGCGACTGGAAACAGTCGCTAACATCGCTATCTCCTATTACCAACTTTTGGAGATATCCGCGCTAAGCGCGAATATCTCCAAAAGCTAACACCTGCCCTGAGCAGTTCTTAGCCATGTTATCCAATGGGAGGTGGATAACATGGCTAAGAGCATTAGCTCGGTAATGCATGAATATCGCGGACTTTTCAGCGATATTCATGCATTGCGGCTGTTTTTATCGCATTTGCGATAAACCTTGGTAATACCAAGGTTTATCTGCGATAAAAATCGCCGCAGCTCAGCGGTAAATTTTTGTCTCTAACCAAGCAATAGCGATAATTATCGCTATTGCTTGGAAATATGCCCCATTGTTTGCAATGGGTTAATACACCAACTGGCAGGCGCTGATTAACTCGCGCTAGCCTACGCACTTAAAAAAGTACATGAGCCATGATGGCATTGCAATTTGAGTTATCAAGCATTACGGGCGGGGGGGGGTGGAAATGGGGTCGTCGCGCCCAGAGGTGATGAGGGGGGAGGCAGAGGGGTTAAAACAAAGTAAACTTTCCGTCCTGGTCCCGGAGATTCCCTACTCCCGCCGTCCGGTTTTTCAATTCCTGCAGGGGCCAGGGCACGTCACGTCATCAGGAAGGCGGCAGGCAGCCTCCCTCCCCTCCACCACAGCGCAGCGCTGTGATTGGTCCGGCCGCTGCCCCACCCGCATCATTTTCTCTCTGTATGCTGCAGCATACAGAGAGAACAGGGAGAATGGGCGGTGTTACTCGAGGGCAGGGGGAGTGGCTTGCCCACTGTTGTTAATACAGTCTGTTTGGGTGGCCTCAGGCTGCCCAAACAGACAGTATTAATAACAGTGGGCAAGCCACTCCCCCCTGCCCTCTAGTAACACCGCCCACTCTCTCAACCAGGAACTTCAACTTCTGCTTTCTCGCCATGCGAGAAGGCAGAAACAAATGGTAGTTATTGCGGTAATAACCACGATTTGTTTCTGCCTTCTCGCATGGCGAGAAAGCAGGGGGGCGGCGCACAAACGCCCCCATGGAGGAGTCGCCACTGCATCTTTCACCCAGTTTTACATTCAGTACAGGCTCGAAATATGTTGCTGTTCATGAAATTCAAATGCCTATCTGATAGAAGAATGAATATCTCATTCTGTGACATCTGAGCCCACCGTAGTGGTGAGTGTAAGTAGCAAAAGAAACCAGGGGGCATACTTACAAGGGCATTGCACCACAGGAAGTCACTTTTAATTACGTTCTGTGGTGCAATGCCCTGCTCCGTCTTTACAAAGTGGTGGTAATCCACTTTTTATTGCTTAATGCCGCTTTGTGAATATGGTAACCTTTCACGCAGGCATCTGCATGAAAGAGGCGTGCAGTGGGTGTTCCACTGCCGCACCCATTCCTTTTTTTACACTGCCTCAGATTTACAAGGATGTGTAAATCGGAAGCAGCGCCAAAAGCTAAGGTCATGCAATAGCAGGCGTTAGAATGACGCAATGAGGATACACCTTCCCGCACATAAACAATCATTAAATAATGATGATTTGCTGCTTCTGTGTGCAGCACACATAAAGTAACAAATCACCATTATACAAGGGACACCTTCCTGCACATAAACAATCATTCCCTGCAACTCAGACTCCCTTGCACTATGGTATAAGGGTGCCTGCGTTGGCGCTAGGCAGCTAATTGTAGCTGCAGTGCTGGGTCAAACACGGGTGCGCTGTAATCATCCCTGCGCTTTGGAAATGTCAGAGAGTGGCGCTGCCAAATTTGTCACATCTTCACACTTTGAAATTTCGTTATACATTTGCCCCCAAAAGTTTATAAAAATATCTCTGAACCCATTTAGAAAAATAGAATAAAATGCATTACAAAGAACAATCTGCTAGAAACCTCATTGCAAAGGCACTACACATTATAGTTGCTAATCCTTTTCTCATTAGTATGCTAGTAGCCCATGGTATTGAGCTAATAAATGCACCAAGGGAATGTAACTGTATTAAGGCATTGTTCCTTATTAAGAAGCTTAAAAATACATTGCCATTGTCGCCAAATTAAGCATTATTTTCCAAACTAATTTTATGTTTCATCCCAGGCGCGGGAGAGCACTGTATTAGGAAGCTATTATTTTGTCAGCTTTCTAATTTAGGAAAGCAGCTTCAATTTATTAACCGCGTGGACTGTGCACGAGTCAATATGTTTCGCTGGGCAGTGTGTCATTTGTTAATCGGGTATTGATGAGATTATTGACAAGAGGCTAATTAATCTCAGACTCAGAGCCGGCCTTCATATGTTACCTTAATTATGTTCTTCATCTTAGTCCTGCAACTTCGGCACGCGGACGCTGGACCGCAGACAGTGAGTGAGGTTTGCTGTCAGATGGACTTGTCACGCATTCACTAACCCTTCGCAGCCAAATTATTTCCTTAATTGTAAATAGGCACCGAACAGATTTTTAATAAAATTTGTCAGGAGATGGATATTGATTTGTTGTAATGCTACCGCAAATCTGTTTGCACGAGATTCTTTTTCCCTAATAGGTTGCTTAAAAAAGGCTGTTTTTCATAAATCTGAGAGAATCCTCGTGATAAATTGTAATTAATGGTGTTGGCTGCAAAGCCCCCACCCCCGCCCCTTTTCCAAATGGGCAAGGACTTCAAAATGTGTAAATTGACATGTCAACATGGCACACATGTATTGTACCTAATGGAAAGTTACTCTGTTCAACCAGAAACATTCTATAGACGTCAAGTTTCCCCTGATAGTTAGGCCTGACAGTTTTCCTAGAGCTGACACATAATTCAAAATTCCATGGCCATCTGTGGGCTTGGAATAACAGCTCCTTCTCAATACAAGCTCCTACAAATCAAGTAACTCGGTGGCATCTTAGTTAGCTGCCAGACCTAAGAAATCTTGCTGACACCTGATTGAACTAGCCTGTACATCTAACTACAATACAATAATGCTTTATTAACATGGCTCTTGAATTTACAAGAGCAACCAAAGATACATTGATTTATAGGTGTTGCAAAAGTTTTACACAGAATTTCTGGAGTTTTACCTATTTTTAATACTATGATGCTAGATGGCCTGGGATTTTATGCTCTGTTACGATGGGCAGTTGTATGTTCATTCTCTACATCACAGAAATGCGTCTACCACTGTGCATCTATTGAACATAAATTAGTCCTGCAGCCGAGCTAAGATTTCAATATCCACTCACACATTGTTTTTTAGGTCCAGCATTCGAGACCTCTTGTATATACTTTAGTATATGCTTATATGTGTATGCACTTTGTGGGCTCTGGAGATCCGCCCTAGGACTTTATTTTCTGTTCAACTGCCTCTATTTAACTGTCTTAATAGAAAACGCCCAGTAGATGTCAGTAAAATAATAGAATTGCTTTCTGCTTGTTCAACTGCCTCTATTTAACTGTCTTGATAGAAAACAACCAGTAAAGGTCAGTAAAATACCAGAATCACTTTACTATTCTCTAGATTCCACTCCATAGAAATTGTCTTCCACGAGCACCCGTAGACAATAATATTTTTTTCAAATCTTGTATTTTCCCTGATATGACCACTGAAGGTCCAGATTTTATATTAAAACAGAGCTTTAGATTATACCATTTCCAGCTGAAAGGCAATATTTCTCTCCATGTGTTTCCATACCTGCTGTGTCACGCGGTTTGGTGCTTACTTTCCCTCCGTGGTAAAGAACAGTAGATGTTTCAGCACTTTGGATAATGTGCTGCATAGCTAAATACATATAAGGTTTTCTCTGCATCTGAACACAGAGTTGCAGTCCTGCTATCACACTTTATGCATGTACAAATGTATCCTGTATTTCTACGTCGCCAACCTGACCTAAAGGCAGTAGAGCACTTTTCAAATTCATAAGATGAGCTTAGAGTCAACAAATATTAAGGGAGGTAACTGTTTTGTGAACTTATAATGCATTGTGATACATTAATGTGACTTGAGGTAGTGCACAGGCGCAGAATGTATGCATTTATTTATAGTTTGTTTAAGGCATTTAGGGGTGTCTTTACTAGGTCCTTGCGTCATGCATATACCACACAACGTGGTACCTGCATGACACAAAGCTTTAAGTCATATTTATGAAGACACACAAAGCCACTTTGCGTGGCTTTGAATGGTTTCAATAATATGGAGTAACGCAATGCAGCACAAATCACTGTGTTGCATTACTCTGCACAAGGGACACGTTCCATGCAGGGGAGGGTCCTCTGCTAAGGCAGAGGAGCGTCACCCCACTCCTATCAAGAACAGGAAAAAGGAAAAATAAAATGATAATAGCATTGTTATTATCATTTTATTTTTCATATCTATAGGGGTGGGCTAGGGCGGGATTGGGCTGGTGTCACAACCTGGGGAGAGGAGTGCGTTGTGCCCAATAAGTGCGCATGACAGTTTGGCCGGCTGTCTTGGGCCGGCCAAACTGTCATGCACACTTAGCATGTTCTCCACTGGGCTGAAATACGCAGCCTTGGTGGAGAACTTGAACACACTCTCATTACCTGTCTGAGAACCGAACGATAGCGATCAGACCAATCCCAATGGTACAATGCAGCGTTGTGATTGGCTTAGGGGAGCCTGTGTGCTTCCTGCTACCGGAACTCATCAGGAAGTGAAGCAACGACAGAGGAGAAATGGTGGCCGTTTGGAGGTAATTATTTGAAAAATATATTTTGTTCGCCCCTCTCTCCCGCCCCGCCACACCCATTCCCTGCCAGCCACCACTGGTTCATTGGGCTTTGTGGTGGGTGGTCCTATGCAAATCCTATGGTTCTAGATGCATTCCCAGATTTACCTGGTAAACCTGGCAAACCTGGAAATGCGCCGAAAAGATACGCCTCCCCAGGCGAGGCATGACGAGGAGAAATAGCTTTATTTCTCCTAATTTTCTCATCTTTTTATATGTGCTGCATTCACATATAAAGAGGAAAATACCTCTATAGATTTTTTTTGAGCAGGAAGACTCCCCTTCCTGCACAAAAAAATCCTGCCTGTAATACAGGCACCCTTACACCTGCACCATGGTGCAAGGGTGCCAGCATTGGTGCTAGGACAGTAATGTATTGTATTGGATACATCTGGTGCATTCCGGCCCTTTCCCTGTGTACCTTGCTGCACTGCCCTGTGCCACAATTCCCATAAATATGCCCTTAAATGCCACTGCATGGCTGCTTCCTAGTGCTTGCTTTTACAGTACTAGAGACAAAAAAGTAAAGACTGTTCATCAAATAGAACTTGGACGTTTTTCTGATCTTAGGCACTTTAGGTGGCCAAATTCAGAAATGATTTAGAATATACTACCAAAGAGCTTGTATCCTAACTACCTGCATGGCAAAAATGTATCATAGAATGCCCACACTTGATAGAGATGGAACAACTTTGAGAAATATTCACTGGAGGGCCCGTTTAAGGCCTCGTAGATCAGAGAGATCAATTTGAAGCTGGCTTGCACTTTAACCTCTTGGGCGTGACGGCGATTCTGCGCCTGTGTGGCGCTTTTAATGAGTGGGCGGGATTATGACGGCCCCCAGCCGTCATCAGCACACGAGCACTGTGATGCATGACGGCTGGGGGCCGTCATCAGCACAGAAGGGGTTAATCGGTAGTCACTGTAAAAACATCATGGCCAACTGCTAAGATGTTTGTAACACTGTAGAACAAAGATGATTCTGGTGCAACAGTTTTCAGCTACCTACAGGTTAGTGATGGATCACTGGGCCCTCTATGTAGAGAATGCCTTGCATGTCATTGAAGGACCTTTTTCACAACCAGGCCCATTACAATCCTTTCAGGTAGGTTTGAAAAAGGAGGCACAAGTAGTAGAAAGTTTTCTTTGTCATGGTGTTCACTTCATGCTCCAAATACAAGTTTGCATGATGCGTGACCCCAAGATTGTACACCTGTCTGTTTTAAAACTCATGCAGGGGGTTGTCTAACGGCAACTACCATTCAGAATTAGGTGAGATGGAATTTCTCAGTACATCAAAAAATCAGTTTTTCATAAGGTGAGGAATAAATGCTGCTGCCAGTTCAGACTGTTACTTAAAGGCCCAGACTCCATCCTGTAATGTGAAGTTTATCTGTGTATCATTAGCATAGATGTGATTTCCAATAGGGAACAATAGGGAATGAGGATGTTGGGACGCGGAGACGGAGATTTGTTAAAGAGAATAGATGACAATGTGAAGTTATATGGGGGGGTTACACCTTTCTAATGTTGGCCAATGCTCTTCTAAAAAAGCTCCCTGTTCATCCTCCTTTCTTTACTAGTCTCCTAAAATTCAGGAAACAACTGAGGAACTGACTTTGCTACTAGCTATCAAACTTAAGTAGGATTTTCTTCTAAAGGAGGGGCCTGTTCACTCCCCTCCCTTCAGTCAATGTTATAAAATAGGCAGTTGGTGTACATTGCTTTTATTTCTTTAGCCATTTATCTAGTGGATTTCTATAGCATGAGCCTAACCACATGGGCAGCGATCACTTTACTTTTATCATCAGATATGATGAAGAGTATGAGGAGCCATATTGAGTTTTGGAAATGTAGTGTAGGGAAACTCAGAAGAGGCAGTAAATAAATAATGATTATCCTAATGAGAATTCAGAAAGAGAATATTTTAGTCTTACAGGTAGGACCGCCAGGTTTCTTTTGAAACAAAGCAGGGGTTCATTTGTTCTCTGATATCTTGAGGAAGACTAGGGTAGCTGAAAAATAATGTTAGTACAAAGTGCATAATCCGCGTTAGGAAAAGAGCTTTTACATAATTAATATTATTGTATAGAATATAATGTTTGAGAATATTTGTGTTTATGTTAGAATAACAGAACACTTTAAAGAATGAGTGTAATGAAGCATTTATGTGAACCAATAATGTAAAACTTGTTTATTTTTCCTAGAGAATGGCACGCTTTCCAGAGAAGGCCTCAAACCACTGTTAGGGGTAATTTTCTTTCCCTTTTTAATGCAGCCTGCAACAAGAAATGTAGATTTTCTTTGTAATGATTGTTGAGTTATTTTTCTTTGTCGACAGCTACCTTGTAGGGGAAACAACCTTTACAACGCAACTTTTACAACGCACTACCATTACAACGAAACTTTTACAACGCAACATCCATTACAACGCATGCCATTATAACGCAACCATTACAAAGCATGACACTACAACGCATACCACTACAACGCATGTCATTACAACACAGTCATTACAATGCATACCATTACAACGCATAGAATTACAACACATAGTACCCTTACATTATCCAACACTAACTCTACTGTTGCACCCCCTGGAGTTAGAATAGTCATTTTTACCCCTACACTATCCAACACTTACCCTACTGTTGCACCCCCTGGATTTAGAATAGTAATTTTTACCCCTACACTATCCAACACTTACCCTACTGTTGCACCCCCCTGGAGTTAGAATAGTAATTTTTACCCCTACACTATCCAATACTTACCTTACATGCAATGTAATGTTATGCGTTGTAATGGTATGCGTTGTAAAGGTAGTATGCGATGTAATGGAATGCGTTGTAAAGGTAGTTTAAAAAATTCGTTGTAATGGCATGCGTTGTAATGGATGTTGCGTTGTAAAAAATGCGTTGTAAAGGTATGTGTTGTAAAAGTATGCATTGTAAAGTCATACATCCCCTCGTAGAGATAATAGTGGAACTTCCTCACTGTCCAGGGAAATGTTTAGTTTGTCGATAACTGTTCTAGTAAAATATTGCAAGGACTTACAAAATATGCGCAGACTTCGGAAGGAGGATATCGTAATTTTCTCTGCTGAAGGATGATGATGACAGCCTGGCTCCAACAAAGAACTTTTAAAAGTTAGGTGCGATGGAAATGGTGTGACTGAACATCCTATGCTCTTGGACCAACGAGAACTGTGAAATACTTGGACTTTGCTACCAAAATAGGGATGGACTTTAACAAATTAGGGTAAAACTACTAGTGTTAGAAGTTATTCTCAAAGGCGAGAGAGGGAAGAGAGTGTGAGGTGTTGACAGTGATCGAGAAGAGCGCATTGTTGCTAATCTATCTGGATGGCTGCTGCTGTTTGATTCCTGATTCTTTAACTTTGCTCTTCATACCTTTGTTGAAGTTGCCCAGCTTTCCCTTCTGGTCGGAGGGTTAGCTTTTGAGACTATTAGCACGCTTTGCTATAGTATTCTCTAGGTTCGTATGAAATTTGGCATTTTGCATTGAACTATTTATAATGCTCTTTTGACTCTTCTCCTATCCACTCACTCATGCTTGTTAAATGAGATGTTATTGTGAATTGCTTATTTTTCCTTTGTGTGATGAACCGTGATGCGATTCCTTGTTGTTTGATTGATCATTGATATGCTTAAGAAATAGATACATTTTTACAAACAAGGGGGACCCAAATAAGTACCTAAGGACCTTGGGCAATCATTTATTTCAGAAAACAGAGGTCCGTAGGGTTAAATTATCAATAGGACAGATACAAATATAGACTCCAATCAGTACTATATTTTGTTTTCAGTACCCAGCCGGGCCTGAAAATTTATTTCAAGATATCAACAAGTTTAAAAGACCCTCAGAGAGGTCTGGTGCGAGCATTGATAGGGTACAAGCCTGTACCTATCCAAAAGTACATTAAGAAAGGAATAAAAAATAGGCAAGAAAGCAAGAGAAAGAGGGTAAAGAATATCAGGCAAAGAGAACATGGGAGCCAATTGTCCCTTGCATCAGTGGCATATTTGCATGGCAAGTTAAGACAACAAATTCATGTAACAGTTTCAACACTGTGGTAAGGTTACAGAATTTGGCAAAGTGTCGACGACGTTTCGATCCCCGGCTCCTAATGAACTGGGATCATCATCAGGACATAAACATTGTTTTGCCTGTATGTGCTTTTTCTATGCTGATGGTCCTTACGAGTCTCCTATGGGCAGGGAGATACTGTGGGGTGGAGGCTGATGCCTCGGTTTTCCGTTATACTAAATATAGTATGGTGGCCATCGGTTCCTTAACCGTCTATGGCTTTCCGCTGTAATCGGTCAGTTTAATAAGTGACCCTTTAAGATGCAGCGCTGGATTTGTTATCTTCTGGATGAGACAATGTTTCTTCATTCGGGATTCGACTGAAGAACGGGCGGTGTGCGCGATGGCCATCCGCCGGCTTCCCAAGATTGTGGGAAGCCGGCGGATGGCCATCGCGCACACCGCCCGTTCTTCAGTCGAATCCCGAATGAAAAAGCATTGTCTCATCCAGAAGATAACAAATCCAGCGCTGCATCTTAAAGGGTCACTTATTAAACTGACCGATTACAGCGGAAAGCCATAGACGGTTAAGGAACCGATGGCCACCATACTATATTTAGTATAACGGAAAACCGAGGCATCAGCCTCCACCCCACAGTGTCTCCCTGCCCATAGGAGACTCGTAAGGACCATCAGCATAGAAAAAGCACATACAGGCAAAACAATGTTTATGTCCTGATGATGATCCCAGTTCATTAGGAGCCGGGGATCGAAACGTTGTCGACACTTTGCCAAAATCTGTAACCTTACCACAGTGTTGAAACTGTTACATGAATTTGTTGTCTTAACTTGCCATGCAAATATGCCACTGATGCAAGGGACAATTGGCTCCCATGTTCTCTTTGCCTGATATTCTTTACCCTCTTTCTCTTGCTTTCTTGCCTATTTTTTATTCCTTTCTTAATGTACTTTTGGATAGGTACAGGCTTGTACCCTATCAATGCTCGCACCAGACCTCTCTGAGGGTCTTTTAAACTTGTTGATATCTTGAAATAAATTTTCAGGCCCGGCTGGGTACTGAAAACAAAATATAGTACTGATTGGAGTCTATATTTGTATCTGTCCTATTGATAATTTAACCCTACGGACCTCTGTTTTCTGAAATAAGAAATAGATAAAAGCAAATTGATAAGTAATCAGAGTCTGTCATTATTGATGAATATTATTAATGTGATTTGTACATGGTACATTTTTGCTTGTTGTAGAGTATTCCTCTTATTGTAGGTCCTCATGAGGGGAATTGTATCAGTCTTGTCAATAGTCATCCCCTATCAACTCTCCAAAGATTAATCGGAGGGCCAGTTATTAATGGTATGGGCCAAATTTTGTAAAATGCGGGGAAAAGACAGGTGGTTATTGAAATTGGTTATAAATGGTATAAGTCCTGCCCCTGCTTCCGCTGCATCATGGGCTATTCCCAGGATGAGCCAGTGGTAGTCTCTCAGGATGGAAGTGTTAAAAATAGAGTCTCTAGTTAGCAGAGGTATGCACCCTTTCCAATTAGGGACCACCACTCTAGTCAGGGTAAGTCAGATATACACTAAATGATAACCTGTTCTCATCCTGTGGAAGCTTGGCACAGAGCAGTCAGTTATATCTAAAGAGGTAACGTGTGAAGTATTTGTGCAACACACACACAGTAAGTCAATGAAAACATCACAAAAAGACTCCACACAGGTTTAGAAAAATAGATAATAATTCCATGAATAAATCAAGACCAAAACAACAAATATCCAATTAGTAAAAGTTGAGTTATGATTTATTAAAGAAAAAAGCTATACCGCTTAGGAGCAATAGGATCCTATGGGGTTATCTGGTGGTGCTGAACTGTGGCAAAATCAACAGTTCAGGCTGACAGCAAAAGATCGCAGGCCAGGGACAAGAGCAGAGTACCTTGATCATGATTATAACAGTGAGCTAAATAATATAAATAAATCTGGTATTTGTTAAGCTCAAATTAATCACCCTTAAGGGTCTCAAGGCACTGGAGACCATGGTGGAGATTAAGTGAGCTATTGCTCAGAGTCACATGGTGCTGAGCAGAGCTTCCGCCGGGGATCAGCCGAGCTAGCCGCTGCACCAAACCTCTCCCTCAAGATGTGGGGTGCAGACGAGCGGTGCATTGCTCTCGGGCCTGCAGTTACGGTAATGCAAAAACAACAGGTGATGGACCGAATGATGATCAATGTCACACATTCAACCCAGTCAAAAGATCTGGGTCCTAATCCATCGTTTTTTTGCACTCCACACCACCCTGGGTTAGACAATGGCGATATGCAAATCAGCTCTGACCCTGTGCCCCATGGGAATAGTCCAGTCCGAACTACAAAAGCCATGTCCTTCCCAGAACGGAATCAAGCATCCGAGGACCGGACCGGTTTCGAGGTAACACCTCTCATCAGCCCGGCTAGCTTGACTCCAGTGGTGTGGAGTGCCTGGGACCCACGTCTGGGCATCCCCAGTACACTTATAGCGAGTTTGCAAAAACAACAGGTGATGGACCGAATGAGGATCAATGTCACACATTCAACCCAGTCAAAAGATCTGGGTCCTAATCCATCGTTTTGTAGTTCGGACTGGACTGTTCCCATGGGGCACAGGGTCAGAGCTGATTTGCATATCGCCATTGTCTAACCCAGGGTGGTGTGGAGTGCAAAATAACGATGGATTTGGGCCCTGATCTTTGGACTGGGGTGAGTGTGTGACATTGATCCACATTCAGTCCATCACCTGTTGTGTTTGCATATTCTGCCCTAAGTGCGCTGGGGATGCCCAGACGTGGGTCCCGGGCACTCCACACCACTGGAGTCAAGCTAGCCGGGCTGATGAGAGGTGTTACCTCGAAACCGGTCCGGTCCGCGGATGCTTGATTCCGTTCTGTGAAGGACATGGCTTTTGTAGTTCGGACTGGACTGTTCCCATGGGGCACAGGGTCAGAGCTGATTTGCATATCGCCATTGTCTAACCCAGGGTGGTGTGGAGTGCAAAATAACGATGGATTTGGGCCCAGATCTTTGGACTGGGGTGAGTGTGTGACATTGATCCACATTCAGTCCATCACCTGTTGTGTTTGCATATTCCGCCCTAAGTGCGCTGGGGATGCCCAGACGTGGGTCCCAGGCACTCCACACCACTGGAGTCAAGCTAGCCGGGCTGATGAGAGGTGTTACCTCGAAACCGGTCCGGTCCTCGGATGCTTGATTCCGTTCTGGGAAGGACATGGCTTTTGTAGTTCGGACTGGACTGTTCCCATGGGGAACAGGGTCAGAGCTGATTTGCATATCGCCATTGTCTAACCCAGGGTGGTGTGGAGTGCAAAATAACCATGGATTTGGGCCCAGATCTTTGGACTGGGGTGAGTGTGTGACATTGATCCACATTCAGTCCATCACCTGTTGTGTTTGCATATTCCGCCCTAAGTGCGCTGGGGATGCCCAGACGTGGGTCCCAGGCACTCCACACCACTGGAGTCAAGCTAGCCGGGCTGATGAGAGGTGTTACCTCGAAACCGGTCCGGTCCTCGGATGCTTGATTCCGTTCTGGGAAGGACATGGCTTTTGTAGTTCGGACTGGACTGTTCCCATGGGGCACAGGGTCAGAGCTGATTTGCATATCGCCATTGTCTAACCCAGGGTGGTGTGGAGTGCAAAATAACGATGGATTTGGGCCCAGATCTTTGGACTGGGGTGAGTGTGTGACATTGATCCACATTCAGTCCATCACCTGTTGTGTTTGCATATTCCGCCCTAAGTGCGCTGGGGATGCCCAGACGTGGGTCCCAGGCACTCCACACCACTGGAGTCAAGCTAGCCGGGCTGATGAGAGGTGTTACCTCGAAACCGGTCCGGTCCTCGGATGCTTGATTCCGTTCTGGGAAGGACATGGCTTTTGTAGTTCGGACTGGACTGTTCCCATGGGGCACAGGGTCAGAGCTGATTTGCATATCGCCATTGTCTAACCCAGGGTGGTGTGGAGTGCAAAATAACGATGGATTTGGGCCCAGATCTTTGGACTGGGGTGAATGTGTGACATTGATCCACATTCAGTCCATCACCTGTTGTGTTTGCATATTCCGCCCTAAGTGCGCTGGGGATGCCCAGACGTGGGTCCCAGGCACTCCACACCACTGGAGTCAAGCTAGCCGGGCTGATGAGAGGTGTTACCTCGAAACCAGTCCGGTCCTCAGATGCTTGATTCCGTTCTGGGAAGGACATGGCTTTTGTAGTTCGGACTGGACTGTTCCCATGGGGCACAGGGTCAGAGCTGATTTGCATATCGCCATTGTCTAACCCAGGGTGGTGTGGAGTGCAAAATAACGATGGATTTGGGCCCAGATCTTTGGACTGGGGTGAGTGTGTGACATTGATCCACATTCAGTCCATCACCTGTTGTGTTTGCATATTCCGCCCTAAGTGCGCTGGGGATGCCCAGACGTGGGTCCCAGGCACTCCACACCACTGGAGTCAAGCTAGCCGGGCTGATGAGAGGTGTTACCTCGAAACCGGTCCGGTCCTCGGATGCTTGATTCCGTTCTGGGAAGGACATGGCTTTTGTAGTTCGGACTGGACTGTTCCCATGGGGCACAGGGTCAGAGCTGATTTGCATATCGCCATTGTCTAACCCAGGGTGGTGTGGAGTGCAAAATAACGATGGATTTGGGCCCAGATCTTTGGACTGGGGTGAGTGTGTGACATTGATCCACATTCAGTCCATCACCTGTTGTGTTTGCAGTTACGGTAAAGCATCTATTTTCTTCACCCAGTGGTGGTGATGTGTCGGGTCTGTTGAGAAAAGCGCTGGTTCAGAGTGTGGTGGTTTCGAAGATGATGCACCTGGTCAATCTACCCTGGAGAGGCAATGAGTTGCTCTTTTCCAGAGGTAGAGACTTTGATAGCCCTCAGTCTCAAGCAACAGGAGGCCCTTGGAGATCTCTTCAGTTGCAAGTCAGATTCCAGCTCGCCTCAGCAGGGTCAGAGAGTAGCAGGCAGCAGGGCAGCACAGAAGAAAAGCAAGCCTTCCAGGTCAGCAGTCCAGCAGAGTGTCAGCTCTGTTGCAGTATATAAGTTCCTCTGGCAGTGTCCAGTTGTAGGTCCAGAAGTGTCTGGTTTGGAGGGGATCAGAGACCCAGTACTACATCCAGGTGTGTCTTTGAAGTTGGGGTAAATTAAATGTAAATGTAAATGTAAATTGTAAATGTAAATGTAAATTTGATACTTGTATAGCGCACTACTCACCCGCAAGGGTCTCAAGGTGCTTGTACGAATACCGCTGTGGAACCCATCCTGGCTTTCCCTGTGAGGCCACTACTCCTGGGCACCCCCAAGGTGGAGGCCAGGCATCCTTAGCGTTGTGGGGGCCGTTGTGGAGATAAAGCAAGCTATTGCCCCGAGTTGCAGAGTGGGACTCTATGATTGGAATAGGCACTGAGGCGAGAATTATCAGGTCCGTGGAATTTTGAGCCCAAGACCCGCCGAGGCGGGGAATTGAACCCTGGTCCCGGGCTAGACCTCTGCATCAGGGTCTGCCGCTCTAACCATTGAGCCACACTTCAAAGAAGGGTCCTTGAAGTGCATACAGGTCCTATCTTTCCACCCCTGGCTCCAAACTCTCAGTAGGGGATACTAAGCCTTTTGTGTGGGGACAGGACACTACATATTCAGTTGAAAGTGTCAACTCCTCCCTCTCTTCCTGCCCAGGAAGGACCATAAGAATACTGGTTAGTGCCCGGACACACCCAACCTTTCTTGTGTTGGTGGCTGTGTAGAGGGAATGCACAAAGTGAAGCTGTCTCCCACCAAAGTCATGTCTTGGAGACATGCTGCAGGCACACAGAGCAATAAGAGCAGAGAGATGCCCACTTTCTAAAAGTGGCATTTCTAAAAAAGTAAGTTAAAACCAACTTTAGTAGTAAAGAGGATTTATCATTTCCATTCCAATTATATAAAACATTATACAACTTCTCCTTTCAAGTCAGGAATTACAGCTTAAAAGTGTATTAAGGAATTTCCAATGTTAACTTATGACAGCAGTAGGCCTCACAGTAGTGAAAAACTAATATGGGGGTTTGTCACTACCAGGACATGCAAACCTTAAATGTACATGTCGTACCTTTTACTTATAAAACACCCTTCCCAGTGGGCTAACTAGGCCCTACCTTAGGGGTGTCTTATCTATAATAAAAGGGGATTTTAAGGCTTGGTAAAGGGTTTTAAATGCTAAGCCAAAGTGGCAGTAAACTGTGCACACAAAGACCCTGCTGTGGCAGACCTGAGAGAGGCTTGAAGAGCTACTTGTGTGGGTGGCACAATAAGTGCTTCAGGCCCACTAGTTGCATTTAATTTACAGGCTATGGGTAAATGGTATTCCACTTTACAAGGGACTTATTAGTAAACTAAATCTGTAAGTTTAGTATACACCAATGTTAGCATGTTTAGGGGAAAAGCACATGCACTTTAGTACTAGTAGGAGGGGTAAAGTGCTCAGAGTCCTAAAGCCAACAGAAAGAATCAGCCAAAAGAGGCGGTAAGCATGCAAAACATTTGGGGGAAGACCACCCTAAGGATGACAAATCTAACAGGAAATTATATGGTTAGATTTCTTTGTGCCCTAAACAAGCCATGCAGCAACATGTTGTATGGATTTGTGACATGCTAGAGCATTTCTGAGGAGATCAGCAAGTAGGGTGTTGCTCCTGTCTAGATGCGAAAGGGCCAGTGATTAAACTATGGCTCTGAAATCTTCAGCTGGTCTTGAGGGTTTCAGTTTCTTTACTAGGTGGAGCTCAGTTCATTTGGTTTTGACTACTTTAGACATATGTGGGGTCATGGTGATATTCTAATTAAGCAACACAAGTAAATTATGGACGGAGCGCTGAAACTTTTCAGACACTCTCCCAAGTCACAGATCTTGGTTGAATCCATCATCGTTCTTTAACTCACTTCATCACCCCAGTTCAGGCACAGCTATATGCAAATCAATCTTGACCCTATACCCCATGGGAACAGTCCAGCTTGAACTGTCAAGCCATGTCTTCCCTAGACTGGAAACAAGCATCCTGTGACCATTTCGGGATAACAGCCCTCATCAGCCAGGCTAGCTTGAATCCAGTGGCAAAGTGAGCAATGGACCCACTTTGGGGCATACCCTGCCAACTTACGGGGAACAAAGCAAATACAAGGAGATGATGGGCGGAGCGCTGAAACCTTTCAGACACTCACCCCCAGTCACAGATCTGGGTTGAATCCATCATCATTCTTTAGCTCACTTCACCGCCCCAGTTCAGACACAACTGTTTCCATGAGGCACAGGGTCAAGACTGATTTGCATATTTCTGGGTCTTAACTGAGGTGGCGAAGTGAGCTAAAGAATGATGATGGATCAACCCAGATCTGTGACGGGCTGAGTGTCTGAAAAGTGTCAGCGCTCCGTTCATCATCTCCTTGTGTTTGCTTTGTTTGCCCTAAGTTGGCACGGTATGCCCAGACGTGGGTCCCTTGCTCACTTTGCCACTGGATCCAAGCTAGCCTGGCTGATGAATGGTGTTACCCAGAAACTGGTCCCAGGATGATTGTTTCCAGTACAGGGAAGACCTGGCTTGGCCGTGGGAGCTGGCCTGTTCCCATGAGGCAGAGGGTCATGACTAATTTGAATATAGCTGGGTCTGAACTGAGGTGGCAAAGTGAGCTAAAGAATGATGATGGATTCAACCCAGATCTGTGAGTGCGGGTGAGTGTCTGAAAAGTTTCAGCACTCCGTCCATCATCTTCTTGTGTTTGCGATATTCTAATTAACACTAAAAGTGAGTGAGTTCCTACAGGGGCCAGGAGTGGATTGAAGATCAGGAGGTTTAGACTAATACGCTGTCCTTGATAAAAGGTGGTGATGACGGTAAGAGAGGAAGAAGTGGAATTTGGTTTTGTTATGATAGGGCCCAAAATAGATCTTGGTGGTCTTACCACCGTCCCCTCACAGTGGTGGTCACACATACTCCATCAAACTGACATCGGTCCATCCGCCATATTTACATATATGCTTGCTGACCCTCCGTCTGAGTTGACAGAGTGTTGACCACCACGTATGTAGCTCACCGCTGACAAAGCAGCAGACTTTAATGCTGCTGAATTGTACTCCGTTGCCATCAGAGTTGCAAGATTGTGCTGCGTCTATTTAGATTTCACAGTTGTGCTGGCGGTCTTCTCGCAGAGAGGTGGAATGCACCTGTCACTGTAGGCTAGATGCTAGCAATGCACACCTGATGTGTTTTGGTCAATTGTTTGCACCCTCATACCACACTATAAAATACACTCCATTTCAGAACATGAGCCTTTGCCATTCCACTGGACCACAACATTTTCTAGCAGAACCTTTGATAGTTAAGTGAGGTTATTTTGTTTCTTTACACCATTTTTCGTGTCTTTTACTTCTTACATTTATTTCCTTGTGTGTGATTATTTTGATTTCATTGCATGTATTTGGCTTATGCCAGGGCACAATAATCCATGTTTCCCTGAGGGAGCATTATCAGTCATGGTGGATGAAATCATAAGAATATAGCCACAGTTCTTTGGACCCCAAGTCTAAATTACACCCCTGTCTCAGAAAAGGGAAATTAAATCCAGAATAGCTGACAGACTTAATAAAGTAGCCAACAACCTGTGCACACAAGAGGAAATTAGGAAGAGGTGGAATGAGCTGTGGGGGAGAGTGCATTCCCTGGCCTCTAAGCATCACCAGGAGGCCCAAAGGACTGGTGCTGGGTCTCCCAGGCCCCCTCTAACAACTCATGCTCTGGAAAGAGAAGGTCTTGCAGATCCTACGTCCCGAAGATTTGACAGGATTCCCTGGTGGAGTGGAGACTGGTAAGTTATAATTTAAATGTGTCACTTAACCTAAATGCCCTGTTTGCGCTGAAGTTAGCTGTTGCTAATATGTTCAGCATACTTTTTTCAAATATAAATCAAAATACATCAGTAACGTTGTGTTAGGCTTGTTTGTTTGAATGTATTGAGTTGTATTTAAAATAACAGGTTTTAATAGCCATACATTTCACATGATGTTATGGTGCTTTTAGGTGTTTGTACTCCAAAGAACAAACACCATATATGTGTTTCACATAGCAAATGTTGGTTCTCTTCCTACTGCAGATTTACACAAGGTATTTCAAATCACAATTTTGCAAGTGTTTTGAATGTCTCATTGAAATAACTACAACTAACAATGAGCCTTATTTCTGTTTGGTGCTAATATTATTCTCATATAATTTTGCTCATTCTCCCTTTTTTATCATATTTTCACCTACGGTAAAGTGTCATTTATTGATCAATCTCTATCTTAATGCTCTCTTTTTAAAAATGTTTGTTTTGAATTTTTTATGTTGTCCTTTACTTGTCATTTAATTGATGTCATTAGCTTCACAAATCATCCTTAGTTGCCCTCTAAAATGTAAGCCATGTAAAATTGTATGCTGAAGAAAATTGTCATATGTGAAAACTGAACTCTGGACTGTTCATATGATGACTAATGCTAAACAGCTCTCTAAGTTATGTAAATGTCTATTTTTTAGCCTGCTAGGGCTTGGACTGGTTCATTTCACATATCTCCTCTCTACTGTGTTAAGTTAAATGGTTTGTGTATTTCATTTATAAATACTAAGATATTTGTTATATTTCAGGACATCCTAGCTGTTTATTTGAAGTAGTTTTGTGTGAAACATAAACTGTTTGTGAAATTATTTAATTTACCACAGAAAGGTCTAATCATGATATCCAATTCCTTTTCCCTTTTAGGCTGCTACATTATATATGATAAACAATCATCGGATGCGTAATCCACACTTTTAAAAATTATAATCTTTCTTAGGTTCAACAGCCAAAACATGTGGGCAAACATGTGTGTATCAGGAAACCTCCACTACAGCCCAGGATCAAGTCTCCAGGGAGGACTCCACTCCAGAAAATGTCCGATGACATGAGCGGCCTGGTTCATCTTGTCTGCCTGGGCAGACAGCTCCAGTGAGTCTCCCTTGGCTGACAGCTACACTTACATCTATCCCAGCTATTAAAATACCTCAGCAGACGGATACCTCCACTTCCTGTGTCCAAAGCAAGATAACACCAATATTGTGCCTCCCAGTCCTGGCTGGTTGTGAGACAACACCACCACCACCTTCAGTTCAACCAGGAACCAGTGGGACGGGACACACTGGCTCAAGCCCACAGGTTAGTGTGGGTAGGGGCCGTGTGAGGGATCCTATGAGCCACCATAGTGAGGCCACTGGGATAACTTCCGCTCAGACCACCCTCAACAAAGTCTTGGGATCCCTCCATCAGTCCCAAGGCATGATGGGCCAGGTTCTTACAGAGATCAGGACATGAAGCAGTTGAAGAGGGAGCACAATGTTCATATGGAGAATCTGAACACCAATTTGGGCTCCCTGACAGGGGCAGTGCAGGACATTTACACCCATATGTGCATGGCTTTTCCTGCACCATCGCCCTGTAATAAAAGAGCCACTCTTGTGATTTTGGCACCCTATGATGACCCTCAACCACTACCATTTTAACTGACTTTAGTGTGTTATTTTACCCTAGCCTTAATGTAGAATGGTCCTGCAAATGCCTTCTTCTCTTCTGTCCTGTAATCTTGCTGCCTTTCAGTGGGAGCTGTTACGGAGTGGAACAGTCTTGCCAAGAGTAGAGCATGTGGGAATGTGTATTGTATTGTGCATTGGTGAGAATTATAGGTTCTCACTATTGGCTTTGAAATGGTTTCATATTTTTTGCTGTCTGACTCTGCCTTGCTACTGCATGCACAGAGGTGCTTGTAAGTTGTTTGGGTTATTCACATTCAAGGTCTTTCTGTTTTTCTAGTGATTGTTTTTGTTTAGTGTACTCTGGAAGGCCTTGTGAAAGCTTCATCAAGATAGAGGTTGGAAGAAGTGAGAATGGAGAAAGAGACGTGAGAGCTCCTTACTGCCATGGGATGCTTGCCTTGGAACTTGGCCAGTTCTGGTAAAATTCCTCTGGCGGTGGGAGGAGGTCTTTCAAGAAACTTCTAGTGTGTTTAAAGCTGAGGGTTGCAGGCTGAGAGATTGGGAGTTTGGATTCTGAGCGAGGGCAGAAGTGTCTATCTCGGATTGAACTCTGATTGCTGAGCTCTGATCCCCGGCTGTGTGAAGACTTCCCCATGCCAGAAGTCGGCAGTGTATGCATTAGGCGATGTATTGAGTTTTTTGGCTATTGCCATTGTGGGGTGTTTTCTTTGTAGTGTGGGAGGTGCAAATCCAGAGTGATTCCCTACTGTGTGTGTATATATATATATATATATATGAAGAAGGGAGTTCCCCCTCAGCTTGCTCTGCGCTCGCAGACACCGCCTCCACGCCAGCAAAGAACGAGGACCGGACCAGCAAAGTCAGCAAGATGGAATTTTATTAAAACAAAAACAGAACCAGTGACACGTTTCGGGCGGAAAGCCCTTGGTCACGCCGCAACATGTTTTGAATCATTATGCTTTTTTATAAGTGTATGCAGTGATGTTGACGCCACCCCCTGGTGGCGTCCACCATGATCACGTGACATATAGTAAACAGTGAAAAAACACTATCGCTGATACATTGTTGCATTTGCTGACTTGTATACAGGAATTATGACTGGTTAAATCCAGGAATTGATCCAATTCAATAAAATGATTCAGTTATATAGGCATTAAGACACATTTCTCCATTGTCAAATGTAAATGACATGTATACCAATTCTGTGCAAATATGCAAATTATTATATATATAGCAGCGAAAATGTAAAGTGCATAGATAAAAAAGTGCATAAGTGATAAAGATGTAATAAAGTGCAAAAGTTGCGGGAACATACTAAACTACCATTAGAACAGTAATATGCATATATATATAAACCAATACCCCTTCCTTCTTAGAAAAGGGTCTGCCACATCCAAGGTAAATCTACAGTGCTTCACCAAAATACAAAGCGCAATGTCCTTAATGGGTGAAACTTCAGGCAGACGTGTTTCAGTGTTTCCGCTTTCCTCAGTGCCGGTTTCAAGCTAGAACAGTTCCACCTGGGGTCCTTTTGAATGTTCTCATCATTGCTCCTTCACGGTGAAGACACGGCCCCTTCTTTCCTCTTAAGGGTGTATTACCTTCTTTCGTGCGCTGCTCACACCTGCCACTCGACAATGCGCTGGTATCAGCAAGGGCGTCCTTTCAGTAATTGGCATGCCCAACACACAATGGTGTCCCAACACAGGTTAACCATCCCACAGCACATTGAACAAAGCAGCAGTGTTGATAGATGTTATCTGCACGGTGAGTTTACTGGGAGATACCTCTCACCCCCTCCCCTTAGCAGGCAGTATTTCACACTTCTTGCAGGACATCCAGTATGTCTTAACTTATATCAGCTACTATGTGTTTATTAATCAGTATTATAGTTTGCTCAGTTATTGATTCAAGCCTTAAGATTATAAGTATGCTACATATATTTGAATCTTATGCATTTGGTATCTGAGACAGCCTTAGTTGAGATAGTATTATGTAATAAACCCCAAGCCCTATTCTAAAAGTGATAGAGTCTTTGCATTTTGTTAAATAAAACCCCTTTTTAAAATGTGCTGTTTGTTTTGTGTTGAAGTCTTGCTGCTCCAGGGGTGGTAAGACATGCTCAAAAGTGATATTATTTAAGGGTGCAGTGGTAAAAAGTGGTAAACAGACAAAATATATATTACAAAATATCGAATGGAGATAATATTGGGTACAAAATATAGGCTGGACAGAATATCGAATGGACAGAAGATAGACATCAAAAATATCCTTTTGAAGGTAGGTAATTTAATATCGAATTCTAAAATATAGATAGTCAAAATATCGAAGTACATAATATAGGTTAAGAAAAATATCGAACTTTTAATAATCTCGAATTTTTTATAGTGTATTTTATGTGTTAAAAGTGTTTATTTATGTTATAATGTAATTTAAATAATGAATTTAATGTTATTTAAATTTTGCGTAATTTAATTATGTAGCGGGTTGTGGGTTTATAGGGGAATAGGGAGGGAAGTAATTTAATTATAATTAATTAAATATGTAAATTTATTTATTGGTATTTGTTTATAATTAATTGTTAATTAATTTTTATTTAGTAATTAATTACATTTTAATTGCCAATTATTTTTATTTAATTGATTAATTGATAATTATGTTAATTTAACTAATTTAATTTCTGTAGCGGGTTGTGGGTTTATAGGGGAGTAGGGTGGGAAGTAATTTAATTATAATTAATTAAATATGTTAATTTATGTAGTGTAATTTATTTATAATTAATTAAATATGTACATGTATTTATTGGTATTTACAACTAATTACATATGTTAATTTTTGTGCGTATTTATTAGATTTTAATTGTTAAATGACTGTTTAATTACTAATTAATTAATTGTAAATTTGTAATTAATTAGTGTTAATAGATAATTAATTGAAATGATTAAATTAAATTAGTATTTGTAATTAATTAATTATTATATTATATTAAAGTGGAAATTACTTTTAATTAAATTTTGTATAGATATTAATATATACAACTTTTTAAATATTACATGAAGTATCTACTTTCTCTACTGTTGCACTCACTGGAATGGGATTAGTAAGTTTTACCCCTACGCTATCCAACGCTTCCCTTACTGTTGCACTCTCTGGAGTGGGAATAGTAATTTTTACCCCTACGCTATCAAACGCTTTCCCTACTGTTGCACTCTCTGGAGTGGGAATAGTAATTTTTACCCCTACGCTATCCAACACTTTCCCTACTGTTGCATTCTCTGGAGTGGGAATAGTAATTTTTACCCCAACGCTATCCAACGCTTTCCCTACTGTTGCACTCTCTGGAGTGGGAATAGTAAGTTTTACCCCTACGCTATCCAACCCTTTCCCTACTGTTGCAATGTCTGGAGTGGGAATAGTAATTTTTACCCCTACGCTATCCAACACTTTCCCTACTGTTCCATTCTCTGGAGTGGGAATAGTAATTTTTACCCCAACGCTATCCAACGCTTTCCCTGCTGTTGCACTCTCTGGAGTGGGAATAGTCATTTTTACCCCTGCCCTATCCAACGCTTCCCCTACTGTTGCACTCTCTGGAGTGGGAATAGTCATTTTTACCCCTATGCTATCCAACACTTTCCCTACTGTTGCATTCTCTGGAGTGGGATTAGTAAATTTTACCCCTACGCTATCCAACGCTTTCCCTACTGTTGCACTCTCTGGAGTGGGAATAGTAATTTTTACCCCTACGCTATTCAACCCTTTCCGTACTGTTGCACTCTCTGGAGTGGGAATAGTAATTTTTACCCCTACGCTATCCAACCCTTTCTCTACTGTTGCACTCTCTGGAGTGGGAATTGTCAGGCGCTGACCGGTTCCTATAGCATCCAAAGCGCCTACATTGATTCCTTCGTGCGTCCTGAACTACAACTCCCAGAATTCCTGGCGGGGGAGGAGCAACTTCTATATAGCCCAGTCAGGTCGGGGAAAAGATGCGCGTAATCTGTTGAGTCTTCGTTGTGTTTGAGCCTCGAGTCTCACGCTGGCTGCGTTGAGACTCTCTCTCTGGAATACACCCTGGATCCTGCTGTGAGGGAGCCGTTTCGGATCATCACTCCGCGCTGAAGGAGTCTTCTGCCTTTTTTGTTGATTCCAGTATTTCTTTCCTACGGACGCTGAATTAGTGCACGTTTCGTTTGGAGGAGCCCTGTCAGGAGATGAGGCGGAGTGACAAAGACTGATGTTGAGGTATCGTTCCGCGCTGTAGGAAGCGCTTCTCATTTCCTCTCTCTGACATTTCTGTGTGGATTGTGCAAGGAGGCCTCCTGTATAAATTCCGAACATTGAAAGGGAGTTTGTTTGTTTATAGCGCTGTGGATGTGCTTTGACCCTTGGGAGTCGACACGAAGACTACTGTGAACCTAGCTATCGTCCTTTGCTCTAAATCGGAACTGGCAGTTGGGTTTCTATAATCTGTGTCTCAGTTTCTTCCTGCCTACTGTTGCGCTGCAGGAAGCGTGGTGGGCTTGTACATTACAGTGGAATTCTGTTTCTTCACTTTATGGACCCTGAGTTTATTATTTTCAGTTCTCATTTCTTTGCTCTGAACGGGCGGAGCACTTATGTTACAGGCTCAACCAAATCTCTTGCTGAGTGAGAAGAAAGCCCTATTTCTGGGAGATGTGTTTATGTTAAACTCGGATAGTTGGTATGTATGATGAATTACTGCAGTTTGTACGTATGTGGTATTCCTGAAGTATATGTTTTATCAGTGTAGTTTCTTGTTGTAGATATCTAAGCTGATACTGAAGTCCCTACCTGTGAGAAGTACCCTACAGGAAATCACTGCCAGTGGAAAGGTGTTAGCAAGTCCTAGCGAGAATACATGAGAGTAGTAAGTTGGCTTGTATATGTATTAAAACTGTGTTTTATATTGGAGGTTCTCCCGCTTCCCACTGGTCCCGACCTTCTTTACTATTTTCCCTCGCCTGACTACCTCACTACTCTGAGTTGCTTCTTTCCAGAGTTGGGGAAGTCTGGAGTTGGACCCCTTTTGGCATCACACAGGAACCCGAGGAGTGGTTAGATACTGACAGAATTACGCGCCCAAGATATATCGCTCCTTTAGTTTCTGGTGATGCGCAAACATGGCTTCCTTAGACGATATTTTAGGAGCGCTTGTGCTGGTACAGCAAGAGTTGGCAGCCTCCAAAGCGGAAACCGCCGCTCTTAGAGAGAAAGTCGATAGACAGGCAAGAAACCCTTTTGATGCCAATCAAGGGTCTTCACAGATACAGGTGAATGTACCCCCTCCATTGGCTAGCCCCGAAAGATTTACAGGTGATCCAGCCAAGATACAGACCTTTCTCACACAAATTCTGCAGCACTTTTCGTGTAAACCTTTTTCTTTTTTCCGACTAACCATTCCCGAGTTGCGTTTGCCATTTCGTATATGACCGGGGATGCAGCAAATTGGGCTGTGCCCTTGGTTAAATACGATGATCCACTCCTGTCTGATTGGGACTCTTTTCGTCGTGAACTGGAAAGAGTGTTTGATAGGCGTGCCACCACAATGTCTGCTGACAGGGAATTGCTAGAATTAAAACAGGGGAAACAGGACTTGGTTACCTATCTGACTAAGTTCAACAGGTTGATTGCAGAAACCGCGTGGCCAGAAGAGAAACGTATGTCGTTGTATTATCAGGGGCTGAGAGACAACATGAAAGATATTTTAGCGCAAATAGATCACCAGCCCAGAACGTGTACGGATTTGTTGAAATTGACACTGCGTCTGGATCATAGACTCGCAGAAAGGAGAGGGGAAAGGGTTTATGGTCAGGGGGAGAAAACCGAGAAGAGTACCAGACCTGTTTCCTCCACCCCTGATCAGAAAGCTGAGCCTATGGGGATCGGAGCCGTTAGAGCCCCTTTAACCAGAGCCGAGAGAGAGAATTGCAGAACGTTGGGGTTGTGCATGTATTGTGGTGGGAAAGGACACTACGTGAGAGACTGCCCCGCGAAACCGAAGAAACCAGGTACATACTCCAGCAACAAGAAAGTGGCCGTTACTACCATGTTTCCTCAGAGACGGGTCAGTGTAGAAACTTTACCGGAGAAGGAAACAGAACCTTCAACCGCGTTGAGAGTCCCATCTCTGGCCGGAGTTGAGGTTGTTCCTTCTGTGTCTCACATTGTACTGCAGATGAGTCTCGCAGATAACAAGGGCTCGCATGACATAGAGGTGATGGTAGATTCAGGAGCTACTGGTAATTTTATTGATAGCGGGTTAGTACAACGTCTGGAGTTACTTCGGGTACCTAGGAACACTCCTGAAAGGGTTTTAGGTGTGGATGGGAAGCCGTTGAAGTCAGGGCCCATTACTGAAGTTACAGAAGAGCTAGAACTGATCAGGAAAGGAGAGGAGGATATGCATGTGGAAAAGATAACCTTAAACATTATTGAAGCACCCCAATATGAGGTGATATTGGGTATGGAAAACAAAGGTTAAGGAGGGTCAAGGGGACTATGTTTATAGACCTACCAAACTCTAAACCCCTAAATCAAACTACAACAAACATAGAGAGTCGGAAGGTCTGTTAAACGACATAGCTGAGTCTATGAGGTCCTAATGAAGTGACCCTTTTGGACTGCACCGAACCAGGCCAAGTGGTCACACGACACGAATATGTATTAGATATCCTATCAGCCCACCCATCTGGCGGAGCCTCGTCATGTAGGACGTCTAACCAGGGTGGTGAGTCCAAGCCCAGATGAATTGGCCAGACAACACACACTACTGGTTCATCTTGTGGAAGTGTCCGTGCCACAGAGTGGTGCTGAAAAAGTGCAGTGCAAAACAGGGAATAAAGAATAAGTGATCTAAAATGGCGGTCGAGGCAAAGAAAAATGTATTTATTAAAGATATTCACCAGGACGCCAGATTAAAAAGAAGTGTAGAACAGTGTGAAAGAATCACTGTGATGCTTTGCTGTGTTGTGAATTAGGCCAACATGTTTCTGCCGAAGGTGAAACTCCACCGGCATTCTTCAGGGCCAACTACAAAGAGATGTTGCTACTGCAAAGGTACACTCAGATAATTTATACAAAGTGAAGCAAAAAAAGGACAGACCAAAATGTTTGTTAAAGACCTGTCCAAGCTACTGGTGTGGTCATCTAGACCATCCTACCATATCCTCCAGATCAGCAGTTGATAGAGGAAGTAATCCCAGCAATATGTGGGAGTCAAGCCTCACCTCACCCGGCAACGGCTCGGAGATTGAGGCCCCGCTCTCTCCGTCGGTACCCCTAGGCAGACACCTAAGCCGAAGGTGATATTGGGTATGCCTTGGTTATGGAAGCATAACCCCAGAATTGATTGGACAAGGAAGTCGTTATGTTTTGAGTCGGAACAATGTTTATCATCCTGTGTCCAACCGCTAAGCACTCATGTGCTAGCCCTCACACAAGTCTATCAGGTCACTACCGCCACTAAGAAAGAAACAGAACTACCCTCGGCATATGCAGAGTTCAGAGTGTTTAGTGAAACAAAGGCGGAAATACTACCCCCGCACAGGGAGTACGATTGTCAAATTGATCTGATTCCTGGAGCGGTACTGCCTTCTTGTAGGGTGTATGCACTATCAGACCCCGAGACACAACACCTTAGGGAGTATCTGGATCATTATGTTGACATCGGGTTTATTCGTCCTTCCCGCTCACCGGCAGCTTCACCTCTGTTTTTTATTTAAAAAGCTAATGGTGAATTGCGAACGTGTCTGGACTACAGGGTGTTGAATAGGAACACTATAAGAAATCAATACCCTCTTCCACTCATCCCCGTTTTGTTAGATCAGGTTCGTGAAGCAGTCATTTACACCCGACTAGACTTGAGAGGGGCTTATCATCTGGTGCGGATCCGAGAAGGAGATGAGTGGAAGACGGCTTTTAAACCCGTTATGGCCTTTTCGAATATCTAGTGATGCCGTTCGGGCTTTGCAACGGCCCAGCGGCTTTTCAGTTCTTCTTGAACGATGTGTTAAAGAGTTATGTGGACAAGTTCGTAGTCGTCTACATTGACAACATTTTGATCTACTCTCCAGACACAGACAGTCATGGTAATCATGCAAAGCAGATTTTGCGAAAATTGCAGGAGAACGGACTGTTCTGCAAACTGAACAAGTGTGAGTTCCATGTGCAACAGGTAGAGTTTTTGGGTGTGATTCTGAGCCCCTCTGGGTTGTGTATGGCTGAGAGAAAGGTTTTGGCAGTGCAAGAATGGCCTATTCCAAAGAATGTAAGGGATGTGCAGTGCTTCCTTGGATTTTCAAATTACTACCGGAGGTTCAATGCACACTTCTCACAGTTGGTCTCCCCTTTAACACGTCTGCTAAGAAAGGGACATCCTTTCTGTTGGACCCCAGAAGCCAAGAGAGCTTTTGAGTACCTCAAGAAGGCATTCACATCGGCCCCCATTCTCCAACATCCGCAGATCGAGGTGTCTTTCGTGGTGGAAGCAGATGCCTCAGACATTGCTATTGGGGCGGTGCTCTCACAGCGAGATCGCCTCTCAGGACAATTACATCCAGTAGCCTTTTTGTCCAAGAATTTGAGTCCAGCCCAGCTGAACTACACGGTGGCCGAAAAAGAACTCTTGGCCATCAAGAAAGCCTTTGAAGAATGGCGGCACTACTTATGGGGAGCCAAACACCCCGTCACGGTCTACACTGACCATCGTAATTTACAATATATGAAGACCGCCAGACATCTAACACAACGTCAAATGCGATGGATGCTCTTCTTCGCAGAGTTCGACTTCGTAATCACGTTCAGGCCAGGGTCAGAGAACAGAAAAGCGGATGCCCTATCCAGACAGGAAGATGTGCTAGCAAAACAAGACATTCCACCAGAGGCCATCATTTCACCCAAGAAGGTGTTGTGTTCCCTTACCACAGAGAATTTCCTAGAGGAGGTAAAGAGCCAGAGAAACCAGGCAGAGTGGAAACTGTGGGCCAACGATAGTACCTCCCGAACTCTTAAACATGGGTTGCCATTTGTGAACAAGTTGTACCTTCCCTCCAAGGAAATCAGATTGAAAGCCTTCAACTGGTGTCACGACGCTGTAGTAGCAGGACATTCTGGTGTAAAAAAGACACTATAACTTGTACAGAGACAGTTCTGGTGGGAATACATGAAAAACAATGTAAACCAATGGATTAAGCAGTGTGATGTGTGTGCTCGAGCCAAAGGCGAACATTGTAGAGGTAAAGGCAAACTGGTTCCTATGCCTACACCAACTCAACCATGGCATACCATCAGTCTGGACTTCGTAGTAGGGCTGCCGAAAGATCAAGGGTGCGAAGCCATTATGGTGGTGGTGGACAGTCTTACGAAAATGGGACATTTCGTCCCTTGTAGAAACCTGCCCACTGCCAGACAAGCCGCCCAGTTGTTGCTGTCACAGGTGGTGAGGTTGCATGGACTCCCAAGGGTCATTGTTTCAGATCGCAGACCACAGTTCATAGCCCCGTTCTGGAAAATGTGGTGCAAGGTTCTCCGAATCGAGGTGGCTACTTCGACGAGTTTCCATCCGCAGACGGACGGCCAGACGGAAAGACTAAACCAGACCCTCAAGACATATCTACGCTGTTATGCTAAAGAGGTGAGTGAATCATGGGTCGCTATGTTGTGGTTAGCAGAATTGTCATACAACAATTCATGGCATAGCTCCATCAAGGATTCTCCCTTTTGGGCCAATCATGGTTTCCATGCCAAGGTGCTACCTCTTTCGATAGCCCGTGACATTACCAACCAACCCACCGTGGCTATGCTGATCAAACGCCTGCAGGATATGCATCTCAAGATTCGTCGCAACCTGGAGGTTGCAAAAAGACTGTATAAGTCATGGGCTTATGGCAGAGGCCAGGATGGTCCTACCTACAAGGCAGGCAATAGAGTGTAGTTATCAACCAAGAACATCCGTTTCCGTTATAGGAGTGTTTTTCATCCCCGTTTCATTGGGCCTTATCCGGTGGTGGGCCCGGTGGGTTCAGTGGCGTACAAACTTAAGCTGCCCGCTTCTTTGCGCATACACCCGGTATTCCACTGCAGTCTGTTGAAACCGGCGTTGGGAGTGACTAGACACGCCGTGCCGACGGTGGTTTGGGATGGTCAGCTGGAGTACGAAGTTCGTAAGGTGCTGGATTCTAAGATCAGGAGCGGGCGGCTCTGGTATCTCATCTCTTGGAAGGGATACGGGTCTGAAGACGATTCGTGGAAGCCTTCATCCAACGTCCATGCACCCCGGGCGGTGCGCGAGTTCCATGCCCGTTGTCCTGATATGCCTGGATCTAGGAGGCGCATGGGAGGAGGGAATTCTGTCAGGCGCTGACCGGTTCCTATAGCATCCAAAGCGCCTACATTGATTCCTTCGTGCGTCCTGAACTACAACTCCCAGAATTACTGGCGGGGGAGGAGCAACTTCTATATTGCCCAGTCAGGTCTGGGAAAAGATGCGCGTAATCTGTTTATTCTTCGTTGTGGTTGAGCCTCGAGTCTCACGCTGGCTGCGTGGAGACTCTCTCTCTGGAATACACCCTGGATCCTGCTGTGAGGGAGCCGTTTTGGATCATCACTCCGCGCTGAAGGAGTCTTCTGCCTTTTTTGTTGATTCCAGTATTTCTTTCCTACGGACGCTGAATTAATGCATGTTTCGTTTGGAGGAGCCCTGTCAGGAGATGAGGCGGAGTGACAAAGACTGCTGTTGAGGTATCGTTCTGCGCTGTAGGAAGCGCTTCTCATGTCCTCTCTCTGACATTTCTGTGTGGATTGTGCAAGGAGGCCTCCTGTATAAATTCCGAACACTGAAAGGGAGTTTGTTTGTTTATAGCGCTGTGGATGCGCTTTGACCCTTGGGAGTCGACACGAAGACTACTGTGAACCTAGCTATCGTCCTTTGCTCTTAATCGGAACTGGCAGCTGGGTTTCTATATTCTGTGTCTCGGTTTCTTCCTGCCCACTGTTGCGCTGAAGGAAGCGTGGTGGGCTTGTACATTACAGTGGAATTCTGTTTCTTCACTTTATGGACCCGGAGTTTATTATTTTCAGTTCTCATTTCTTTGCTCTGAACGGGCGGAGCACTTATGTTACGGGCTCAACCAAATCTCTTGCTGAGTGAGAAGAAAGCCCTATTTCTGGGAGATGTGTTTTTGTTAAACTCGGATAGTTGGTATATATGATGAATTACTGCAGTTTGTACGTATGTGGTATTCCTGAAGTATATGTTTTATCAGTGTAGTTTCTTGTTGTAGATATCTAAGTTGATACTGAAGTCCCTACCTGTGAGAAGTACCCTACAGGAAATCACTGCCAGATATTTTGTCACTGATATTTTTGGTACTCGATATTATGTCCCTCGATATTATGTCAGTGATCCGTAAAAAGTACCCCGCCTTGGGTAAGGGCTGGGTCTTGCCTCAGCCTAAGGGTGTTGTTGCAGTTAGGATCTGTCCTTTTTGTGAAAAGCAGATTTAAAACACGCCCCCTTCTGTGGTCCAACAACACCTGGCCTGAATACATCTGCCTCAGGCACAAACAGGGAAGCCCTGCCAGAACACGAAACACCTCTACCCACCTCAGTCCCTGAAACCGTGGATCCACCAGCCCCCCAGCAGAAGCACAAGTTCATCTGAATGACCAGGAGAGGATGGCAAGACTACCACCAACAACAAGAGACACCAAACTGAATATCCTCAAGCGTGTGACTACCATTCACTCAGTGGACTTTTTTTCTGGGCACATGGACATCTCTGAGGCCAGGTGTATTTTGGACATTGTACTTCAAATAATTTTGGCTCAACAATTATAAGTTTCATTCACCATGAACACCTTTTCCTTTTTTTTTTTTTGTTCAGTTTACATCCATTTTTACTTTATTTGCATTTGTTCAATTGAAGCAAAACAAAGCAAAGTCAAAGACTGGTGTTGCAGTTATTTTCTGTATTCATTCAATTATTTTTCCCTCCATCATACATTTAAAAATGTAAAAAACCAAAGGATTATTTATTCACAAATGAATTGAAAGTAGGAAATGTTCCTCAATAATTTCTACCATGACAGCAAAATACAAATACCAAAATCTTATCAACCAGTATTTCATTTAAATTGAAACAGAGTGTTCTGTCAAAGTTGTGTTAAACATAACAAACCATATATAACACAAATACTCAGAGCCCTTTTTACATTTCTAGTTTCACACCTTTCCACCATGGAAAAAGGGGATATGATGAAAAGAATAAGATTAAAGAGGCAATATATTATTGGTTTATGTCATCAGCTGGAGCCAGAAATTCTGCCTCGCTATTGGAATTGCACAACAATGAAATCAATAGTTCTGAATCCTGTCAGTACTCAATTTTGTGGCCACGGGATCATTCTTATACACTGTTGCAGTATGTGAGCAACTGTCACAACCAAACTTAAGTGGTGTGCTAACAGACATTCTTTTTACAATGATGAGACAAATCAACATATTCATACACTTATCACAAAAAGTGCATTTGGCCAATGTGAAGCAAATCATTACAGCAAATCAAGCAGCACATATTGGATTGGTGCCAGCAATCAACAGAAAACAACTCAAATTCAATCTTAGCAACTTCCATTCAATCACTCTGCAAGTTGTCTCAGTACAGAATATGTACATACAAAGTCTCCAGGAACAGCCCATGGCCCCTTTGTAGTTTGAAACAATGGCATTTAACTGCAAATGTCACAACTTTGACATGTCCAAATGAAAATGATGTGTGAAGATACCTAAAACAGATCAAAACCAAAATATGACTAATGAAAGATGCTAAAATTGATACATTACAAAGTCATCTTTTTGAGGACACATTTTCTAATACACAGAGATAGACAATCAAAATGAACACAAACGTCAATGTGTCCGAACTTTGATCAATAAAGAATTGTGTCCTGAATTTCCTTGAACTTACCATTCCTACAAAATGTCCAGCACATATTTTGTTCCTCAATACATCAATAGTTGGTTTAACAGTTAATGTGATAATATGTAAAGTGATACTTCCACTTGAGTGAAAATGTTGCAATGACACCCTGACATAACTCTACTTCTTCTTCCTCACCACTATTTTCTTCATTTGGCATTTCAAGATCCCCACCCAGTTGCTCTCCTTTGGTCTCCATCCTCTGCACTGTAAGGGATGTTCCGTCGCCGGGCTATGTTGTAAAGCATGCAGATGGCCATGGCGAATTAGCACACCCTATCGGGTGAGTAGATGAGGGCTCCACCAGCCTTGTTCAGACAGTGAAATCTGGACTTTAGGAGCCCAAAAGCCCCTTTACTGGCTTCTGTGTTATTCCATGGGTCTCATTGAAGCAGACTTCCTGTGGCATTGTTGGATGCCTCAGCGTTGTCAACATCCATTGGTCGGTTAGGATAAGCAGAGTCTCCTAAATGAAACAAAAAGAAAAGAGCCAAGAAATGCAACATAATTTCAGATGATTGATTCAGCTTGAAAATACCCAAACAATATTATGTCAGATAGTTTTTACCAACAAGCCAGTCTCTCTCACGTCCAAATTGTGACATTTGCAGGGGTATGCTGCTGTTCTGTACAACAAAGGAATCATCGGCTGGGGAAATGCACACAGATGCCAGTGATGCAGAAATCAACTAAACAAACAACTTGCACATTGAATGATTCAATTTCTCTTTTCTATTTGTTATTCAGTTTTATGTTCCAATTTGTACTCAATACACACAATACATATACATTACATACAATACTATACATGTATAAAAGATGAGAAACGGGGGTTCCTAGAATTAACAATTCTTTGCTATGGCTGGCGGTCGGATATCAAGCGACGCGTGTTTTGGCGTTTTTAAGCCTTCTTCAGGGGAACCGTCTCAAGATATCTATTCAAATCGATGTCCAATTTTAGATTATAATTCCAGGTTCAATGAAGTGGAAATATAGTTTCACAATCTTGAAGTGTCCTAAGAACTTCTGCCTGTTTGGGTTGGCTGTATATTTATATTTACACAATTTCAATATTTGAATCCAAAAAGGTATGTTTGTAGTTC
This sequence comes from Lissotriton vulgaris, assembly GCF_964263255.1. Classification (NCBI taxonomy): domain Eukaryota; kingdom Metazoa; phylum Chordata; class Amphibia; order Caudata; family Salamandridae; genus Lissotriton; species Lissotriton vulgaris. The sequence goes on from NC_141691.1 coordinate 721,024,051, forward strand.
TTAGGTTTACTCCAACTGCATATCCGATAATGGATTTGTGCCCACATGCATCAAGCACTTTTGCATTCGCAAACGGTGCGATTCCTTAAAATCGGCCGTTTGCGAATGCAAAAGTGCTTTTTCAGATGCATCATCATTTCTGAATGGAATTCGCTGATTTTGCGACTTTCCAGAATGCGAATGCATTTAAGGAATCGCAAATTTGCGATTCCTTAAATGCAATGCATCATTCAGAAATGAAATTGCGAGAACAAGGTTTGGAAGTGCAAATTACCACGAGGTTGACCCTCGTGGTAAATTGCGAAAATGTTTTAAAATGTACTAATTTACATTTTAAACGATGTCATGTTACAGACACACATGTCCTTAGGACATGTGTGTGTGAAACATCCATTTCAAATTACATTTCGGGGGTGCAGGGGGGGGTCCTTTGGACCCCCCCCTGCACCCATGAAATTTTCTAAGTGCCATTCGCAATTTCCATTGATTCCTATGGGCCTTTTGGCCCATAGGAATCAATGGAAATTGCGAATTCGCAATTTTGAAGTCACAAAATATTTGCGAGTCGGTAAAAAATGCCAATTTTACCGAATCGGAAATATTTTGCACTTTCCATGATGCATCCCGTTTTGCGAATCCATATTTGCGATTCGGTAAAATTCGCAAATTTGGAAACGCAAAACGGGAGTTTGATGCATGTGGGCAATAATCTTTTACATCTTGCGCAACTAGAAAGTTCAAAAGCAATTTTCCTCTTCTCTTTTTGTGCTCACAAAAGAGCAAGTTGGTATGAGCATATATAGTAATGGTTAAAAACCACAGTCATTCTTCTCCAAGTTGTCTTTCTAATATTAGATGAGTATTCTACGTCCCGCATTTCGTTCTGCTGATAATCGGCAGAAAAACTGCTGTGAGGCAGAAGATCTGGCTCCAGCTGATGACATAAATCCAGTATGATTTGCCTACTCAGTCTAAACTTTTTGATAATATACCGTTATTGCATGGTGGCAAGTTCTGGAAATGGGGTGTACACTTGGGCCTTCTGTCTCCTCACTGTCCAAGGGTTCAAATGTCAGCACTGGATGAAGTATGAAAGTTTTAAAACATTTTAAACATAAATATATTTGATTATTAATATGAATGTAATGTAGTGCTCAAAATATATATTGTTGCACAACATACTTAAAATGTCTTTATTATGTTTGGTCATTTTTTATTCACAAATGGCATTTTGCAGCTGACAATATTTTAAATATGAAAGATTGTGTAATGATTACATTTTTAATGTATTTCTTGACAGATTGGCTGTGTAAATAAAACTGCAAATATCGCATTTAATCATAGTAACGCACTACATAACGATGTTTTTTTTAAAATACTTGAGTGCCCTTCGAAGTTTGAATATGTAAACACAATAGCTGCCATTTTGAGTGGTGGTGACGCACATAACAGTTACAAACACACTATTTGCCCTTCTAAAATGGCAGATGTATGACTGCACTGTCAGGAAATTTGCAATCAGATGTCCGAAGTGGAAGTTGACCGTGTAGTGGGTGTTTAACTCCTTGACCATCACATCCATAGATTAATGTGTGTGTAAGCAATGTAAAAAGCCCAATGGCTGTGTCTGTGTCTGCCGACAATAGCATATGTTGTGTACATTTGTACAGCGGTTTGAAAAAAGTTCACTTGCCTACTAACACTGCAGCCATCAAGACCTCATCCACTTTTTCTGCTGTTGCTGACCTCTGGGAGGAATGATGACAGGTCTAAAAAAGTGAGAGGCCCATTTCTTCTTGCCAGAGGAGCTGGAGGTGCGGGCACAGGAGGTCCTCTCCCGGTGTAGCCAGCACTTTGGCTCACTAGAGGAAGAGGTACATGTCTGAAATATATAAGTGAATATAACCATTTTTTTTAACCATTAACACAGGTTATAATGCCACTTTGAGTTCCTGAGTAAAGTGTAGTGTGTGACGTGGATTGTCATAAATTTTGTTCCTTATGTAGGACAATGATGGGGATTTCTAAGCACTTGACAGTGTTAAAAAACAACATTAGTAAGTGTTGTGTGTTTAAAGCCCCAGATGATAACTGGTGTGCATGTAAAGATATATCTATGTATATGTTTGAATTAAATGTGACATGTAGAAATCTCACGTCATGTAAATTAGAAAGCACGTTATCTTGTCTTCACAACTGTACATATATATGTTTTCTTTACAAACCAAATGAAAAGGAGTTTTGCCATGTTTATCGCCCTACAAACAGCTCAGCCTAGATCAGAGTTCTCCAAACAGTTGATTGGGTTCGAACAGTAGCTCTCAGACCCTTTCAGAGTAGCACACAGCCTTGAGGTCAGTTATTCGATGGGCAAAAGGTAATTTTTCCATATAACTGTTAAGGAAATGCTCTGTTCATTTGACATCATGATCATAAGGTTGCAGATGGCAGGGCATGTTCTTTAGCTATCAGTAGTTCACAATATTTTACACTTATTTGACCTATCTCACATCACAGAAAATATAGGAGCGCCGTGGGCTAGAGGATGTCACTGTCCAGGATTTCTGAGTGTAGGACATGACAAGGGATGAGGATAATCAACAGGTCACTACAAAGATGTGCATTAATATATTTGCTTGGCTCAGCATGTGAAAGTACACATATTATATGATAACTGATGAGTCATGCTCGTGGTAGATGTAGAAAACATGTCTTACATGAATACAAATAAACAAAAAGTCACAAAACCATTTTTTTCTTTAATTTCTTGTAGCCATACATGTCAACGCCTATCAGTAGTTAGATATCTGGAAGGTCATCGCCAGGAAGGTGTGGCCCTTGGGGGTTTTCAAGCGGTGCACTGTCCATTGCTGCAAGAGGTGGGAGGACCCCTGATGCTGGTCTAGAAAGTCAGCAAAGTCCAGCTCAGGCAGTCCTCCTAATGTGGGAAATGCATGCGCCACACCTTGACCCCCTAATGGCCCGTATTCTTGTGGTGGGCCATCCCCAGCTTGATGGGCAGCTTAGAGTCGAACAGCAGCAACAAAGGGTTAAAATCTTAAGTGAGTTTCACATGTTACATGACTTATTTTTTTTTGGCAGCCATGTTTGGTGACCCATGACCAATTCACAAGAAGATTTCATGCAGGTGTTAGTTTTGCACAATGTATATGATGATGTGCTTTGTCTATACATTTATTGGAAAGCATTCCACCTAATTCCTGTTCACTCCCAAAGGGCTGTTCTGAGCAGACACATGACTGACTAACAACATATATACATCAGGGTGTTTGATGTCATGAGGGACAGTTGAGGGACAGTTGTACCATAGAGGCCAATAGTCTTTTTTTGTGTCAGGTGTGATACTCCTCATACATGTGGATGATGTAATGGTTGACCAATTACATATAACATTGCATACTTTGAAGGTATGATGCAGTGGATGTTCCCATTGTCACATTCTACTAATTTGAGATATTTTGGAGTCAAATGTGAATACGTAGTTGCTCTGTACTAGAGTGGATTAGTAATGCATCATGCCCTATTTACTTATGTTATTGGAGTCATTTGTTAATCCACAATGATAATGTGTCTACATTTCTTCAACAGTATACATAAATGCATATTGTGTGTTACATTTATAAGCTACTTTCGTACTGAAAGCATATATTATGTTTTACATTTCTACAATACTTGATTTACTTGAGGTAAGTGTTACCATTGAGAAATGGCTAAGCCTGGGATGTTAACTCCAGTCCACCTGTGAAGTTTGTGCAGTTTTCAGCACTCGGCGTTACACGTAGCACCTGGAGTTCCGGAAAAAGTTTTTTTCCTCGGTCACGCTTGTCAGCGTCAAGATGGTGAGCGTAACTTAGGAAAATCCACCTCCCGCCGAGATTTTTCCTCGTTCACGATCGCCAACATCAAAATGGCGAGCGCGAGCATGTAAAATCAACCTCCCAGACGAGGTTTCTCAACGCCGACTATGAGACTTCTCATTGTGAATGGTCACGTATGCTTGTGACCACTCGCATTGGGGAACCGTCCGTTTGCATTGAGAAAGCTGCTGCTCGAGTAAAAAATCTACTCAAGCAGCAGAAAGGAAGCAGCGCCCACTTGCACTATGCATGGTCCTGTTCGCGATGATTGCACACTGCAGACAAACACCTGGCAGGGAAAATCACTGCAAACAGCATTTATCTAATGCACTCCCATGCTTGCGGACCTCTGCGTAGTGCAGCTGAGTTTCTTTTGCACTTCGTGGAGTTCCGCGAAGCAAAACTCTGCAAACTCCGCCCAGGCTTAGAAATGGCAAAACAAAGGAGAAAGGCTTTCAGTTTCTACAAATATTGATACATTGTAGTATTTGTTGGCACACAATGATTCCTATTTTACTTTTAGTGTATGTAATTGAGGCAGTTTTTTGTACCTTGTACACACAGTCGTTCAAAGGTATATTTGATGTATATCCTAATTGGTGATATAAGTTTACTATTCTGGAGAACACAGCCCAACCATTCAGAGGTGTTCACAGTTCCATTAGAGAAATGATTATCGTGAAGAAACAAGATCATATTTGATGTTTTAGCTTTCATGGAGAATTACAGAACTGTGAGCAAATGGTGTGTAATGATGTAAAGAACCACCAAAGTTAGTGAGGCTTGTGGCAGGTGCAATATGGAAACTAGGAAAATGTCTTATGCCCAAAGTTGTTGACCAGTTCTATTCACACAACTACAATACAACTATATCTCTTTTTAGCATGATCCAGAGTAGGTGAAGGAGATGATGGCCACCAAGGAGGGGTAGCTGGACACTGTGTCTCATTACACTGAGGAACAAAGTGCCACGGAGGGTGAGGGTATTGGCATGGAGGGTTTCAGCTCTACATTTTCTTCGGAGGCCTCTCCAAGCAACGAGTCCCAAGTGATGATGGACCCTACTGCTCCTGTTGCACCTGCATCATTGTCTGCCACCCAGAGTACCATCTCGACCCTCCATTTTGCTCCCCCCATTTGGCCAACCCGACCCTCCTAAAAGGAGTGAAATCTCCTTTGCTCCGGGTACCTCCCCCCGACCCCTTGGCTGCATGGGGTGAGAACGCTATTTACCTTCTCCACAGCATTGATGTATGCCAGACTACACTCCTGAATGCCATCCATGAGCTTAGCTGCTATACGCAACAAATACTAGCATACCTGGAAGGCATTCATAGTAGTATCTCTGGCCTACAGCGGTCTTTTCAAGATCTGACTTCCTCAATGACTGCAGCCTTCCACCCATCCAATTTTTGTGATCCACCTCCTCACTTCCCCATCCCAGTTCCCTATTCCCAGCCCTGTCCCAAGTACACTCATACTTTTGCACACACCCACTCCAACACACATATAAACACAGAGACCACAGAAAAATAGGCACACAACCCAACATACAGACACTACAGTCACTGCCACACACACATGCTTCACTACACCACACCACCAGTACATCCACAGACATCCCAGCCACCACCATACCCACATGAACCCCTCCACCACCAGCACAACCATAGACACCACATCCACCACCATACCCACATGTACCACCCGCACCACCAGCACAACCACAGACACTGAATCCACCACACACACAGATGTACTACCCCACCACCATCACACTCACAGAAACCACAGCCATCACCACATCAACATGCACCACAACCACACCCAGTATCTCCAGAGACACCACAAACACAACCACACCCACATGTACCACAACCACACACAGCACCTCCACAGCACACTCATCCACACACAAATTAGAATTTACACCCACAAAACTCAAACGCCCATGCTCATCCAAATAACAGACAGATATGATGCAGACATACCCAAACATGCATGACATATGCCAGAACCACAGGTACCTGCACCCTCAACAGACACATGCACATCAGACACTGCCACTCCCTCTACCTCCCAAACCCAATTCACTGTTGAACACCCTTCCCATTTTCCCAAAGAAGATGTTCTTTAGTCTTGCCCTAACCTCTATTACACCACATTCCACCAATAGCAAATGCACATGTATCCTTTCAACACCCCAAACCACCCCTTCCACATCTCAATCCACCCCTACCAAATGCAAATGTACCCCTTCCACAATGCAACTCACCCCTTCCATGTCCCAACCCACCCTTACCAAATGCAAATCTACCCCTTCCACACCACAACCCCCCCTTCCACATCCCACCCTCCAACCCAAGCGTACCCCTCCTAACCCCCCATGTAGGATCATTCAGGAGTCTACTCTGACCAATAGATGCCCCTTCCTCAGGAGGTTCCCCCTTGGCAGAGAAGAAGGAGGCAAGCTTTGTGCCACTGCACACCAGTGCACAATCTTGGACTTTACAGTATGCCATTTCACTTCAATATTATTTTGAGAGCCTTATCTCATTTTGTGGAATAAATCCATACTTTTGATTTCACCAAGTTCATTCTGGCTTTAAATTTCCTGAGCAATTGTTTGATTTCCAACGATGTTTCTGAGTAAAATGTGAATTTCTTTATTTTTCTTTACCATGATGGCAGGTAATACAACTAGTTTTTTAAATGTTTACTTTGTTAAGTGTGCACACTGGTTAACTTAGTATGTGATGGTCTTTTAAATTTAGGTGCAGGCATTCATTATAGTAATGGCCACTTGCACCAACTAATTGATGTAACACATTTTATTTGGCTGTTTTACTACAGGTGTGTTTGTTTCACCTTGATTACTGATCAGTATGACACATGTTGTGTCTGTTGGAATTGTATACAGTACAGGACTTGCACTACGTAAGGGAAAATGTTACATGGATGTATATGTAAAAATGTTCTAATTTGTTACTGACATTGATTTAATGTTAATTTCTAAGGAAAATGTTACACCTTGTCTAGTGCAATTTCTTCATCATGTTACATTGCACTTATCCCTATGATATGTATTGCATATGTTTTTAATGTGGGAATGTTAGAAATGTATTTAAACACCCTGTATGGTGACTTTTAGATTTTTTCGGATATCCTTTTTTGTGCAAGTGTTCTTTTTTTTAGGCAACTTGTCCCAAATGTATACATAAAATGTGATCACACAGTAGTGTTTATTTAAAAGTCTGAAACATCAACATTACTGGCATATGCATTTCACATTGGTATGATATTGCTTGTAAGAGAGATTTATAAATGCATGAGTCCTGTGCAAATGTTAACAGACAAGTCAATAGGTAACCGGTAAAAGTGGAGCTTACCATCAATTGTGTCCACGGTGGTGTTGGTTTTGCTCATCATCAAGCAGCACTCGGAAAATCGGATCCATGGTTGAACAGGATGTGTGAAAGTGAGAAAAAGTGAGTTTCTGCCTTATTTCCCTTCCATTCCGCCAACTCAGAAGTGTAGGTTTCACAATCACAGTCACGTTGGTGGGAAGGCATATCGTGATTGGGCCAGTGGGGAAACTGGCAGTCCTCCCTCCGACAACCGCTTTTGCCTATCCCGCCATAGACTTGGTTGAGATATCCTGGCGTGATGGAGGGACCGGAGCTGGCTTTCATTTAAGCAATCAACAACAACTATATAGGGAGGGAGGACCACAAAGCCAGAGGGTGGGAAGTTCACCACAAATGTTTGACAGGACTTAATCTACTAAAACCTGAATCAGCCCCTAAGTCTGAATTAAAATGTGTTTCATCAGTTTGATCCATTTTTCCAAAATCATTTTTTGGGTTCTAATGTCCACTGGTGTGAAATGCTAATGTAAATGTGTTTATCATTGGCTTACTGGTGTATTCTTCTCTCTTCAGAATTTAGCTTTCCAATGAGTGGATCATTTGCACATTAAGTAGATGGGGAGATTGAATCACTATTTTTGAGGCATGGGATATTGAATCAGTTCTTGAGATATGCTACAGTAGAGTGGTTGTTCTCCAATCTAAAGTAGTACATTTTCACCAGTTGAAATCTGGACATGAGTAGAACCATTTTAGAACAAGAGCAAATGTTCCCTTTCTGGAGGAGAGTATGTTCAGTAGAGTACAATAGCCAATGGTCAATTACATTATATCATACTCATGAAATACCATACAGAGAATGTTAAAGATTTAAAAGAGGTGCAAGGCCACCCTAGCCTTTTGCCTTTAGTTGTTCTATACAAGGAGGGCTTGAACCAGTGCAAAACAGGACCAGTGTTAGCCATGGACACAATTTGGCAGTGGAGGAGGATGCTCTGTATTATGCTCTCAAATGCTACAAAGAGGTTGCTATTCTCATGCAGATAATTGAGACTAGTTTATCAGTGAATAAAAATTGAAGGGTCATGAACATGCATCAGAGACTGCAAATGGATGGATTCTCTAGATCACCATTGGTCTTCCAATAGTGGAGTGATGAATACTAGAGGCTTTACATTCTTGCCACCTACCTCTTTCAAGTAAAGCATTGAATACTTTGGTGATGGGGTAGCTGACTAGAGGGACACATTTGTCATTATGGGAGTACAGCTGTCAGCTGATATGGATGACATTTTTAAGGATTTAATGATCTTGATGGCATTTAAGTCTAATGCAGGAGAAAACTTGCCCAGCACTTTCAGAAGAGATGGCTACAATTTCTCATATTTCGGGAGGTCCTAAGTGGGAAATATTACAGCAGAGATTAGACTTTACATTTTTAAATGCAAAATATACATCTAATTTACACTCTGTTGTTGTGTAGAAGCCTTAAGTGTATTGTGTGTTACGTGTTCATGTATTTAAGTTGTATTTGTATATGCAAACCTACTTGATTGCCAATTATTCTCAGAAAATCCTGATGAGAGAGGTTATCAGTTTCAGAAAACCAGGGCTGGGAAATATTTTTGACACTTTAAGGAAGGCTTTTGTATAGCACTTTTCAAAAAATGTCAAATATAAAACATGCACTGTGATGAGATGGGGCTAGAGATTCCCATCATAGCCTTTCCAGCAAACAAACACATCTTTCAGCACAAAGGGGCTCTTAGTGCCACTTGCTATTTTGGCCATTTGAACAATTGTGATGTCTTTACTTAAGGGGTACCACTATGCTAGGTGTCGTGGAGAATCCCCTTTTAATATTCTCAAAGAAGTCAGATCAACAGGGGCACTTGTGGTATTAAATGGATCCAAATACATGCTTAAGAATTTGAAAGCAAAGATTTTTTGATTAGACATTGACAATCTTTATAACATTTCAGCTCGTCTCAAGGGTTTTCTCCGTTTTAGCGGCAGGAAACTGCTGCTAAAGCGGCGAAAATGGGCTTGATAATATGTCCTTGAGAATTCCAATAGAAGTCCGTGTTCTGGTGTGAACATGGGCTTCTATTAGAATTCTCCAGGGCATATTATCAAGCCCATTACAGCCGCTTCACTGGCTGTTTTCTGCCGCTAAACCGGCAATAATTTTAACGCCCTTCTTGATAATATGCCCCTTAGTTTCTTTACTAGGTGGAGTTCAGTTTGGCTGGTTTTAGCAACTTCAGAAATAAGTGCGGCCATGGTGATATTCTAATTAACACTAAAAGTGAGTGAGTTTACTACAGGGGGCAGGAGTGGATTGAAGATCAGGTGGTTTATATGCCAGTCCTTTATAAAAGGTGGAGATTATGGTAACAGAGGAAGAAGCAGAATTTGGTTTTGTTATGATAGGGCCCAATGTAGACCTTGGTGGTCTTACCGCCGTCCCACCACGGCGGTCCCAAGTACTCCATCAACCTGATAGCGGTCCACCTGCCATTTTTAGATGCATGCTGGCTGACTCTTCATCTGCGTTGACAGAGTTTTAAATGCCAAATCGAAGTGGCAGTAAACTGCACACACATGGCCTGAAGTGACAGGCCCAGAACAGGTATGAAAGGCTACTTATGTGGGTGGCACAATCAGTGCTGCAGGCCCAGTAGTAGCATTTGACTTACTGGTACTGGGTATATGTGATACCACGTTACAAGGGACTCACTAGTAGATCAAATACACTAATGTGACTGTGTTTAGGGAAGAAGTGTAGGAAGCTGATTCAGTATATGCTTTACCTAAATGAGGTATAGTTTGCACAGAGTCCGGTGGAACCCCAAATGTAGGCAGAGGTAAAAGTAGATAGCACCTTACTCTCTGTGGACCCGATTCACAGAACTAACTTAAGACAAAATCCTAATCTTACTACCTTTTACTCATTTTGGTGTTCACAGAAGGCACTTACTCATCAATGAGTAAGTGCCTTCTGTGAATACCAAAATGAGTAAGCGCCTTCTGTGAAAGCCAAAATGGTAGTAAGTTTAGGATTTTAAGTTAGTTCTGTGAATCAACTCTTCTAGGGAAACATACTGCATCATCAGAACACTGATGAAAGTCCCAGACCCCCAACCTGCCAACGATCCTTCAGGCCAAAGATGCAACGAACTAGCAGAATTCTTTTCCATTAAGATCCTTGACATCCTAAAAACCCTTCCCACTCCCAACCACCCCCCAGACCCACCCCCCCCCCAGTTCCCGCAACCAATGCCCCTCACCTGGACTCCTTCTCCCCTCTAACAAAGGAGACTCTCCCCACTATTTTAAATTCCATCAAGAGGGGCTCCCCCACGGACCCTGCACCCCTCAACAAACTAAAACTTGTGGCTCCCACGGTGACCCCTCTCATTATCAACCAAATAAATTCCTCCCTAGGAAAAGGCATCGTCCCCCTCAACTGGAAAAGGGCCACAGTTAGAGCACTGCTAAAAAAATCTCACCTTGACCCCTTAGAGCTGGTTAATTATCGACCAATTTCCCTTCTACCTGGAATCAGCAAGGTGGCGGAGAAATTTGTCAATCAACAGCTCTCCACCTTCCTTGAATCCAACAATTTTCTCCACCTCTCTCAGACAGGATTCAGGCCAGGACAGGGTACCGACACCGCCCTTATAGCAGTGGTTCAAGAAGCGAGATCGATCCTGGACGCAGGGGGATCGGCAGCAGTGATCCTCCTGGACCTCAGCGCTGCCTTCGACACGGTGGACCATGCCATCCTCGTCCACCAGCTAAGCAGAGTTGGAGTCACTGGCCTTTCTCTGTCCTGGCTCAAATCCTTCTTAGAGCACAGAACCTTTGAGGTCACTGATGGACACACACGATCCAGAGCTCTCTCTCTCCTATGTGGGGTCCCTCAGGGCTCCTCCTTAAGCCCCACACTTTTTAACGTATATATGTCACCTTTGGAGGAAATCGTAGCACCTTTCAGCATAAATGTATTTATGTATGCCGACGACACCCAACTCGTTGTTTCCCTAAACCAGTCGGCCCAGTGTCAGGAAAACCTATCTGTGTGCCTCAATAATATCTCCAACTGGATGAGTGAATCTCTCCTCAAACTAAATGGGGAGAAATCAGAGATCCTATTGCTAGGCAATCAATCCCAACTCCCCACCAAACTTCTGTGGCCATCTTGTATGGGAACAACCCCCAATCCAAAAAAAGAAAGAAAGAGCCTTGGTGTATGGCTCGATCAGGATCTTAACTTCCATACACAAGCCAGGAAAACCGCTGGAACCTGCTTCGGCCTCCTGCGCACTGCACGCAAAATCCTTCCCCTCGTACCCCCTCAATCCAGGAAACTCCTAATCCAAGGCCTCATTATGTCCAGGCCAGATTACGGAAACGCTCTATACCTTGGTGCCCCGAAATCGGTCATCAATAAACTCCAAGATGTCTAGAACGCAGCTGCAAGGCTGCTTACAGGCACAAAACACAGATGCTCTGCAAAGTCCACCCTTAACTCCCTACACTGGCTTCCAATCCCTGAAAGAATCACTTTCAAAACTCTCTGCATCACTCATAAAATCCTTCAAGACAAGGGACCCCCTATCCTGAGATCCTTGGTCAAACCATACAAAGCCAACAGGAAGCTAAGATCTGACCTCCTCTCCCTGGCAAGCGTCCCCAGAATTAAAAAAGCACGACCTGGGGGGCGTCTTTTTTCATATAACGCTCCTAAGCTGTGAAACGCCCTACCCCTCAACATCCGTAGGGAGGAAAACTGTTAACCTTCCGCAAACTATTGAAAACTTGGCTGTTCCCCTAGGTCACTCCGTTCACAGACAAAATCTGATGAGTCCAGCGCTGGGACGCCCACGGGTAGCTACGCGCTCTATAAATCCACTTCCAATTCCAAATCCAATTGGGCCCTATGTGTGGTAGTGTGGGCAAGCAGTTCAGCTTTATCAGAGGGTAGTGTTAAGCATTTGTTGTACAAACTCAATCAGCAAACGATGTCACATACTCAAAGACTGAACTCAAACCAATTTGATTTGTATAAAAATATTATTTAGTTGTATTTACTTCCGACAACCAAGTACGCCTGGCACAGGTAAGTGTATTTGATCACTTTCAAGGCAAGATGAATGAAAATGACTGTGTTACAGGTTTGTAAATGATTTCAATGCAGTCGAAATTACTGTTGGATTACTTTGAATTACTTTGCAAGATTACTTTCTGGATTACTTTTTTTACTTAGTGTGATACACCTATATATCACAGTGGGACATTTCCTACAGAAAGGTAAGTAAGCAGTTTTTCTTTCTTTGCCATTTTCTCTCCACACTGAACATTTTTCAAGGAAAAACTGTTGATGTATTCCTATGGAGATAAATGAAGTGATTGGTGAACAGGTAAGTACTTTGTTGTGGGAGATGGTATTCTGGGGTTAGGACCAGGGTTCCCCTGGGGTCAAAGATGCACTCTCAAAGCACCCTCATTGGCACTAGGGCAGCCGAGTGCAGAGTGCTGAGGCCCAATGTTATCCAATGGTGGATAGTGGGCCTTCAGTTGGTGGCTGCTCACGAGCAGACCACAAGGTTGCGGGGGCAAAGCTCCTGGGGTTTAGCTCTGGGCAAAAGGGGATCTGTTTTACCACCCAAAGTACACCTGCAGCAGTGCAGGGGCGGTTGGGTACAGGGTGCTGGTTTGGTGTCGAGGCAGGTCAGAGATCACCAGATCTAAAGTCAAGGTCACTGAAGAGACCTCCTGGTGTTGTTGGACCACACGAACTCGGGCAGTGGGCGTTGTGTGCAGAGTGGTGCAGACTCGTGGATTTGGCCGGAGCCAGAGTCTGTGGTTGAGCAAATCTGGTGCTCACTGGAGACAAAGTCTTTCTTGTAGAAGGCTGGGCAGGTCCTCGGATCTTGAGGTTGCTGGCTGCAGGACACACTGGGATATCGTTTCTACAGGTGTGAGGTGGGGATAGGCTGGTAGGGCTGGGGCCAAGTCAGTGGGAGTCCTCCTCTTCTTAGCTTTAGCATGGCTTCTTCAGTCCTTATTTTTCTTTTCTTTTTGGTTGGTCCTTGTCCTAGGAGAAAAGTTTGGGTTGCCGCTCAATACTACATTAAGGGGTGTTACACGCAAGTAAAGGTTGGGACCAATGGGGCCCTTCCTTGGGGTGGGTAGACCACCTATTATGTCACCCTCCAGTGGGAGGGGGCATATGTCTCACTCTGGTTGGCTGGGTCCCCCCATCTGCAAGATGGTAGGAACTGAGAGTTGTGTTTCACCTCACCCACCCCACCTGAGGGCTGGGGTTGGCAAATGTGGGCACACTCCCCTTCCTCACTTGGTATTCTCACCAATTTTCCCTCCCAAAATGGAGCTCAGAACCGGTGGGGGCCAGTCGCTGGAAGCAGCAAAAGGCCTGGGGCTCACTAAGGCGGCAAGCCTTTAAAGCTTCCCCTTTGTGGATCTTGCCCTCCTGAGGGAAGAGGCTTGGCACCTCATCCCAGGATGTGCATTGTTTCAGACCCCGAAGAGCAGCAGGCTCTCATCCCAGGGGTCCAGAAACATGTCTGGAGGTGGCAGCTGGAGTGCACCGAGCACCCCCTCAGCCAAGACACTAGTATTAGCCCGTTTTTCAGGGGGCATCTCTAAGATGCCCTCTGTGCTGTTGTAACGTATCTAGGGCTCTAGTGAAATTTTCCCGATTCATGCCCTTATATAGGTATAACTTATCATATCCTTATATAGGCATAAGAATCATAACCATATTTAGGCACAGCCAATGCAGTCCAAATACGGCAAGGCTTCTTCCACTAAGCTCCTAAAGTTCACGAGTTCTTGAAGAGAACCAGCCTTCAGCAGTACGGGAATTCCCCCGCTTCAGTATTCGATTTGTCCCAGAACTGCTGGAGCCTGTAAAGAACTTCGAGTTCTTAGTGACGTTATTATGTCCACCCTTACGTCAAACTCGGCACCTTCCAGGTATAAATATACCCACATCTGCCCTAGCAAACACACAGTGGTTTTGGAGCAGATCGACTAACTACTTGCCCGACGCCCTGCTGTAGCGAGTGCCGAAGGAAGCTGACCTTCCAGCTGACGCACTGAGAGAGACGCTGTCTTTTCTCCTGCTGAGAAATCCAGCTCCAGTGTTTCCGGTAGCAGACCTCGAGTCCTAAGAGAGAGATACAAGACCTCCTTCATTCTATAACCAAGGTACGGAGCTGATTAGACCCGTAGAGATTTCTTGGATAGATTCCTGGCAGAAACTATTTAACTCAAGTTACACCTCACTTACTTCTTCCCTTGTACTAGACTTAGGTTAGGTACATCGGGGTAGGTGTATTTTAGATGCATCAGTTGAGTACTTTTAGTCATTATTTATCATTGTGTGTATTTTATCAATTTTAAGTATCTTATGGCTTAGAAACCATACAAATGCTTTTACAGTATTATTTCATAATACTCCTTTTACTGTACTTACTTTATTTCATAGCAAGTATTACGATTGTTGCAATTAACTTCTCTTGCATGAGAAAGAAGACTGCTCAATAAATAACCTTTTTATTGAAACCGCCCGTCTCTCTATTTCTCTGCACTTCTGGTGAAACGAAGCATGCACGATTGCCTGAGTGAAATAGCCATCTATTGTTTCCACGACTCGGAAGATATATTTCTTATTCTTGGGGAAAAAAGTTGTCATGTTATGTGGTTGTCAGAAACTAATCTCTTCTTGTTTATTCGAGAAAGTTTATGGTGACCTCTGAGCTAGCTGGTATTCACCGTTAAGTCTAACATACTCAATAGAGACCTAGTCAACTTCAGTCCTACGTCTAAACTATCGTTTATGTTATTCCAATGCGTAGAGCCTATTGGGAATATAGGAACTACACTACAGTGCATTTTAACCCACACTAGTATCAATGTGGGTTTTTATGTGCTGAGTATTATGATACCAAACTTCCCAGTTTTTCAGTAAAGTCATTATGGTACTGTGGAGTAATTAAAGACAAACTCCCAGCACAATATATTCTTGATGACATTACTGCACTTAAAATGTCTAGGTATTGACTTAGACACTGTAGGGGTACAGCGCTCATGCACCTGTATCCTCACCACTGGTATAGTGCACCCAGCTAGAGGGGTGGCTGACCTATTCCATGGCAGTGGGTTGTAGGCATGGCACCCAGAGATGTATGCCATGTCAATTCTTTACTTTGTTCTGCACCATACCCGCAGCCTGCAAAGGCAATGTGTGTGTGTGTAAAGGTACAGGGCCTCTAAGGGTGGCACAAAAAGTGCTGCAGCCCTTAGAGGCCTACCCTGGCCATGGTGCCATGGTAGCTGTGGTACCATTTTCAAGGGACTGATCTGTGGCCAGTTGGGTTTTGTTTTCATTGCAGTTTAGGGAATGAACATAGGCCCTGGGCTCATGTATGGCAGGAACCCAGGGCACACCCAGTCAAAGCACATCTGCAGTTTAGCAAAACTTGGTGGCAACCATGCAATAAGAGGAACATTCTTACACAACCACCCCAAAAAAAAGAGGATGAGACTAACCTTTTCCTAGAGAGTCTTCGTTGTCTATGTGGAAGAACATGGAAAGTCCATCTGCGTTGGCATGGACAGTCCCAGGTCTGTATTCCACTACAAAGTCTATTCCCTATAGGGAGATGGACCACCTAAAAAATGTCGGATTTTTACCTTTCATATGCATTAGCCATATGAGAGGTCTGTGGTCAATTTGAACTGGGAAGTGAGTACCAAACAAGTATGGTCTCAGCTTCTTCAGGGGCAAACCACAGCAAAGGCCTCCCTCTCAATGGCACTCCAACGCTTCTCCCTGGGGAGAAGCCTTCTGCTTATAAAAGCAACAGGTTGGTCTTACCCTTCATCATTGGTCTAGGATAGGACCGCTCCTATCCGTAGCTCAGATGCATCAGTTTGCACTATGAACTGCTTTATATAGTCTGGAGCATTGAGAATTGGTGCTGAGCAAAATGCCTCTTTCAGGGTGTCAAAAGCCTTTTGACAGCTAGCTGTCCAGTTGACCTTTTTGAGCATCTTCTTTGAGGGAAGTTCTGTGAGGGAAGTCACAATGGACCCATATCCCTTCACAGACCTCCTGTAGTGCCCAGTAAATCCATGGGATGCCCTGACTTGGTTCTGGGTTGTTGGAGTTGCCCAGTCCAGGATGGCCTGGATCTTGGGCTGTAAGGGTTGCACTTGAACTCCACTAACAAGATGGCCCAAATATACCACCGTTCCCTGCCCTAACAGGCATTTGGATGCCTTGAGAGTTAGGCCTGCAGTTTGCAGGGCTTTTAAAGCCTTCCCCAAGTGGATCAGGTGGTCCTGCCAGGTGGAGCTAAAGACAGCAATGTCATCTAGATATGCTGCACTAAAAGCCTCCAATCCAGCAAGGACGTGATTCACCACCCTTTGGAAGATGGCAGGGGCATTCTTTAAAACAAGAGGCTTAACAGTAAACTGATAATGCCCTTCAGATGTAGAGAATGCTGTCATTTCTTTTGCTCCTGGTTCCATGCCAATCTGTCCGTACCCTTCAGTTAAGTCAAAACCAAGGGGCTCTCAGAGGTTTCAATAACTCTAACTCCAGCATCTTGCTGACTTCAGCTCTCATACTTTCTTTGATTTGATCAGACTGTCAATAGATTTTTTTTGACAGGTACACTGTCACCAGTGTCCACATCATGGGTACAACAGTGTGTCTGACCAGGGGTAAAGGACAAAGCTTAGCATACTGTTGCAAGACTTGCTTGCAATCAGCCTGCTGTTGGGTATAGAGGGTGTCTGAGTAGAGAACTCTGTCCACTGACCCATCTTTGGAGATGTAAGAGAGGAGGTCAGGGAGAGGTTCACTCTCTGTCTCATGCTCCTAATCAGTCACTATCAGCATGGTGATGTCAGCCCTGTCATGAAAAAGCTTAAGGGGGTTCACATGGACCACCATTTTGGGTATCCTGCTTGTCCCCAGGTCAACCAAGTAGGTGACCTAATTTTTCTTTTCTTTTTAAGTTTGAAAAGCTTTATTGAGTTGAAGAAAACAATGTAAAACATCAGTACAATAGCACAAATAAAGAGCAATAGGAATTAAAATAGTTGTGGAGAATAATGTGCCAATAAACAAGAAAGGCCCCAAAAGGGGAAAACGCTATACAAAGAAAAAATGCTTTTATAACTTTTCATTTTGTGGGGAAGAAAGAGAGAAAGAAAGAGGGAAGAAAGGGAAAAATGGGGGAATGGAAGGGGAACAGCAATAGAAAAATATATGGTAAGAGAAATAAAGAGGTATGAAATACAGAGAAGTTCACAGTAATAATAATAATAACAGTAATACTAAATATAACAATAACATGAGATCAAGAGGCAATTTTAGATAAAAAGTCTGTTAAAGGGGACTAAAGTAAATCACGTTTTATCAACAATGGAATAGAAGAAGCACATGCATGATCTAGTCTATGCTAATTTTTCTTTTCTAAGATGGTGTAAGGGCCACTCCAGTTACCCTGGAGAACCCTTGGTGCCACTGGCCCAAAACTCACATCTTTTGCCCTGGTTGAAATTCTACCAGTGCAGATGTTTGTCATACCAGTGCTTCTAGAGCTCCTGGCAGGCCTCAAGATTTTTGGACACTTGTTCCATGTCCTCTGCCATTCTGGAACTTGGACCTACTACATAGTCCACAATCTCTTGTTTGGGTTCTTAGAGAGGCTTCTTCTAACCCTCTTTTTTAAGGCAGAATGGTCCCCTGACAGAATGGACAAACAGAAGTTCAAAGGTGGAAACCCTACTCTAATAATGCCTTTTAATATCGTGTTAAACCTCTCAACAAGACCAGTGGTTTGTGGATGATAGGGTGTAGTAAACTTGTACTGCACTCCACACTCTTTCCACATGTGTTTTAGGTAAGCAGGCATGAAGTTTGAACTTCTGTCTGAAACCACCTCCTTAGGAAACCCTACCCTGGTGAAGACACCAATGAGCGCCATGGCTGCTGCAGGCCTACCTAGAGGCATGATCCACTACCACTCGTACGAATGTGTTTCCTGATGCTGTGGGAGGTTCAAGTGGACCCACTATGCCCACACCTACCCTTTCAAAGGGAACCCCAACCTCTGATAGTGAAATCAAGGGGGTCTTTGGGTGTCCACCTGTTTTTTCCAATAGCTTGACAGGTGATAGAGGAGCTGTTGTAAACTTATTTACTTTCTGAGACATCTGCAGCGAGTGAAAGTGGCTGGCGGGCCAGTTTTTGTTTTGGGCCAGATGTCTAGCTAGGAGGATGTCATGTACTGAAGTTAGTAAGAACTCCCTGTACTTCTGAGGCACTGCCACTCTCCTAGTGGCTCCAGGATTGAGGTCACGGGCCTCAGTGAACTAAGCCCTCCTCCCAATAGACTCTGTGGGTACCACTGACATCTCCCTTTTCCTGTGTAGCAGCTTGCTGCCTCAGGCTTTCAAGAGTTGGGCAGTCCTGCTGTCCAAGGCACAGTTCTTCCCTGGAGGGTCACGCTGGGCCTAAGAGCTCAAACTGGTAAGGGTCAAGTTCCATAGGCTCAGTTCTGGCTGGGGCTTCCAAGTCCTCTCCCTGAAGAGAGGGTTCCTGATTATTTTGCTGGACTGAAGCTGGTTTCCCAGTCTTCTAACCTTTCCTCTTGGAAGGTTAGATCCTTTCTTTCAGGCTCCAACACTTCTTGTTCACTCTGCTTTTGGCTCTGTGCTCTAGTCTTGACACACACAATCTCGGGGATGTCCAGCATTGCTGCTTGGGTTCTAAATCCTACCTCGTCCCATGCTGAGGTTTCCAGGGCATTACCAAGCAGACATGCAGCTGGAAGCTTTCAAGAGACCACTACCTGTTTGAGGCCAGTAACCCACCCCCCCCCAGTCTAATGTCACCATAGCCATGGCATGGTCAGTGGTAACCAGTGTTGGTGACTGGGTATGTTTTCCCAATCAGGCATTGCTCTGGGGAAACCAGTGTATCTCTCACCATAGTGACACTGGCACCTGTATCCCTCGGGGCCTCTATTATAGTCCCATGGATCCAGGGGTTTTGTAAGTACTTCTTTAAGTAGGTTGACTACATAGCTAAAGTGGCAAACTCAACTTCACCCTCTGTGACTAGAACTGCTTTAGTGTGACTCCTGATTTGTACTTGGCACACTGTTGGCCCCTTCTGGAGACTAACTACGCCAGTAGTAGCTGTAGGAGGATTAGGGCTTCCTGTTAGGTCAAGTAGCATCTCCAGTTAAGTGTCCCAACTTCTCACAGTTGTGATACCAGGCCTTAAGAGGATCAAAGTTATTTTCCATGTACCTATTATTGGACTTGGAAGAGTTTTGGAACCCACCCCCCTGTGCAGGCTTTTAGGCACTTTTAAAGACTCAGGCTTTTTATCTTAGGGGTTCTTACCACCTTTCCCCAGGGGAGGTTTTGTAACCCCTTTCTTTTGGTCACCCCCAGTGGCTGTCTTTGCCACCCTTGTCTTGACCCAGTGATCTGCCTTCTTTCCTAATTCTTGGGGAGAAATTAGACCTAGGTTTACCAAATGCTGATGTAACGTTTCTTTAGTGCAATTACTTAAATTATGTTCTTTCATAAACACATTTTTAAGTCCATTTAAATCATGCACATTATTTCCAGTTAACCAACCATCTAGAGCCAGATGTACGATGTAAAATTGCATGCGCAAAGGAGTATGCACCTGTTTGTGCATGCAATTTTAGTCTGGGCCATGTACTTACACTATTTAGTGAGTTATAGTGTATTGCGACTCGCTATTCGGAAGGGGCATTCCCTTCCTAATAGCAACCGCAGAACCATGTATGAATGTTTTAAACATTCGCAAATTACCGCTCTCTTCAAGAGGGTTGTCGACGTTTCGGTCTTGAGTGCTGTTGTCTATAAGACCATCATCAGGACTAATATAGTCAGCATCAGCAAACGCCGGGATTTGCTGATGCTGACTATTCATTTACCCAATACACTGTGTGCACAAATTTACATATAAGCAACCATTTTGTGAACTTTAATTTCCATATATTGGACCTACCATTCACAATCTTGACACTCTAATAGAAGATACCCACATCAGCAAACATACTTGCGGTATCCAAGTCTCCTTATTGTTCTTTCGGCCCGATCAATCTTGGCCGCATTGCTAAGGGGCACTCAAGACCTAAACGTCGACCAAATCCTCATCTCCAAAGTTAAGCATCGCTTCAAGAGTATACCTTTGTTTCGAAGGAGTGGGGGGTGGGGGAGGCCAACTGGACGGGATGAGAAAATAAAAATACATATACTGTCTGTCAAGGGGGATGGAGGACCTGGAGGAAGGGGAAAACTGGGATTAATTTGTATTGTGCTCAGAGGACACTGCCGCATCTAGTTACCACTGTTTATTGCAAATGTTGTAGTTGCAACTGAGTTATGTTCACATGAAATGGCACTCCGAGTGGAGAGGAGACGCAAGGACTCGCACAAACCATGGCCATACACGAAGGCCCGGGACTCAGTCGCCTGACGCCATAACATAGTAGCGCCTAAACACTGAATGGGAGGTCGGTGTACTGATAGCAGAACAATGAGATAACTGTTTGATGTGCATGATGCGTACAATGTGTTATTGGAAATGTAGATGATAAAAATGGCAATAAAAAAAAGAGTATACCTTTGTTTATGAATGGACTCGGTTACATTGTACTAAAGAAAGGAGTTGATGAACTGTTATGTACTGATCTGTTGATTTATGCATACATCTGTCCATAACTTTTTTTGCTCACATTTATCTGTCTTTGATTTCCCCGTGAAACACATTTTTTGATTAACTCAGTGCAAGGCAGGCACCTCAAAGATCAAAATATAGTAGCTATAAATGAGGGACATTGGTGTTAACATCATACCAAGGGCCAGCCATGGCTGTAACTCCTTTGACAATCCAGAGGAGCTCTCCCCTCAAGAGCTCACACCTCATATGACGTGCAATAAACCCAGTGCAGTCTGAACTGTTACTGGCCTGTCAATATAAATATCTTTTCAGATATAATTATTCTTCCGTGTGTTTCTTTTATCCTTTTGCTTTTGTCATTGAATGTTTCCCTTATTGAAAGAAATTGTGTCGTTATCCTATGGATACATTCCAGTTAGATTCCTGAGAACTAACTTCATTGACTGATGCCAGTAAATCAATTCAACTAAGTAAACAAAATAAATCCCTTGTAGCTTTCCCTTACCTTTAATTGTTCATTGCCCATACCTACAAGGGTCAATTGGGTTACCCATTACCTCTTTACCTTCATCATCCTGCAACATGGTTTGGCCCAAGAGCAGCGTGCGTAGTTATGCGCTTACATGCTTTCAGAGGCGTAGTCTCCGCCATTGCTTGAGCGGCTGGGGCCAGTGTGTGTATGTGTGTGAGTCATCTGGGGAGGGTAGTGACATGCCTGTGTGAAGGGAGGGGATGTGTGTGTGACTGGAGCTACAGGCTGATGGACCTGTGTGCGTATGCATGTGAGTGTGAGGATGGAGGTCTTGCTCTTGTGTGTTCGTGTACATGGCAGCGTGTGTGTTAGGAGGGAAAAGGTGGTGATGGGCCACTCTGAGGATGCCCGGCTTCTGCGCCAAATCTGCTGGAGCGCCGAGGGGTAAGAAGCTTAGATAATCACGTTTGTGGCATGAACATGATCTTGGGGAGAGGAGCACGGTCCCCTCCTACAGCACATCCTCCTGCCCTGGGGGCCAGTGTCCGTCCAGCGCCCTGATGGTCCTCCCGGGTGGGGGGCTGAGGGCAGCAGCACCGGGAGGAGGCAGCACTCACTTTGTAAAGCAGCCACTGCAGCTCCTGCACTCCGGCACACGTCTACCAGCATCCAGGCAAGGCATTCACACACGAGCAAAGAGCATGCGTACACACTTTAGTGCTGAATGGCTGTGCGTGCACACAGAATAGTGCACACACTTCAGAGAGAGAATCTCAAAAGAGTGCACAAAGGCAGGCACTTCTGAGCAGATAGCATCCACATGGGCGCAAAGAGCATGCAAACATAGGTAATGTGCGCAACCTCGAGATTGCTAACACGCACAAAATACACACCTTCCAAAGAGAGAGCATGTGAAGTGTGCACATACCGCCATTAGCATGCCTAGACAGGCGAGGCGAATGCATGCACATGCTCAATGACCGTGCCTGCTCCAAGGTGAGTGCACATTTTCAAAAGAGATGACTTCGAGTGTGCACATAACAAAGTTAGATTTCATGCACTGACAATCTGAGTGCATGCACACACCATCAGTGAGTAAGTTCAGTAGTACACAGCTTGCAATAAGACGATGTCAAGCATTTACACATATCTATCTACAAGGCCATGCATACAAGGACAGAGAGCTACCTATACGCTAGCATTGAATGCGTATATACTCACACATGTACACCAAGAAGATCTCAAAGTGCACTATGAACAATACAAAGAGAATGCCCATGCACACAGGAGCAGCGAATGGACACACACACCGAAGAGTACATACTCTGGTATGTTCTAAGTCACAATAGCAGTCACTCACTCCTGTCTCTCGCTCACTTTCACACACACAAACACACACTCATCTGCATGCACACAACGTTTGACAGATTATTTTTGCACTTCCATGTAGCTGCCTGCCCTGGTTCACTCAAGGTCCTCTCTTGCTAGCGATGAATGAGTTCTGAAGCCAGGCATATAGCTTTCTCTGCATAGGCCTGTGTGGCCAGCGTCGATAAGCTTTTGCGCAGGTACTGTGACACATAGTCCTGCACCTACATGTGTCACTCTGGGTCGGTGTTGGTGAAGCCACTCAAAAGGAACCCGCCTTTTCAGTGGAAAAATAATGCTGGTGATACTGATTACGACAGACCAAACTCAATGTTCCATTTTCTCAGAGCGGGTCTCAGTCCCAAAAGCTACTGAAAGCAGCAGCTGGCCTAAATAAGGGTTTGGGACCAGGCCCTCTGTTGGGGAAAAAAACAATGGATTGGAATGGAGCCAAAGTCATGGCCAGTGGATGAGATTAATAATACAACCATTCCAAACATTATAATACCTTAATTGCGTCCAAATTACTTTAAGGGAGACAACATGAAGTAATCCCGAGGTCGGGCTTACATCCCCCCCACCCGCCCACCAGTAAAAAAATGATTAGGTCAAGGGAGCCACAGGTCAAAAAAGTTTGAGAACCACTGCCATATATGGTGGTCTGCTGAGCCCAGCAGGTCACCATCCCTGAGAGGGCCTGTCATTCCCAAAGGGCTCCAAATTGCGAGAGCCTCATTAATATTCATGGGCCTCCCAATTTACGACCCCATTGTTAATCGCAAACAGTGTTAAACACACTATTGTACTTGCGCGTCATACATCTGGCCCCTAGAGTCTTAACTGAATAGTCAACAAAGTCAATCCGGACTGATTTTAGGTTTTGTGAGACCCCTGAATCTAATCCTGTATTCCTCAGTTGTGAGTGCAAAGCCTTCAATCAGAGTACTCTTCATGAGGTCAAAAGACCCAGCACCTGCCACTGTAAGGGACAGGAGTCTGTCCCTGCAGTTACCAGTGAACAGTTCCCAAAGAAGTGCCCCCCCCCCCCCAGTGTGACATCCTCACTTTTTTCATTTCATAGGCCCTCTAAAAGGCTGTGGACCATTTTGTGATATCAGCACCCTCTTCATATTTAGGGACAATCCCTTTGGGGATTTTAGGATCATAAGATTGCTATTTATCCTTATTTAGTAAATTGCTGCCACCATTGATGGGAGCTTACCCCATCTCTGCTCACTCTTTCCCTAGAGCCAAGAGCCTGGTCTCTAGATCTAATCTCTTGGGGAGCCTTACTAAAAGGCTGTACTCCTCATTGAGGGTATGCTCAGACGTGAGTCCCTTGCTTACTTTGCCACTGGATTCAAGCAAGCCGGGCTGAAGACGGATGAAATGCCAGAAACCGGTCCTCGGAAGCTTGTTTCCGGTCCAGGGAAGGCATGGCTTGGCAGTTCGGGCTGGACTGTTCCCATGAGGCACGGGGTCAGATTGATTTGCATATGGCCATGTGTGAACTGGGTTGGCAGAGTGGGCAAAAGAACGGTGATGTATTAAACCCAGATCTGTTGACTGGGTGCGAGTGTTTGATTGGTTCAGATGCTCCGTCCATCATCACCCCCTTTTGTACCGCTTTGTTCGCCATAAGTTGGCAGGGTATGCTCAGACGTGACTCCCTTGCTCACTTTGCCACTGGATTCAGGCAAGCTGGGCTGAAGACTGCTGAAATGCCAGAAACCGGTCCTCGGCAGCTTGTTTCCAGTCCAGGGAAGGCATGGCTTGGCAGTTCGGGCTAGACTGTTCCCATGAGGCACAGGGTCAGACTGATTTGCATATGGCCATGTGTGAACTGGGGTGGCAGAGTGGGCTAAAGAACAGTGATGGATTAAACCCAGAACTGTTGACTGGGTGTGAGTGTTTGATTGGTTCAGATGCCCCGTCCATCACCACTCCCCTTTCGTACTCCTCATTGAGGCTGTCCTCAATGTCTTCAGCAGCACCTGATCCACCTGTGTGGGCTCTAGGTACAGAGAGGTTTATTCTTGGAGTTAGGGCCACTAGGACCCTTCTCTCCGTTTGAAGTGGGGGGTTGTTAGTTATCCTCATCACCTCCCTCTAATTCTTCATCTGAGGGTCTTCACCATTCTCAGAAGGATGGTTCTTAGCATACCCTGCCACCAGCATGTGGAGCTTTTGGTTGGTGGGATGGGACCCCATGATTATATTTTTTAGCTTGCATAGAGACCTTAACTCCCTAAATTCTAAGTGGAGGTAAGGGGTGAGGTCGGGCTCTTCAACCTGGTTCTCTATGCCATGGTTATCTTCACTAACAGCTGGGTTCTTGTTAAGAGATATTCTAACAAAAAGTAATAACCCCTCTTACACCTAACTAAAGTGAACTTTTATATTTCTAAAACTCTAAAGGGACTTAACCAAGGCCCTAACAAGACCTTTAGTAATTGAAAAAAAAAATTGTTAATTCAAAAATCATAATTCAAAAGACAACTTAAGAGTTCTTTTGTGTGATCAGGTGGTAACCACGTTAGTCCAACAAATGCAAAGTTGTATATCTTACTGCTGATCCACCAATGTAGGAAGCTGGCTCTGTATATACTATACCAAAATGAGGTATAGTGTGCACAGAGTCCAGTGGAACCTCAAAGGTAGACAGAAGTAAAAGTAGATAGCACCTTACTCTCAATTTGTGGTAGTGTGGGTGAGCAGTAAGGCTTTATCAGAGGGTAGTGTTAAGCATTTGTTGTACAAACTCAACCAGCAAATGATGTCACGCACTCAAAGACTGAACTCAGACCAATTTGATTTGTATAAAATATTATTTAGTTGTATTATTTCCTATAACCAAGCAAGCCTCTCAAAGGTAAGTGTATTTGATAATTTTTAAGGCAGGTTGAACAATACAAGCAAGCTGAATGAAAATGACTGTTACAGGTTTGTAAATACTTTCAATACAGTGGAAATTACTGTTGGATTACTTTGAATTACTTTGCATTTTACTTTCTGGATTACTTTTTCTACTCAGTGTGGTACACCTAGATATCACACTGGGACATTTCCTAGAGAAAAGTTATGTAAGCAATTTGGAGTTCTTTGAAGTTTTTCAAAGTTCAATACAAAACCAACTCCACAAAAAAGTCAAGGAAAAACAGTCAATGTATTCCTATGGAGAGAAACTAAGTTATCGGTTTACAGGTAAGTAGGGGTATATTATCAAGAAACAGCTGTAAAATTATCACCTTTTTAGCAGCAGGAAACTTCAGCTACAGCAGCGATAATGGGCTTCATAATATGCCCTTGTGAATTCCCATAGAAGCCCATGTTCTAGTGTGAACATGGACTTCCATTGCAATACTCTAGGGCATATTATCAAGCCCATTAACGCCACTTTAGCAGCAGTTTCCTGCTGCTTAAGCGGCAATAATTTTAACGCCGTTCTTGATAACATGCCCCCTCCTTTGTTGTGGGAGTTGGTATTCTGGGGTTAGAACCAGGGTACCCTCAGGGTCGAAGGTGCACTCTTAAAACACCCTCAGCAGCACTAGGGTGGCCAGGTGCAGAGAGCTGAGGCCCAATGTTATCCAAAGGGGGTAGGGGGCCTCCGGTTGGTGGCTGCTCATGAGCAGGCCACAAGGTTGTGGAAGCAAAGCTCCTGGGTTTACCTCTGGGCAAAGGGGATCCATTTTAGCACCCAAAGTACACCCGCAGCAGTGCAGGTGAGGCTGGGTGCAAAGTGCTAGTTTGTTGTTGGGTGCCCTGTTGATTTCTGTGGCGATTCTCTGGTTTCAACAGTGACTGCAGGCTCGGGACGAAGATTTTCTGGAGGCTACCACCAGTTGTAGAGGTAAGTTGGGATGCCTATGGATGCTGGGACACCGTCGGTTAGGCTACCCAAGGCTTCGGGTGCAGGGGTGTCTTCAGGCTTTGGGTTTTTCTTACCAGCTCCGGTCGTGGTTGTGGGGATCCTCCAGAAAGAAGCTGAAGGCTTCGCTTGGAGAGTTGAGGCAGATCACGGATCACCTTATCTAAGGACCGGATCACCGGGGAGACCTCCTCCTGCTGTTGGGCCACTCGAACTCGGGTTGTAAGCTTTGGGTGCAGAGGGGTGCAGACTCGCAGATTTTCCCAGAGCCAGAGTCTGTGGGTGAGCAAATCCAATGCTTGTTGAAGGCAGGGTAGGTCCTGAGGTCCTTGAGGTTGCCTGCTGAGGACACTCCAGGATTGTGCTTCTGCAGGTTCGAGGTGGGGACGGGCCAATAGAGCTGGGGCCAAGTCAATAGGCATCCTCCGCTTCTAAGCTTTAGCACGGCTTCTTTGTCCTTCTTCTTCTTTTCTTTTTGGTCGGTTCATGTCTGTGGAGGCAAGGTTTGGGGTTGCCACTAAATAATACATTTAGGGTTGTTATAGATAAGTAAAGGTTGGGACCAATGGGTCCCTTCCTTGGAGTAGATACACCCCCTACAATGCCACCGTCCAGTGGGAGGGGGGCATATACCTCACTCTGGTTGGTTGGGTCCCCCCATCTGCAAGATGGCGGGGACTGAGAGTTTATCTTCACTTCGCCTCCTCCACCTGAGGGGTGAGGTTGGCAAAGGTGGGCACACCTCACTTCCTCACTTTATTTTCCCACTGATTCTCCAGTGCAAAGTGGGGGTCAGAACCGGTGGGGGCCAGTTGCTGGATGCAACAAAAAGCCTGGGGAAGTTCACAAAGGTGGCAAATCTTTGAGGCTTCCCCTGCGTGAACCCTGCCCACCTGGGGGAGGAGGAGGCTTGGCACCTTATCCTAGGACGTGCATTGTTTCAGACCCCTGAAAGCAAAAGGCTCTCGACCCAGGGGTCCAGAAACATGTCTAGTGGGGGCAACTAGTGTTAGGTCATTTTTCAGGGGGCTTATCTCAGATGCCCTCTGTGTGCATTTTTCATTAAACCCCACACTGACATCAGTGTGGGTTTAATTTTTGAGAAGTTTGATACCAGTTTTCAGTAAAGCCATTATGGTACTGTGGACTTCATAATGATAAACTCCCAGCACCAAATACTCTTAATGGTATTACTGCACTCACAATGTCTAAGAATTGACTTAGACAATGTAGGGGCACAGAGCTCATGCACCTGTACCCTTACCACTGGTATAGTGCACCCGCCTAAAAGGGTGGCTGACCTATGCCAGGGCAGTGGGTTTTAGGCATGGCACACAGGGATGTGTGCCATGTCGACTCTTTACTTTGTTTTGCACCAAAACACGCAGCCTACAAAGGCAGTGTGTGTGTGTAAAGGTACAGGGCCTCTAAGGGTGTCACAATAAGTGCTGCAGCCCTTAGAGGCTTTCCCTGGCCACAGTGCCCTTGTTACCTGTGGTACCATTTACAAGGAGCTGACCTGTGGCCAAAGAGTGCAGATTGGGTTTTGTTTTCAATAGTTTAGGGAACAAACATAGGCCCTGGGTACCTTTTCAGCAGTAACCCAGGGCACACTCAGTCAAAGCACATCTGCAGTTTAGCAAAAAGTGGGGGCAACCATGCAAAATAAGGGCTCTTTCTTAGACGAATGCATTTTAGCATTGGTTAGCAGTGATAAAGTTCTTAAAGTCCTATGGCCAACAAAAGAATCAGCAAAACAGGAGGTAAAAGGCAAAACATCTGGAGGAAGACCACCCTAAGGATGACAGGTCTAACAGTCAATGGCCTTAGCTCTCCTGGAGGAGATCCACCTACCAGATTTAGTCTTCAGTGGAGCTGCCACTGCAGCGGCTTTATTGAAGGCTCTGATCCATTGCAGGGATTTTGCTATGTTAGATATACCAGCTCATCGACATTTTTTGTTTTCTGAAAATAATCTCCCAAAGTGAACGTTTGTTTTCTGAGAACAAATTAAATGAATGGACCAGGCAAGCAAGAAATGTCTTCCTGTGTATGAGGGCATTTTGTGTTTCCCTACCCAAACTGCCACGCCTCACATGCCAGCTCTGATAGGGAGCGAGGCTGATTCCTCACACTAAACAGAGGAGGGGGAGGATGACCCACTGATACCTTACATTTAAGAGAAGAATGAAAGCAATCTATCCAGTCAGTAAGTTACTTATGTACTTTTTCTTCTGTCCTAATGATCTGGTTATAATAGAGAACTGTACCTTTCTCACAACTGGATTGCCCAACCATTAAAACAATCTATCCTCTCTGGAAATGTTCCCTTCCTGTTTGAAGTTCTAATATTTTGCCCCTTATGTATCAATGCATTTCTTCATAAACCCATTAGGAAGGGTCATCTATCTCCCTATCCTGGGTTCCCACCACTACTTCCTCATGAGGATTAAAATGAACAAGATGATTAGATTACCTGAATATATTAACTTTGCCTGAGGCTGTATCAGCAAAATAATGTGAGTTTGCCACCACAGCTGTGAAGGTAGCCAGTTGTTTGCATCACTCACATTGTTAAAATTAAGATTATCTTAGCCAAGCTTGAACTTCATGAAACCAAGGGAATAAACTGGCCTAGACCCCATTTCCTAGCCTTGCATTACCTATATGATGTAGATTGGAATGACACAGTAAAATGATTCTGACTGTATTAGTTTAGTTCTAATCTCCAAACTGAAAATCCTCACTCCTTCTTGGATGGATTGAATGTTAATGAGGATTTTTAGAGCTTGTCACAGGTAGTGTTTTAATAAAAGAGAAACTGAGCTTCTTAAACTAATGAAGTTTGTCATCACTTTTCTGAAAAGTTGATTTCAATAAATGAATAACAAACAGTTTGATATAATTTATTATTCCTGCTACTTTTAGAATTCCAATCATTGTTAGATTACTAAGCCTACCATGGTTTACAAAACTCATCAACCCTTGGTGATATTTTTAAGTAAATAGCTCTGTGGAATTAGCCATTTTCAGTTACTGCTTTATGCATTTTTCTTTAGCATATTTTTTTGTTCTACTCCTCAAGGTCTTTCATGAAAATTCCCTAGTCTAGCTCCTGATTTGCCAAATGATTCATGAACTTCTAAGAAATTGCTACAACATTTTATCCAGCTCTGATACCCTTAAAGAATTCTTGGTTTTGGTTGTGACTTGAGTCAGATGAGCTGACTGCAAGGATATGTATGTGTGCTTTCAAAAACTGCCACTCACGTCTAGGTCACCATCAAGGTGGACTACTAATGCAAAGCGCTACACAAATTAGGCCTCATCTACCCAACAGGTTCATCTCCTTCCAGACACTTCTGCTCCGCAGGACTGCTACTCGTATACACATCCCACACATACACAGAACCATAACAGGAGGACTAAAGCATGGAAGACCTCCTACTCTACATAAGAGCCACCTCCTTTCTTCTTGAATTGCGCAAGTAGCTGAAGGCCTGGCTTTTGAATTGAGCAATATGACAAAGGCAGGACTAGGCATACACATCTGCTCAGTTTGAGGATACTCTTGTGGCTGATAGTGCACTTTACAAGTACACAAAGCATAACATAACTTTATAAGGCCTGCAGGGGGGCATTTTGTTCCACAGCAATAGCTAATAAAGAAAGTATGGTTTTACATACAATTGCGAGAGCTGATAAACTGGCATGAACAGCTACATTGTTGGATGGCTTGCACTTCTCCGGAAAAAACTGTATGGGCCTCATTTATGAGGCTGTGCGTCACTTTTACGCCGCTGTGTGATGCACCAGTGGCGTAAAAAATGCGCCTTATTGCGTCATATTTACAAAGTGACGCATCTAGGTAGATGCGTCACTTTGTAAACCCCTGCGCCACATTATACCTGCACCAGGTATAATGTATGCAAGGGGGGCGTATTGACGCAAGAAAGGGTCGTAGAAGTGACGCAGTGAAATGTATAAGACTTCACTGTGCCACTTCTAGGATGCAAATGCGTCAATATCTTACACCTGGCTCACAGCAGGTGTTGCTGGAGTTGCGTCACTTTTGTGACACACTCCAGCAATGCATCACTTTTGCGCCATACAGATATGTCAGAAATACTGACGTATCTGTAACTAATTGCGCAATGATGCGTCATACTGTAAATATGATCCAACATTGGTATCGCAAGGAGGGTGCAATGAAAAGTGACGCATCGCTGTTTTCACGCAGCGATGCGTCACTTTTCATAAATGAGGCCCCGCGTTTGTTATATAACATAAACATCAGGAGTGTGCAAGACTGATTCTTACATTGGAACACATGTGTGTGCAACCTCAGAACAGAAATAATTAAAACGAAGAAAGTTTTGCCTGAGAGGCTCCATGCAATAGTGCGGTCAGATGGGGCGAACTCTTTTGCCCCTCTCATGGACTGCAACCTCAGAACATCACAACCCTGATCTCCCAAAGAAATTGTTGAATGTTCAAGGTGTCTTGATAGTGTGCCTGCGAAGTAAAAATGTAGGCAATGCCGATTCATAAAATGTTATCCTGCATTGTCACGCATGCATATGTATGTCAAAAGTCATTGTGTGTAAAAGAGAAGGCAACTTAACAAACACAAACATGTAAATGGTGGTGTTTCTTGCCAGGCCTATCCTGACCATGTGACACCCACCCCTTGGACGTGAGTTGATAAAAGCTATTCCTAGACAAATGCTAAAATATAAGGGTCAATAAGTATAATATCCCTCCTAAAATCACACTTCCTTAATAGCAAAGAGCATAGCGAAAGTCACTTAATAATCGTTAAAAATATAAAACTGTGTTGATCCTGGACACGCTTAATCACAGAGGGCTAGACAGCCATGGACGGCGTGCCGAAGCACTTAGCATAGACTGCCACAAATATTTTACCCCAGGTCTCACAATCTGTTACCTCCAGTACTAGCAGCCATATTCATCAACATGAATTGCGCTCGCAAATGGCCAGATTCTGAGAATCTGGCCGTTTGCGAGTGCGATTTTTGCATTTGGGATTCATCATCCCAAATGCAAAAATCGCTATTACCGAAATCGCATATTTGCGAGGAATTGGATTTAAGGAATCTCTAATAGAGATTCCTTAAATCCAATTCATCACCCAATTTGAAATTGCGAATTCGCAATATTTGGTCGCAATTTACCACGAAATCTGACTTCGTGGTAAATTGCGAAAAAAGAGTAAAAAGCACTTTAGTGCATTTTTTTCTTTTGCATGTTACACACACACATGTCCTCTGGACATGTGTGTGTGCAACACCTGTTCAAATGTGCATTTGAGGGGTGCTACAGGGTGTCCTTCGGACACCCCTGGCACCCTTCAAATCGCAATCTTATTTGCGATTAGAAAATTGCTAATCGTAAATAAGGAATACTCCCCATTCATTCCTATGGGCCTTTTGGCCCATAGGAATGAATGGGGAGTTTTTCCTTATTTGCGATTAGCAATTTGCTAATCGCAAATAAGGAATCAGTAGGAATCGCAATAATTTTTGCTAATCCTACATGAATCCCATTTTGCGAGTCCTTAATAGCGAATCGCTATAATTCGCTATTAGGGCCTCGCAAAACGGGAGATTGATGAATATGGCTGTAAGTCTTTCTGCAAACTAATGGTCAGAATCCTGCGTTTCTCGACAGGAGTCGTGTTAGGAAATACTGCCTCCAGTTGGTCAAATTTCTCTACAAGCCAAAAAGGCATATAATCCTTATCTTGGGGGCGCTTGCCCATAAACAAATTTACCATGATCAGACTAATCTTCATCCCGACCGGTCCAACTGGATGCACCGCAGCACCAGGTGACCCCACCTGGATGTTGTGGGAAATGCATTGCACTAAAGCCAGATAAACCCTGACGCGGGAGGCATAGAATATACGCAACTCAGCTATAGTGACTGTAAGATAATGCTGATGCGGTGTGTACCCGGCCAAAACCGGCCACGTAGCCCCAGGAATAGACAAAGGACCCAACCAAACCACCGTTCCTGAGTGGGGCAGGCCGCCATTAAACCAAACTCGATGCTGCCAAGCAGAAATCGGAATTTCCTGTGTCCCATATGGGGCATAGTCATTAGGCACGGCAGTGGGAGTGTAAACATGAAACGTAACACTATCCGCATTCACCGGAGGAAAGGTAACCTAGGAGTAGAACAGCTCAAACGGGTATGCGGCTTCAGCACTCATCACAAAAAGCACTGCCATGCCTTCCAAGGGTACGCCAAACGTCTGCAAATTATTGGGGACGGCCACCCTACTATGCTGTGTGATGTCAACGTCACCAATGAGGGCACAGAAGAGAAAACACAATGTAAAGGAAATGCAGCACAAAAGGGTTGTAATTCAAATAAGAACCTTTTTAAAATATCAAGCTTGAATAAACCTATACTGTAACCATATAGGTAGGTTAATCTGTCACCACCGTCAACCGGAAACAGTAGTGAGGGTGTCGTGGACTGTTATAAGCACTATTCGAGAGTCTCAAATATAAGACCACGCTGTTATGTGCGCCATGTTGCGGGGATTCTGCTCATACACAGAACTGTGCACAGAGACCCAGGACCTCAGTGAATTGTGGTGTACCAAAAAACTCACCTCAGTACCTAGAACCCCTAACTGACTAGCATCAGTGTCACATTAGCTCTCCGTCCTATAGCAAAGCTACCAATGATTAGAAAACCCAGAACATGCAACGTCGGGTACTCTGAGGAATGGTGGGAATCAAGAACACTCTTTCATTTGTAATTCTCATAGCAGTCCACAACGTGAGTAAATAGAGACATGGAAAAGTTTAAAATGTTTATTTTAATGACGTGCCCTAAGATGAAGTATTTTTGTCAACATAAGCAGGCATATGATTAAAAATAATATGATCAGCATTGTTACAATTCCATAAAACACAAAGAGTGAAATAATATAATAATGATAGTGGAAACAGGTCCTATAGTGCCTTGTGTACCACCCTCCGCAGCTAGGAATTAGGTTTTATAATAATAGAAGGTCTCTTAGGCTTGAATGGGGAACCCCATACCTCCAAGATCAGCAGAAGTGAATCACATCAGGATCAGCAAAGCTCTCTCTCTCTCTTTGGAAAAGGATTTCCTCCAAGTGCCCTAATCATGCATGAAGTGCAATATTAAAGGTGCTACATTTTCAGTTAGCTGCAGCTGTGTGCATGTTGTGTCTAGAGTGTGGGCCAATCAGCCAGAATAACAGCTTACATTGTTATAATAACCTTGAAGGCTTCTGCACACACTGTATAGACTGAGGTGGCTATGTAAGTCTAGGGATGTTGAAAACAAGCCTTTCTCATGTGAAGAAATCCAAGCAGTCTAACTTACACCAACAGTTACATGCAGTGTTGTGTGCATAAGCAGCAGAATAGCAAAATGGTGTTTAAACGTCTAATAAGCTTATGCTAACATTACAATGTATGCACACAGGGCCCTGCCTTCAGTACACCCTCCGTTGATCGAAACACGTACAAGAAGGGGGGCAATCTAGAAACACAGAGCTCAAGTTTGATTGAGACAAAGTTAAAACATGTGCCCAACTGGATTATTGGAAGTAAAAAATTCCGAAGTAGTAAGTAAAAAACGTAAAAACTCCAAAACGGGTCAGTACACAGGCCATCATGGAAAATGGAAAACAATAGTAAGCAAAAATGTTCGAGTGCAGTAGGCGTTGAATCTAGATACATGCCAAATCAATCAAACAGCGTATAGGCACAGTACGTTTCAACTGCCTCCAATCGCAAGTCATTGTTCTCATCAGAAAACATTTCAACCATCCAATTCAATAGTGGGAAGGAACAAACATGTTCTTCGACAGCGGGAGCCTCTAGCACCAGTTATAAAACGACTCGGGAGATAACTGCGTGCCAGAAAGTCATGGGCTGCAGCCCATATGTTCTAATTGCCTAGGACTCCATGTGCCACCGCGCAGGCCATTATTCCGATACCAGAACAGTCTAACTCATGAGCAACTAAGGGACTCATCAGTAGATCATAATCATGATTAGGAGACACCGTATTGCAGAGACACAAATCCAGAGCCCATTCAAAACTGCAATCCAGGCAATGGAAAACAGGTTGCAAGCATGTAAAGTAGGTAAACCGGAATTACAATCCAAAGGCCACACTCAAGGTGGCCAGAGGTAGCTTTCCATAGTATTTAAGCATCCGGTTACGAAGCTGGAGCATCCGGGACAGGTTGTCTTGTGACACAGACTGTGCAGCCATTTTTGAGCAAACAAATTAACAGCAGTATACCGGCAGCCAAGGCGAGAATTAACGGTAAACTGCCAAAGAGGCTGGAAAAAATAGAATGAAAAAATGCCGGTATCACACCAACTATAGGTTGGAATGAAGTATCAAGGCCAGAGATTACTACTTAAAAAAAATGAGCCAAGCCTGTGGTCGACGAGGCATTGAATATAGTGTGAATCAAAGCGCCGAAAAGCAGTGGGAGATCAGTATTTAAAAGTGCATGCAAATCAGTGCACATGTTTGCCACATGAAGGACAAATGTTACACAGGATGAAGTAAGGGCAACTTCTTTCTGTGACAATAGAGCCCTTATTTGACCCATCTTGTTGAACTCTACTTTCACGGATGGAATGGAAGGCCAGATGGATACATCGTGCTTCCCATGCGGAGGCGGGAAAAGCACATTCTTACAGTTTATACACTTTGGGAGACGGTCATACTGTACGAAATCCCTGCCAGCATACCACAGCAATCTTCATTATTTAAAAGTAAATAGCTAAGGTTAGCTAGCAACATGAATGTTGGTGTTATAGCTGGGACTGGATTACCCCTTAAAACGCATGCTAAATTCGGTGCCAGCGTGTTACACAAGCCGTTCAATTGGATGTTCTTGCAAACCAGTGAGTGATCAGGTGTAGATGTGCACTCTTCTCCCTTTAAATAAACCTCTTTACCCTCCCTCAGGCACCTGTAGGTAAATGGTAGAGACCAAACTTCATGGAGATTGACGCTACCCAATGGTTCATATCTGCCTATGGCATAATGTTTCATGCATGAACTGAATTTAAACTGGGGAAAGGAAGTGTTATTAATCCATGAATGCGTCTTACAGCTGAATTACTTTCGGCAACAGAAAAAGGTAAAGGTTCCAACATCAAAAGGGACTATGCAGCATCCTTCATAGACATAAATTGCTGTTTTTCTGTCAAATTAAATGGTAAGAATAGAGAGGACGTGTTCATGTAGTCCTAGGGAACTTTACCAGCTTTTAAAGTTTGCAAAGTCCAAGCAAACTGCACAATGGAACATTATTGATTTTGACCCTAGTACAAAACAGACACTTCACCCTGAACAATATCAACAACACATGAAACAATATTATCTAACCTCCTGGCGGGTCGCTCGACACTCCACGCAGCTCCACCTGTTTGTGCCAGTGCTCCCAGCTAGATCCTGCCGCTGTGGCCGGGGTCAAAGCCCGCCTTAGGCTCTGCTCGTATTTTTGGTATTTGTGACTCTTACTGTACTGTTAATTTGTTCTGTGTCTTGTGCATCAAGTTGTAACATTTATTTTTCCCTTTGTTACCCCCACTGTCCCCGCTTTTTCCAGTCTCGGTTCTCCCTCACCGGTTCCCGCCGCTGCGTCCCCTGCGGCCCTGCCCCCCTCATCCCCATTGGCCTCCCTGCTCCCGCCTCCCAGCTGCACCTCCCCATTCATGGTGGCCGCTTTGCGGCCGTGCTGCTGGCACGCCTAAGGAAAGCCCATCTGCGCCCGTCGGTACCTGAACCACACCCAGCGCCAGAACTCCTGGCCCCCTTGGACACCACGACGCCCGATACCGCTATGATGCCAACACACTCCACCCACTCAACCCCGGACGGAAACACACCTGCTACCGGGCCACCCCGAAGTGCACCCAAGGACCCTTCACCTGTAGGATCTGCAGCTTCACCAGCATCCTGCCCACCAAACCTCCAACAAAAGAACCCAACTACCTTCAGATGCATCCTCCTCAACACTGGCTCCACCCACAGACATGCTGTCGAACTCTGGGACCTTATTGACTCAACCTCCCCAAACGTTGCATTCCTGACGGAAACCTGGCTGAACCCCTCCTCGACACCCGGCATCGCCATAGTCATCCTGGAAGGCTACAAGATCACCCGCAGGGACCGCCTCAACGGCATAGGAGGATGTATCCACCTTCGTCGACAGAAACACCATCAGAGTCTCGACCAACACCGACGACACCCTGAGCATCGCCGAACACATGCGCTTCCAGATCCACCCCGACCCCAACACCACCCTCAGAGGAATCCTCATCTACAGACCCCCGGACCCCGACCGCAGTTCAGCGACTCCATCGCCGACTTCATCAGCACACACACCCTTGCCTCCATGGACTACATCCTCCTCGAACATGCCAAAAACTGGAGAAGAACTGGCTCAGAGAACAAACACCAGACAGCTACCCAGCCCACAAGAATGCGACCTGAAGACACCATCAACTCATCAGAGCCACCAAAAGGGCCTCTTTCAAAGACCGCCTAGATAACAAAGCACACAACAGCAAAGAGCTCTTCAACATTATGAGGGAAATCTCCAACCCCAGCTCCAACACCAAGGACATCCCGCCCTCGCAAGACCTGTGCAACTAGCTGGCCGCCTTCTTCCACCGTAAGATCACCGACATCCATGACAGCTTCACAGCCATGACCGCCCCGAGAACCACCGCCCCCACGACCACCACCTGTACCAAGGGCCTGCTCTTCCGGACCAGCATCAGTGACTAGAACACCAGCAAGTGCATGAACACCATCCACTCCGGATCACCGCTTGACCCATGCCCCCACCACATCTTCAACAAAGCCAGCACAGCCATCACACCCCATCTCTGGAAGGTAATCAACATCTCCTTTGAGACAGCAACCTTCCCGGAAAGCTGGATGCACACAGAGATCAATGCCTTACTCAAGAAAGCCAAGGCAGAACCAAAGAATTCAATAATTTCCGACCCATCTCCCTGCTCCCGTTCCCTGCGAAGGTCATCAAGAAAATCATCAACAAACAACTGACCCACTTACTCGAGGAGAACAACATCCTGGACCTGTCCCAGTCTGGGTTCCGCAGCAATCACAGCACCGAAACCACCCTTATTGCCGCCACTGATGACATCAGGTTACTGCTTGACAACGGAGAACCAGCCGCCCTCATCCTCTTGGACCTATCAGCCGCCTTCGATGTGGTCTGCCACTGCACAGTACGAACACTACGAACACTCCTACATGACACCAGGATCCAAGAGAAGGTCCTGGACTGGACCCCATCCTTCCTCTCCGGCAGAACACAGAGCATCCGCCTCCCTCCCTTCCACTCCACTGCCACTGAGATCGTCTGCGGCGAACCCCAGGGCTCTTCCTCAGCCGGACGCTGTTCAACATCTACATGACACGTCGCCCGACAGCACGACCTCAACATCATCTCCTACGGAGATGACACCCAGCTGATCCTATCCCTCACCAAAGATCCTAAGATTGCCAAGACCAATCTCCATGAAGGAATGTAGGCCATCGCCGAATGGATGAGGAACAGCCGACTGAAGCTGAACTCGGACAAGATGGAGGTCCTCATCCTCTGCTCCACCCTTTCTGCCTGGGATGACTCCTGGTGGCCGACGACACTAGGAGAAGCCCCGACACCCACCAACCATGCATGCAACCTAGGGATCATCCTTGACTCCACCCTCTCCATGACTAAGCAGGTCAACGCCGTCTCCTCATCTTGCTTCAACACCCTCCGAATGCTCTGCAGGATCTTCAAGTGGATCCCCACCAAGACACAGAGAACTGTCAACCAGGCCCTCGTCATCAGCAGGCTGGACTACGGAAACGCCCTCTATGCAGGAACGTCAGCCAAGCTCCTGAGGTGATTGCAACGCATCCAGAACACGTCAGCACGTCTCATCCTCAACATTCCCTGCCGCAGCCACATTACAGCACACCTGAGAGACCTGCACTGGCTCCTCGTCAACAAGAGGATTACCTTCAAACTCCTCCTCCACGCACACAAAGCGCTCCACAAGACCGGCCCAGCATACCTCAACAGATGACTCAACTTCCACACCCCCAACTGCCAGCTCCGCTCCGCCAGCCTCGCCCTCACCACAGTCCCCTTCATCCGAATGACAACCACTGGCAGCAGATCCTTCTCCCACCTTGGCATCAAAACCTGGAACACCCTCCCCACCAACCTACGACAGACCCAAGACCTACTGGGCTTCAGAAGACTCCTCAAGACCTGGCTCTTCGATCACTAGCAGCACCCCCCCCCCCCCCCAGCATCTTGAGACCCTCACAGGTATTTAGTGCGCTTTATAAATGATTGATTTATTGATTGATCAAATGTATAAATTCAGGAAGAAAGAGTATTAATGATATTATCAATGACTTCAAGCACTTTTTCTAAATTGGCTTGATCAATAGCCTTAATCTAGAAGCAGCTTAAATTTGAGATAGTTTCCATACTTCGTCGTAAACAGCATATTCCCGTCTTTTTGACCTGCCTCCAACAGGGCCTTTAACAAAATCATTCAAATTAACATCGTCGGACAATTTGGACAAATGAAGTTTAACTGACGCTAAAGTGGAATGTTTAGGCCAGTTTTGACATAACTTGCCTACTGAATAGGTAGTAACAGAATGGGCCGTTTCAAAACAGGGATCCACTCTTACCTGTGTATAGCCAGGGGCCAGACACAGAA
Source organism: Lissotriton vulgaris (assembly GCF_964263255.1). NCBI lineage: Eukaryota > Metazoa > Chordata > Amphibia > Caudata > Salamandridae > Lissotriton > Lissotriton vulgaris. The sequence continues at coordinate 721,063,582 of NC_141691.1, forward strand.
AACGATGTTGGCATAAATCCGATGTTTTATGCCAAAATAACCAACCTTCAGGATCCAAATTAGAAAAAAATAAAGGAGGAATTTAGTAACAGGGACTGCAACTCCTTAATGGACCTATCGGTGTGATTGTTCCATGCAGGGTGGTCCCCCAAATCAGGAATAGAAGGAGCATTTAATTTTTTAGATGTAGCCAATCCAAAGAAAATAGTTTGTGAAATAGGTGAAATATGGTTCGGGATGAGACATGCACGATGCAAAGCTTCAGTGCCCTGTACTTGTCAACTTTTAGAACCCCATACAGATTTAAGATCAATAGTATCTTTCCACAGCTCATAGCCCCCTATAGCTAATTGATCGATAAAGGACTTCGAATACAATAATTTGGTGTGGGTGAGTCTAACTTTGGAAGAGGACTTAGCCGTCATCTTAAAATAAAATGCGTCAGGATTAGATTGATTACAATCAGAAAAATAAGTAAACTTTTTCAAAAGAGTTTTCGAGCTGCCTTCAAGTGGTGCTGGACAATGTTCCCATTGTGTATAATTAACCACATTTCTAAATGTGTTTGCTTTATGCAGAAAATGATTGCCATAATGTTGGTAGCAGAATAAGTCTGCAAAATTAGCTGAGTCTAAGTACAAATCTTCAGCATCAAAAGCAGCATAATATTTCAAGTCAGAAAAAAAGAGCCTGTACAGCTTGTACATCCCAATCATCAGATCGTATGTTTTGCTTTACAACATTCCCCATTGAAACACGAAGGACATTGGTGACAGTAATAACCTCTGTAGGGCCGTGTATCTGAAAATTTACCGCATCCCACACAATTCCATCTAATACAGGCCAAGCTGTGATGTTAACAAAAGTCTGGTCCCTCTTCATGAGTCGGGTGCCAAAGTTCAGTCAATTAACCGAATTGTAGATCTCTCTTTAACATAATGTCCATTAACAAGACGGAAAAATACAACTACAATTCAGACTGACATGAATAGAAAAAAAATTCAAAAGCACCAGCCAAATGTAAGTCCAAGAGGGTATCAAAAAATGTCTTTTAACCAAACAGCAAAAATAGACATTTTGGATGGGGGCTTAGATGTTATAGAGTCAGTGTCAAATGAAAAACGTGACTGATTAACAGCATCTGTGAGTACAACAGGCAACGACACATCAGTGGGGTATGTATATTCAGTATCATCAAGTGGATCACCCGCTGGCGGATTCAATAAAGGATTAGTAACTGCAGGCATCTCGAATGCAACGTCAGGTCTGTTGATACTCGCCGGAGCTAAACAGAATTTCTCAGCATTGCTGGACAAGAGACTGCTGGAGTCATACTAAGAAGAATCGGTCACTCGCTGTAATTTGACATTGTCAATTGAGTACCTGTTTTCCTAGTGACCAGGAAGTGGAGGTAAAATGACTGTCCTTGTACCCTGCACGCCTAGCACAGGAACTGGAGAACAATATGAGGGGCCAAACTCCTTGTTCTCCACCTTCTCATGGACCAGGTCACTGGCTTGGGGTAGCCAGCCAACTACTGGGATCTGAAGAGTAGCATCAATTGTGGAGGGCAAATGTTCCTATGCAAGACTGTCACAAGTCTTTTGTAGATTCTGTAATACAGCAGAATGATCATCTACTTCAAAGGTTGCGAAGAAGGCGCCATGTCTAGACCCTCAAGGTCCAGAAAAACATTTTGATGCCAAAGAGCATTTCTTATGGGGTCTGCCCACCCAGAGAGATTTTAGGTAGATTATTAAGTGCACGTTGAATGCTATAGAGATGGGCCAGCCAGTTCCTGCCAGTACCTAAAACCCTAGCTGTCAAGGATTGCTTTAAGTCACGGTTCATTCGCTTCACAACCCTATTACCCTAAGGTCTGTATGGAGACGAACATTTTACCTGGACTCCAAAGGAATCTGTGGCATCCTTGTATGCCTTAGAGGCGAACGCTGGACCTTGGTGTGAGTGAAGGGTGCCACATGCAAAAATTCCCACAAAGAAACGCAAATCCCTGAAAGCAGTTTGGGCATCAGCACTTTATTGAGGCCACAGCCAAATAAAGCATATGCACAAATCCACTGCAACTAAGATGTACTTATACGCAGTATCTAAGTAGAAAGGACCGCAGTGATCAAAATAAACACACCCAAGTGGTTTCTGAGATATGTACAACTGTGTCTGGGGCAGGTGCACAGCAGTTGAAGGCTTGATCTGCTGGCAAATGTCACAAAGGAGGACGTAATCATGCGTTTGTTTGTACAATCCGCGTAACGCTGCTGCAAGAGAGATACAGTCGCTGAAACGCCGCATGAGCCGAGGCCATGCCCTCGTGAGCAGCTGTTATCAAGGAAAGTCTGCGGTCCCAGTTGGGAATCAATCTGTCACCAACGTTGTTAATTCTCACATAGGGAACTTTATCAGGACTTAAATGATAAGAGTATTTAGAAGGGAAACCTCTAAGGTAATTACCTTCCTTCTCTGTCGCAGCTATGGCTGCCAAGATGTCATCATCAATCTCACTTTTGGGACGTGTAACTGCTGCAACTACATACGTCACTACTGCTGTCTTTGCCGCTTCATCAGCAAGACAGATGCCAACAGCTTGTACTCCTACATGTTGGTGACCAAGAGTATGAATTACAAACACGAGAGGCAGACGTTTTTTAGGTTCTGCGATTCGAACCCATAACATTTTGTGTTTGATAGTGCTACCTTTGGAATCTCGATATTCATTCGTTTTCATTATAAGACTGAACACAGTAGTAAGAATCACTTACGATAAGAGTATTCACACAAGGAGCAGCATACTCCAGTGCAAGCACCAGACCACGTAGCTCTGCCAACTGGGCGGTACAGTCCCCTAATGTCTGTGTATGCACGAATTTGGACTTGAACTCTTCATTGACCATAGTACCCACCACTATTGTTCAGGCCGCTGAATAAGCGTGCTTTGAACCATCCGTGTAAATGATACAATGGAAATCCTCCAGCAGGCGCAAGGTCAGAGGAGCCGGATGAACAAATTCATACTGCAAGTACTCCTGAGTTTGCAAGGTGGAATAAAAAATAAATGTGACATCTGGAGACGTCAAGCATGTCACCCATTGCATCCAATGAGGCTGCAAAGCTTTCGAATTAGGTACACTGGCTTTCGTCACTGCCTCAAGGGCAGGATACTGTGTAACAACCAACATGCATTTCCCCTGTGACAGCGCTCTCTCAGAATCGCCATCTGCACCGCAGTCAAAGCTTTTTCGACTGAGGAAAAGCGCAGTTCAGCCGAAGTGTACAGGTGTGACTTGTAAGCAATAGGGACTGCGTCACCCTCTTAAAAAGTCAGGTACGTGAAACCAACAGCGCCTGGCACAATTCTTATTACCAGGTTTTTGTGGTTGTCACGAGTCAGTAAGTATTTAGATTCAAGAAGATCAGATTTCAAAGAATGCAGTATAGCTGAATGTTCTGCCTGCCAGCAAGGTTTGGTAAAAGTAGGTTGTATCAAGGCATAAAGCGGCTTGATACGCTGGGCATAATCGGGAATGTAAGTACGCATGAAGCTTAAAAAAGCTAGCAAAGATTGTAGTTTTTCAGAGTTGTAGGAGCGCACAACTGTGCGCATTTCTCCAGGAAGTGAGTTGCAAAACCTCAACCTTCATTGTTGAGCTCATAGCCCAGGAACACCAATTTGTACTCTGCAATGTGCGATTTTGCATAGTTAAATTTGTAACCGAAGTCCGCAAACATACAAATGATGCGGTCAATGTGACACAGATGTGGCCATAATTTGTCCTCTGTGAGATAAAAATCATCAACATACGAGCATGCATCAGGGTCGAGTCTCTCCAACAGAGAGACAATGAGAGCGTCAAAGACGCCTGGGCTATTTTTGTAGCCCATGGCTAATCTTTGAACTGATATTGTTGCCGCCGGAAGTAAAAGCTGTCCATTGACTACTAATAGATGACAGGTTGTGGCTAAAAAGCCATTGGATATGTCAAGTGTGGTCTAAACCGTTTTCTCACGAGACTATCCACAAAGGCAGAACTGTGAGTATTCTGTACCGCGCAGGTCCGACAAAGAGTGTTCAAGTGCCGGTAATCCAATACCAAGTGGTACGACCCATCAGGTTTGATCACAGTAAAAAGAGGATTATTCATGGGTGACAAATATGTTTCAATCACACCTTGCTATTCCAATTGTTCAAGGTTTTCCGCAACGGGAGCTTTCACTTCACGCCATATGAGATAGTGGGGTTGTGACTGTGGCATCAACCGCAATGGAATCTCATGTCATGACGAAAGTTTGTCCCATCCACATTGAGAATGGTACAAAGCCGGTACAAGCACCTTAGCCCACTCTTCTGCAAAATTCTGCTCCTTCCACACTGTGTGAGTGAAACTGGGTAGGCTTACCTCCTCCCCTCTCGGGGCAGCCAAAATGAAAGGTGGGTCCAGTCTGCCTCTGTTAAGAAAATGTCATATGTAAAGGTCAGATTTTCCCAAAAAATCCCTTTTATTGAACACTTTATGTCACCTTCAATCAAAAGGACTATGTCAAATAGTCTGTCAGAGGGACCCACTCTAGTGTCAGTTGTCTCAACATTAATGAACGTGTCAGTTGCTGTTGCCTTCAGATACGGACGCAGTGCTGGCCGCACTACTGTAACCTCCGCTGCGCTGTCGATCAGCGCTAGCGCCCATGTCAGTTCCCAAGCTGTGTTCTCACTATCCGTGGCATACCTTGCAGTGAAAGCAGCAACCGTCTTTTTCTGAAACTGGGATTTCCTACTCTGAAAGTCGTCCTGCTTGCCTTTATTGTCTGTCTGGTGGGGCTGCTCACAACCTTGTTGGGCACCCTGACCCTTGCTGTGGTCTCCTCCACCGGTTTGCTAGATCGAGGTTTCGTGCAAAGAACGGGAAGGACGTTGATCAGGAACCTGAAATCGATCAGGCGACTTAATATTTGTGCAGTCGCGCAAATCATAAGTGCTCTCAGTAGACTCAAGTAGCAGTGAAGCAGGACCCTTGTTTCTTCTGTTGCTTCCCCTGTTTTTTAGACTTCCAAGTTTGTTTAGGAAAGTTTGGATGTTTGTCTTTAGTAGACTTAGCCGTCTGAGTTTGCGGTTGAGCAGCTACTTTAGCAAAAGGCTTAACACCAAAGCTATTGCGTCCAATCGTCTTATAAACCTCAGCAATGATTTTCTGTAACTATTGGGGTTTATCGACATTGGGGACTTCGCGTAAAGCGTTAGACACCTGGAAGTTAACTGCATCCCCCTTGACATTAGCAAGGATGAGCTCGGAAACTACGTCAAACACTCCAACAAGTCTCATTCCCAATCCAACAGCCGCCTCCGGACCGTGTTGATCCTGGACATGCTTAATCACGGAGGGCAGGACAGCCATGGACGGTGTGCTGAGACACTTAGCATAGACTGCCGCAAATATTTTACCCCAGGTCTCACAATCTGTTACCTCCAGGACTACGTTTTTCTGCAAACTAATGGTCAGAATCTAGTGTTTCTCGACACGAGTCGTGTTAGGAAAAACCACCTCCAGTTGGTCAAGTTTCTCTGCAAGCCAAAAAGGCATATCATCCGTATCTTGGGGGCGCTTGCCCATAACGGAATTTACCATGACGGGACTAATCTTCATCCCAGCCGGTCCAACTGGATGCGCAACCACACCAGGTGCCCCCACCTTGGCGTTGCGGGAAACGTATTGCACTAAAGCCCGATGAACCCCGACGAGGGAGGCATAGAGTATACGCATCTCAGCTATAGTGACTGTCAGATAACGCGGATGCAGTGTGTACCCGACCAAAACCGGCCACGTGGACCCAGGAATAGACAAAGGACCCAACCAAACTGCCGTTACCGAGTGAGGAAGGGCGTCATTAAACCAAACTCGATGCTGCCAAGCAGAAATCGGAATCTCCTGTGTCCTATATGGGGCATAGTCCTTAGGCATGGCAGTGGGAGTGTAAACATGAAACGTACCACTATCCGCATTCACCACAGGAAAGGTAACCCAGGAGTAGAAAAGCTAAAATGGGTATGCCGCTTCAGCACTCACCACAAAAAGCCCTGTCATGCCTTCCAAGAGGACGCCAAACTTCTGCAAATGATTGTGGACGGCCACCCTACTATGCTGCGCAATGTCAACGTCACCCATGAGGACACAGAAGAGAAAATACAATGCAAAGGAAATGTAGCACAAAAGGATTGTAATTCAAATAAGAACCTGTTTAAAATATCAAGCTTGAATAAACCTATACTGTAACCATATAGGTAGGTTAATCGTTCACCACCGTCAACCGGAAACAGTAGTGAGGTTGTCGTGGACTGTTGTAAGCAATTGGGTGTCATCATGTGCAGCTCAGACAGCCGTCATAATGTCTCTATCTACCCTTGTATATGTACGAGTAATTGCAGCGACAGCAGCAATTTGAATTGTTGTTTGTGCGGCTTGATCAGTCATGGAATACCCTTCAATGTGTAATACACTTGGATGACTCAAGGTGTGAATCACATGAGTCTGTGGCAAGTGTTCTTTCAGCTCAGCCACTTGTCCCCAAAGTGCTTTGGGGTTTATGGTGTACCCTTTGGAATCTCTGAGTCCATTCTGGCTTCAATAGTATAGATACTCATTGTAAGACTAGACACATTGTGGGAAATCTGGGATCCGTATTTTCTAGTACCAGAATAACAGCTCTGAAAACTGGCAGCTGCGTTTGCAATTACCTATTGACTGTGTGTAGGCCTTCTCAGGGTGGAATTCACCATCCTGCATTCTACCCTTAAAAGCGGCGCACACTGTTGAATATTGGTGTTTTGTCCGTATGGCAGACTGTGCAGAACCCTCAGTATAGTTGATATAATCATACTGATCAAGAGGCATGACTTCATTAGGCAGGGGATATTCATTTTTGTATTGCAGGTATGATTGTGTTTGTAGTGTAGATTCAAATCTGTAGTCTACATCTGTTGCAGTGAGAGAATTTCACCCCTGTATACATTGCTGATGTAAAGCCTTAACGTTTGGAACACTGGCTTTTGTGACAACCTCTAAGGCCAGTACTGGAGTCACTACAATTATTCATTCCCCCTGTGCCGATGTTCTCTCTCTCTCTGTCCACTGCCATCTGTTCCACCGTCCGGATCTATTCTGTCGGTGCAAAACGCATCTCAGCATTAGTGTATATATGCGATTTCTATGCAGTTGGTACTGTGTCTCCCTTGTTGAATGTAATGTAGGTATATCTTGATGCACCTGCAATGGTTTGGATCACCAGGTTTGTTGCATTTACACGTGTGTGCAACTGTTTTGAAGCTAACATGTCAGCTTGTACTGAATGTAAAATCTGTGTGTGTTCAGTTATCCAGTGTGTTCTTTAAATATATAGACTGATCAAGTTGTAGAATGGTTTAACCCATTCTGTGTAATCTGGTATGTAAGTCATGCCAACATTCGGGAATCCCAATATTGATTGAAGTTTTTTTAATGTGTTTGGTGGTTGTAAAATTGCACACTTCTCCAAGAAGTAAGTTGCAAGGCTTTTGCCTTAACTTGAAACAGGAAATTGAGGTGGGCACACTCTGACGTTTTTAAGCTTAATTTGTTGTCCAAGTGAGCAAATCCCAGAACTATGAAATATACTCTTGTCAAGAGTGTAGAAAGGTAATCATCGGTCAAACATACATCATTGACATAGGACAATTCTGATCGTCAAAACTTTGTAAAAGTTCTGTAACCTGGGCTGAAAACCACTCAGGACTTTTCTTATACGCCTGGTTCAAATGACAGAACTGTTTTGAGAACCCAGCATGCTAAATGTGGTCAAATACCTACCTTCAGGGACTATATTTTGGCAGAAAAATCCATTTGAGATATCAAGTGTTTTATTTTTAATTTTTTACGCATTATATTGTTCATTAGTGCTGCGCTGTGTGAGTTTTGTACTGCAGATGGACATGTAGCTGTCCTTAGATGTCTGTAATCTAATACTTTATAATATGAATGATCCTTTTTCATTAGTAGAAACAAGGGATTATTCATAAGAAAGGTGCACCTTTCTATTGCACCTTGATATGCAAGCTGTGTGAGAATCTCTCTAACTTGTTTTTAGCCTCATTCTTATGTGGTATTGTCTTTGAGATTGTGGGATCAACCTCATTGGTATTACATGATATGGGGAACTGTCATTCCCCCACATGGTTGCAGTATTATACAGGAGCCAGTGCTAACGCCCACTGTTTGACATATGAATGCTTCACTGATTCTGGAATGAGGTTGGAAAAAGCAGGCAAAAGTACAGTTTCTCCCTCTGGGCAATCCATGACAAATTCAGATGGCCAATCCTTTTCAGACATGAGAATATCATGGCTGAATGAAAAGTTCTCCAAAAAGAGAACACTGATGTATTTCGGAATGTCCCCCTCCAATTTGAGTCCCATCTAATATAATCGATGCGGGACACTTTCCTTAGCATCCCGGGTTTCCACCAGGATATAGTCACTCAACACTACTGCTAACAGACCATCCATCAGTTTCTTGTGAACTATCATAACTTATGCTGCACTGTCCACCATGGTCAGAGTCCATTCCCTGCTCAGAAGCAGTGTCCTCAATATTCGTGGTATGCTTGACTTTGAGTCCTGCTACCTTCTTCTTTTTGAATTGAGGTTTTAGCTGTTTAGATTTATCGTCCTTTTTTATTATGTAGTCAGAAGAGTGTTGTGAGTCCTCCTTCAGTTTCACATTGTCCTCTGATCCCTCCTTGGACCGCCCATCTTTCTCCGAGTGTTTTTTGGACGAATCCTGAAAAAACTAGATGAACAGGTATCAGTATTCTGATACCTGTGTGGCATCTTAATAGTATCACTGTTTCACAAATTATAGCCCTTTTCAGTCGCCTCCTGTTGAGGAGATACGCCCCATGACTTTGCCTTTACTTTATGTTTCTTAGCTCACTCCTTGAGGTTTACTAGGTCTGGCTCCCAAATTAGCTCTACCCAATGTTGCATACATTTCTTTGATATATTTTTGATAATTTGTGCTCCTGCTGTCCCAGAGCCAAATTAGTGAGTCGCTGGTATACAGCCAATTCTGCTGCTTTCCCTTTAATGTTACTTAACATAATGGTAAACACTGCAGAAAAATTGCCCATTAGTTTCATCTCAAAATCCATGGCAGGGACTGCCCGTACTGATGTTGGATCTGTTTAAACACCTCTGGCAAAGCAGATAATAAGTGTATACCATATGTTCTGCTATATACTGTAGCAAAGACTGTGCCCTAAGTGGTGCAGTCGTCCACATGGGGAGCTATCCCCATTGGCAAGCATGTGGTAAGTTCAATGTTTTTCCTGGGGTCCCATATGAGCAAACTCTGCTTCAAGCTGATTTGTATTTTGTGCAATCCACAATGGAATTTCTTCCCATCTGCCGGGTATTGTACCCAAAGCTGCATTGAAGGTCTGTGGACTAATGCCTGGAGTAGCCAATTGTTGTTGTGGAACTTGAGCAGTCCTCACAGGATTTACTGTCATTTTCCTCATGACGAACTGTGTCAGACTCCTATATATTCTGACTATTCTTCATAACTGTGCAGCAGTCATATTAGCTATCTTTGGGTGTGGTGTGTAACCAGATAACAATGGCCATGTTGCTCTCTCATTGCTAAGTGGCCCTACTCTAACTTCTTCAGTAGTGTGCGGTAGGGTGCTTTCCAACCTATTTTGATGCTCTTGGTCAGTTAATGGTATTGCTAAAGCTTCATAAAATGTATAGTTTCTTGGATTGTCAGCCGCAGTGTAAGTGTGAAACAATTGTGACCGGTCATTTGCTGTTGGGAATGTAATCCATAAATAGAATACCTCTGTCCTAAATGATTCATGTGCATCAACCACGAACGTAATGTTCCACCCACAAGTGTGAGATCATTTTGTAGCAGCTTCTGAATAACTGCACGTCTGGAGTTTTCAGATATGTTCAGTGCTGTTGGTTCAGCCATAAGAATATGTAGAATTTAGAGAGAGTATCATTATGGGGTGATCCTTTCAAACGTTCAAGCTTAAACAACCTACAGCCAATATATAGAGTTAACCTACTCAGCTGAGGAGCATTTTTTCCCCTAACACCAAGGACGTCACATGTTAATAGGTGAGTAGGGGTCTCGGGGTACACAAATGAAAGTTACTAAGGTGATCCATTAAATAAGAGCCAAACCTAGAGGATTGACTACGCATTGTCGTACAGCTTGTACCTCTCCGCTAAAACTGCGAAAACATAAATGTCAGGATTGTGCCAGACTGATTCTATGCACACCCTTAGGATATGTTGGCCTATATCCCTGCTAGCCCCCTGTGCACCATCTGGACGCCAAACCTTACATGATAATAAATGTGTGTGCAACCTTAGAACATGACAACCCGATCTCCCAATGAAATTGTGGTAACAGATCTAGAACCCTTTAGTTTGGACTTTCATGCATACACAAAGAAATACACAAGAAATATTAAGCTAGGCGTTTTGATATTTATTGAAGCATGGTAATTCTTGTATAAATTATGTGTGCTGTGATAATCAGTAGAATGATACAGATTAGCATAATTAGCATTATGAGAACAGTGAAAAGGATAAATGATTCCACCATTGTGCTATAACAGTAAATATATTCAGGCATATAAGTACTTGCTATAGTGTACTCCTTCCTATTGCTCCCTAACCTAGGCTTGCCTAGGGTGGGTAATAAGCCAAATTCCAGCCAGGTGGGATAGACTCCCCATTACCTGAGGGTAAGTGTTATTGGACTTTCTGTAAAATGGGACATCTCTTGTGTTGGTAAACAGGAATCAGCTGAGCCGGAATTCAGGCATGCAGTGACCTTGCAGTGTCAGCTGAGTACTCCTCTCCCTTAAACAAGAAAGTGATTTTGTTTATATAATAAATAGCACCCATGCAGCAATGTTGCAACCCCTGTTCAGTCGCAATTGTTTTATCCAGTTTAATAGCTTTGTCGCCTACTGGAGAATAACAATAATTACATTTGCACAGTGAACTTTATCCCTTATACTGAATGTTCAAGGTGTAGTGATTGTGTGCCCACAACGTAGAAATGTAAACAATGCCTATTCAGAGGATCTTATCCTGCATTGTCACATACACAAATGTATGGCAAAAGTCATTGTGTGTAAAAAAGAAGGCAGCTTAAAAAACATGAGAATGTAAATGGTGGTGTTCATTACCAGGCCTGTCCTTCCCATGTGACAGCATCTAGTAGGTTGATCAATTGAAGCATCCTGACTGAATATATAAACTGTGGCTAACTCTATATGCAGTATACAACACCTATAAAACCAGCTGCACATAAATAAGTATAGCAAAACAACAACTCACCAAATAATAATCGAGTGACTTTACATGAAACTGTCAATTAATGACAATGAAGTCTCATCAAATACATCTCACATGCATCATTGTAATGTATGCCTTGTATTACTCAGAGAGAAGCTTCACTATGTTAATCATTCATTTATATCTGATTACATTCCCATCTTTAGTTGAAAATACTATGAATGAATCCAGGATATGGCCTACCACCAGAAGAATTGTATGCATGAGAAAGGGAACTTGTACCATGTGCCTCAGAGACTTGCCAGCTATATTTTGAAGGCAAAAATCACAGAGATATGTACATCACTTATCAGAAAAGAATTATCTTTATGAAAAACTGCAGAACTTCATATACAGAGAGTTTCTTGATGATCATATATGCCTTCTGATGTCTCTGCCTGGTGAGTCGGTTATCAAATGATTGCTGATGATAATTAAATCAATAGTTTTGCTTACCTGTATTCGTTCATATTATAAGTTCTGCTTTAAGTATTTTTCAATGCCCTTCTAGTATTGGTAATTCCAATGTAGAATTGTTCTTTCCATGGGTCCATAATGTATTTTTACTTTCTGTGCTTGTTCGGGCTACTTAGAAGGTATCATGCTATGATGGTGTTAGCCTGCCTCATTTATTGGTTATCATCTGAATCACAGCTGGTAGTCCCAAGTGTTGAATGTAAGGAACTGGATGACTTGTTTTCCAATATCAGGGAGTGCGTATCAAGCAGCAGCGGCTTCTAGTACTTGCCTATTGTGCTCTCTTAAAGATTCCTTCATCTTGCATATTCTTCTGGAAAACATTGCAATAATGATTTAAAGAATACAGCTGTAGGTGTTGATGAGTTTATTGTTGTCACAAAGGATCTTGAGAGTGAGAATATTCTTGCAAGAATGTTTTTGTGTGTGAAAACCCCTGCAAACCTTTTATGAATATTTTTTTTCTATCAAGTGCAGCTTTATAAAGATTGCAAACCTTACAACCTTCATGAAGTGCGAATCATGTCAACTTTACAAAACCTCACCAGATTTTTTTTTATTTTGCATGACCAGCCTTATTGTCATTTTATTACGCAATGAGATTAGTCCCTGTAAATTGGTAGTTCTTTTTTAAATGTGTTTATTGAATTTTGCAATAATACAGATGATGCCAACAGACAAAAGAATAATACAAGAATAATAGAACCAAAAGGCATTGCAATGTGTAAGATACTAGTTAGTATTCGACATGGGAAAATCAAATATACCTGTCTATAATAAATCCTAAGACATTATAGTTAAAGGAAGTGTTGACAACATTGGAAGGAAAAGTCACATAATATAATACAAAGGGAGGGTTTTGCAGCCATAGTGAGGAGATAATACCCAGAAGGGAAATGCACATTCAAAGGAAAATTATTTGGTCGATTATAGTCATCAGATTCCCAAGAAAGCAAGTAGTCTCTTAGGGTCTGCCAAACATCTTTAAGCCGAGAGGTGTGCGCCTGCAATTGTACACAGTCTTCACTAATCTTGTCACAATGTGACATGCTTTGGAGTCAGGCTGACTCTGTAGGAGTTCTCCCACTGCCCCAGTGTATGGGAAATTCACATTTTGCAAGAATTAATGCAATAGATAAAAGTCAATGGCTGGATTTGGGGATATCATGAGAATATCCCAAAAGCGCCATCACAGGTTCCGGTGTAATAGGGACATCCATCATAATGGAGAGATGGGAGAAGATAGAGTACCAGTATTGGCCCGTGTGTGGACACGTCCAGGTTAGATTGGCGAAGTCGGCACCTGGAGCGTGGCACCCAAGACAGTTTGTGGAATGTGAGTGGCCAAAAAGTGCACTATCAGTGGGGGTGATGTAACCCCTGTGCAGAAACTTGAAGTGTAGAAGCTTATGTCTATGATTAACAGAAATGAGTGTAGTCTGTGAACAGCAATCTGTCTGTCAGTGGGCATCCTAAATCAGCACCCCAAGCCTCCCTAGCAAGCTTGGTGGAGTCGGGCTTCATGGCTAGGCTTGGACGATGCAATATTGAAACATGTCCATCGCTGTGAGTGTCCAATATAACAAGCATCGATGGGGGGAAGTCAGCTGGGGCAAGGGGATATGTGAGAATGCAGAAACTGAGCATTTCCTGTAGGTGTTGTAAAATGAAGTGGCACATGTACGAGGCATCATAAAAACGGGTGTCATCATCATGTGTAAGTAAGCACATGACCATCAGGGAACAAGTCTCGGAAGGTATGAAGGCCATGGCGCAGAAAGGTGTGCTTGACGAGTGTCTTGCTAGCAAGTGGAAGCCAAGGGTTATCTACAATTGATAAGGTTGGGAAATACAGAAGGCCTCCTCCTAGGATCCTGCGGAGCATCTGCCATGCCCAGCAGGTGGTGGATATGATTTGGATGTCTAAAACATCTAATGGGATGCCTTTTGGTAAAACAGATGAAAGTGGAGTGTCCCCAAGTTGGACTCTCTCTGGTCAAAGATAAGGAATACAGGCATCTGGATGCTACCAGCGATATGTATACTGACATTGAGTGGTGAGATAGTAAAGGTGAAAATCAGGGACTCCGAGGCCACCGCACTCGTAGGGCAGCATTAAATTGTCCCAACTGATGCGGGGTCTGAGGCCTGCCAAGAAGAGCCGGGGTAGAAGACTACGGAGAAAAGTAATGAACTGTGAAGTAAGCGGAATTGGGATTTTAAAAAAAAGATACAGGAATCTAGATAAGACTACCATTTTAATCATTAATATCAACCTGCCATAGATAAGGGAAGTTTAATCCACTGCTCTATTTGTGAAGAGAGGCTATCAATGGCAGGGCCTTAACTGAGTCAGAGCACCTGATCCCTATTCCTGTGTAGGTGGATGCATAAGTATCTGGTAGATTCCATAACCCATGTCAACGGTTAGTCCATCTGTATCAGGGTAGTGCTATCAGTAAGTGGGAAGAGTGTGGACTTGGTCTACTTAATAAGGAGACCCTAGAGGCCACCAAATTGAAGAATCGTGTGGTTTAGGGGAGGAAGATTGTCAGAGGGGTGGTGTACAAACAGCAAAATGTATCCGCATAAAGAGAGAGCAGAAGAGGACTGTGGGTACGTTGGAGGCCACGGTGCGGATGTTATTTTTGTTGATGGCAGACCAAGGGGTCCACTGCTATATTAAAAAAAAGGGGGAGATAGAGGGGCCACCCTGCTGTGTACCTCAGGTGATGATGAAAGTATCTGTGAGTGAGCCATTGCCCCTGAGCCATACCAAAGGATTGGTGTACCGGAGCGTGATCAAGGCGATAAAACAGCAAGCATACCCAGCTTTGATAGTGTCACTTTAAGGAAGGGCCATTCCAGGGAGTCGAAAGCCTTCTCTGCATCCAATGAAGTCGCCACACACAGGGGTGGTTAGGGACACCCTATTTAGGACTGCAAAATCGATCGTAATTTAAGAGAGGTAGACCTATGTGGGACAAAGCCAGACTGTCCCGGGGAAACAATCTGCACCATCAATAGAGATAGTCTGGTGGTGAGTACCTTTCTAGGATTTTATTGTCTAAATTGAGGAGGGAGAGTGGACGATAAGAGGAACAAAGATGTGGGTCCTTGCCTGGCTTCAGTAATAATGTGAGTACCACCTCTCGGAGTGTAGATGGCATGGAACCTGTACCTAAGGTGCGGGGCTAGCAAATGCTGAAATGCCTTATGGAATACTCCACTGTAACCATCGAGCCCAGGGATCTGAGTCCCCCCAATAGACTTAATCGCCTGCGCTATCTCCTCTGTCGTCAACAATTCTGCCAGGAAATTGTGTTGCCCATCCATTAATGCAAACACAAGGAGATGGTGGACAGAGCGCTGAAACTTTTCAGACACTCACCACCAGTCACAGATCTGGGTTGAATCCATCATCGTTCTTTAGTTCACTATGCCACCCCAGTTCAGACACAGCTATATGCAAATCAGTCTTGACCCTGTGTCTCATGGGAAGAGTCCAGCGGATCTGCCAAGCCATGTCTTCCCTGGACCGAAACAAGCATCCCGGGAATGGTTCCTGGCTAACAGCCCTCATCAGCCAGGCTATCTTAAATCCAGTTACAAAGTGAGCAAGGGACCCACGTCTGGGCATACACTGCCAACTTAGGGCGAACAAAGCAAATGCAAGGAGATGATGGACGGAGCGCTGAAACTTTTCAGACACTCATGCCCATTAACCACACCATCGCAATTTCGGAGAGATATTCCACTATAACAGTCTCGTGGCCAGATGAGCATGAAGTATATAAATGTGCATAACAACTTTGCAACTCCACCAATATGTCCTCATTATTTGTTACACTCACGCCGGTGGATGTGCAAAGTTCTGTAATGTATCCACTTAAAACAGTGCTTTCAGGCAACTTCCCATGACAAAATTGTACTGGAAAGTAAATTCAATGAAAAACATTTTGCACAGGTTTGCATCACTTGTGTGACGCAAACTCAGAGCAAAAGGTTTTTAAATCTGGCCTTCAGTGTCAACCATCCAATGCACAGAGTTCTGGGATTGTCATCCACAAGTTTGGCTTTGGTTACTTGAATTTAGTTTGTCCAATGCATTACTTGATAATGATGAATATTGGTTAGTATGAAAAATAAAATGTGGCTGTGTTCTTTGTAATGATCCTTCGCGTATGGAAGCTCATAAAAAATAATTTGTCATTCATTTCACTTCTGTGCGATAAACAGTTTTCCATTATCAGACATGAGATGGCTGTTTCTTAGTTATTGAATCAGATTGCCTGGCTTTTGAGCCTAATGCTGTCCAATGTTGATAAGGGCTGTGTCAGTACGCTGCAAATATCAAAACTGTTATGTGCAGCTTGATTGTGTTTTCTATCTTTTCACTACACACATTTGACCATGTGTTTTTGGTTTTGATGTTAGTATTTAGCGAAAGCTACACCCTTATTCACAACCCAAGCCCTGGCCCCAAACACACTACAAGTGTCAAAGACAGCATTGTGGAAGTCAGGCACAGCCCTATTCAAGTGCAGGTTCTCTAAATGCAGCCAATGTCTATTCAGTCCAGCACTGAGTCACCCCGGAAAGGTAAGACACACATTAACTCCCTTGTAACTGTCTAGAGTGAATGCACATCTCCTTCTCCTGTCAGTCTAAACCAGACGTTCAATACAACCACGAAGGGCACAAAGAGTCATAAGCATACAGAAATGCCCACTTCTAAAAGTGGCATTTCTAAAATTGTAATAACAAATCTGCTTTTACCAATAAGCAGGATTTATTACTACTATCCCAAACATACCAAACATGGTCATGCTACCCCTTTCATAACAGAAATTACCACTGAAACACATATTAGGAAATTCCCAATGCAAACCTATGAGAGGGCAGCCTCACAACAGTGAGAAACGAAATAGGCTGTTTGTCACTACGAGGACATGCCATACAGCTAAGGCTACCTTTTACCTACACATCACCTTTCCCATTGGGCTAGCTAGGGCCTACCCTAGGGGTGACCTATGTGTAGTAAAAGGGGAGTTTCAGAAGTGGCAAACACTTTAAATGCCACGTCACTGTGGCAGCAAACTGCTGACGCAGGCCCAGCAGCGGCAGAGGCCTGAGACAGGTTTAAAAGGCTACGGCAGTGGGTGGCGCAAGCAGCACTGCAGGCCCACTAGAACCATTTAATTTACAGGCCCGGGGTATATGGGATACCACTGTACAAATGACTTACAGTTCAAATAAATATGCCAAACAAGTGTAGCCCAATCTTACCAAGTTTACAAGAGAGAGCACTCACATGCACTTTAGCACTGATCAGCAGTGGTAAAGTGCCCAGAATCCTAAAACCAACAAAAACAGGTCAGAAAAAAAAACAGGAGGAAGGCAAAAAGTTCTGGGATGCCCCTGCAAAAAGGGCCAGGTCCGACAATAACAAACACAACCTTTCTCTGCAAAATGTCTGTGATAGGCTCTCACACATCACCCACATTAAACATTAATTAAAGGAAAACTATATTTATAACAATAAGTTTAAGAATTAATCAATGTCATCGGGACAAGATTCTCTGCAGAACACAGCTGGCACCACCAGGGGGGTGCCTGAAAGGCTCTTTGCCAGTGCCTTAAAAGGTCTCTGGCCTGTGACCCGCGGTAACACCAGAATGTACACACATTCACTTTAACTAATTTATGGTAGTTTAATTTGCTAACAAGTTCACTCCAACAAAAGTCTGTGAAAATGTGTTTGGTGCCTATGTGCGCACGCGCAGTATGTGCAAGAGAAATCATATTTACATCACACTGGAAACCAACTGACCTTTGCATATAATATTTAACAGAAATGGTTTGTTCTAAACTGTTTGGGATACTGACAGCACGCGCTTCTGGTCATGATACTAGAGTGCTGCACTGGAGAAAATAAAGCCATTTTTAATGTGGACGAAGGAAGAGGATTCAGAATTAAAGCTAAATTGCAAAGAAAGAAATGATCCGAATGGGATTGGGTATACCTAGGGAGCAACTGTGCTCATAGGCCCTTCTACCGACTCTAATGCCAATAATAAACCCGGTTCGAGGCCTACCCTCTGGGGGGCTTAGCCTTTAGGATATCAATAATTGCAAGTTGATTTGTTCAAAACTATCGGATATTATCTACAACTGAATTGTGTTCTACATGGTGAATCCCAGTAGCCACCTTGCTTCATGATCTTTGAGTGGTTTCCGGTCCTGGAGCAGAATGGCGATGCACTGATTCTGCAGACTATAGTCTTGAGAGAGCGCAATTTGAATGAAAAGAATGTCCGCATCATATTTACAAGCCTGTAGCGTAAAGTTAGCACATGTAACTTACTAAGTAAGAATATGTATCTGTAATTGCTCTAGAGTGTGCATTAGAATTAGAAAGGCCCGTATATAGATTGGGCTAATATAGAAATGTGTGAAAATGCTTAAGAACAGTAGAACGTGCTAAACAGAATTCATGTATGCAATTATTAAACGGAGAAAGAGATGAAATGCAAATTGAAGAAACGTGCAGACCACATAGCACTGTGTAAGAACGAGAGTATAACATTGCATCTTTCATGTATCGTGGATTCGATTATAATCAATGATTTACTTATTCTATATACATATATATGTGTGTTAAAAGCCATACCGTATAGAAGAGTTTGTAGAATTATAGAGTGGTGTGTTCATATGTTATTTTAACCTAACGAAATAAGGGTTGGCAAGAGTGCAGTCCACTGCATATAATTTAGTGGGCTCACAGAGATAGGGGGATAGCTTTGATCTGCACGTGCGAGCCAAGAGTCAAAAGTCTCGTTAAATTAAATTGCCAATGCTGGTCGAAGTTTTACGGCCTAGTGAGATAAGGGACGCTTGGAATTTGGGGCCCTGTTTCGAAGTGTCTGTTTCCAGGTGCGAGGGGGGTACCAATCCCAACGTAATGAATAGAGCTTTGTTTGAGGAGATAGGCTCTGGTCTGGAGGAGTCAACCGGAATGTCATGGGGGTACCAGCACGACGGAGACGGCGCCTGGGAAGCAAGGTCAACTTAACAGACGATTCAAAGAAGCGAAACTATGGAAAAAACCAGAAGCAGGACCACGTGAAATGTGTACGTGGTGGGCGTCTCAAAGGGGCGTTTCACCCATACTGTGATTTTGTATTAGGGACAGCACCCCGGGGAGAAGGCAGAGCAGATGGCCTGAGGACTCTTAGAGAACGGATGGGTAGGCAGAGAGGATACTGCTACGCGACATAGGTTTCCATCAGAGACTAAGAGAGTTTGAACTTCTTCGGAAGTCAAACGGCTGACACCTTTTTAGGTAAAGAACTTGCTGAGTAGGGATGCCATCTAGCATAGAGTAGGGACAGTTTAACCGGTTTTATTTTTCTGTAAATGACGCATCATATCCACTTTGTGTCTATGCTATTCAACTTGTTGATTTTTGAATTAGTTTTGATTGTTTTCTTCTGTAGACTGAGATTTCTTAGGGAATTCATGTTCCTTCTAGTACCTGTATACCTGTTGAACATTATATTGAGATGCTTGTATCTGCAATTGACTTTGGTTTTATAATAAACCTTTAAACTTTACCAGTCGTAAGTGGTTCTTCAGAGTTGCGTCAGTCTATGGGGTTGATTTAACTTATGTGGGTTTGCCTTTTACTCAATGACAGTCAATAATCGATCCGAAAAGGGATTAAATGAGATAGGTATCTAGGTGATCAGATAAGAGATCAAAATCTCATTTCCCGCAGTTGGTAGCAGAGAAAGATGGTTGGCTTCTTGAGGAAGGCAACCTAGGTTAGGTCTAGATTACCCCAAGGCCCCTAGTCATCGACGACCAGAAGAAGAGCCACCTGCCGAAGAAGGTGCTGATGGTGCGAGAGAGAAAAAGCAGCAGAGTCGGTCGAGAGTGAGTATAAGGGTCATGCGTTGCCAGATTGCGGTGTTTTGTGTTGTACCTGTGTTGTAATGTCAAGCGGAGTTGAATGCCTGTAGTGTGATTGTGAGACGGTTGTGAGCGCGCGCAACCGGTGAAAATCTTAAGTCCAGAGGAGGGCTTGAGTGGTTCGGGTGTATCGGACATCCAGAGTAATTGTCTACCGTTGTGAAGGGGGTCATGAGGTACCATTGATCGCCCGTAGGACCGTGATAGGGGGAATGTCAGAGTGAGTGTATGAGTAACGGACGCTGGTCGGACGTTTACTGTGTGTAAGTAACCTATCAGTTAAGGCGAGCGTCTGAAAGTAAGTGAAAGACGTCTCGCCAGTAGAGGTGACAATTACAGTTAGACTGTGGACGTACAGTCAAGAAAAGTGATCGCTTGGTCGGAAGTAGTCATTTTTTGGTGTATGAATGAGACGCATGCAAGACCGGGAGACGAGCTGAGAAAGGAGGGGAACTGCTGCAGAGGGGACGAGTGACGTCAGCGTAAAGCCGCGCTGGGATTGGCTGGTCAGCGTAGAGCCGCGCTGGGATAGGCTGGTTGGTGTAGAGCCGCGCTGGGATAGGCTGGTCAGCGAGAGCCGCGCAGGGATTGATGGTTCGCCATCGGGAAGTAAATAAGGAAGGAAATTAAGGAAATCGTAGAGTCTTGAAAATGAAGTGTTTTAAATGTCTAAGGGCGATCTTTAAGAGAGATAGAGGGAACTCGTATGCGGGGGAAGAGGCCCCACCGGAAGGCACACCAGCTTATTACATGGCTGTGAATGTTGGGTTACACTCAATACTATGGATCTCCGAGTGGAGCAAGCTAACAGAGGGAAATGAGGAACTGACGTTCCCGAGATACGGGACGTTTAGGTTAGAAGCATTGAATCAGCTGAAAGCGGTAATGCTCGCAACGAGACCTCTACCCAGACCAACACAGTTCGAAGCCCTCAATGCATGGTTCAGGGCGGCACACGACAGGAGCCTGAATAGGCGCCAAGAAAGAGTGAGACGATCGGTAAGAGCAGTGCAGGATGCTAAATGGGATGATGAAGCTAAAAAGTGGAGGGTGCAAAAGATAGAAGCAGACAAACTGTACCCAATGCTAGAGGTTACGGGAGAAAAGAAACCTCCAGAAGAGGATGAGGAGAGCGAGACGGAGGATAGTCTGATAGATAGGTTATTATTAGACAGACCACCTCCGTACGACAGAGAAGCCGAAAGTCCCGAACTCCGACAGGGGGACGGGGCTGGGAAAGGGGAATATAGACCGCTCCCCATATCAGATTGGGAACCCAAGAAAGGCGAGGAAATACCTCAACCTAGTCCAGTACAGAGAGTAGTTGGAAGGTTCGTGGTACAGAAAGTACCAGAAACGGAGTGTGCAAGGTCGTATCAACTGCCGGATGCTCTACAAGTACCTGTTACCATAGGTCCTGTAGTGTCAATCTACAACCCGGAGAGAGCTCAGGAGGAGGAACAGACACGGTGGGACAGGGAAAGGGCAGAGATGGAAAGGAGGAACAATACGATTAATTCCCAAAGGCAGTTGCTGGGACCAAGGAGTCGGAGTACCCCATTGGATCCAGTAACGGATCCCTTGATAGAGCAGGGGGGTCAGAGAGGACAGATGGATCTGAGGGGACCGAAACCGAAATCCTTTAAGGAGTTAAGAGAGTACTTGAAAGAATGGGATGCTGCCGTAGAGACTCAGAATAAAAGAATTGAAACAGAAGCAGAATGGAGAGATCAAGATAACAGGATCCTCTCTCACTGCGGAGCTGGCGAAAGCAGTCCGGAGTGGGAAGGAGGGAGCCAAGGGAGCAAAGGAGATACTTGCCATACCATCAGTGGCAATAGACAAATGGGTGAAGATAAGAGTACAGGATGTGGGGGGGTGCCTCGCCTCATCCTTAGTGAGGGAGAAAGAAGGACACAGGAGTACCGAAATAGTTACAGGTGCACTCACCATGCCCCGGGCGAAAATGTGCAACATTGGAGTCGCGGGAGTATGGGGAGTCACGAAGGGTCTCGCCATGTGTCCGGTGATCACGGACGGGATCGCGGGAACATGGAGGGCTGTGAGGGACCTTATCATTTATTGAGCGACACCAGACAGCAAGAGAATTGCAGCGATTTAGAACAGAACGGAGGATCCTATCTTGCATCTAGAGAGACAGAGCCGAAAAGACAGAATGCAGTGATGGGGAATAGAACATTGTTCCACCATACACCTAGGGAAGATGGGAAAGCTTGGGACCTAGAGAGGTGGGAACAAAGAGAATCAAGGAGGACTCCTCATAACTCACCTGTGTCTAGACGTAGGACTCGTAGTTGGGGTGAGAGGGATGTAAACGGACCACCTAGGAGTGAGGTACTGAGAGCTGAGATAAAGGCAAAACGGCTCGATGTAATCAGTTTAAAATCAGATTTGGATGAAATAATAGACGGCACATTGCCAATGGAAAGGATCGATCTGTATGAACAGGATGAAATACTGTTTATGGCTAAGGATGTTACTCGGAAAGCGAGGTCAGTTCATGAGAAATTATCTGAGTTGGCAACCAGGTATATGATAGACTTATCAAGAACTAAAGCCTTACAGGGTAACCATAGGCTAAATTGCAGGGATCAGGACCTAGATGAGCGTAGGACGATTGGGCTGAAGATACACATAAAGGAGCTGATCCTGAGTATCAGAATGTGGAGGGATTTGGATAAATGGGAGGAAAGATGGTCCAAGAGGGGAACCGTCAGAAGGAGTACAATTGCGAGGTCCCCGGAGGGAGGGCTAATGCGAATGGAAGCTTTCCCTTTGCGAGAAATCGCGAATGGAAACTACGTGCATGTGCCCTGGAGTAGGGGGGATCTAGCGGCATTTACCAATTCCTTCCCTAAACTAAGGGAAAATCCCGTGGAATGGTACAAACAGGTAGAGAGGTTCGTGAAGATCTCTAAAGTGCTGTGGGTCGACTTGAACACCCTGTTTGATATTGTAGTACCCGGGGATTTGTGGACGGCATGTAAGCTCAGTGTTGAATGGCCCATCTGTGAACCAGATAGGGTTGCCCTGACGAATGGGCCGTCAGAGAGAGTCATGGAGAAGTACGAGAGAGTAATGGCATGGTTGAAAGAGATGGTGCCGTTGCAGGACATAGACTGGGTTAAAATAGACCGAACCACTCAGGAACCTAAAGAGACCGTTCACGAGTATTACGAGAGACTGTTGAAAGCATTCAAACAGTACAGTGGGTTGGACGTAATGGATCCTAAGGACATAGGGCAGTTTGTGTCAAAGTTTGTTCTAGGGTTAAGGCCTGACATTAGCTTAATGATCCAACAGCATTTGATTTGTTGGCAAAACAAACCCTTAGATGAAATCCTGAGGTATGCAAGGTACTGCAGCGATGAAATAGACTCGAAAGCAAAGAAACTTAAGGAGGAATTGATGTTGGTACAGATGCAGTCAGCCGGAAAGGGTGGACAGCGACAGCAGGGAAACGGAACCCTAGGGAAAAAGCAGAATAACCAAAGTAAAGACGATGAGGAAAAGCAGAGACCTAGGATAGATATTGCAGCACTGAAAAAGACGACTAGGTGCCACCAGTGTAACGAGGTGAGACATTGGAAACGCGAGTGTCCCTATAATGTCGAGACTGGGGAATTAGAACCAGAGGAAGACGATGTCCAGAGCAGTCTAGTGAAGGGAACAACAATACCGAAGGGAAAGTTTATCAAAGGGGGGACTCAGACTCCTCGAGCCCAGTTCCCTCAACCACCTCGTATCGCAAATGGGGGAAAAACCTATAGACAACTGCCACTGTTCGTAGGAGGAGAGGAATGTTACTACGTTGATCCCCTTACGGGACAGCGAGTGAATAGAGAAGAAGACTGTACTCTAGGGGCAGCCTTAGAGGTAGACCAGAGGGGACCATACGTGGAGGATGAAGTGGCAGGATGTCCTACGACCTTTTTGGTGGACACGGGGGCCACTCGATCCACTATAAGATCGGCGGTGGTCCCAGGTCTGCCAATGTCGGGAGAGACGATCCAGGTGGTAGGAGTCGCAAATAGGAGAATGACGAATCCTCTGACAGAACCAGTGTCGGTGAAAATAGGGAAATACAGTGATGAGCACCAGTTTGTGATTTGTGATTCCAGCCCTGTGTGTCTGTTGGGAAGGGATCTGTTATGTAAACTAAATTGTACAATATATTGCACACCTCAAGGAGTAGAAGTGCAGACTAACGATGATGATGCCGACTTTAAGGTTGTAAACTCACAGGGATGCGTGGAACTGTACCCTACCTTAACGGTGGAGGAGCTTCCACGGGACTTGAGGGAGATGGTGTCAGCTGAGGTGTGGGATTTTACTGGGGAAGAAATAGGACTGATCAAAGGGGTAGAGCCGGTAAAGATCATGGTAAAACCAAATGCCGAGTATCCAAGAACACCACAATACAAGTTGACCCCGGAGACGATTGCAGGAATAAAGCCTATGATCGAATCTATGATTAAACAGGGAATACTGAAGGAGATCGTGGGAAGTCCATGTAACTCCCCGATTATGGGTTTGCAGAAGCCTAGCGGGAAGTACAGAATAGTGCAAGACCTTCGAAAGATTAATAATATAGTTGTTTCATGTTGTCCAGTGGTACCGAATCCATCAGTGATATTGTTTCAGATACCATTCCAAGCCGAATGGTTCACGGTGATAGACCTGTGCCAGGCTTTCTTTTCAATCCCCTTAGACGAGGAAAGCCAATATCTTTTCGCTTTTAAGCTGGAAAATCGCGTTTTAACATGGTGTCGTATTCCCCAGGGGTATACAGAAAGCCCATCGATTTTTAACCAGCTGCTGAAGAAAAATCTTGAAAGTCTAGTACTGCCCATGAACTCGGTTCTGGTCCAGTACATAGACGACCTACTTGTGGCGTCAGAAACTGAGGAAGCTTGCAAAATAGACACCATCACCTTATTGAATCACTTGGCTGAGAACGGACACAAGGTGTCTCCAAGTAAATTGCAGTATTGTCTGACAGAAGTGCAATACTTGGGCCACAGGATTGAAAAGGGAAAACGGAAGGTGTCTCCAGACAGAATAGAGGCAATCATGAAAATGAGTGCGCCTACAACCCAAAGAGAAGTCAGGATGTTTCTAGGAATGGTCGGTTATTGCCGGCAGTGGATAGCCAACTTTTCACTGAAGGCAAAACCTTTACAAAAACTGACGCACAAGGGGGTGAGTGATCCGGTACTATGGGACAAAGATTGTTTGATGGCGTTTTTGCAGCTGAGGGAGGACTTATGTCGTGCCCCGGCTTTAGGAATGCCTGATTACGAGAAACCATTCTTACTTTACTGTTGTGAAAGGGAAGGTTGTGCTTTGTCAGTTTTGGCCCAGATACACGGAAATGCCCGTAGACCAGTTGCATACTTCTCGGCTACCTTAGATCCAGTAGCCGCAGCGTTGCCCGGATGTCTCAAATCCGTTGCTGCAACGGGTGTCAGCATTGAAAGGTGTGAGAACGTAGTTATGGGACATCAGTTAGTGGTGTATGTACCGCATTCTGTAGAATTGTTAATGACTAGGACCAAGACACAGCATCTGACGAATAACAGGCTCACACGCTATGAGCAAGTCATATTGGCTGCTGAGAATGTGACCCTAAAAAGATGCTCTGTCTTGAATCCTGCTACTTTGATGCCACTTCCTAATGATATTGATGATGAAGTTTGTACAGATCATGACTGCCTTGATGTGACTGAACTATGCACCAAACCGAGACCAGATATCGTAGATGAGCCATTAACTGACCCCGATGAAATATTCTTTGTTGATGGTTCATGCGTAAGAGACGATATCGGTCAGCTGAGAGCAGCATATGCAGATTGTACCATTACCGGAGTTGTGGAAGCCGCCTGCCTGGAAGGAGTACACTCCGCTCAGGTAGCTGAAATCATTGCTTTGACCCGTGCCTGTTTGGCAGGCAATATAATTCGAGTCACCATTTACACCGATAGCCAGTATGGTTTCGGGGTAGTTCATGACTATGGGCAGTTATGGTCTCAAAGAGGTTACATGACCTCCTCGGGTTCTCCTATTAGGAATGGAGAGTTCGTGAGACTATTGTTAGAAGCATTACAAGGTCCAGCAGCTATTGCAGTTGTTAAATGTACCGCGCACACAAAAAACACTGACTTTGTGTCGCAAGGCAATAGGTATGCGGATGAAGTCGCACGTTACTGTGCGGAGCAGGGGTATTCTCTCACAGAGGTAGAAGTGGGGGTAATACAGGAAAGAACTGAATTGACTATGTTGTTGGAAACTGTAGACACGTGGGATGAGTTGAAGTGTATCCAAGAGAATGCACCTGATTTTGAGAAAAAGGCATGGGAGACAGCTGGTTGTACCAAAAGTGAGATGGATTTTTGGATCTCTGCAGATGGGAGAGCAGTTTTACCAAACGAACTTGTTAGTCCAATGGCAAGGAGATTGCATGGACCAGCACACATAGGCAGAGATGCCATGGTGAGAGTATTCAGACAAACGTGGTACAACCCGAAGTTTAGAGTAGCGGCAGAAGCAGTATGTCAGCGTTGTGTGATCTGTCAGCAACTGAACGTAGGAAAGAGAACACCAGTCACATTGAGCCACATAGGGAGATCTGGGGGGCCTTTCAATAGAATGCAGCTGGATTTTATTGAAATGCCCAAGTGCAATCGCCTCAGATACGTCTTAGTGATTGTCTGTATATTTTCCAGATGGGTTGAGGCTTACCCCACACGTAGATGCGACACACTTACAGTAGCAAAATTGTTGCTTAGAGAACTGATACCGAGGTTTGGGGTGCCGGCCTCTTTGGAATCGGACAGAGGAACACATTTTAACAGCGAAATAGTGAAGATGCTATGTTCAGCCTTAAGTATAGACCAGAAGCTCCACTGTAGTTATCGACCAGAAGCTTCGGGGATTGTAGAGCAAATCAACAGCACCATAAAATCCCGACTTGCCAAAGTTTGTTCATCGACATCCCTGAGTTGGCCTGATGCACTTCCACTGGTCCTTATGAGTATACGTAGCACACCCGATAGAAGAACAGGTCTCTCCCCACACGAGGTGCTAATGGGGAGGGCTATGAGACTGCCATCGGTTCCAACTGCAGCACTATTGAACATCACAGATGATTTGATCCTGGACTATTGCAAGGGACTATCTGACGCCATTCATTCTGTGTCCCTCCAGGTGCAGGCTGCAGAGGTTCCATCAGCTCAGGACCTGTGCCATGACCTGTGTCCGGGGGACTGGGTCCTGGTGAAGAAACACGTCAGGAAGGACTGTCTAGACGTGCGCTGGCGTGGACCATTCCAAGTCATACTGGTTACGAACACTGCAGTAAAGTGTGGAGGCTTGCCCAACTGGATCCACGCCTCACACACCCGAAGAGTTCCAGCACCTCTGGAAGAAACAGCTCCTCTCTCGGATGAAAATCCAGCTGAAAGCGGACAAGCCACAGAGAGGGAAAGTCAAGCTGTAGAGGTGATTGAAGAGGCTGAGGCCGTGTCTGACCAGGCCGAGGACGGTCAGTACACCAGTGAGACCGAAGCTGCCTCAGAAGGAGAAAGTAGCTGGGAATTCGAGTCAGACACCGACCAAGCTGTAAGTGGTCAAGAGACGAGTCCAAGAACAAGGAGCAGGAGGACAAGGAGTGGAGAAGCTAGCTGGCCGGAAAGAAGAAGAAGGTCAAGCTTGAGAGCAAATCCAGAGAGAACCCTTGTCCCGATCTCTGAAGATTCAGATCTAGACGAAGGAGCTACGGACTCAGGCTCTGAGAGTCCGAGGAGATCAAGGAGGGTACCTGTGCCCTGCAGAAGATACGCCACCCCTGAGTGGACCTATCTAGCAGCAGATGTCTTGGGGACAAAGGTCCGGGAGGGTGAGAGAGGTGCAGGTGAAAAATCTCGATCCAATTGTGACGGTGGAAGTACGGATGTTGACACCTGGAATCGAAACTGAGGGGTTGCTGACATTCACACTCCCCGTTCCCCTTTACCTAAGTCGGATCAAGGACCTGGTGCTGAATCGATTAGAATTTCCAACTTTGGGTCATCCAATACCAGCACATGAAGAAAAAGTCCTTCGTTTAGAACTGTTGGAATATGCCATTAGAGCTGCTGGCACTAGAATCATTGTAGATACATAAAGACTTTTGTGATTAAGCCATAAAGAAGAAGATAACCTAGCGCCGAGTGGAAAAAAGAAGAAAATTAGGGATTACATTTAGAGGACGGAGAAGGGCTAGGGTTGTCTGTTGCTGAAAATAAAAAGACTTTGTTGAAAAAGAGACTTTTGTTGGTTAAGAGCGCTTCACAGACTGAGAAATCAAATAATGCAAATAAAGACCTGAAAAGAAAACTTTTCCTCGAAAAAAGGAGAACCACGCTGTCTGATAACATGGAGACTGGCAATCCAAACCGGAAGGCCAAATGCATAATAGGCACACTGATAGCTGTAGTAACTTCTCTCACAGCCATAGTAGTCACAGTATCATACATAGTAGGACATACAAGTGTAAAAGAGACAACAGATGTAAAGCCTGTAATGACTTTGAAACCTGCTCTTGTTGGAAAGAAGGAGGAGAGCAATGTGATACGTGAAAAGGCGTTACTGGCAGATGAAGCCCGTAGGTTACATATAGATGAGTCACAGGGAAATTTCAGGACAAACGCATATGCCAAACTATTGTACAAGTATATTGATGCCATGGAGGCCAAAGATTGCTATGTTTGCATGCAATTGCCGGCTTCCGTGGATGAAGGCATCAGATATCATCACCTTCCCTTGACATATGGGATAACATGTAGTTTATTGCTCAGTATATTTTATGGTCGAGAAGGGTTTGAGTACTACTTTTCAAATTATGATTCGGTACTGCCTGAAGTCCCGAATTATAAACAAATGAATAAGTGGGACTACTATAAAAAGGAAGATAGATTAGCAAAATTCTTTCTTCCTTGGGATACATTAGATACCTCATATGCACGCCGAAATAATCTGACTTGCAAAGTGTCAGAGATTGAGAAGAAGTTAATTGGACAAGTTGATGACCGTTACAGGAGGCAGAAGATTCTGAAAATGTCAGGACAATGGAAAACAGATTGGACCGAAGAGGAAAAGGCACACAAAAAGAAGGGTAGTAATGGTCCAATAGCATTAGATAGGACACAGAAAGGAAAGCTATGTTTGACTCGAAGCAAGACATATTATGAGAGTGTATTTGTAGGTGAAGTTAGTTGTGAACATGCTTTTCGGTTAGAATATTACACGAAAGATTTCATGAAAGGATGCAAGTGATTCCTAATGTGTATTTTGTATGTGGAAGAAATGCCTATGTAAAATTGCCCGACAATTGGTATGGTTCATGTTATTTGGCAATTGTCTTCCCCAAAATATACCATGCAAAGGATTTAGAGATCATAGAGGGAAAGGCTTTGGCAAGAGGGAAAAGGGATGTAGGAGATGTTGAGGTAGTTGGAGATGTATTTGGAGCCATGTTTCCTCTTTTAGGTTTGATACTTAATGATGTTAAGATCAGGAGATTAGCTACAGTTGTAGATAGGTTGTCTGCCAATACTGCAAGGTCATTGATGCTAGTAGAAGGAGAGATGCAATCGATTAGGGCGATGGTTCTTCAGAACCACCTTGCTTTAGATGTTCTGCTAGCAAAAGAGGGCGGAGTCTGCAAGGCTTTGAAGGTCCAGGAATGTTGCACTTACATTCCAGACAATTCAAAACCACTCGAGAAGGTTATAAAAAATATTACAAAAATACATCAAGAAATCGAAGATTTGACAAAGATAAATGCTTGGGAAAAAGTAGGTCATGGAATGGGTAAAGTTGGAGGTTGGTTTGCCAATCTCGGGAAAAGTGTTGTGTGGTATATCCTGAAACCTATCTTCATAATCTTGATTTGCATAACCATACTGTGGGGTTTAGTGAGGATGTACAAATGGTATAGATGATAGATCAAACCGGTTGCAAAGGTCCATGAGAGAGCAAGAAAGGAGATTAGCTGCTTTGCAAAATCATCAATATAGAAGCCTGGGAGCTCTAGAAACGATAAAAAGGGGGAGCCTTGCAACCAGTTCAGTGTGACATTCAAATTGAAGTATTAGTGATGACCCCTAGAGGTCATCAAAGGGGGGAACTGAGAGAGCGCAATTTCAATGAAAAGTATGTCCACATCATATTTACAAGCCTGTAGCGTAAAGTTAGCACATGTAACTTAATAAGTAAGAATATGTATCTGTAATTGCTCTAGAGTGTGCATTAGAATTAGAAAGGCCCGTATATAGATTGGGCTAATATAGAAATGTGTGAAAATGCTTAAGAACAGTAGAACGTGCTAAACAGAATTCATGTATGCAATTATTAAACGGAGAAAGAGATGAAATGCAAATTGAAGAAACGTGCAGACCACA
Organism: Lissotriton vulgaris; assembly: GCF_964263255.1. NCBI lineage: Eukaryota > Metazoa > Chordata > Amphibia > Caudata > Salamandridae > Lissotriton > Lissotriton vulgaris. The sequence continues at coordinate 721,093,894 of NC_141691.1, forward strand.
TAGCACTGTGTAAGAACGAGAGTATAACATTGCATCTTTCATGTATCGTGGATTCGATTATAATCAATGATTTGCTTATTCTATTTACATATATATGTGTGTTAAAAGCCATACCGTATAGAAGAGTTTGTAGAATTATAGAGTGGTGTGTTCATATGTTATTTTAATCTAACGAAATAAGGGTTCGCAAGAGTGCAGTCCACTGCATATAATTTAGTGGGCTCACAGAGATAGGGGGATAGCTTTGATCTGCACGTGCGAGCCAAGAGTCAAAAGTCTCGTTAAATTAAATTGCCAATGCTGGTCGAAGTTTTACGGCCTAGTGAGATAAGGGACGCTTGGAATTTGGGGCCCTGTTTCGAAGTGTCTGTTTCCAGGTGCGAGGGGGGTACCAATCCCAACGTAATGAATAGAGCTTTGTTTGAGGAGATAGGCTCTGGTCTGGAGGAGTCAACCGGAATGTCATGGGGGTACCAGCACGACGGAGACGGCGCCTGGGAAGCAAGGTCAACTTAACAGACGATTCAAAGAAGCGAAACTATGGAAAAAACCAGAAGCAGGACCACGTGAAATGTGTACGTGGTGGGCGTCTCAAAGGGGCGTTTCACCCATACTGTGATTTTGTATTAGGGACAGCACCCCGGGGAGAAGGCAGAGCAGATGGCCTGAGGACTCTTAGAGAACGGATGGGTAGGCAGAGAGGATACTGCTACACGACATAGGTTTCCATCAGAGACTGAGAGAGTTTGAACTTCTTCGGAAGTCAAACGGCTGACACCTTTTTAGGTAAAGAACTTGCTGAGTAGGGATGCCATCTAGCATAGAGTAGGGACAGTTTAACCGGTTTTATTTTTCTGTAAATGACGCATCATATCCACTTTGTGTCTATGCTATTCAACTTGTTGATTTTTTAATTAGTTTTGATTGTTTTCTTCTGTAGACTGAGATTTCTTAGGGAATTCATGTTCCTTCTAGTACCTGTATACCTGTTGAACATTATATTGAGATGCTTGTATCTGCAATTGACTTTGGTTTTATAATAAACCTTTAAACTTTACCAGTCGTAAGTGGTTCTTCAGAGTTGCGTCAGTCTATGGGCTTGATTTAACTTATGTGGGTTTGCCTTTTACTCAATGACAGTCAATAATCGATCCGAAAAGGGATTAAATGAGATAGGTATCTAGGTGATCAGATAAGAGATCAAAATCTCATTTCCCGCAGTCTCATTAGTGCCATGTTTTCGAGAAAAGATCTGGCTTCAGCCGTGAAGAAGAGAACACCTTGTTGGGTCGGAGTCACTATGGTGGCAGATGTGCCCGGCAGTGCGCCCTTATTTACAAACGTAAACACCTGGCGTTGCATTTTATTACCACAGACGCCCGGGGGAAGTGATTTCAGTGCAAAGGCTGCGCGCGATTCTAGAGTAGTGAGTGAAAACGTACTTGGATGAATATGGACCTGGATTATCTGCGGCAGCCGGATAACAACAATGCCACTGAAGGCTCCTACGAGCTCATTGATGTTCGTTGTTTTCTTACAAGCTTTTTTTTTTTCCTAAATGAGTGCCATATTATGGGAATTGATCACACCATGACTTCGGAATATAAAATTGTCACACTGCCACGAAGAACCAAAAGCACAGAAAAACAAACAATTTTCAAATACAGATAGGTGGCCACAAATTAAAAACAAAGACTGTCCAACACTGTTCAAATTGCTAGGAGTAGAAACTGAGAAGCACATTCTCTTATTCTTCCCCCTCTAAAGAGACACTGTGGACATCTCGGTGCCCACAGTCTACAAGGAAAAGGATTTCTTGTCTAGTAAAACTAAAGAATGAAAAAGGTATCAACCCAGGACTTTGAGTGGGATGAGTATATGTACTTAGCATAGTATGTCACCAGTCTGGTAACTTCTGTCATTGCATCCAGATAAATAATACAACAAGTGACATTCCAAATAGAACAAGCCAGGACCATTGGCTTTGTCAATGTTTGTTAGTTGCATAAGATAAATAAGCAACAACTAAAACTTCGTTGTATAGAACAATGAAAATGCTTCAGTTTTGAAATGAGACTATGAAATAAGTGTCTTTTGAATCAGCTTAAAGGCAGTGAAGGGTGGTACTGCTGTAGAGTTATTTTTTTTTCACCCTGAGGATGAGAACTAAAATGGAGAGCCCTGCTGAGCACCGGCAGGACCCGTCCCACTTACAGCCCTGTATCAACCTATTAGACCCATCAAAATCAGACGGTAGGGCAGCAAAACATATTTATGTATGTCACCAAATGAGGCCCAAAACCTAAACATGGGCTTCTAAGTAGCCTGGAAACCGAACGGACTACATACTACGTCAGACTGTAATATTTAATGTTTTTTATGGGATTGCTTTGGCAACACGCATCTAGTTTGTCATGCCAATCGTTACGTATTAATTTATGACGTTATATTGCTAAGCTGCTGGGGGTCAATGATTGGGCCTGCATGTTGCGCACAGATGCATTTATGCTATTTTCAAATGAGGAAATCATGTTTCCTGCCATAAGTTCTCATTTACTACATCTGTGCGTTCCTGGATTTGTTGCAGTGGTTTAGTCCAAATAAAGCCGTAGGATTCAGTAAAAACATCAGGATTGATGTGTCCTTTTGATATGGAGTAACGCTACACCAACTCTTTGAGCTGATAAAGGACTTATACACCCAGTATGCTACTGTGCATAAATATACATGCACACAGCTTGCCCACATATTACTCTCACACATGCATTCACACCTGCACGTGCACTACCACACATGGACTCATCATACACACTCTCAAAAACATACAAACATACATAGACAAATGAAGCAGAAGAACCCAGTAAGCCCATGATACACTTTTTGCAGGAAACAACACAAAAAAAAGAAATCATTGGACAACCCAACAAGTCTATCTTTAATGTTCTGGTACATGCAAACACAGGCGTGCATAAAAGTGCAGAGACTATTTGTGCCATGTCACTGTGCAACCTGCTCATGTTTGTGCCTCTTATGTCTGTGCCATATGTCTATCCCCAGGCTTGCATTTCTGCATACTTTGAGTGTGTTTGTCATTCATGCAAATTATATCTTGAGGTAAAATGACAAATCAAGGCAATCTAAATGTATAATGATCGATCACCCCAGAAGTGACCCTAAAACGTTCCTTATACAGATCCACCTTCCATTTGATTAACTACAGACTGGAACGATCGATCAGTGACAGTAGCATCCAACTAGCAATCCCAGCTGAAGATGTTTGTACATCTATGAAATATTTAGGTCGTTAGTCTTTTAGCTGGTCGTTTTTAGAACTATTCCAGACGGTATTCTCTGCAAAGGCTTTAGATTGCTTTGTAAATAATGCTGTCAGCTTCCTAAACAATGTCTATTAGTGAGGTTCACGAAGGACATACATAGAACTGACTTGCTTCACTCATTTTTATGTCCGGCAGAATTGTTTGGAAAATAGTTAGTTACGTCTGGAGAATGGCTAGTACCAGTAACCAACAATAACCATTAACTTTTGGTTTAACCACTAACTTCGGGTTCCAGACAAGCGTGCTAACTGCCGCACCTTGCTTCAGTGCCACATATGGGGCAGTAAGAGCTATATAGATGCAAGTACAACACAACACAAAGGCTTGCACCAAGTCCCCATGCATTGGTGCAAAACTGTGCGGAGCTATGATATTTGTTTTTTTAACTGTTAATGCGCTATATTGATTAGACAAGCTTTAAATAGAGTATTTTCCATAACCCAGCACTGAGACTTATCTCTTAAGAGACATACAATGCTTTTTAATGTGCTACAGTCACCTAGCTGTTGCTAAGGCACAAAGGTGTTTGAACCCCATAAACGATTAGGCCGTTTGGAGTGTGAAGAAAAAACCACTGTGTGTAAGCTGGTCCTTCCGACATGCACTAACCACATTTTCGAATAAACTCCTCCACATGGTGGGAGAGAACTGCGCAAATATCTCTTTAATCCAGAGACCTGGACCAGTGCAGAACTCTGATGCTTTCGGAATATTGAATTCTAGGGTTTGTATAAGCATTGCTTTCATCAAGATCTCCAGCTTCATATTGTCTTCAGTTTCCTCAGTGCTTACCGTTATTGGCATGGCTGATCAAATACATTCAAATAAGCGATCCCAAGATTGCCCTTAGATTTTCCCTGTTGGGTAACCTGTATGACATACAAATCCTGTTCTTAGAATTTAGGCCTGGCTGTGTAATTCCACTCCACTCATGGAGTTTGTAGAGTTTTTCTCACTTTGTGTAGCGGTAAGTTGGCAAGCAAGGAAAATCTTACCCCGGACCACCTCTGGCAAGATTTCTTAAAGTGGGTGGTAGTGGACGGCCGCTACCACTCACATTGAGGAACCTTCCATTCACATTGAGGAAGCTGCCGCTTGAGTAGAACATCTACTTGCGCTGCAGAAAGAAGCAGTGCTCTCTTGCGCTGCACTTGCTGCTGTCTGCACTTATTTTCCAGCGTGGGACAAACACCCGGCACTAACAATCAGCCAACGGCACAACCTAACCATTCTGCCATTTGCGGAACTCGCCATAGCGCAGTGGAGTTTTTTGGTCATTTTGCATAACTCAGCGAACTCCGCCCAGGCCTACAGTACAATTTCCCCGTAGGGTTATCTTTATGGCATACACCTTCTGCTCCTACAATACACCTGAATGGAAGCAGAGAATCTGAAGTGGGGACAGGAAGTAAAGCCGTAGAGGAGGAAGGTAACATCTAAGTACTTGAATAAAAGTGAACTCAGGAGTTGGCTGTGGCTCGAGGTCCTATTTTTCAGAACACTCTCTCATTTCTAGGGCTAGAATGTGAACCGAAAGCAGTTCTTGCAAACATAGTCAAAGCAGATTACTCCCTCTCTCCTCATTCTCTCATCTCCCTCTCTTCTCTCTTTTCTCTTTCTCTTTATTTTATTTATTTATTTTGAAATTTTCATATAGCGCGAATAAGATCTTTGCAGATATCAGAGCGCTTTATAAAAACAAGGGGTAAGGAAAACAAGAGAGTTCTTAAACAGACTTTTGAGTACAACATAGTTGTAGGTAATAAGTGAGTAGCAAAATAGGGTAGGTACATGAAGGAGCATAGTCAATCAGATAAACAAAATAGTACAAATAGACAATCAGATAAACAAATAGTACAAAATAGGTGCAGATTCTTCGATAGAACTAAAGTAAGAGTTCAAGTGAATTTAGCCATGAGGATAGCTTTTACTTCTTTCTTAAAAAATGCAGTGGAGGAGAAAGTAACAGAGATGCAGGCAGCAGCCCGTGCCCAAAAAAAACGGTTTCCAAAGGCTCCAGCTCACTGGGTAAAATGCCTGGCGGAAAAACGGGGAGTCCAGGCCTAACCATTTCAGCATCGCTGCTGTCCATTATGATATGAAGATCTTCATGTTACAGGAATCGTTTGACAAGTAAAAATCGCAAACAATGGCACTCTCTCCACAGCTACTCCAATATTAGTGTCAAGTATTCAAAACACTACACCGCTTGTCCCTTCTCTAGTGCTTTTGTAGTTCACATTTTCTTAATTCTAATTAAACAAATCTAATCTCCACTTTAATGACTACAATTATGGTACTTCATTATGTTAAATGTTATTTGCGACATAAGAAAAAACTGTACAAACAGTTTAGCGACAATTGCCCGCCGTCTCACTGTACATTACTCATTAACAAGATGTGGGTAGCAGCAATTACAGCGTTTCCTCCTAATGTCCCCGTTTATTGAGTCACAGCAGCAAGCCCCTCTCTCACAACACACACTGATTGGCGCGAGCGGCTTTGGTGCGCGCGCAGAGCAGACGCGGCAGCACGCTGGGCGCCCCCGAGCCCAGATCGATGAAAGCGCATATTAGCTCGCAGCCGCACCGGCCAGAGATCCCGAAGGTCACAATAGCCATCAGCATCACTATAGGGCAGAAATAAGAATCATTTCGCAAACTGTGAACAAAAAGCAGCACAACTCGCCTTGCAGTTTGATTATTGTTTATAGATAGAGCGAGCCAAGAATTAAAGCGTAGCCTTAAGGCAGTGTAATTATTTACAGCTGAAGACTCGTATCATTATCAGCGTGCTCCTAATTGCTTGAAGTTATATCAATGTTAGTTGATTTAACACATTTTTGATAACATGCATGGAAATTGGTTTCTTTGCATGGAGGAATGGTGGTTTGAGAGTGAGAGGGTTTCTTCCTTTGCTGTTTTTTCTACACCATAGCTCTTGTTTTTTGCGTTCTCGAGAGAGCACCATGTTTACACCAAAATGCCATGAAAAGCGAAGAGGTGTCTCATTCATTTAATTTATTGTGACCTTGCGCCCAGCTGTGCAAGTTCATTTGGCAAGCTCCCTTGTCTTATATTTATTTTTTTCAAACACGCTTATGAGTTTTAGTTAGGTTACATTTATAAACGTAAACAATAGAGATCCAATTGTTCTTCCATTTCTTTTTACTTTATTTTAAAGGCATCTGCTTTAAAATGTGTTATTTTTAAATTGTTTTACTAATAAAATCAGTAGGGCTGTTACTCTATCCGTGGACACGCCATATGCGTGGGCCTAGCCCCCACATAAGAAACCACACTGGGGTAAACATTAAAGGCAGCTTTTTTGCATTTTAGGCATTATAAAAGTATCAATTCAGGCCAATACAATTTGACCATAAAGTGTTACGTCACTCTAGCAATATTTGTGCAGATGTTCTTAGGCTCACTTGCTGTTCTCCCTTTGAGAGGTCATAGTGACTGAGCGCCCCCTGCTGAATCAAGCATTATTATATTAAGGGGTCTATTTATGAGCCAGTTTGCATCGCTCTTGCAATGATGTTTATGAAGCCACGCAACGCCACTTTGCGTGGCCCTGGTGGCTGCTTAAATCTGGAGTAAGTCAATTCAGCACAAACCGCTGCGTTGCCTTACTCTGCCCTGGGAAGGCATTCCATAGGCGTTGCGTGGATGTTCCCACGCAACGCGCATGGTTTTTGACGCATTCCCAGATTCACCAGAACTGGTAAACCTGGGAATGTGCCAAAAAGATGCGCCTTCTCAGGTGAGGCGTACCAATGACAAATATATTTATTTCTCCTCCTCTCAGGATTGTTTTTGTGCTGAAAGGTGCCCATTCTTGCACAAAAACAATCCTGCATGCAATGCAGGCACCCTTGCACCATGGTGAAAGGGTGCCTGATTCGGCGCTAGGCAGCCAAAATGGTACCAGCACAAGGGAAAAGGCAGGAATGTGATCTATTGCCTCAAAGTCAGCGCATTCCTGCCCTTTCCCTGTCATGCAGTGCAGTGCAGCAAGGTGACTTTCCGCGCTGCATCACATTCTTGTAAATAGGCCCCTATGTGTTACCAATCTTGCATATAGTGCTTCGAGTGGGGTGAAAAAGGTCGGTGTTTCTAAAAAGGGCTGGTTAAAAAACACAACTGGGAGTCCTTTACAAAATGTGTGGCCCATGTGGCTAAGGGTGTTGCATTTATACATGTGAGCTGAAAAAACAGCTTCTTAGAAGGACTAATCTACTGCTGCAGGCTGTTATGACACCATACACATCACTCACACATGCTCCTAGGAAAGGAAATAGGTATGAATTAAGAGTAGGGAATTCATCACATACAGTGTCACAGAGAGGGCTGGGACTAAGGATCCAATGAGACAGCAAGTTCTGGGACCCTAGACAAATGCAAGCTCAGATCACAGATTTAAGGAGGTAGCATGCCCAGTGACACAAGGAGGCAGTGCCCTCAGACCACAAATCCAAGGAGGCAGTGTTCCCAGTCAGACAAGGAGCAGTGCCCTCAGACCACAAATCCCAGGAGGTAGTGTGTCCAGTCAGACATGGAGCAGTGCCCTCAGACCACAAATCCAAGGAGGTAGTGTGCCCAGTCAGACATGGAGCAGTGCCGTCAGACCACAAATCCAAGGAGGTAGTGTGTCTAGTGACACAAGGAGCAGTGCCCTCAGACCACAAATCCAAGGAGGTAGTGTGTCTAGTGACACAAGGAGCAGTTCCCTCAGACCACAGATCCAAGTGACACAACGAGGCAGTGTCCTAGACCACAGATCCAAGGAGGTAGCATGCTCAGTGACACAATGAGTTAGTGCCCTTCGAGCACAGATCCAAAGTGGTAGCGTGCCCATTGGCACAAGATGGCAGTGCACTCACAACACAGATCCAAGGAGGTAGAGTGCCCAGCATCACAAGGAGGCAGTGAGCTCAGGTCATAAATCCAAGGAGGCAGCAGCCCAGGGACATAAGGAAGTAAAATGTACCCAGGGACTCTAGAAAGACGCACTTACAAAGCCTCCGTTGCAATTTTGCCAACGTCTTACACCAGTTTGATTGGACTACATTGACAAATTTCACAGAGGAAACCTGATTTCCCTCTTCCACTGTCTGTGTACCTCTAAAAGCTTAAGTTTAATTATCTTCATTTTTCTAAACATAAGGTGGGTTTAAAAATCCGTCGTTCTGCTTTCAGTTATGGGGACATTCTGACATTTCTGGAGTTTCTTATGGTCATTCCAAATCTCATTGACCGAATGTACCCATTTACTGACTTCCAATATCAATATTTTAAAGATTTTCCATTTATGCAATGATACCTAAATTGAGAGAAATCATATAGCCTTTTATTGCAGCCCTCTTCCAAAAGGAATGAGGGGAACAGTAGGTATGAGATACCAGGAGACACACCATAGATAGAGAAAAACATCTACAAAACAAATCCTTTGCCTTAGAGGTGCATTATGATGCCAACCATTTACGGATGAAATGTTCAACAAGACAATGTCAAGGAAACAAATGCAGGAGGGTGTTCCGAGCACCTGATCAAAAGCACAGGCTTCAGCATTTAACAAAGCAGCTTAGTACCTTTGCTAGCAATTCAAATCACGCCCAACTGAGCTGCACAATTAAATGATTTATCTTGAACTTTGGCTGGGTAGAACTGTATCCCCGCTTTACTGACTTCCAGTTGAACCTGACTCTTACTTCTAAGTTACTTTCAAATGGAAACCAGTTGACGATTTATGGTTTGTTCTGAATAACCAGTAAATGGCCCTAGTTACTTAGCAGTCACATTCTAACTTAGTTCAAAGATCAAAATGTCTATGTAATGGAGGGGTAGTAAAGACCAGCCATGAAATGCTAAAGGAGAAGCCAGTGTTGCCACTAGCAAAGTCACTTGACTGTAATTCTGAACCAAAGAGCCATTATTTGAAGCAACATGGATATATTCAGCAAACCCAGGCTGAAACTGAAAGTTTTATTGTCAAGTCTCTACTATAAATTAACAAGAATAAGTTAAGTTTTAGATAAGTCATGACCTGTAAAAAACTGAGACTATGATTTCAGAAAAGGTTTTGCAATAACGTAAGCGAGCACTTCCCTTTTTGTGTTCATCCTTCCAGGTACAATGGCTTAAATTAACATTAACCTTTTGTTCAATAAACCCAATTTAATTATAAGAACTAATCACTTTACGAGTTTTTTTTTATACTTCACCCTCTTCAGATTCACAAAAAGATGTTCTTGGTTGCAGTTCATGGTCAAACGCAACAAACTCTCAATTCAGCAATCATTTACCCTTATTTGTGTATGAGACGCTTAACATCATGAGCCATTGGCATTGTCAGCAGAGAGCTACCTTAATTATGAGCTGAGAGGCATTCTACAATGTATATGGGACTATTTTTGAAACATTTTTTACCTCAGTGCATTATTGACCATTTCACGTTGGGTTCATGTATGTAAGTTATCTTTTAATTAATGACTAGATCTAAGGCATGGGAACTGTAAAGCCGATGTTAACATACTCAAAGCGAGAGAGAGCGCTTGATTCTGTAGCAGGAGGAAGAACATTGGGAAGAGCCGGAGTCAAACAGGATGACATAAACCTTAATAACATATTGTGGAAAACAACACCTATTGTGGTCCACCAAAGATATGACGTTTCCATTAGTCCCAACTATTCAAACAACCTGACATGCCTCAAGCAAACTGCAGTTTCAAAGGCACTGATGTACTATTCCCATTTGTAAATTAGGGATGTGCAATTTGAACACTCATTGATTTGTGGCTAGGAACACAATTTGCAATGCGACCTTTGTACTAATATTTCACATTCCAGGTTTTACATTTTCAGGTACCAAAAATTACCTGCCTCATAAATAATTACGAGGGAGGTCAAAGTTTACAATCCCCTGTGATTGAGGGTAAAAGCAGGGATGGAGGCCTGCAGGGGGCAGCAGACCTCTGTCCCTGCAATTAAGGTTTTCATCTTTTTTTACAAAACAGTCCGTGTTCATTGGAGAGATTGGTGCAGGTTTTAAAAAAATCTTTGGGAAACAGGGACAGCAGAAAGCGGCCCTTAGGGCCGTGGACTGCTCCTAACCAGGTGTCCTCTTCCCCTTTGTGAACCAGATACTACTCCCTTAGAGGTGTTGGCATTTTATCAATGGTTTGCAACTGTAGTTGCAGTCAAAAACTCTTGATACTTTCGTCTCCAAATCACAAATAGGAGGGGATTGCCCATTTCACACCTTCTCCAATTTGCAATTCAGACTGGGTCGCAATAGCCATTTTGTGAATCAGAAATATTGTTTTGACTCATAAAAAGGGCTTTTGTAAAAGGTATTTTGTATTTTCAAACCCTATGATTTTGTGATTCAAAGGCTTTGCAGCCATAAAATACCTCTGAACATCAGGTTCTAAATCTTTTCTTTTTTATTAACTTTTGAAATCTACATAATACTGGGAAATTCTGCTGAGGCAAGATAGGTGGCCAGTGTCTAGTAAAATGCGAAAGGATTTCAAGCCCACTTTATTGGTCAGTAAAACTGCAGTCTGTGGTGCTGTGGCCAGGATCATGCCCATAATTGAACCTAGCAAAAACAACAATTGATGGACAGAATGCAGAACAATGTCATACATTCCAGCCTAAATCCATCGTTTTTTTTTGCACTCCACACCACCCCAGTTCAGACATGGCCATATGCAAACCAGCCTTGACCCTGTGCCTCATGGGAACAGTCCAGCCCGAACTGCCAAGCCCTGTCTTTCCTGGACTGGAATCAAGCATCCTAGGACCTGTTTCTGGCTATCAGCCGTCTTCAGCCAGGATAGCTTGACTCCAGTGGTGTGGAGAGCATGGGACTCACGTCTGAGCATACCCATTCCACTCATGTTGACAAATGCAAAAACAACAATTGATGGACAGAATGCAGAACAATGTCATACATTCACCCCAGGACAGAGATCTGGGCCTAAATCATCGTTTTTTTGCACTCCACACCACCCCAGTTCAGACATGGCCATATGCAAATCAGCCTTGACCCTGTACCTCATGGGAACAGTCCAGCCCGAACTGCCAAGCCATGTCTTTCCTGGACCGGAATCAAGCATCCTAGGACCTGTTTCTGGCTATCAGCCGTCTTCAGCCAGGATAGCTTGACTCCAGTGGTGTGGAGAGCATGGGACTCACATCTGAGCATACCCATCCCACTTGGGGTGACAAATGCAAAAAAAACAATTGATGGACATGAGGCACAGGGTCAGACTGATTTGCATATGGCCATGTCTGAACTGGGGTGGCAGAGTGGGCTAAAGAACTGTGATGGATTAAACCCAGATCTGTTGACTGGGTGTGAGTGTTTGATTGGTTCAAATGCTCCGTCCATCACCACCCCCCTTTTGTACCGCATAATTGAACCTAAGCAGAGTTGTCTATGAATTAGACAATCAACTGTAAAAAGAAGTAGAGTTGGGCAAAATTGTGTAATTTTTAACTCATATTATGCATGAGTTTGTGATAATCACTCTTAAAATTTGTAATAAATGTCTCTAGTTAACTGGGTGAAATTGGTAAACAGAGGCATAACTCTCACTTGAGATACTTGCTGGAGACTGGATTAAGCAAAATATCTTCTCACAGCCATGGCACATATCAGTTTCACAGTTTCTGCAAGTTATTCTCTGCTCAAACCAGTCTTCTGCAAGTGAAAATAATATGAAAATGCATACCAGGAAGGGGGTAAAAATGCAAAAATCATTTAATGTGAAAAATTGAAATTACGCAAGATCTCACTTGCGTAATAAAAATATCACCTTTTCCTACATATGATGAGTTAGGTCGAAGGTTGACCCGACATTAAACGCTAGCACTGGTGGATAAATGTAAATCTGTTATCAAAAAAAGAAACCAGGAAATTTAGAAATGTAAGAATTATGTTAGGAATGGAAAGACCAATGTCCCAGCAGATGACGGCAAAATGTATACATTAATAAAAAGGGAAAACAATATGTAATCAATATCACTTCACTGTGTAATAGTCCGTGTACAGAGCAAACTGATTACTAACCTAAATTACTTATTTTAGAACCAGTAGCTGAGTGTTATTCGCCTTATAAAAAAACCGATTCAAAATGTAGTTATGAGTCACTGTGCAATTTGTAGTTCAAACAGTGTCTTGATGACAGGAAGAATTGAGATGGTTAACTAAGAGAGAGGGATTATGAGGAATGCAAGAGGGCCGAATGATTATTTTGAACAAATTGAAAACAGATCCCTGAAAATGTAAGGAAAGAACAAAGTCAAATTAGGAAGACGGAAGTAATTAATTTATCATTCAGAACTCCGACAGACTTCAAGAAGAATGTTCTTTTCTGCAGACCTAATGTGACCATTTACTTCTCGAACAGTATTTAATTTGCAAAACGATTTGGTAAAATAAACAGTGGGGTTATAAGAACATATCATTTGTAGAGTAACAGTGGTGTATAGATCGCGAACTTAGAAAGAACAGGCAAGCGAAGGAAACTTGATGAATCTATTGTTTCTAATAGACTGATTTACATAAAATCCGATGACAGTGCATTAAACCATGGGTCTGCCACAAAGGCATTTAGCAGTAGGAGAAGTAGTACAGCAAGAGTAGTCTATCACGTACTCTTGCATGACTTTGTGAAAGGCTAGAAATCTAAAATGGAAATAAAATGGGAATGTGCATATAAGATCAGTACAAATAGAAACATTGACTAATAAGGAATTTCGATGTTCTAGGGCTGATTGACAAAAGGCATGTAAGACAGAAAAGAGTATTCCTCCAGTCCTCTTTTTTCATACTCATAAGTGACTTTGAGAATTGAGCCGTGTAAATCCCAGTCTCTCCTACGTTTTGCACAGATTTCCGCATGTCAGAAAATCCACAAAATTTGACAGGAATACTCAAGGAAATGAATTTTGAATCATATATTTCAATGCAAACCAGGCTGCAATGAACAATTGGGCAGGTTGGAATGTATTTAAAGGCCTTTCTTTTATTTTTTATTTTTAAAGCAGTTCTTTATTTTCATATTTTCAGTATACAATCAGGCATCCAAAAAAGGAAGAAGTGGAACATTGAGTATTACTGCTTTGAACCCCTTATTGGGCAGTAAGTAAGTAGGTGCAAAATACATGATTTACAACTGTTGGTAAGAGAGTGGGATTGGGTTAGGAAAGTTGTGGAGGGTTGGCAGCAGATGATTAGACTATTCGAGACACAACCAGGAGGTTCCAGGTAATAAGTTATCAAGAGTCAAATTATACATGTACAAGGATAACGCACTGGTAGGGATACATTTGACTGTTTTCTATTCACTATTTAAAGCTTCATTACACTGACCCTTGCTTCTGTTTGAATGCGGAGTCTCTTATCACCCATTGCTCAGAGAAGCTATTTTTATGATTGCAATAACCAGTCACAATGCTTTGGGGGAACTTTTGTTTTTGTTCACCTCAAAATGCACACACAAGGGTAGTTGATGCTTATCATCTCTAGTGCTTTGACATTTTCAGTGTCTTACTTGATATGTAGAAGTGCCTAATTTATCTTGATTATTTTAAACAAAAGTGCTGTTTCTTTTTGTAAATTGTTGTCGTTAGATCATCCAGGTGGAAAGTAGCTATTTATTAAAATAATAAAATCTGACGACGTTTCAAATGTTCTTCTTCTAGATGCAAATGTATGGCTATACAACCAGACACATTATATCTTCTCTATGTCTATAATTATTAGTGATCCGATTCCTCTCACTGCCATAGAAAGATTCCTGCTTGCTATTTCATGTTTATTTGATTTTTCGTTACTATTAAATACTTTAAATCCTTGGATAGAAGATCTTTAGTTGTTCATATCTTTGGATTGTAATAATCTGATGTCCTTTTTATGATTTCATTGCCACTTGGATTTTTAATCTGCTTTATTTCAAAATATAACCTCCCATCTGCTTATCTCCATATTTCTAAGATTGCTAGACCATTTTATGATTATTACTGGTTGTTCCAGGTGTAGGCAATACTTTTATATTTTTCCGTAATCATATTCTTGATTATATTTTCGTGACTCTTGTCAAGGCTTTTTATCATTGAGGAATAGCATTTATAGTATTTGGGTCATGAGTTGTGGGGGGTGGAAATCCCACTCAAATAATAAACACAATCCTTGTCAGGGTGAATTGCAAAAGTCACTAAACAAACGAGTGCTTAACCCTTTGGTAGCTTGGCACAAAATCATTTGTTTCTTGGTGCGACAAGTCCACTCCTGGTTACATGCTCACGAGGAGCCAAAACGTCTGGATTTTCACCTGGAGTTCTGATGAATAAATATATATATTTTAAGTGCAGTTTTTTAACATAAAAGTAATACAAGAGGAGAGTACAACCAAGAGAAATGAACAATTTGCTTCTGAGAAGCTAAAAATACACAGTACAACAATGAGGAATCCACAAATGCTCACGTCTTATAAAATACCATAGTGAGGAATTTATAAATACTCTAATGTTACAAGGGGATTTCATTTCATCATATAAATGATTACAAAGTATCAAAAACATTATTAAAGAAGTCAAAAACCTATATACAATGTCTAACAAATCCCCTAAGGGAATAGCAGCCAATACATCTAGATCTTAAAGTACATGGTGCACAGAAAGTTTTCTAATCAATCTATTGGGTAAGCAGCAATCCAAAGGCAGTTGGCTTTAAATAACATACCTGGGCTATATCTTAATAGCTAGTGATCAGCGATCCCTTTGCTTACAACAAGACTTCTACCATTCTATCTAGCAGAGTCTGGGCCCCTTCTGCCACCACAGGTGGATTACCCCTGCTGTGCCTGGTGGCGTCCCTCTATGTGTTTCTGGGTATGTTCGACAGTGGAGGTGGTTAAGGAAGTTGGGGGTGTAGGCCTCCGGGCTTGGACTACTTTTTCTGCACTTATGCCCAGGCATCAGTGCTGGAGACAGCGGCCTTCATACATCGTGCCCCCAGGTCACAATTCATATTGATATAAGGATTGAGGTGCGGTTACGGATCTTTTGATCATTCTCCAGAGCCTTCTTCCATTTTGTGGAGTGTACATTTGCAGTTCCATACTTGTGAAGAATTAAACTGCTCACATTGCCATGGGTAAGACTGTCATGACCCAACTCAAACTTCAGTTCCAGAAGCAAAAACAATTAAGGTTAAGTGAGGATGGGACAGTAACACTGGGGACAGATGCAGATGTTTTGGAGCCTGAGGTGGGGGAGACCTGCATCAAATCTTGACTACTATTCAACTAATATTTACAAAGATTAATGGGAAAATCGATACCTTCACCTACCACATGGGCAGGAAATCGGAATGCATTCATAAACATGCGGAGCGCTTAGATATGGTCAAGAGGTATGTGCTGGAGGCTGAGTGGTGGGGGCCAGGGCCAGACTGACTACCGGGCGTTTTGGAATTCTGCCGAGCTGGGAGCAGAGTTTACTGGAGTGGGGGCTGATTTAGTTCATGGAGACGTGCGTGTACTTCAAAATAATTCAAGCAAAACAAATTTAGTTTAGTACACCCAGGTCCCCATCAACGAAATCAGCCCTTAGGTCAGCAGCATTCCATGAAGCCCAGTAGCCATTCCGGCCCTGGTGGGGGCACAGAAGCAGCTGGCGAAGATGATGTTGGTGCTGCAGGCCAAGACGGAGGGCTTGGAGGCCCGTTCTAGGCGGAATAATATATGTATTATAGGGCTCGCTGAATCTACAAATCTGGGTATTATGGAGACCTTTGTGAAGTAAGTAGCTCCTTGTGGACCTTTTGGGGCGAGAGACATTCTCCGAAACCAACCCTGGAGCTAGACCCCAACCCATTATAGCGAGACTGCTTAATTATCGAGATCCAGATGCAGCGTTGCGCTGGCTCAAAGAATTAAAAACTCTTCGGTATGAAGGTTTAGAACTCGATGAGATTAAAAACTACTGTATAAGCCATTTTAAAGAGAAAAAATCTTTTCTTGTCCTGATGAAGGTGGTCCTATTGAGAATGTACCACTTAAACGCGTAGACACCCAGCTTTTTTGTTAGATTTGAACAAATTCAGCAGTTAACTAGAGACAGGGAATCAAGACCAATGCCCCCTGCTGTTTATAGTGGATCCAAATTAACGCTTACATGACAAAGTAGATTGTCTTTGTTTATTCTCCTTTTGGAATATTGCATTTATTGAGAATTGTGTCTAGGATGTATGTGTTTTTACATTGTTTTTAATATACTGTCATGATATAAATTGAACATATAGACATATAGACAGGTTTTTTACTGATTAAATTAAATATATATTTCATATAATTTGTTGTTATATAAGTGCTTTGATACATTCGGAGTGGGTTGTGAAGCGATGCTTGTTGGTGGATCTGAGTATGGTTATATTTTAGGCCAGAATGCTTCAATTTAGATCTTGACCAAAGGGAATCCTTGTAAGGGAATCCTTTTTTCAACTTTATGGACATTTCACTCTTACAAAACCAGAGAAATTCTGCTGTTATAGTTAGTTCAGCTAATTTCTCTGGTTTTGTAGGAGTGAAATGACCAACTAACTATAACGTCTCTGAAACCTATGGTTTCTTCAGTGAAAATATATATATATATATATATATATTCACTGAAAAAACCATAGGTTTCACACCAGTTATAGTTAGGAATTAGCATTTAAAAAACCTATTAAATTCACTGACAAAACCATAGATTTCACACCATTTATAGTTAGCTGGAAATTTTACTGACATAAAACCATTGAAATTCCCACGTTATAGTTAGTTGGACTCACTATAACTTGCGCGCCTGTAATGCACTGCTGATGACGTCACATATTACATCACTCATGACATGGTCAGTGACATCACTCATGACATCACTGATGACACCATCCAGTGAATGTGTGTCTTTCTGAAAAATAAATTTGTTTTATATATGTATTTGTAAAGGTCGATGGAAGAATAAATGTTTAAATAAGTGTGTAAATGGATGTTTTTTTAACAAAAAATTGGTTGGGTAACTGGCTTATTACGTGTATCTTAGTGAATACATATATTAGCGAGTATTGTTTAAATATTTAAATGTTTGTATCAGTGTTTCTCTTTGTGTATAAGTGGCTGCAGGGGTTGGTGACTGACTCACTGTTTGTATGTGTTTTGAAGACAGCATATGTGCAGGACTGTATGGGTGGATGAGTGTGTATATGTGTGTGTTAGTGAGTGAATGACTGTCTCACTAGTGTCTTCATTAGTAACGACATATGTTTTAATCTAGTATATGTGAGTATTGATGTATATAAGTGAGTATAGTATATATAGTGAGAGATTGTAGAAGTTCCTGTTTAAATAAGTATGTGTTTCTATAAGTGATTGTTTAAGAGAGTAAGTATGGGTAAGTTTCCTTAGAAGTAAGGTGGTAGTGTGTGTATAAATGTATATGCAAATAAATGGATGTTCAATAGTTTATTTGCATGTGTGAGTAACTTTTGGATGACTGCTGATGTGTAACAGGATGTATAGGTGTATCACTACATATGATGAGTGAGTATATATATGAGTGACTATATAGAACTGTTGGTGAATGAGTGGATGTGTATATAGATGGTGGAATTACTGAATTGGTTGTTGTTACTGGTTTGGGTATCTCCATTTTTTTGAAAATGTTTGTTTCTATTTTTGAATATGTGTTTCAAGCGTTACATTACACTGAAATTAGGTCTGTCACTCTGTCACAAGGATGGTGTCATCAGTGATGTCATGAGTGATGTCACTGACCATGTCATGAGTGATGTAATATGTGACGTCATCAGCAGTGCATTACAGGCGCGCAAGTTATAGTGAGTCCAACTAACTATAACGTGGGAATTTCAATGGTTTTATGTCAGTAAAATTTCCAGCTAACTATAAATGGTGTGAAATCTATGGTTTTGTCAGTGAATTTAATAGGTTTTTTAAATGCTAATTCCTAACTATAACTGGTGTGAAACCTATGGTTTTTTCAGTGAATTTCAAAGGTTTTTTAAATGCTAATTCCTAACTATAACTGGTGTGAAACCTATGGTTTTTTCAGTGAATTTCAAAGGTTTTTTTAATGCTAATTCCTAACTATATAAGACCTGAAAGCCCACCAGGAATCTCCAGTATGCGCCAGGGGACTGCATTGCAGAGAGGTGTAATGAAGCCACAACCCTTTTTACACCTCTCTGCAACGCAGCCCCCGTGCATGTTTGAAGAGGGGGAACTAATTCCCCTTGCATACTGGGGGCCCCTGGGGGCCAATTAGCCCACCTGGAACCTCCAGTATGCGCCAGGGGCTGCATTGCAGAGGTGTAATGAGACTATGCCCCTTGTTACACCTCTCTGCAACACAGCCCACTGCCGCGTTTGCAGAGGGGGAACTAATTCCCCTTGCATACTGGGGGTCCCTGGGGTCAACTGGTCCACCAGGAGCCTGCAGTATGCGCGAGGGAGCTGCATTGCAGAGAAGTGTAATGAGGCCACACCCTTGTTACACCTCTCTGCAATGCAGGCCACTGGCGCGTTTGTAGAGGGGGGACTAATTCCCCTTGCATACTGGGGGTCCCTGGATCATATCTGCCCAAACACCGATATTCCGAACGATTGTAAATTACTTTTACTACCCTCTACTACTCACTCTACTATTCACTCTACTACTCTCTACTACTCACTCTCTGCTACTCTCTCTACTGCTCTCTACTACTCTCTACTACTCACTCTCTACTCTCTATTACTCACTCTCTACTCTCTACCTCTCTACCTCTCTCTTCTTCTCTCTCTACTAATCTCTACCTCTCTACCGCTACCTCTCTACCTCTCTACCTCTACACCTCTACCTCTCTACCTCTCTCTACACGCACACATATACACATATATGCATACATATATATATATGCATATGCATTTATATATATGTATGTGTATGTATAAAAAAAACAACAAAACATTTTTTTTTTAAACAGCTACTTTTAAAACTGTCATTCTTTTTCCCCATGGTACACTCCCCGGTACGCTTACCGGTGCGCGTACCGGTGCGCGTACCGGGCGCTCACCCCGCGAAAATCAAATTTTTTTTTTATTTTTTTTTTGCTCCGCGGGGCCCTTTTATGGCCCCCACATCAAACCTAGGGGGTCAAGGGGGGTCTACTCTGCCCCCTTATGGTCATTTCCCTCTTTGTTTTGGCCACCTCTCGTGTCTCGATCCTACCGAGACACAAGATGGCGGCCGCTCCGGACTGTTTAGAATGTTTACAGACACCCCAGAGCCAATCAGCTTTCTGCGCGCAAGTCGCGGTAAGCGCCCGGTGCGCGTACCGGTGCGCGTACCGGAGCGCTGCTATAGATATATATATTTTTTTGAACCTTAATTACTCAAAATCCACTGGAGCACATATCTTGAGACATAGCAAAGGCACATCGGGCTACCAGTCCCTACAATTATGCCAAGTTTGGTGGAAATCCATTCAGCCGTTCGGGCTAAAAGTGAAATCGACCGCCCTATGGAAATTAACATGGGGAAAACGCGTTTTGGGACCCCCCTTTTATCTCGGCCCCCGCTTGACGAATCCCCCCCAAACTTTCAGGGAAGGACCGGAACGCCGCGAGGCCATTTTGAGGAAATTTTGAGGCAGATTCGTCAACCGGCGCCAAAGTTATTCCAAATAGAATTTTGAGATTTAACATTGAAAAAAATCCTAACTATAACTACCTACTGGCGACCGCCAGTAGGTAATATATATATATATATATATATATATATATATATATATATATATATATATATATATATATATATATATATATATATATATATATATATATATATATATATATATATATATATATATATATATATATATATATATATATATATATATATATATATATATATATATATATATATGTATGGCCCCCGCATCCAGGACAAGCAGAGTTTCCCTTACCATGCAGACCTGGGTCATGCAGTGAGGAGTCTGGGGGCCCGGGTGAGGCACATTCTGCTGTAAGGACACTGTACAATTTTAAAACTGCACCAAATTTGCACGTTACATCGTTCAACAGCACCCACATGGGGTATAACGAGACGAGAGCATGGCACTTACCTGATGGCCGGGATGGTGCCTTCTGGGATTCGTGGTCTGCTGGACCAGGCCGCTTCACAGTGCTTGAGAGACGAATCATCTCAGCTGGGCTCCCACAAATGGGAGTCAAATGGACCATTAGTAACAGCACCGGGTGGCAGTTTATTGTTATTAGCATATGCTTAAGGCAATTAATGCCGAAATGCGTCATGCCCTCTGCACAGAATTAAAAGTGTGTTTCTCCTGGTCCCCCGCTGTGTCCCTTGGTTCTTTTCCTGTTAGTGAGGAATCTTCTTTGGATGTTTTTCACGCCAGCCCTGGGCGTGATTAAGGAACTGTCTCGTTTGTGGCCAGAGCCACTTGGGTACTGCTGCTCGCAAGTGCAGTAGCTTTCTTCTCCAATGTACTGGATTGCTCTGGGCCCTGCATCCAGTACAAGTGGAATAGTGCTGTGAAAACAGTCTGTGATTTTGCGGAGAAGCCGGCTCACTGTAGCAGAGTCTCCGTTACCACGCAGACCTGGGTCATGCGGAGAGGCGTCTGGGGGCCCCGGTGAGGCACTTTCTGCTATAAGGACACTGGACAATTTTAAAACTGCACCAAATTTGCACGTTACACCGTTCACCAGCACCCACATATGGTATAACGAGACGACAGCTTGGCACTTACCTGATGGCCGGGATGGTGCCTTCTGAGAGTCATGGTCCGCTGGAGGAGGCCGAATCACAGTGCTTGAGAGACCAATCATCTCAGCTGGGCTCCCACGAATGGGAGTCAAATGGAACATTAGTAACAGCACCGGGTGGCAGTTTACGGTGATTGGCATATGATTAAGGCAATTTTTGCCGAAACGCGTCATGCCCTCTGCACAGCAATAAAAGTGTGTTTCTCCTGGTCCCCGCGGTCTCCCTTGGTTCTTTTCCTGTGGTGAGGAATCTTTTTTAGATGTTTTTCGTGCCAGCCCTGGGCATGATTGAGGGAACTGTCTTGTTTGTGGCCGGAGCTACTTGGGCGCTGCTGCTCTAAAGTGCAGTAGCTTTCTTCTCCAATGTATTGGATTGCTCTGGCCCCCACATCCAGGACAAGTGAAATAGCGCAGTGAAAACAGTCAGTGGTTTTGCGGAGAGGTCGGCTCACTGAAGCAGAGTCTCCGTTACCACGCGGACCTGGGTCATGCGTTGAGGCGTCTGGGAGCCTAGGTGAGGCACTTTCTGCTGTAAGGACACTGAACAATTTTAAAACTGCACCAAATTTGCACGTTAAACCGTTCACCAGCACCCACATGGGGTATAACGAGAATGGGAGTCAAATGGAACATTAGTAACAGCACCGGGTGGCAGTGAGGTAATTGGAATTTTTATGGTCAATTGTGTCCCCTAACGTAGACCCCAACAGCTCCGTGTACGTGCTTCAAGTACATGTAATTTCCCTCCATGACCAGATATGAAGACGCAAATACATTTGCGTCCAACGTTAACATGTCCTCTTTCAGATCCACCATGAATGGAATGATAATTCAGTTCCTAAGTATGCCGTGCCACCGTCTTTACATGGTGCACTTTCACGTTTTCCTGGCTCTGTTGAGTTAGGCCCTGATTTCTGCCATCGAGCCATTTCTGTTTCTGCCTCAGAAAGCTGCAGCCTGGATCTGCATCCATGACCCTTGCCTTACTCCCTGCGCGGCGAGCGGTGCCCGGCTCGGCCTGCTTGCCTGCCAAGACAATCTAGCCTTCAAGTTATCTGCTCCGCTCCTCGAAAATACATTCCTGTCTAGTGATTTAGGTAAACATCTCCCCAGCTGCAGAGCAAAGGGCCCGGCCTTTATGTCTCCGTGCAAGAAATTCATTGCTCCCGTTACCATGGTAGGCCCATGGCCCTCGCATTACTCCTAGACACGTAGACACATATGCACGCACTAGCAGTCAGTATAGAATAGCCTCTACCCGAAAGACCTTTCCTTCTAGATAAAACAGTTCTCCAAACACAAGATATCAGATTTGATTTGGGTTTAGGTTGTTCTGACACGCCAGACTTCTGTCTCCCCTTATAGTGCTAAATGTCAAGTCCCCTTCACCCTCCAGTTCCACGTCAATCACACGTCATGTTGCCTGCGCGCGCATCCAGCCATATATTTCTGCTGACACTACAGGATTCCTCTATGAATCCACCCACCTGTGACACTTTCCTGTGACGTTTCTAGCACACACCTCCGTGTACGCCCTCGTGCACGCCTTCTGTTACGCACATGTGTTCTTATCTCGTTTCTTTCAGCTGTTACGCCTTCTGTATCCTTTACCACTGTATGCATTTACTATATATATTGTGCACTGTTAATAAAGTATTGTCTATCCCTTCCTGAACCTTCGTGGTAATGGAACATGATACCATGGTTAGAACCATTCCATTTCATGGAATAAAACCCTTATAAACTCAGACTCCACGGACTCTGCCTCTCATTTGATTGAGCTATTTCTTTGAACTTATACCGCATAGAAATTCAGTATACGGTAAATCTTTATTTACCACATAAATTTGGCGCCCGAACAGGGACCCCTCCCCCACCTTACACGCCGGCGATGCGTCGCAGGCCTTGCCCCCTGCCACAGCCGTGACGGACAACTACGCGTACCCGCAGGATTTCCTGTATCTCCCTCAGGCCTACGGAGGTGACGGAGACTGCGATCGACATCCAGACGAGGCGGTAAGGAGTGCGGAGGATCCTGACCAGAGCCCAGCCGAGAGAGCAAGGTCCGAGGTGTCTAGAGGCCCACCAGTTCCGAAGTATCTGCGTCACGTGTCGAGTCGAGTCCAGTCCGGTCCAGTCCAGTCGAGTTTCCAAGGCCTCCCGTTCTGTGCTTCCCGGTGAGTACCGTTGCTGGGGACGCATCTAGACGGGTGCATTAATTTGTGTCCGGTCAAGACGGGTTTGGGTACGCAGACCCGGTCTGCACTGTTTTAGCAGTGTATCTGTACTGTTTAGCAGTATATCCAGTATCCAGTTATCCAGTTACCTAGTTATTGTTGTTCGTCTCGAAATGTTTAAACGTGTTTTTAATGTCGTGGTATGAGTGATTGTTTGCACTCTTCCTATTGTGTTTATTGTGTAATAGTGTCTAGAACGAGGTAGCGATGCCTCTATTCTCTAAATTGAGACAGATAGGAACTAGGAAAGGGATACTTGAGGAAGCTGTTCCCATCCCACCCAGGGACACTCCCGGATATGTTATGTACCACAAGCACGGCTTAGATGCCGTATTATATCTCGACTTGTGGGTGGATTACACTAAAGACTTAGCAGAGAATCAGAGATGGCCCGTTACAGGGACATGGGATGCCGAGTGCATCATGAGAGTAGAGGAAGCATTATGGAAAAAGAAAGCCAGACAGTCACAGAAAGATGCCATTGAATTATGGCGTAAAGAATCACATAGACGGACAGAGAAAGCACTAAGAAAAGCAGAGAAAAGTTGAGAGGACTCTGAAAAAGCCAAAGAAAAAGGACTACTAGAAGAAGGAGAACGAGTTAGAATGGAACAACACGACAGACAGAGTAATGCCATTATGACAGGACTGTATCCGGTCCTGGCCGAGGGCCTGCCCAAGGCGACCCCGGAAACACCGAAAAATCTGCCCTCTCCATTGGTTCCGACTAAATTACGTCACAAGACCGCAGCAGACATTTTCCTTTCTTCCTATTTAGACGACGTAGCTCCCGCATATACCAATGTACCTGTCCGTGTACCACCTGCTGACGTTAACTTACCCCATGATCATCAGCCCCCAGGTCCGCAACAGCAGACCCCTCCCGGTCCGCTTCCTGCACCCTTACCTGTTGTTCCCCCTGGTATTCAGCAATTACATCCACTTAATCCTTTTGGGGCTGGCACGGTTCAGGCCCCAACCCAGTTACAGCAGGTACCGACCCTACAGCCAGGTTATGCTCAAGCCTCCGCTACAGGAGGTGCTACAGGAGGTTATCGAACCCCGCCACAATTACACCGAGTGACAATGAGAGATTTCGCAATGGCACGGACACCTAGGGGTGCCCCGGCAGAACAGCTTAGAGAACAGCTTACAGATTGCAGATATGACACAGTGCCTGGTACGACAGGACCCATGTTGTTAGCGTCACTACGTTTAAGACGTGTTACAGATTATTTGCAATTACTACCAGAAATGCCAGATCATCTAGACAAATTGTATCATTTTATTAGAACAGGAGAAAGACCGGAGAGTGTTGGTGAAGCCATGTCACGTCAGAAAGTTGAGAACAAAGGTTTAATCATGCGATTTCTGGTTAATTGTTTAATAAGAGAACAAGATCAGGCAGGTTTTTCACAAAATGAGATGGATAGATTGAACAGATGGAGTCAGAATATTGCTGATGGTAAACATGATAAAGAGAAAAGTGTACATGCTATGGTTAGAAAGATCCGTAAAGAAATAACAGATATACATGCCCGTCGAGAATCTGATGAACCACTCGAATCAGACAATCCAAACTCCTCGCAGGAGGAGGATGAATCAGAGAAAACAACAGAAACATCGCAACTAGCAAGTAGAGACATGGTGGCATATGTAGGTAGAGAGAAACTCCCTAGACCGCACCCTCTTGATAGGCCCTTCGATAGACCCATTCGTAAACAAGAAACGTTCGAAAACAAGAAACGATACCTTTGTCCAATACCAGAGCGATGTACCCTTGAACATGTATTCCAGTTACTGATGAAGTACTGAAAGAAAGGGTAGGTTATCAAGAACTTAATACCTTACGTGATCAGGAACTAGCCCGGTCCGCAGTACAGTGGGCCGGGGATGACAGCATATATAGAGACGATTCAGTAGTACAAACGTTTTTAAGTCTTACTCCAGAAGAACAGCGACTGGCTGGTATATACATGACACAACACCTCATTATACAGTATGAAAATCAGGCATCTGATCCAGGTCCGTTATATAATTTACTGCAAGACTTACTCCTGAGAAGATGGAGAGGTCTGGGTACCGATCTAATTGAACCGATTTTAGAACAACGCAACAAATATAGAACTTTCTTGACTCCACATCTTGTTTCTGTTCCACCCCCAGTCAGGAAACCTTTTCACTTTGACTTTGACAAACAGAATCCTTTACGAGAAGTACATCCAGTCAGGAATACTGATGATACCCTTACACGTGTGTATGTATACACGCCTATAACCAAGATGGAATTATTGGAAATGAAGAAAATAGTGCCCAGTCATGATAAAGACCCTGCAGGTTTTCATCGTGAAATAAAAGACATGTTACTCATGGGAGATTACACCTATCCCGACATTATGAAAATATTGAAAGTATTATTGCCTGCCGGTATTTACGAGAAACTCAAAGAAAAAGAATGGGAGGTGGGAGACCAAAAGATTGAGTGGGCTGCATTAGAAACGGAAGAGACTGGTCGAACTCCAGGTTTAGGGCTTGGGGATAAAACTAAAGCACTACCAGGATTGTTAGTACAGGTTTTGCCACGTTTGTTAGCAACTAAAAAGGAGGACTGGGATGCAATCTCAGCCTGCAAACAGAAACCCGATGAGGACACTAGTGATTTTTATTCCCGATTTGAGAAATGTTTTATTATTAATAGTGGCCTGAAAGCAAGTAGCGAGTCATACCCACACCTTTTTGTATCTAAATTAGTCGAGAATTCATTGCCCCAGGTTAAGAACCGTGTACTGAAAGTCGAGAGCACATGGCAAGCTAATTCGCCTTCCCAAATGTTACAAATGTTACAGTATCATCAGAACAGGATCAGGGAAGAACATGATCACGAACAGAGACGTATGAAAGACACGAAAATGAAAATGTTAGTTGCTCAGTCAGTTCCAACTGACGGTCATAAAAAGGGTACAACACAATCACAGTTCAATAATTCAGCAGCTCCCGTTAAAGGGATATGCAACTATTGTAAACAGCCAGGTCACTATGTAAACAATTGTGCAGTTTTGAAACACAACATAGCTACAGGTAAAACTAAGGAGAGACCGCGTCCTCCTAGACAGGACAAGGCCCAACAACACGTTCCACAGAATATACAGCCTATGCAGATTCCACAACAGACCGTAGCGGTACCACAGCCACAACCCACTGCCGCAACACAACATGTTACACAGCAGATGTACCAATATGCACAATCTGACTATCCCGATTATCAGCGATACACATGAAACAGCCTAGAGAGGGAGGTTGGCTTGCCTCTTATTGAGGTTCCTGTAGATCAAGAGGGTCCTTACGTACATAGTCAGGTATTAGGAAAGGATAGAAAGTTTTGATTGACACAGGGGCAAGCAGGACGACAATCAGTCATAACGAGGTTCCAGGGGCACCCCTCTCAGGCTCACAGAATGTTTCCCTTGGATTTTCAGGAAAGCCTATTGTTAATGAAGATTCTAAACCAGTTCCCCTTGCAGTTGGTCCATTGTCACGTACTACAGATTTGTTGCTCACAAAATCATGTCCACAAAAAACTTGCTTGGTATACAGACCTTGAAAGCTCTAGGGGCTGTAATTTGTTGTTCTCCGGAAGGAGTAAGACTGTTTCTACATGACTTTAAGGGTCACTATGTGTTGAGAGATATTGATCCCAGATTACAGAATGTTCCTGCACATTTATGGGCACAAGGCCCCACTGATGTAGGTTGTATGCACATTACACCATATCGAGTTACACTCAAACTGAGGTTCCGTGACAATTTGAACCCGTGTTTTCAATATTGTCGGAAATACATAATATTGGTATCAGCGAACCGCAAATGATCCATTTAGCATATCCTGGTGTTTTCGCTATGCTACGAGCAAGAGTACTCCTGTTACAAACACATTTCTGATCTACCCATGGCATCCATCTTAGATCACGGCAGCCATTTTGTGTTTCTTGCCCTCACATACGCAATAACCTCTGATCACTTCATTTCAATTAAGGACACGTAGGTTTAGCCGGCGATTCACCTCTTTAGTGACACGTGCACCTTGGAACAGAACACGCTGTAACTGCATGACTCGACAAAGGCTGCCTCCTCTGCCCGAGGCCAGTCCTGCTATACTGGTTCTTGTGTCCGTTGGCCTGATCACGATTAGGTGGCCGAAGCCGGTAGCCTTGCCCATTTACAACCCACAAACATCCCTTATCCTGCTTTTCTATCTCCTACACCTGGCTCTGCTCCTTTCCTTCTGGGCCTTTATTAGGGGGAGGTAACGAAATTTACGATGAGGCGGTCCGGGTCCTGAATGAAAAGCTGACATGCGATTATGATGGAAAAGTGGGAACCCCTCGTTCGTAATGTTTTGACATCAGATTCCTGTGCAACGCCAAATATTTATTGTTTAGGACACAAAGGTTTGGGAATGTACTAACATGTGAAGAATTTGCCTGAAGCCCAATTTTTAGTATATAAGGAGCAACCCTCTTTGTACAAATCAAACAGGCTCCTAGACACTGCCCATGCGTAGTTTCTGTGACTTCTGTGTCCCTGCAGTAATAAACCTTTGGTCTTTGACGCCACCATCGAGAAGCCCGTGTTTCTGTTTATTTTTGCACCAAGACAGGTGGAACTCCGGGGTCTTCGGGTGTTGTTCCCTGACACCTCTGGACGGAACCAAAAAGTCCAGAACTCCAATTGGCGCCCAACGTGGGGCGACGTCATTCGGTACCGGTCCAAAAGCCTGAAGAGTTCGAGAAGCTTCGTGTGAAGATTCCTGAGGGAGGCGCCCCACTTCATCGATCCCGGCATATCGCAAAAGTGGCCCGAAGTTCTCTTCCACGAGGGTTCCCGTTCAGGACGGCTGCAGTGGGCCGTTGCCTTGACCGTCGCCCTGTCTTGGACCCGAGGTGCAGTCCTTAGTACGGCGAAACGTGACGGGTTTCTCCTTGGTGACGTCTTCAGTGCCTCAGTTAAGTATTTAGTGGTTGCTAGCTGGTTAATTCGTGAGGGTTGTTAAAAATCCTTTTTCGGTTCTTGGTTTGGTTTGGTTTTGTAAGATTATCACTGGTTGTTCTAGTTACGATAATCTATTTGGTTTAGTTTGGGTATCGATACATCAGTTCGCTTTTGGTAGGCCTAAGTTCTTGGTTCAGGTGCACATATCTGTTTCTTGTTTTGACTGTTTTGTGTTCCGGACTGAAAAATGGTAAGTCGGAGAAATTGTATGTTGTCATGTTTCGGTTGCAACAGTGATTCACGATTGGAGGACTCATGTCTGGTTCCTCCGATTGGGACTCCCCTATATGATTTGTATTGTAAGCATGGTGTGGGTCCCATATCTTATAATGAGGTGTGGGTCCGATACACTGAAAAGGATGGTGTCCTTAGTTGGCCACTACATGGTAGTTTTGAACCAGAAATCCTTGACAATTTAGAAGCAAAATTGTTTAGGAAGAAAGCCCGGCCGGCAATGTTTGATTCTTTCCGTTACTGGCGAAAAGAATCCAAACAGAGAGAAATTAAGAGGTTGAAGAAAGAACAGAAAGAGCAAGAGTTGACTTTAGAGCAGGCGGCTAAACAGCTGCAAGTCAACGAATCTGAGAAGGCCGTAGAGGTGGCCATTAGAGAGCATAATTTAGCGATCGACAAGTGCTATCCTGCCTTGCCATCGAGTACAACTAAGATACTAGAGGACCCCGAAAACGATCCACTGTTGTCTTACTTGTTACAGTCACCCCCACCGTATGCACAGGGTATTGTGGCTCCACCTGTACCGAATGTTCAATTGCCGGTTGCTGGACAACCTGGTATTCCTGCTCCTGCCCCTCAGAATCAAGCTCCTGTACCTCCTGTGGTCAATGTGAATATTCCTTCGGCACCTCCTCTTCCTGGGTTGCCGACTTCTCTACCTGTACCTGTATCGCTTACACCTACTGTTCCGTTATCTATTCCTACTTCTACTGTGTTCTCTGCGTCTGCTAGTATGTTGACTCCACTTTCTGTTCGTCGAAGAATCACTGATTCTGTTTCTAACATTCTGTCTCCTTTCTATAAGACTTTAATTAAGACTCCTACTTCTGATTCTGTACAAAGACGTAGTCAGCTCCCAAGTACTGAGGAACGGGGAATATTAGATTCCACGGCTCTCAGATGGATTTCGAAAAGTAGGAGATATAGTACGAGAGATGTACTAGATACATTTATGCAATGGAATGAACCAACGCAACGATATGTCTTTGACGAGATGTGTTCGCTTTTACGTGAGGAAGTAGAAGAAGATGATGTTGAATCGAATTTAGAAGACTTAATTAAGGTTCAGAAAGAGTTTGCTGCAGGAATGATAGTAGGTCAAAATATAAAAGAAGCGATGGAACTGATTTTAAGTTATAGGAATGATCCATCACTTCGTTCACCGAGAGACTTAGAGAAAAGTAGTATGAAGCTGAATCGCCAATATCCAATGAGGGAGGTTCCTCCAATTTGGCGCGAAGCTGTACAAGCTGACGTACCGAATGGTATTTTAGCCGCTCTGGCGCAATTCCAGAGAGTGTGGATACACATTCCATGGAAGCGAGCCGAAGTGCTAGCAGTGAAGCAGGCCTTGCCAGACCCGCGTAAAAATCCTGCTGGATACTATAAGGAATTAACGCAGACAGTTGAGGCTTGTGTAATGAATCTGGCGGACATTGACATGTTATTTGGTAATGTAGTACCGCAGCCAATTTGGGCTAAGATACGTAAAGAGAATCATCCAGTTGCCCTAGGTGGTGATTGGGCAGCTATCATTGCAGCAGATGGTCAGCAAATAGGTGGTTCCAAACCCGAGCCCCTAATTGCTAATCTTCCAGGTAGGATAATCGACTTAATGAAGACTCTGATGCCAGCATTACGTGTTAATTGGGACAAGTTGTCCGCATGCAGGCAAAAGAAAGACGAAAGTGTCTCCGACTTTTTCACGAGGTTCGAAGAGACTTTTGTAGATCACAGTGGTCAGGATATGAGTACAGAAGGAGGACAGAGATTGTTTGTCAATAAATTTGTGCACAACTTGTTACCTGAGCTATGTAATAAATTAAAAGATTCCGAGAGTGCGTGGGCTGTCTCTACAACTGCACAAATACTTGCAACTGCACAGTATTATGAAAAAAGAGATAAAGAGGAGAAAGAGAAATCAGACAAGAAAACGAAAGATTTAAAGACTAAAGTTCTTTTGCAGCAGGCGTATCCGCCTCGCACGAATCAGACTAATACGCAGCAAGGTTCGTATCAAAGGACAGATTATAGCTCACCGAGACCTCAGTATCAATGGAATCAGTGTGCGTACTGTAAGAAAGAAGGTCACTACAAAAATGAGTGCCCGATCTTAGCGCAAAATAATGCAGCAGCAGCTCAAAGAGGTCGTGGTGGTTTTGTGCAAAATTCTAGTGGTCGAGGACGAGGTGCTATGCCTCCACAGACGAATGATCGCCCTTCCAATCACTTTGATCAGCGAAATGGACAGTCTTCCCAACAAAATAGATCTCAACAGTATCATGTTGAAGACTATTGTGAAGTAGATGAGGGATTTCAACAAAATGGGTACTAGGACAGCCATGGACAGAGAGAGGGAGTAGTATCCGTTCCAGTGGATCAGAGTGGGCCTTATGTCGCTGTAGCAACATCAGGTGTAGTCGAACCTTTTCTGTTGGATACTGGTGCTGCAAAAAGTTCTATCATTCATGCGAAACTCCCTGGCGCACCTTTGTCCGGCTTAACAAATGTTTCTGTAGGTTTTTCAGGCGCCCCTGTTTACAACCCCATATCTGGTCCTTTGTCTATTTCTGTTGGACCGTGTCAATTGAAAGCACCCTTGATTTTGACGACGGGTTGTAATGAAAATCTGCTTGGTTTAGACTTGTTAAAACGCCTATATGCGACATTGTACTGTTCTCCAGAAGGAGTACAGCTTACGTTGGGTAAAAGAATCACCTCCCCGATGTACTTGTCAATGGATGCACTCCCGCCAGAGCTGCGTTCACTCCCTGATACTCTTTGGGCGACTGGTCCTAATGATGTAGGCCTTTTAGAAATTCCACCATATGTAGTCACTCTGAAAGCAAATGTCAAATTTCCACGAATTCCTCTATATAAAATATCTAGTGAAGGTGAACGTGCACTTTTACTGATTGTGCAAGATTTGATTAAGAAAGGTGTGGTTGAAGAAACTAGAGGAAATGTCTGTAACAGTCCTGTATTACCGATTTTGAAACAAACTGATCCTACAAAACCTCCAGTATATAGGTTTGTCATTGATCTCAGGGAGGTTAATAAGATTGTGGTCCCACAGTTTCCTGTGGTTCCAGACATCACTGCCTTGTTAACATTGATTCCTGCTACAGCCACATGGTTTTCAGTCATCGACTTGAAAAATGCCTTTTTCAGCATTCCAATAGCCGAGGAAAGCAGAGATATTTTCGGCTTCTGTCTAGGAGGTCGAAGTTTCAGATTTAAACGCGCTCCACAAGGCTATTGTGAGAGCCCATCTATTTACAGTCAAGCATTAAAAAGTCAGTTAGATTCCTTTGTCCTTCCTCCAGGTTCTGCTTTAGTGCAGTATGTAGATGATCTTTTAGTGGCTGCCGATGACAAGGAAACTTGCAAAGCAGCTACGATTTCATTATTGCATCATTTGTCCAATTTGAATCACAAGGTATCACCTTCGAAAATGCAATATTGCTGCCAAGAAGTGACCTATCTAGGTCATCTCTTGTCAAAGGAGGGAAGGAAGTTGACCCCAGAAAGAATAAAAGCAATTACACAGATGAGTGTTCCTCGCACACAGAGAGAAGTACGTGCCTTTCTAGGTATTACTTCGTACTGTAGGCAGTGGATCCCAAATTTTTCTCTTTTAGCAAAACCATTGGTAGCTTTGACTGGGAAAAATGTTCAGAGTCCGGTACCATGGTCTGATGAATGTCAGGAGAGTTTTTCTGAGTTACGAAAAGCATTATGTTCAGCTCCTGTATTGGGTACACCTGATTACAGCAAGCCATTCACGCTCTACGTTCACGAGAGAGAAGGTTGCGCGTTGAGTGTTCTGACACAGAAATTTGGTGCCAAACAACGCCCTTGTGCGTATTTTTCATCAACATTAGATCCGGTAGCTAGAGCGTTACCTAGTTGTTTGAGAGCTACAGCGGCAGATGCGGCTTCCATTCGACAATCTGCTGGTTTGGTGATGAATAACATGCTGGTGGTTATGGTTCCTCATGCTGTTGACACACTCATGAATCGAACCAAGACACAACACCTTACCAGTGCGAGATTATCTGGTTACGAGCTGACATTACTAGCGAGTCATATTCAGATCAAAAGATGTAATGTATTGAATCCAGCAACGCTGTTGCCGGCTAATCAAGAGTCGAGTGATTCCGAGCCCCATGATTGTTGTTTTAGAACGGAGGAAGAGACAAAAGGACGAATTGATTTAAAAGACACCCCATTGTTAGATCCAGATGGCACGTTGTATGTTGATGGGTCATGTTTTAAATTGGAGAATGGTGATGTGACTGCTGCTTATGCGGTAACGACTTTGAAGACGATTGTGGAGACTGCAAGAGTGAGTCAGAATTCTGCCCAAGCTGCAGAATTGATCGCTCTAACGAGAGCGTGTGTTTTAGCTAAGGGAAAGAGAGTGAATGTGTTCACAGATAGTCAGTACGCATTTGGCGTGGCCCATAGTTTTGGCCGTTTGTGGAAAGAAAGAGGTTTCATTACGTCCCATGGGACTAAGATTCAACATGGTCAGCTAGTTAACGACTTGTTGGAATCTCTAACCTTGCCGACTGAAGTTGCAATTGTGAAATGCAGTGCTCACAAAGCAATCACGGATGATGTTGGTCGTGGGAATGCTTTTGCTGATGAAACTGCTAAACAGACAGCTAGAGATATGATGAGTAGAATGTATGTTGCTACGTCTGCAAGATGGATTTCTGAGTCTGGAATGTGTGAGGATACAGTGGAAAGTGTGAAAGAGATTCAGAAAGAGGCAACTGAGGAGGAAAAACGTGTATGGAGAGAAAGTACGGGCAAGTTGGATTCGAGTGGGTGTTGGATTGATTTGTCGGAACAACAGCGTTGGATGTTGCCTGATGCGTATGTGCTTGCAGTGGTGACAATGGCGCATGGAGTAGCGCATATAAGTTCTAAAGGAATCTGTAAGATGTTGGCTCCAGTCTGGAAGAATGATGGGATCAGTAAATGTGCAGAGAGAGTGGTGAAAAATTGTATGGTATGCCTGATGCATAATCCTGGCAAGGGAACCCCAACTCCTGCTGGTCACTTTGCTCCTCCTTCCTGCCCCTTTGAAGTGATCCAGCTAGATTTCATACACATGGATCGGTGTAATAATCTAAAATACGTCCTGGTGGTAGTCTGTGCTTTTTCCAGATGGATCGAAGCATATCCACTAAAGGACAATACTGCCCTATCAACTGCCAAAATTCTTCTCAAAGAATATTTCCCTAGGTTTGGAATGCCACGGATTGTATGGTCAGATAATGGAAGTGAGTTTATAGGGAAAGTTATGCAGAGTGTGTGTGCCGGTTTGGGCATCAAACAGAAGTTCCACAGTGCAAACCATCCCCAGTCTGCTGGTTTAGTTGAAGGTTACAATGGCACCCTCAAACTGAAACTTGCTAAAATACAGGCATCCACGGGTTTATCCTGGCCAGACGCACTACCCTTGGCTTTGTTATCAACGAGAGCAACTGTACATTCTAGAGTAGGGCTTAGTCCTTACGAAATTGTTTTTTGCCGTCCGGCAAATGTGTGGGGAGTGCCTAGGCCAAAGGAGTTTTGTTCTCTGGAATATCCTATGTTGATCGATTACCTTTACGACTTGACTGCTAAATTGAGTCTTATTCACCAACAGGTTTTCGATGCACTGCCAAAGCCTCCGGAGAGTCCAGGGCATCAGCTGAAACCCGGCGACCACGTTGTGGTCAGGAACTTCGCGAGGACAAAGAACCTTCAACCCAAGTTTGTTGGCCCCTTCCAGGTGTTGCTTGCGACAAGAACCGCTGTTCGTGTAGCTGGTCGCAAGCACTGGGTACATGCATCCCATGTCAAACGTGTGCCCCTACCACTTCCTTACGACGACT
This sequence comes from Lissotriton vulgaris, assembly GCF_964263255.1. Lineage (NCBI taxonomy): Eukaryota > Metazoa > Chordata > Amphibia > Caudata > Salamandridae > Lissotriton > Lissotriton vulgaris. The sequence goes on from NC_141691.1 coordinate 721,128,481, forward strand.
GGGTGAAGAAGGGAATTGGTGCCTCCTAATTTGAACAAACGCCAAAGTTCATCCCTTTCAGCGATGCCGAATTGATTACCGACACTCCGAACTCTGACTCTCCTCCTGAAAAGACTCCTTTGAACTCTGAACATTTGTCCTCTGCATCAGAAAAAACTCTGTCATCTGCGAACCTGAACACTGCAACAGCTACTAGTGATACACTGTTTACGGATCAAACAGTTCCTGCAAAATTAAGATACAACTTACGATCTCGTCATATGGACAAATAAAGCAGGCAACTGCCTATTGTGATATTTTGAACTTTTGCCTTCAGCCAGGAAGTTTGCTATTGTTTTATTGTTTTTAAAATTGCCTTGCCGTCTGGGTAGCCGTAGGGTCGTGGCTGTGTGCCTAGTTGAATCTGCGGGGGTCTGACACAAGGTCGATCTTTCTGTTGGTTCTGGGAACTCCCAGGGCTGATAGAGGCATTTTCATCCACGTACACATCATCAGTGGTCGCGAGCGGATTGTAGAAGATGGAGCTTCCTGCGCTGCAACGAGAAAATGTGATTTATGTTCGCAGAAACAGACTTTACAGAATACTTCACAGTAAATGTTTCCTGATGCAATGTGCTATTACAATTTTAATTGTTTTGATAACATTGGTGGGTGGAATCGTCTTTGGTATAAATTTAATATTTGTACCAGTAACTACTGTACCTCCCCTTGATCCTGCTACTTCTACTATTTCTTCTATACACTCTTTTCACTCGTTTCCTGAACATGAGCAAGCTCGACGCTCAGAATTCATTAATAAAACTTTTGTACAGGTCTTGCACCAACACCAACTGGTAGTTAACACTACAGACTGCTGGGTGTGTGGCTTGATACCCCACACTATGGATAAAGGTATTCCCTATCTGGTTTTGCCTTTCAGCTATAATGGATCATTTCAGGCCCTTCAAACCATCTTTGCTTATGCCCTTGAAACCTATCCTCCGCGTCCACCACGTTCCACTAAATATAACTCTGCCAACAAAGCTTTAGTCCAGGGAATTATTGACATGATCAAGGACGTCAATAATACTCCATCTTACCCTAGAGACGAATTACGAGTATATTTAAGTTGGAATTCTTCAGAGTATCGCCTTAGTTTGGGAGAAAGCAAGCGTAAAAGCTCAACTCCAATCTGGGTCGTACCTCACCGAGGCCAGGTCTGTTTGCAAGGTAATGGGAGAAATCCGAGAGCTCAGCTAGGGAGGAGTGAGTGCGTAGAGACTTATGTGTTTCCGGCTAACTCTTCCCCTGCTTTTCTTACTGCTAGGGGTACTTACTTCATCTGTCTAGACAGAGCGTATACATGGTTGCCTGCCGACTTTTCAGGTTCATGTTATATTGCTCGATGGTTGCCTCCAACATACACTGCTTCATCCGATTATCACAAGACCAGAGTAGCAAGAGGTGTTTTCAGCAAGGAAGATACCGCTGGTCATAAGCTGGAGACTTCTTCAAAGGTTTCCTTCCATTCTGGGGGCCTATGGCCAATAGTAGAAACATACGTCAGCTAACACGAGTAGTTGAATCTACTATCACCGAAACTGCTGGTGCCCTTAGCAATTTGACAGCTGAGCTTCAGGCGGATAGACTCATGACGTTGCAGAACCGTATGGTTCTAGACGCAATACTTGCAGATCGAGGTGGGGTATGCAGAATGATCCAATCGAGCTGCTGTGTCTTTATTCCTAATAATGCTCCAACAGTCTATGAGGCGATCTCGAAGCTACACAAGATTTCCGACTCTATTCATGTAGACAAGGGAAACTGGTCCTTCATGGAGTGGTTTTGGACTCTAATATCAGCGTGGGGATGGAAGGTTCTAATGGTCATTGGTGTCATCTTAGTATTCATATTCTCATGCTGCCTGATTATCCAGTGTGGTCCTGCTCTGTGTAGTCTTTGTGCTGCAACTTGTTTTAGAAAACCACCTGCGTTTGGAGAAAAGGCACAAGAGAGGATGATGATACAACAACATGTCACTGACCTGATGAGCATAGAACTAGATTCTGACATAGACTGAGTAATTGCCTATGTAAGGGCAAAAGGAGGGACTGAGGTTCCGTGACAATTTGAACCCGTGTTTTCAATATTGTCGGAAATACATAATATTGGTATCAGCGAACCGCAAATGATCCATTTAGCATATCCTGGTGTTTTCGCTATGCTACGAGCAAGAGTACTCCTGTTACAAACACATTTCTGATCTACCCATGGCATCCATCTTAGATCACGGCAGCCATTTTGTGTTTCTTGCCCTCACATACGCAATAACCTCTGATCACTTCATTTCAATTAAGGACACGTAGGTTTAGCCGGCGATTCACCTCTTTAGTGACACGTGCACCTTGGAACAGAACACGCTGTAACTGCATGACTCGACAAAGGCTGCCTCCTCTGCCCGAGGCCAGTCCTGCTATACTGGTTCTTGTGTCCGTTGGCCTGATCACGATTAGGCGGCCGAAGCCGGTAGCCTTGCCCATTTACAACCCACAAACATCCCTTATCCTGCTTTTCTATCTCCTACACCTGGCTCTGCTCCTTTCCTTCTGGGCCTTTATTAGGGGGAGGTAACGAAATTTACGATGAGGCGGTCCGGGTCCTGAATGAAAAGCTGACATGCGATTATGATGGAAAAGTGGGAACCCCTCGTTCGTAATGTTTTGACATCAGATTCCTGTGCAACGCCAAATATTTATTGTTTAGGACACAAAGGTTTGGGAATGTACTAACATGTGAAGAATTTGCCTGAAGCCCAATTTTTAGTATATAAGGAGCAACCATCTTTGTACAAATCGAACAGGCTCCTAGACACTGCCCATGCGTAGTTTCTGTGACTTCTGTGTCCCTGCAGTAATAAACCTTTGGTCTTTGACGCCACCATCGAGAAGCCCGTGTTTCTGTTTATTTTTGCACCAAGACAGGTGGAACTCCGGGGTCTTCGGGTGTTGTTCCCTGACACCTCTGGACGGAACCAAAAAGTCCAGAACTCCAAAACAAGGAGTGGTATTACCACGCATCCGACAATACAAGTTACCCCCTGATGCTGTAGTGGCTTTACTGAAAATCATTGACGAGCTCATTGCTCAAGGAGTGGTTGTAGAAACCGACTCCAACATTTGTAATTCCCCTATCATTCCGATTCTTAAACGCACTGATCCGAACGCACCTCCAGTTTATCGATTAGTGATCGATTTACGAGAATTGAATAAATGTATTGTGCCACAGTACCCTGTGGTTCCAGACATCTCCTCATTATTGACAGCTATTGATTCAGAGGCGACATTCTTTACTGTAATAGACCTGAAGAACGCCTTCTTTAGTGTCCCCATTGATCCGGAAAGCCAATACCTTTTCGGATTCTGTTTAAATGGCCGAAGCTTCAAATTTGCACGCGCACCTCAAGGATTCACAGAGAGACCCAGCATCTACAGCCAAGCATTAAAACGACAACTTGACAGTATCCACATGCCTGACAACACTGCCCTACTCCAGTACGTCGATGATCTATTGATCACCGCCCGTAGTGAACCAGAATGTGAACAAGCGTCACTGACAGTTTTGCATTTCCTGGCGGACAAGGGACACAAGGTGTCTCCTTCGAAGCTACAATTCTGTGCCCAGCAAGTGGTGTACCTTGGGCACTTGCTGACCAAGTGGGGTAGGCAGCTGACACCTGAACGAATTCAGTTAATTGCACATCTTCCGCAACCCAAGACACAGAAAGAAGTACGAGCCTTCATTGGACTCACTTCCTATTGCAGACAATGGATTCCACAATATGCATTCTTAGCTAAGCCACTCATACAGTTGACAACACAGGAGGCAGCGTCTTCGACTGTCCTCCCTTGGACTCAGGAACATACACAAGCTTTTGACGAATTAAAGAAAGCCTTATGTCAAGCACCAGTTTTAGCGACACCATGTTACAGTAAGCCTTGTACACTTTTTGTTACAGAACGCGAAGGTACTGCATTGTCAGTACTCACTCAGGATCAAGCAGGTTCACACAAACCGTGTGCTTATTTTTCTAGTACAGTAGATCCAGTAGCCCAGGCTCTGCCTGCGTGTTTGAAATCTGTAGCAGCAACAGCTCTAGTCATTAGATTCTGATTCCATAGTTTACCAAGGCAATTGGGTATGGGGAAATCTGAACACAGTTCTGAATAAGGCATGTTTCCCTGACAAGGAGGGTCTTCCACGAATGACAGGGACCGATCTAGAAAACTAAGTGTATGGATTAGGTAATTTTACACTTAACCTCATGATTCTGAATGTCCAGTCCGATACAAAACCAGACTTACCCGCTATGACAGTATTACCAGTCAAAGGTGAATTATGTGTCAGAAAGAATGGTTCAGTACACCTAGGTCATAGTGAATGTACTACTGTGATTGAATTCAGTGATAAAGGCAAGTCTACATTCAAAGCTTCCCGTCATTCCTATTTCATTTGTGGTCAGACAGCTTATGTACGCTTACCTCTAGATTGGGATGGTACTTGTTACATTGCATTCCTTCTGCCACCTGTTTTCCTAGCCCCACCTGACTATCATAGGGACTCCCATCTAGTACACAACAGACCCAAGAGAGATCTCCCGATTGTCGACTATACTGAAACAGCATGGGAGCAATACACAGACTTCAATAAAGGTTTCTTTCCCTATTTAGGTACTGTCTCGAATAGTAAACTGATACGTAAATTAACCAGAACTCTTGAAGCAGTAGTGAATGAAACTACTTCCGCCCTAGGCAACTTAACAGAGGAACAGTCTGCTATGAGACTTGTTGTTCTTCAGAATCGTCTCGTTCTTGACGTCATCCTGGCCGATAGGGGCGGAGCTTGTAGAGTCATCGGATCGAGTTGCTGTGTTTTCATTCCAGAAAACGCACCATCAGTATATAGAGCCATAACACGTCTCCACAAGATTGCAAGTCAGATACACCAGAATCCAGGCACTTGGACTTGGTCCGGTTGGCTCTGGAGCGTGTTATCAGCCTGGGGATGGAAAGTCCTATCCTTCCTCGGAATAGCCCTTCTCATAGTATTCAGTTGTTGTCTATGTTTACAGTGTGGGCCTGCGATTTGCGGTTTGTGCGCCACGTCATGTATTCCCCATCCAAGTCCACGTTCTAAATCACGCCTGATAAAGGAAGAGCAAATGATGTTATATGAACAAATAGATGGACTAATGAAGATCGATATATCATGAAGGGTCCGTAGGGGACAAGGAGGGAATGAGGTAATTGGAATTTTTATGGTCAATTGTGTCCCCTAACGTAGACCTCAACGGCTCCGTGTACGTGCTTCAAGTACATGTAATTTCCCTCCATGACCAGATATGAAGACGCAAATACATTTGCGTCCAACGTTAACGTGTCCTCTTTCAGATCCACCATGAACGGAATGATAATTCAGTTCCAATGTATTGGATTGCTCTGGCCCCCGCATCCAGGACAAGTGGAATAGCGCAGTGAAAACAGTCAGTGGTTTTGCGGAGAGGTCGGCTCACTGAAGCAGAGTCTCCGTTACCACGCGGACCTGGGTCATGCGGTGAGGCGTCTGGGAGCCTAGGTGAGGCACTTTCTGCTGTAAGGACACTGAACAATTTTAAAACTGCACCAAATTTGCACGTTAAACCGTTCACCAGCACCCACATGGGGTATAACGAGAATGGGAGTCAAATGGAACATTAGTAACAGCACCGGGTGGCAGTTAGGTAATTGGAATTTTTATGGTCAATTGTGTCCCCTAACGTAGACCCCAACGGCTCCGTGTACGTGCTTCAAGTACATGTAATTTCCCTCCATGACCAGATATGAAGACGCAAATACATTTGCGTCCAACGTTAACATGTCCTCTTTCAGATCCACCATGAATGGAATGATAATTCAGTTCCTAAGTATGCCGTGCCACCGTCTTTACATGGTGCACTTTCACGTTTTCCTGGCTCTGTTGAGTTAGGCCCTGATTTCTGCCATCGAGCCATTTCTGTTTCTGCCTCAGAAAGCTGCAGCCTGGATCTGCATCCATGACCCTTGCCTTACTCCCAGCGCGGCGAGCGGTGCCCGGCTCGGCCTGCTTGCCTGCCAAGACAATCTAGCCTTCAAGTTATCTGCTACGCTCCTCGAAAATACATTCCTGTCTAGTGATTTAGGTAAACATCTCCCCAGCTGCAGAGCAAAGGGCCCGGCCTTTCTGTCTCCGTGCAAGAAATTCATTGCTCCCGTTACCATGGTAGGCCCATGGCCCTCGCATTACTCGTAGACACGTAGACACATATGCACGCACTAGCAGTCAGTATAGAATAGCCTCTACCCGAAAGACCTTTCCTCCTAGATAAAACAGTTCTCCAAACACAAGATATCAGATATGATTTGGGTTTAGGTTGTTCTGACACGCCAGACTTCTGTCTCCCCTTATAGTGCTAAATGTCAAGTCCCCTTCACCCTCCAGTTCCACGTCAATCACACGTCATGTTGCCTGCGTGCGCATCCAGCCATATATTTCTGCTGACACTACAGGATTCCTCTATGAATCCACCCACCTGTGACACTTTCCTGTGACGTTTCTAGCACACACCTCCGTGTACGCCCTCGTGCACGCGTTCTGTTACGCACATGTGTTCTTATCTCGTTTCTTTCAGCTGTTACGCCTTCTGTATCCTTTACCACTGTATGCATTTACTATATATATTGTGCACTGTTAATAAAGTATTGTCTATCCCTTCCTGAACCTTCGTGGTAATGGAACATGATACCATGGTTCGAACCATTCCATTTCATGGAATAAAACCCTTATAAACTCAGACTCCACGGACTCTGCCTCTCATTTGATTGAGCTATTTCTTTGAACTTATACCGCATAGAAATTCAGTATACGGTAAATCTTTATTTACCACAGCAGTTTACGGTGATTGGCATATGATTAAGGCAATTATTGCCAAAACGCGTCATGCCCTCCTCACAGCAACAAAAGTGTGTTTCTCCTGCATGTCCGCTGTGTCCCTTGGTTCTTTTCCTGTTGATGAGGAATCTTCTTTGTATATATATATATACATAAATATATGTATGTATGTATATATATATATATATTTAAAACACCTCCATTTTACCTGCTTTTAATTTGAAAACGACCTCGTTATTCAACTCTAGCCTTCTCCTGACTGCTATTGCTTCTTCACTTCAAAATACTTAGAGTGTGGATTGTGGGCCACAGCTATGTCTATTGGGCCAAAGAGGCTGCAAAAAAGAGAGGGAATGACAGGGACTTTGGGTTGCCAAATGTGTAGATTAGTGAGTTTGGCCAGAGAGGGTTACAGTTTCATCAGTTGCTTGATTTGGTTAAATCCATTGTGGATTCCTGAGCTCCTCACCTCATTATTGTGCATTGCAGTGCCAATGACATAGGCACATTGACTGGGATAGGGCTGGAAATCCTAATGAAAGATACCTTTGCAGAACTGATGTCGCTTTTCCTTCACACTGTCTTGGTGTACTCTAATATATGCCAAAGACAGAAATGGAAGTGGTCAAATCAATTCTGTCCACAGTTTGACGAAGCCAGGAAACATGTTAATAAAAATGTTTCTGCTTTCCTAAGATATCAGCAATCTGCATTTTGACATGCATGGCATTTATAGAAATGATGGAGTGCACTTTACAGACAAATGCATATTCCTAAATAACCTGAAACTCTGCATCCGGTCTTATGTGTAGCTATCATATACACACAATCAATACAAAGGCCCTTGTCAGAGCCATCCTGGTAACCAAAATATTGTTAATTTTCTTTAAAAAAATCTTCTTTTTCAGTTTTTGGAAATCTTTGCAGCGATGTTGTGATGGTCTTGGATACGTTGCACAAACATAAAACAAAAGCACACATTCAACAGCCACCAGCACATCCAAAAATAATAAGTAAAAAAATCAATTCTAAACATTGAGATACACATATTACTATATACATGTTTCTTAGTACTAAGTTTCATTAAAATCCATCTTTAAGACCTATTTTCTGTTTTCTCAGTTATTCAGGGACTCGCAAAGATGCCATTAACCTCAACAATCGCACCTTTTTCCTAATGTGAAAAACACATATATGCATAAATATTACAGTATTATATACACTAGGGGTTAATTATTCTACAGTTCAAACTCATGTTTTTCTAGTGTATTTCTAGAACAACCATCCCTAAAACCTATTTGCCATTTTTACGGTGTGGCTGGAGATGGGATGACGTCGACAATTGCGTTCTCCGCTGATAAGGAGCGAAAGTGGAAAACAAAAGCAGGAATTTAATAGCAACCACCACATAAAAAATTATAGCAATATAAAAAATTCTAACCCTCACACTACATAACTCTCTTTCTAAATAATTCTACAAAAACATATATCCGAATCTCAATATCTCTATAACAATGCATATTAATGATTCACTGATTATTTATATTTCCACCAATATTTGTGATGATGTCAGTAGTCGCGAGGTCCTTGCAGTGGTACACGGGCATGCTGGCAGTCACATCGTCATCGCAAATATAATGTACGATTAAAAGAATACATTTTGAACAAATTACTTGTGTCACTAACACACCCCTTTCTCAAACATGTGGTCAGAGTATCTCCACCTTGACCCCTTATGTTAGCTTTCACACAAATATTGAGCCCCGGGAACCATAAAATGGCAGGTGCAAATTTCTGCGTAGGTTGTGTCCGGCCAAATAGAGCATTTCCGTTGGCGTGTGCATTTGCGATTCATTGCGAAATTGTCATGAAACATGTGCAGCCAGAGATATATCTATAATTTTCAGCTTAACTTTCTCAAAAGCAAAACTACTGGACAGATTTGCACTAAGTAACAAAAAGCACAATCTACGTAACAACTAGAGGTGGGCAGAATTTGCGTAGTCACGCTACGCAAAGCTCCACTAAATGGTACAAAATCTCTGCGACCACCCTAAAATTCCGAGAGCACGCAGAATTACTTGTCCTGCCAGTTCACAATGCTTTTTTCCTGTTCAACAACGCTGTTTGCATGCTCGGGGAGAAATATCTTGCGAACACGCATTTTGAAAGCTTGTTCATGCAAAAAATTCCACAAACCAATGGATCGTGGAATTTTGGGCATTTCTGCATTGTTTGTGGAATGCGAAATTACCCAAATTCCGCAAGCAGAACAGAATTTACCACCTAGGCCTAGTAACAACATCACATTTTTTGCCAAATTTGGTGTCATTCCGTCCAGCGGTTCAGGTTGTAGGTTCGACAATGCGTTCCTATGGGAATTAACATTACATGTGCATACTTTTTCTGTACCCCTAACTCTCAGTGCCCACTGCACGGACCACACCCAAACTTTCCATGACACACAGAACCAACTATGACACATTTTTGTAAACATTTCATGAAGATTGGTCAAATGATGCCAAAGTTAATACGCAAGTCAAAAAATGCTTTTCATGTGGAAACTAGGTCCTAAATAGAACTACCTATAGTAGGAAATATTACCTACTGGCGGTCACCAGTGGGTAGTTATAGTTAAGACCTATTATCCATAGGAAAACCGCAACATCCTATTGGCAATAACTTTGGCATCGATTGATGAATCTTCTTGACATTTTCCAAGCTTTTGGCCAGCTCATGTGTGCTGTTCCCTGAAAGTTTGGGGGTGATTGGTGAAGAGAGCTCCTGATCCTGCTAGACCTCACAGCCGCCTTTGACACCCTTTCTCCCTCAGTTTTAACATCTCGCCTGAGGGAGATTGGGGTTGAGGGGGCTGCCCTGTCCTTGCTGACCTCCTTCCTCGACCAGAGAGAGCAGAGGGTGAAGTTGAGAGACTTTCTATCTCCATCCCTGTCTGTGCAGTGTGGGGTTCCCCAGGGGTCGGCATTAAGTCCGACCCTATTTAACATCTATGTGACCCCACTTGCCAGACTGATTAGATCTTTCGGGATGGAGGTAGTCTCCTACGCCGACGACACCCAGATCCTCGTCTCTCTCTCCCAATCGGTAAGCTCGGCTGCCTTCAACTTTAGATCTTGCATGCAGGCAGTCGCTCAATGGATGATTCACAATTCATTGAAATTAAATGGGGAGAAGACGGAGGTCATGGTGTTCGGAGGAAAGGAAGAAATATGGTCGTCGGATTGGTGGCCGGACTCACTGGGAGCTTGTCCTGTCCCTGCTTTATCAGCTAAAAACCTAGGAGTCTTGATTGACCCCACCCTCAGCATGCGTCAACAGGTCAATAGGACAGTCTCAACCTGTTGGGGAATTATCCATGTACTGAGGAAGATCAGACACTATCTTTCTCAGCAGGCCAGAAAACAGGTAGTGGTTGCACTCATTGGCTCCGGTCTGGACTATTGTAATGCGCTGTATGCGGGACTAAACAAGGGTCTGCTGCAGCACCTGCAAATTGTCCAGAACGCGGCGGCCAAATTTGTTTTAGACCTGCCCAGACGTGCCTCGGCCACTTCCGCCAGAAAATCGCTACACTGGCTCCCCATCGAAGATCAGATCCTTTTTAAAACAATGTGCATGACCTACGGGGCCTTGGCCAGAGGTAGTGCTACTGGGATCGGATCCATCTTGTCTCCCTATAGCCCCTCGAGGAATTTGCGCTCTACTAACAAATCTCTATTATTAGTCCCCCGCACCAGTAGAGCTAAATGGGGTGGCAAAGCCTTCTCCACTCTGGTACCTAAGTGGTGGAATATCCTTCCGGTGGATCTTAAATCCCTTCCCACCATGCAGTCATTTAGAAAGTCTCTGAAAACTCGGCTCTTTGCGAAGTCATACTCGTAGTTGTGTTCTGCCTTCTGTGTTCTGATCCGTTTTTGTTAGGCGCCTTGATGCCTCCGGGTTTTAGTTGCTCATTATACATTTTATTTCATTCATTCATTCAGGGCTCTGAGAAAAAAGGGGGTCCCAAAACACATTTTCCCCATGCAATTTCTCATAGGACCTTTAGCCACGGCTACAGCTCGAACGGCTGAACAGAATTACACCAAATTTGGCAGAGAGGTAGTCCTCAGTTCTGACTTGTGCCTTTGGCATATCTGGTGTCAATCTGTTCAGTAGTTTCTTTGAAAATTGAGGTTAAAGTCATTTATATATCTATGGGCACGGAGGATCCGCGGATTGTGCGAGGATTGGCGTCATAGGATAAGCGCACTGTTCCGATCACCCGCTCAATTCTAATTGGCTGTAAAGCGGTTGTAAACATTCGAAACCAGGAACTGTTGTTAGCCATTTTGTGCCTCGGTAGAAGCGAGGGTGAAGAAGTCTGTGAAATATGTTGGCAAAATGTGAACAGGGGCAGGTTAGACACACCCTGACCCCCTAGGCCTGATCAGGGGGTGACATAGGGACCCGTAGGGCAAAAAAAGTAAGACATTTTTTTTTACAAAAAAAGTCGCGAGATGCGCGTGTTATCCGTGCATTTGGTCGCTGAAAAAAACAAAGCATGTATTTTTGAGATATATATCAAGGTTATGTGCATAGATGTTGGGTGGTTATACAAAGAGCCCTTGTGTTTATTGAGAGATTTTAGTAATTACAAATAAGTACCGATGCAGAGTCTAAAGTTCATGAGGAAGACACGGTTTCCTTCATCCTTAAAATGTACACTATCTCTTTAATAGATGCCATGCATATTGACATGCAGATTGTTGTGGTACATAGACAATATTCTATAGGCTCGTAGAAAAGTAGAAAGATTTATTCACACAAGTTTATTCCCTTATCTGCGCAGATCAGGTGTTCCAGTCTTCCACTATCTCGACGACGGGTTGTTGAAGGCGGGCTCGCCCCAGACAGTCGTCTCCCACCTCTAGACTACGGTCGACCTCTTGCACCTACTGGGGTTGTCCATCAATGTGCCGAAGTCGCACCTTTGCCCCTTTCATAAGCTCCTCTTCATCGGAGCGGTTCTGGACTCAGCGCAGTTTCGGGTTTTTCACTCCAAACAGCGGGTTCAGGATATTTAGGCTCTGATTCTGAACTTTCAGCTTTTATCCCGGGTCTCGTTCAGGTTGATACTGGGGCAGAAGGCCTCCTACATTAGTGGTGCATCACGCAAGATGGCATGTGAATAAATATAAACATAGGCCACGCAGTTTGTGTCCCGTAATATACAAATTTCAGGGGGTGGTGGTTCCTGGGGCTTGAGGGGGGTCGTTGAAGCCCACATACTTGTAATGTTGTTGGGGCGTTGGACGCGAAAGTGGTGCAAGGGGGTTGTAAATCTGGAACACAGTGTTTTGTTTTACTTTGCTTTCCTTTCTGTGATGTAGAAGATCCTGGGTAAATATAACGGTTTTTGTACAGCCAGTAACTTTTAACCCTACCCCGAAACAGCTTTCTGCCTGTTATCATAGTAACAGTTCATGGAACACTTACATGAGCACAGAGGTTAAAAGTTCACCACACTAAGAGGCCTATTAGTATGGCGGACGGACCTGCGTCCGTCCGCCACCCCCGAGGTGGAGGGACCGTCTGCAGGTGCAGCGGCGTTCCCTCCCTCGGAATTAGGATGTGACCGCCACCCTGGCGGTCACATCCTGTATAGTTAACATTGCGGCGGTGCTGCTTGAAGCAGCACCCTCCGCAATGTTAAATATGCATGTTTTCCCTTTGCATGCACAAAGCGGCAGGCACCGCGCGGTGCCTGCCGCTTTGTGCATGCAAAGGAAGGGGGGTACCATAGGTACCCCCCATGTGCACCCCCCACCCCCAACACCCCTGGGGGCATGCAACGGGCCCCCAAACAGAAAAGACCACATGCTTTTCCACGACAGAAAAGCCGCAGTTGTAAAGCATGTTTCCGCATGCATCCTAATATGGCTGGCGTTGAGGGAAAGACTGCTGTGGAGATGAAGCGGTAATGGCTGAGCGCGGGAGACGCCAAGAATGACAAGAATGCAAACCTAACCAGGGATAAGGGATTTGCAGTTGCTTCCCGGTCTTTCGGAAGCCAAGTCAGGGTCAAGCGTCAAGTATTCAGCGCTCTGCTGGGAACTCGCTGGAAACTTGCTGTCAAGTGTGAGCGCGACTTGAGGGTTGTGACTACTCCCTCAGCACAAGGATACAACCTGCTGTGAGACCACGCCTTTTTTGACCGGCAGAGTGGAAGGAGTGGCAGGAGTGAATCAGAGACAGATGGCCATTGCGCACTGAATAGCGCCTTGCTCATCCAGGTACCAGAGATAAAAAAAAACTAAGAAACCGTAGCTTTTTTGGGAGGACTTTAACTGAGTTAACCTGGATATTTGAGCTTTTAACTTAACGTTCAATGCTGTGCGAGATTGAGGAGAACAGCTGAAACTAGTTTGGACTGAGAAACTTTAGACCAGAAGCATCTACAGCTCCAGGCAGGCTGGCATTGGCTGATAGACACCGCCACCATATTAGAGCTTTTCCGCCACGGTCAGAAGGCGACCGCGGCGGAAAAGCGGCAGGCGGTCTTCCTGCCGCCGATGACCCCCCAGCCATCCTAATCTGGCGGGGGGTCTTTTCAATCACCGAAGCGGTGAATCCGCATCCTCTGGGCTGGCGGTGGCTTCCCCCGGCCCGAAGGATGCGGATTCACCGCAATCCTAATCGGCCCCTATGTTGCTAATGAGTTAGCCTCAGAATTATACTTCAAATTATAAATATCATTCTATTGATGACTGCTACCCCCACAAAAAAAAACAGACGTATGTACTTTTTTAATTAACTTTTATTAAAACAATAACTGAAACTATAACTAAAAGATAACAATTCAATAAATAACTAGAACTAGAACTAACATAACAATATAATAAACAACATATAATATGGAGTCCAAAAGAAGTATTGTAGTTAATCTGCAAAACAAAAAAGAAAATGAGTGTTTAAAATTAGATTGATGTGACTAAATCAAGTCAAACATTACAAGTCAAAGTAACACTTGACAATATTTATATTTTTTTAAATGTTTGCAGTGTGCCTGAAACGCTTCCACTGACATTGTACATGCAGACTTTGGTCCACCCTTTTTATCAATTTTTGCAGTTTGAGATATAACGTCCGACCTCTCTTATTCATCTCCTACTTTCTCCTTTCAAATTCACTTGTAAAGACGTTAACAACAATTAAAGGGAACATTTTCTGCATATTTTTAATAAAGCATTTGACACAATGCATAGTGACACAGTATTTATTGAATGTTTTGAAATTAATTTTTACAAGTCTTAAAAAAGGTGAATGCAAGAAAAGTTACTTGGCGCATATGCAAGACTGCTCTCAAGAGGAGACCCCAATAAAGAGGACTAGTGTGGAACTGCAAGTATTCGGAAACACTTGCAGACTAAGAATCCGTTCAACATTGCAAGGTAACAGTTAAGGAGATTGAGAGAGGCTCCTCCTGCTTCATGAGTAGGCCCAAGTACCAGTGGAGCAACACCGTCAACCTCTACTGCACAGCCTAATATTCGTCCCCAATTTGGAACCCTTAAAGAAAAAAAGTAAGAAGGTTGGGAGCTCTGTATGCCATCATAACACCTAATCATCCTTTAGTTATACAGAGATCTACCCTGTATCAGACCTATCCATACAAGTGTGAATTTGTGATTATCTGCCACCGAAAACCCCTCAAGTACTTATATCCGTTACTTTTTTACTTCCTCGAGTAGTCGTATTGTGAGTATTTACCTTAAAGTTGTCTGTTAAAAATGTGTGAATCTCTCTAGCTTCATACAACTAGCTCATGCCATATTTGAGACATTGGTGAAATGAACTGGAACAGGAGGATATACTTTCTTCAATGTTGGTAACTTGCTGTTGACTTATGTAACATTGTGGTAACTGAAAAAAGAGTTAAAAATGTATATGTTGTACATATGTCCAAGCTTAATTTTAATGTTCATAAAATCAATTGTTCTCAATAGGATTGGGGATGAAAAGTAATCATCAGAGGTTATATTTGGACAGCAAAATAGGAAATAGTATGCATTATACAAATGTTAGGCCGAAATTGGTCACTCATTTCATTCACAAACTCCTGGGCTTGATCTGATAGAACCCTTTTTGGACTTCAATGATATAGAAATTCAGAAATAAATTGCAAGGAAAATTAAAAGACAAGTTTACCAAATAAAACAAAAAACATTTTTACTTTGTATCTGAAGTATCGGCTGCAAACGTGTAACGAGCATTAAAATGAGAAATGGGTTTCAGAAAGAAACGTCTATAAGACTATCACAATGCAGATTTATATTTTATAAAAATATTTATAGAAGCAAGAAAAATTATAACTCATACATTGTTCAATTTTAAATCACATATTTGGGCAATAAAATCGGGAGGACATGCTTTTTTTTTAGATTTGGTTGATTTCAGAATGCCTACAAATTCTAGTAAAACATGACAATAACACAGTTATCCGTCTACAAACACATGAAATACACAAGTGCTTATGTCAGAATGGTTTTCAATCATGAAATGTTGAAGACAAACTTTATAACTATATTAGGTCCATTGCAATTTTCGGCTGATAACATATGGAGAGCAGTCACTGGATCTGGTGTGTCAAGTTGTTCACCACCACGTGGTATAGTGTATGGGCAGGACAGCTTGTGGCCACCTTTACGTCTCATGGTTGAGATATCTGTATAATGAGATATAACAGGGGGCAAATGAAGTTTAAGGTTATTAAAAAAACATGGAGATGGTGCTAAGATACAACATTGACCAATCAATTACATGTGCAGTGCATGGGGAGGAAGCAGCACGTGACGCACTACTTAAAAAATTATATGCAGCACGATTAAGTGATTTGCTCAGAAACATCCCCTACCAAGGCAAAATATTTAAGTTATAAGAGCTGGAAACCGTGCTAAAATACACTTTTGCTGAAAGCATTACTTTTGCAATGCATGGGGCACGTGACGCACTACTTACACGAGAAAAACGACATCGTATTCACTTGAACAGCACGTAGCACACTGCTGTAGGAGCGGCTACGTGGCGCTTGGCAAATTAAACAAACGCACCAGGATTAAGTGATTTGCACAGAAATAAAAGTTACGAAGTCAACTTTAACAATATAAAAAAGCAGGAAAGCTTGCTTAATAACAGCATTGCCAAACCGAACATAAATTTGCATTTACGAGGTATTTAAAGATTGTTCAGATTAATTAATTTAATTACTCTTAATAAAAGTGCTCACCTACGAAGAAGTGGATACGAACGCTCTCAATGGCTGTGACTGCGGAATAGGAAAAGTTCAAGAAGGTTGGCAAGCTTATAAATGCTTTGCAGAAGGATGATTAGTTGAGCATGATGTCACTGGGTGTAAGAGCTGTGATTGGGCATGTTGTAATTGAGCATGCGCAAATAAAATGAAATATGTTAAGGGTACAGAGCCAGACGGTGGGATGTATTGTGCGCATCCGTAACATTAACAGGCATCGCTACCACAAGCATGCATACGCAAAGTGAAGGCAACTCCTACAGGGTACATACATAGATGGAGTTCGGATGTCCCAGTGGTCTTGAAGTGGCTTCAGGAGGGGGGCTTTGCAGCTCTCCCCCATAAAAGCATAATATATAATTAGCCATGCCCCGAGGGGCTGGGGACCCCGGTGCCCGGAATTGGGCATGGGAGGAAATCCACGCGGCCCACTTCCCATAAAAAAATTGAATGCGTATACTCCGCTTATAGTCATCGTACCATAAGCGCACCCTTCCGATCACGCACTGAAGGCCAATTGGCTGTCAAGTGGTTGCAAACAAAACAGGTGATGGACCGAATGTGGATCAATGTCACACATTCATCCCAGTCCAATGATCTGGGCCCAAATCCATAGTTTTTTTGCACTCCACACCACCCTGGGTTAGACAATGGCGATATGCAAATCAGCTCTGACCCTGTGCCCCATGGGAACAGTCCAGTCCGAACTACAAAAGCCATGTCCTTCCCAGAACGGAATCAAGCGTCAAGTGGTTGCCAACATTCGAAACTAGAAACTGTTGGCAGCCATTTTATTTCTCTGTACAAGAGAGGCTGAAGAAGTGTGTGAAATGTGTGTTTAAAATGTGAAAAGGAGGAGGGTAGACACACCCTTATCCTCTAGGTCTCCTCAGGGGGACACACAAGGTCTCCCAGGGCCCCTATTTTTTTTCTTTTTTGGGAACAATCGCAGGGTGCGCGTATGATCCGCCCATTCTAGCAATATTAAAAAAAAGAAGACTTGAGCTTCCTCGCGTCTTTGGTAATTTGTATTCCTTCAACTGTTTATAGGAGATGCTGCAATGCTGTATCCAGGATCCACCACTGAGTAAGAAAAGGAAACGATAACACTATTTACCTGCTAAGTGAATTTCTACCCATTGGATAACAGTGATGTATTTTTTAAGAAAGTTAAAGAAAATTATTAAAATAATAACCTCAGATAATCTCTTGTCTTAATATTTATATTAAATATATATAAATACGTTTTTCAACATTGAAAAAATCACGGAAGTCGAGCACACACCGCGTCTGATATGTATATGACGTCACGCGCTACTGTGAGTCCGTCACGTCACGTTATACGTACATCTCGCGTATGTGCAAGGCGTTGCGCACAAGTCGCATAGCAACCGCGTGGGAAAAGTTGTACCCGTCGCACATCCTTCGCGGATCCTAGACACCGACCCTAAAATGGGGGACAAGTTTCGCGCAGTAAATGAGTAGGGTGTTCGTAGGTTGCGCAACTGCAAAAAAAAGAAAACAATAATGAAAATAATTTAAGTATATTATAAACAATATAAAATATTGAAAAAAAATATTTTTATGTATAAAATTAATTATAGAAAAAATGTGTAATGTAATTTAAAAAATAACATCTACAAAATAATAAGATTTAAAAAATGTCGTTAGAAAATATAAAAAAACAATAAAAATATTTACAAATTAGCATTTAAAAAATCTTTAAAATTCACTGAAAAAACCATAGGTTTCAGACATGTTATAGTTAGGAATTAGCATTTTAAAAAACCTTTGAAATTCACTGAAAAAAACATAGGTTTCAGATAAGTTATAGTTAGGAATTAGCATTTAAAAAACGTTAGAAATTCACTGAAAAAAACATAGGTTTCATGGGTGTTATAGTTAGTTGGACATTTCACTCGTATAAAACCATCAAAATTCCCTTGATATAGTTAGTTGTACTAACTATAACTCGCGCGCCCGCAATCCACTGCTGATGATGTCACATATTACATCATTCATGACATGATCAGTGAATATATATATATATAAATTCACTGAAAAAAACACAGGTTTCAGGGACATTATACTTAGTTAGTTAGATAGTTAGTCTGACATTTCACTTGTTCAACTATAACTCATGTCCCCGCAATGCACTGCTAGTGACGTCACATATTACATCACTCATGACATGGTCAGTGACATCACTGATGACATCTACATAGGGTCGGAACCGCAACATAATCCCATATGGATGGTGTTTCTGCTATTGGGATTATGATGTGGGTTTCACACAGTCTTTTTGTGCCAGCCTTTCTGACATGGAAAGGCTGATGGAAAGCAACTTTGGGGGGCCCTAGAAGGGCCCCTTTCCTCTGTGGCCTACAGTTGGTGGCAGAGGAGGTACCTAGGGTGCCCCCTGTAAATCCATGCACTGTGTTCAGGGTTCTAAACACATAAACACATTTCTTAATGGGAGCCTGTATTATGGCTGTTTTACGTCCGTAACACAGGCTCCCATAGAGAAATGGGAGTACCCAACTGGACAGTGTTCAGCTGCATCGTAATCAGGTGATTGGACCCGCGATCGAAGGTCGGTAAGTTCTGAGACCGAGATGATGTTGGTCAGAGGCAACTCCGACTGACATCGTAATAAGCCCCTTAGTTTTAATCTGGTAGTATTCTGGCTTAATTCTTTGCAGTTAATCCTTGGCATGTGATGCCTGGGATGCATGTGTAAGGAAATCCTGGCCCTGTGATTAATCACATCTAAAATTCCAATGGCCTGAGGATACCAGCAATGGTCTCCTACTGTGCCACTATATAAACAAGTGTTTACACTGAGCATTCTTTACAATGTGTCTTTTTTCTTTCTTCCTATTGCTACTCTGCTGGTCCACCATCTTGGCAGGAGATAGCAGCCCACCTGCGGCGGCACCGGATGAGGACCATTAAGGCTAAATATCACCAGCTGAAGGCTCTTGAGGAGGAGGAGGTGGCATCATTTGCTACTGCCCCCAGTACCGTCATTTTGGTCCTGGTGAGAATATAAAATATATGGGAAACAACTGGAATATAGAGGTAATTGACATGTTATGTTTTAGAATGATGTGCAAACATGTGACATACTGTGAGACATCTATATCACAAATGATGCGTATATTATGTACTGTGTCTTAATATTGTATGAAACGTAGGAGGGTCAGATTTTGCTGGAGTGGGACGTGATTAGGGGTGGGCAGAATTTGCTTAGACTCCCTACACAAAGCTCAGCGAAATGGTAAAAAGTATCTGCGAGCACGCAGAGTTCCACGAACTTGTGGAATTGCTTGTTCCACCCATTTGCGATGTTTTTTTCCTTTTCGCGAACGCTGTTTGCGTGCTTGGGGGAAATATCTTGCACACATGCATTTTGAAAACGCAAACAATCTAAAAATTCCATGAAGCAGCGGATAGCGGAATTTTCAGCAATTCCGCATTCTCTGCGGAACGCAAAATTACCCAAATTCTGTGAGCGGCACGGAATTTACCGCCTAGCCCTAGACAGGATGCCTTCTGATTTGTTTAGAGTCATAGTGAACATAACTATGGGAATCATAATAAGATACAACATTTGTCTTGGGAACGTTTAACATTAGAAATCATGCATCCATTTGTAATTGATGAAAATTTTAAAAATTTGGGGATACACATGCAATTATACTTGCCCGCACCCTATGGATTCAACCTTGAGACCCTATGTTGATTTGCTGTATGACTTAGTCAGCATTGTTGGGTCCCTATGTGTGTTTTCCACACATTGAATCATATGAGCATATAGAGTGAATGCAAATACACTATGTCACTGTTTAGAATTTAATGAATAATATCAACAATACTGTATCTTGTTGTGTACCTCGCATATACCTACATTACAGGAGCATACAGAACAGCTGTATTCACACACAAGCATTCTCTCAAGATGACAACCATTGTTGGTCGCGTTTCACTTGACTAGTCTAGCTTTGAAATGTCATGAATTGAGGGCAGGGGCAAAGGGTCTGCTTTTGCTTACTCTGATTGCAGATGGCATAGAACACAAATGCTGGAAAGATGTTTATACAGCGTACTTGCTGAAAAGTGAGGTTGAAAGCTCTCACAAATATGGTATTTCCTAACAGGATTTCTTTACATAATCCATACTAACAGATGGTTGCCCTCTTTTTTTTAGGAAGGAGGAACAAGTAAGCTGACTGAAAAGGATATTTGGATCTTACAAGTTGACCACTATTGAAGAGAATCGAGCAGATACTAAGATTATTGACACAGGTGAGACCATTTGAGCAACATGTTATGATCGATTTGTTATAAGTGGATTACAAGTTAGCATTCGACTATGGCTTGAACACTCACAGAGGCCATATTATCAAGAACAGCGATAACATTATCCCTGCTTTAGTGGCTGGAAACTGCTGCCAAAGCGACAATAAGGGGATTGATAATATGTCCTTGTGAATTTCCATAGAAGCCCAGGTTCTGGTGTGCAGGACAACAAACCTGGGCTTCTATGGGAATTCACAAGAGCATATTATGAAGCCCCTTATCGCCACTTTGGCAGCAGTTTCCTGCCGCTTAAGCGGCAATAATGTTATCGCCGTTCTTGATAATATGGTCCATAGTATTTACATTATTGACACACAGATGAACACTTTGACTGGGACAGTAATGAAGATTTAGCTGGACAGAAGTATAACCGGCTTGTAGGTATGAGGAATAGAGAGGGGGCATATGATACCATTACTTTAGGTCAAACCTTTTTGAAAGTGCTTATTTGCTGATGTATACTAAAATGTCATTTAGATGTTCTGTGATACACAGAAGTGGAAGATAGGTATATGTAGATCTATACTGAGGGCTTGGGTTTTACACAATTCAATCATAGTATAAGGTTGGTGATTAGGCTCACTGTGGGGTGATTAGAAATACACTTTGAATTACCTTAGAATTGCACCACATCCCACATTTGTTTATTCATTGTTATAACATGAATAGCATAATAACCTATTGCTTTGTGTAAATATGTTCAGCTGATCCAGGAAATGAATGTTGGGTTTGCACTCAGCAAAAGTGATGCACAAATTTGATAATGTTTATATTCTGACCACATATTATGCTGTGCATTTGACACTGGACAACGTCCAGTTTTGACACAGTTGATGTTAGATTTGACCACATTCACAGGTGTACAGTGGTGTGGTGTGTTGATGCACACTACAACCAATTTTGTTTATTATATTTTATAGCCCTGAAGAAGTTATGGGGAACTCCCTGTACAATGAAACACGTGTTTGCTGGGCAAAAGAAAGTAATGAAAGAACAAGAAAAGGAACCTTTGTACATTGCATTTTATACTTTAAATGTGATAAGATTTAGCGTGTTCTCAGGGTCTTGGTTGTCATATGTTAAAGATTGATTAGATCTGTATATGAGGAGGTTGGCTGATTCCTCCTTCCCTTGGAGCACAGCAATTGATACTAGAGCTGGTTCACAAAGTTGTTAATAGTCACCCAATTTTGTATAGACCTTCAGACAGCTGCCAGCATCTCCTTCCCAGCCACTCCATCCTCATCATTATTAACCGACTGCATCTAACGTCATGTATTCTGTAAGCAAGCGTTGCTATGCTGAGAGATGGCAAACCTACATGCTTGGAACGACACCTTCTAAATACCTTTTTTTAATAAATTTGTTTTGGTGGGAGGGACTTTTGTTGTGGGAGGAGCAAGTGGGAATTTGGAAGGGCAGTTGGGACAAGGAGGACTTTCTTTGGCTTTAGTTTTTTTGGACATTGGGTGGGGTGATTTACTTATTTGTTTGGGGAGTGGGGTGGGCCTGTTGTGGTTAAAGAGGTCAGGTTATATTGTTAAAAAAATAAATAGAATTGTATATTACAGGAATCTGTCTTTTGTGTTTTACTTTGCATTAATTCCAATTCCCAAAAAAATCCATAGAATATACCAGTTAGTTATTCCCTTGTATATTAACTGCCTGTCGGGGACACCCGACAGGCAGTGGTGATCCGCCCGCCAAAACACACTGCCGGACGGTCTTTTAGCCCCGCCACATTAGCATGGTGGGGGTACCGCAGCGGACGGAAAGACCGTCTGCCGCTTTTCTGCAGGTAGACAATCGTCACGATTGCCTACAGGGCAGAAAAGGCCTGCAATATTGGGGTGGTGCCTTGCAGGCACCGCCATCCTTATTACGATGTTGGCGGTCTAATGTCTTTCCATGGTGGAGACTTATTGCAAGCAGTGTGTTGGTGGTCAGAAAGATCGACCGCTACGCTTCCAATGGACAAAAGTGCACCCACCATCCTAATCAGGCCCTTAGTTACTAACTAAACTAGTTCACTTCACTCCATAGTTCTCTTAACTGAATAGATGAAGCAGTGGCTGTTAGCTGTCTCAACCTTCCAAAACCTTATTGCAGGGTTTCCCAAGGTGCCTTCTTAATGGTAGTGGTAGTAGTGGAAGGTGGTATTCCTACAAAATATCATGTTTAAATGGTCTTCCTAAATAAATCTCGATGTTAAAAATATTGATTTTAATTTAAGTAATATCAATGTTTTAAATATAATTAATATCGTTTGCCAAAGAATAGTTGTTTAAAATATTGTTTTTTAATTATTGTTATGTATTTTAGTGTATATATTTTAAGTGTATATGATGTAGTTTCTTTGTTTAATTATTGTTTATGTTTCTTAATATATTAGGTAAATTGTTTGTAGTTATGACATTTCCTTTAATTAAATTTTGTGTTTATTATTTCCATAGCGAAATGTGGGTTAAAGGGGTACAGGCTAGGAAGTCATTTAATAATTATAACTGAATGATTATTTGTATTTAATATTATTTATTCAATTGATATTTAATTATGTTCATTTTTTTTAATTTTGTAGGTGTGGGTTGTGGAGTTATGGCATAAAGGGTAGGAAGCAGTGTATTTTTATTAATTAATAATAAGTTGTTAAATACCCTCAATTATTTAATTGAAAATCAATTATTTTAAATGTGTTATACATATTTTAAGTTTCTGTTTAGATGGGGGTTGTGGGGTTTATAGGAGTGAAGGGTGGAAAATGAATTAATTTTGATTCAAGTCCATGTGCATTTTACATAAGACACCCTACAGGGCTGGACCTGCCTATCTCAGTCACCATATCAGATGGCACATCCCACAGCGAAATGTCAGGTCATCATTGGCCTCTTTACTTGTGGTTCCCAGAGTAAGGACTGTAAAATGGGGTGGCAGAAGTTTTTTCTATCTTCTCCCAAACTTTGGAACACCTTGCCCATTAGTTTTAGAAATCAAACCAATATACAATTGTTTAGGAAAGCACTAAAAACATGGCTATTTGTGCCCAAACCATAATCGTTTTATTATTTCCTTCTTGTCTTAGCTAGCGCTAAGACACCTTGGCAAACAGGTGGTTTACAAAACCTTCATTTCATTAATGAATTTATATTTAGTTTTTTATGAATAATATTCAATTAATTGATAATAAATATGTTAATTGTGCAATAAAAAATGTTTAATGTGCATTTTATGTGCGGGTTGTGGGGTTAATAGGGGTTAAGGGTGCGAAGTAATTTATTTTTCATTAAATAATAATTAGGGCCTAATTATGATGTTGGGCAGACTTGGGTCCGCCCAACACTGTTACGGATTGGAACCGCCTGACCTTAGGTTGGCCGTTCGACCACATATTTTGGATGCAACCGCCCTATGGGATGTCATAAACATGAATTTTTCAATGTCAATGCAAAGATGTTTAGGGAGGCAACATAGGTGTCCCCCAGGCCCCATAGCGGAGAGCCAGGGGCCCCCAAAGTCACTTTCTGACATGTTGGAAAGGTCAACATGGAAAGTATGTCAGAAACTCACATCATAATCCTTATGGCAGAGTAGAGGATTCCTTGGCTGTCATTATGGGATTATTTGTGTTTCTGATGCTCCGACGGGCTCCCTGAGCATGTTGGAAGTGCAGCGTAATGAACCCGCAGGTTTTGCTCTGACCACCATCATCATAGTATGGCAGTCTGAGTGAAACCAATGATTGCATACAGAAAGCCTCTGACAGCTGATCAAAGGCTTTCCGCCCGCCATTGTAATTGGGCCCTAAGTTGTTAATTAACTTTAAATAATTAATTGATAATTATGTTAATTTTATAACTTTTTTTTTAGGTGCTGGCTGTGGTGTTGTAGGGGTAAAGGGTGGTACAAAATGTATTTTTAATTAATTATTAATTAGTTGTTAATTAATATTAATTAATTTATTATAAATAATTATGTTAATTGTTTGATTATATTTTTTTAGGTGCGGGTTGTGGGGTTTAAAGTGGTAAGTAGTGGGAAGTAAATCAATTTTAACTAATTAATAATTAGTTGTTAAATACTATTAATTATTTGTCAATTAATTATTTTAATTGTGTAATTACTCTTTTTAAGCTACATTTTAGGTGTGGGTTGCGGGGGGTTTTAGGGGTAACAGGTGAGATTTAATTAATTTGATTGAATTTATATTTAGCTTTGAAAAAATAATATTTGTTTAATTGATAATTATTTATTTTAATTGGGCAAATAATTTTGTTTTATGTTAGATGTGGGTGGAGAGTTTTGTAGTAGTATGTGGGGGAAGTAAATTAATGTTAAGAAATTAATAATTATTCTGTAATCAATTTTAACTATTAATTTGATAATTCATTATGTTATTTGTGCAAATTCTTTCCTGCTACATTTTATAAGTGTGTTGTATGTTTTGTGGGGGTATATTGTGGGGAATACATTAATTAAAATTCATTAATTATTAATATTTAGTTAATGATAATCGGTTTGTTTATAAATATATTCATATTAACAATGCATATAATTATTTTTCCTGTTAAGTTTTAGGTGCAAGTTGTACATTGCGTGCTTATAGGGTGGGAAGTAACTAAATTAAATGTCTGTAATACAATTTTTTAAATAAATAATTTCTAATTAAAAATGTTTATTTGTATGAAAATTATTTTTGTACTTTATTTATATAATGTCTGTAGTTATTTGTGCTATTTATTTAACATTGTAATATGTTCTTATTGTTGTTACATTTTTAATCTTAATTTTATTTGTATTATTCATTATTTTTAACATTTTAATTTTTTAGTTTGTTTATGAAATAGTTGTATTTTGTTCAAAATATTTAGTTTGTTTTTAATGTTGCACTGACTGGATTGTGAATATTACATTTTACCCCTCCTCAATCCAGCACTTTCCCTCCTGTTGTAGTGACTAAAGTAGGAATAGTAAATTTTACCCCTCGTCTAACCAACACTTTCCCTACTGTTGTAGTTATTGGAGTGGGAATAGTAAATGTTATCCCTCTGCTATCCAACACTTTCCCTACTGTTGCACATATTTGAGTGGGAATAGTATATGTTACCTCTCAGCAATTCAACACTTTCCCTACAGTTGCACTTCTTGGAGTGGGAATAGTAAATTTTACCCCTCTGCAAACCACTACTTTCTCTACTGTTGTAGTGACTGGAGGGGGAATAGTAACATGTACCCCTCCACTATCCAAGACTTTTCCTATTGTTGTACTGACTGAAGTGCAAATAGTAAATTTTACTACTCTGTAGTTCAACAGTTTATCTGCTGTTGTACTGGCTGGAATGGCTATAGCAAATATTACTTATCCACAGTCAAACAATTTTGTTACTGTTGCATTTACTAGAGGGAGATTTGTAAATATTACCTAGTTTTATTATTTTTGCAATGTGTGCAGTGGGAGTAGTATTTTTTTTATATATTTACTATAATAGTTTGCGTACTTTTCAATACATTGTAGTGGAAATATTATAGTATTAAATGTAATATTTTATCATTTATTTGATATTGTTATAGTTTATATTATTATAATTTTTTTAAAACTTATAATATTGTATTAATTAATGTTTTTATTTGTAAAATAATTGTTACTACATTTTAAGAATGTTAAGTTGTTTACTTTTTTAATTTAATATGAACGGTTTGTTTAAGGATTTTATATTTCTTGTATATATATATATATTTGTTATACTTTTATATTAGTTAAAACATTTCAAATATAAAATAAATTAAAATTATAAGTTCAATAACTGTTTTTATGTATATGTATGTAAATATATATTAATTATTATAAATGTGTGTTTACCTTTTTTAAATTAAGTTTATTTGTTATATATTTTTAAATACATATAAAATCTTTCTTTTATTATTAATGTTCATATTTAATAAATTAGATATTATTTTTTTATTTTATATATATATTTAAAAACAATATTTATTAAAACAATTCTAATGACATTGATATTTTTAATATTTTTGTACTTACTATTATAAGTATAGGATGACGATATTTTTGACATAGATATTTTAGTCAAAATATTTTTGTACAGGGATATTTTGGGAGGTGATATCTTGTCAGTGAACATTTGCAGGCTAGTGGGCTAACAGGGAAGACATCACAGGCAAGGTCCCACTCCCACCTAGATGAACTCCAACTGAAGAATTATCCATCGCGGGCAATTAGATTGAAAGAAAACACTGAGTTAGTGGGCTATTTATTTATCTCATAAATTATTAAATACTGAGACCAGACTACCACCATGACACAAAGACCTGATATGAAAACAAAAAATAGCAGTAGTAACTTCTTCTGAGCTATAGGGAGCTAGTTTTAATTTCAAATGAAAAATAAACTCATGAAATCCTCGAGTAAAAAGTAGAGGATAAGGTGAAGCATTACACCACCCAAGGCCTGAATGATGTAGATGAATGATGCAATGTAAGTATATATTACACCCCTTTCATGTGTGGGTGTGTAAGTGAGGCTGGTGTGGGCCATTGCTCTGTTAAAGATCCCGCAGTGAGTTGGTGTAGCTTTCACCACACCCACCCCACCAAGTGTGTGATCCATTTATGTTGTAGATTTATAAGTCACACCTCAATATATGTCACACATCCCGGGGGACGAAGGTTAGAGGTTTAATAACTGGATGGGAACGAGTAGTTGGGGAAAGGTGTAACAAAGACAAACTCTACACAGAAACAATATTTATCCAGTAGATGAGGATGATAACATTATCGTCATCATCAAATAATTTGTGGAAGGAAAATAAGGAATGGCAGTTCAATCAAATGCATTGTAAACAGTCCTTCATCCCCAGAGACGCAAGTTATTATATATCTAAATGTTGTGTCATCTAGGTTCAGAAAATACTAATTTATGGAGGCCTGAACCCAAATAGAACTGAAAATTATGATTGTTAAAAGAAAAAAGATACTGTATATAAATGCCAAAGTGAAAGGTGCATCTGCATACTTCTTTGAATACCCATCTTGGGTGCCTGGCTGACAGGTCAGGTAAGGTAGGATGGAGTGTTATGGAGATTTTGCATTTTGTGCAGTAGAAGAGAAGGCCTCTGGGTTGTGAAACAGTAACATTATTGGAAAGTCAAGGAGAAGGACAACGGTAAGCTTCATGACAAGTGGACTAAGAAGAGGCAGACCAAGAGCTTAGACAGCTTTAATCATTCATGTTGACTCATGTGCGATACACTGAGAAGTGGGAACAATTTTGCAACCAAATAAAGACAAGTACTTGCACTAGCTGATCAATCCCACAACTGAAATAACAATTAGCCGAGTGTGTAAATCATGTGATGATGTGAAATTATATCATGTTTGTCTCCAGTTACAGCACCCCCAACCACAACTACATATTAGAGGAGTAGGCCCAGCACACTACTCAGCATTTCCCAAATCAATGCACCTCTCCACTCCACAGGGCTGAGTGGGCCTATTAGAGTCATCATCATGTTGGTTTCCATTTGAAGTAAATAAATTCCTTCTTCTGGCTGTTGAGGTAATCTCACACTCAGACTAAGAGTAACAAATCAATCTGACCTCCAGCCCAAATGAGATTGCGAGAGATAGACCTGTGGTGCACTGTTGATAAACAAGAAGAGCAAAATAATTTTAGCATTTTGTGCTGTTTTCATTTGTTAACTAACCTGACAGTCCGGTTACTGAAAAACCGGACAAAACATACAGCAAGGAGTGGACCAGGCAAGTAAATCTAGCTTAGTGCGAAAAGGCCAATTACCTTCAGGCAAAATCCCCCATCATCCCCCAAACATAGCAAATCATCAAAATCAAGTTTACAAATTTGTTTAAGACCCTCACTCAATAATACATACATCACTCATTGGTGCAATAGTTGCCTGTTCCAATGCTATCACAGTGGTACACAATTGTCTTACTGTTGTAGCTCCTCTTTTCCCATTGAAGCAATATATTGGCAGTCTTGTAAAGTAATGATGATCTTTACTGGGGCAGCCCTGCTAGGACATGTAAGGAAGAACGATATGCATGGGACGGAAGCAGGCATTGTCTCCAATGTCCTTGAATGGAATGGGGAGTCTCAGGCTTCTTCATTGAATACTGGTCTATCTCCAATCTGGCCATACAAGTGAATAAATGGTTGGGCTGCATAAGTCAGAAAAAAAATATAATGTTTCTCTAGCTAGATCCATTTTTTTGATTTTTGCAAAGCAGTTCGACTATAATTGGAAAATGCTATGGTGGCCTACTCAGTCAGAAAATTAGAGTACATCCTCAAACTCAGGTGGTTAACCCAGATGCTGGTCAGCTAAGGCCCTTGAGTCTGACCAATCACCCTCATCTTCCTCTTCCTGTGGTTTTTCGTGAACAATGTAATCGAGTGGTATGAAATGTTGGTTAATTTTCATCATGGTCAATATCTCCATGTTTTGAGGTGAGAGACTCGTCCTTCTAACTATGACAACCTTGCAAGCTGCACTGAACACACGCTCAGAAGATATACTGGCTACCGGAAAAGCCAGAAACTCTATTGCCAACTTGCCGAGCTCTGACCATTGATGCATTATCCCATTCCAAAAGACCAATGGGTTTTGATCTAGGCAGACCTCTTTTAGGTTATGCAGATAGTTTTGTGCCATCCTCTGAATGGTTATTGGTGCTGCCACTTGTTTGCCCTCTATTGCCTTCACCTATGCACCGGACTTAAGGACTGCAACTTGAAACCAAGGCATTTCAGATGTTGGGTCTGATTCTTCTGTTGCTGGTGTTGGCAGCTGTGAGACAACAGCACTGCCCTCTCTAGAGGTTGAAGGCTGAATGCCAGAACTTCTGCTCGGGCCTCTAAAATGCAGCCAATCTTCTTCCATGTCTCTCGCTAGGTCAACAATCAAAGTCTTATATTGTGAAAACTCCATTCCTGAAAAAGGAATATAAATGGACAGTATTTTTTGGACCGTGGATCAAGTATTGTGACACAAATGTATTCTTTGGAGAACATGATCACTCTATGCAGCTTTGAATTAACAGCCAAGCAAAGGATTACGCTCTGAATGTATGTATAGGCATTTATATAGCGCACTACTTACCCGGAGGGTCCCAAGGCGCTTCGACCGCTGCGAAACCCTTCCTGGCTTCCCTGAGAGATGGTCCCTTAATGGGTATCTCCAGGGTGAGACCAGGCATCCCCGGCCGTCTGGTGGGGCCGTTAGTGAAGATGAGGCAAGCTAAAGCCCAGAGTTGCCGAGTGTGATCGCTGATCAGAGTGGGCACCGAGGCGAGAGAATTATCGACTCCGCTGACACTGGTCCAGAAACCTGCCGCGCCGGGATTCAAACCCTGGTCCCGGGCCGTCCTCTGCTCTCGGGTCTGCTGCAAACTCATATGTTTCCTTGTTTAAATCAACGTTCCTTTGAAAACATTTTTTTAACTGGTCCTGTAGCAGATGGGATTGATTGGCTCATAGTATTATCCTCCTTGCTGATTTCCATTGTGAAAACCTCAAAAGGAAGTAGCATGTGTGTGAGGCATTTGACAAGCCCCATTTATATTTCTCCATGGTCATGCTTTTCCCAGTTGCATCCCCTCCTATTTGAAGGACATAGTTGGTGATCAGTCTCTACTGCTCAAATAGACATTGCAAAATATAATATGTTGAATTCCAATGTGTTGGCACTGCCTGTATGAGGCCTTAACCATCACTTTATTAGGATGCTGAATGATCCTCAACTGCTTCCTGGCTTTAAAATAATGACTGGAATGAGTGGGTTCTTCTGCAGGTGATCAGTATGTTGCTGGCTATGTCTTCTTTTCCGAGAAAGTCCTGCACAATCAGGTTGAAACAAAGGGTCAAACACGGGACTCTGAAATATCCACTATCTACAATGGCCTTGGCTGTAATACTGCCATTGTCTGTGCTAATTCTTGGACCTCTGGGTCAAAGCCATTTAAACACCTTGCTGTTAACGTCTTCCAAGATGTTTGTAGCCCTATGGGATTTCTCCAACATCGCTACCATTGCTTGCAGCTGAATTACCTTAAAACTTTCTTCAGTGCTGAGACCTGCGGAAAGCTGTTGCCTAACTGTACCAGCTTCAAACTGGAAATAAAGGATTTACACACTGGCTGGCTGCACAAAATGGCCACCGGCCACATGGTCATGCAACAACAACAAGCAAGGGTAAAGAACACATGTCTGCCTATGGGAACATCACATTGGCTGGCTACACAAAATGACCACCAGCCACATGATCAAACAACAACAAGGAAGGAGGCATGGACACAACAAAGAACCCAGGCAGGCCTTGTAAAAAGCACACTGACTGGCTGTGCAAAATGGCCACCGGCCACATGGTCAAGTAACAAGCAAGTAGGCTTGGACAAAAAAGAACACATGCAGGCCTATGGCAAAAGTACACTGGCTGGCTGGACAAAATGGCCACGGGCCACATGGTCAACCAAAAACAACAAGCAAGGAGGATGGAGGATGGGACACAACAAAGAATACATGCAGGCCAATGGCAAAAAGCATAGTGGCTGGCTACACAAAATCTCTCCTGCCACACAGTTAAAGAACAATCAAGGATGCATGGGTAACAAAGAACACAAGCAGGCCTACGGAAACATGCTGCTCTAAATGGCCCTCGGTCACATGGCATGGAGAACAAAAACAAATGATGGTCTATGGCAAGCAAACATACACTGGCTATACAAAAGAGTCATGAAGAACAATGAAGAAAGCACTTCCATTAATTCAGCAATGCCAAAAACGAAAATCGAGTGACCTCTCAAATTTTACAACAAAAGGCACCCTCCCAAGGCATCAAATATTACCCCATCAAAATACACATTTTGCTAACAAATTGTGAAATACCAAAAAAAGAATATTCACATTTTCAATTTACTCCAATACCATCCCTGGACTAAATGAGGATTTGAAACAACATATACAACAAAACCAATTATTTTGTGTACCAAATGAGGAGTATTAGCTGGATGGCCCGTGGGAAGACTAGTCCACACAGTAAACTAAATGACTAGTGTAAACTTAACAAACATGGGGAAAATATACTGAACTATGCAAACTTTTTCATTTACAAAAGATAAAAAATAAAATGTAAAAAAAAACAGGCCCCTTCTGAAACTCCTAGCCAGCCAGCCACCACAATCACAATCAAATTAAAAATTTGAATAAAAGGAAAAATTAATACACGTGAGATAGGAGATTATTGAGTCCAGCATAAGTTCTTATGTCTTCTGTAATGAAGTCAAGATACATTGTCGATGTGAAAACAACAACATTTAACAAAACAAAACCCCCCACCCTGCTTCCCTGCACTCTGGGCATAGAACTGCCCATTTTAACTTGCAGAATGCCTGTCTCCAGTGTCTTTAACTAAAAGTAGATGTATTTGGGGTGCCTTACTCCGTCTCCCCTTCGCTTTTACCCCGATTGTTGCAATATACTTCCCAAGAAAAGTCACGATAAACAGGTGTAAGTTCAAATGGCCTGGAGGGAACTCCCAACAAGTAGCTGTGGCCCTGTGTCCCCGATATATGGCTCAGCACATTCATGGACCAAGATAAATCTGAGGTTGTCCCATCATCATTCTCAGCTCTGTCATCCCTTCTTCGGGGAGGTCGAGGCAGCGTCACTGCTGCGGTGGCTGGAGTTATGGGTGGGCTGGCATCCAAGCCAGTCAGAGGCCATTTCCGGGTGTTCGAAGAACCAGGCTTATCCCTCAGCCTCCACACAAAGGTATGCCAGGAATAGCATTGCATATTTAATGCCTCTCTCTCCGAGTTTCTTTCTGATCACCAAGAAAGATCGTCTTTGCTTCTGGACCATTTGAGTGAAGTCAGGAAAAAAGGATTTTTCGGCTTGTCGTATCGGAGTGGCGGTGCCGTCCTGGCGCACTGGAGGATCACATCTCTGTCCTTGAAGTTCAGGACTCTCGCCAATAAAGGTCATGAAGGGACACCGGCCCCTGGCCTTGGACGCCCGCCCGGAACCCTGTGTGCCTGTTCAATGAGGAAGAATTTTCGAAGGCCTTTAGGTTGGAGATGTTTATGGATACGTTCATCTATGAAGATGCCCCTCCGCCTTCTCCGGCAAGCCAAGAATGCGTACATTGTTCTTCCGGAGGCACCCTTCATAATCGTCCAATTTATACTCAGCAAATATGCGGGAGGCCTGCAAGTCGCGGACATCTCTTTGAAGCTGCGTAACATCCCCAACGAGACTAGTAGTTGTGATTTCTTCTTGTTTGACCTTCTCAGTGAGTTTGGTGAGGCTAGCTCGAATAAGATTTACGTCTATCGAGGTGGAGTCTATCTTGTGTTCCAGTGAGGTCTTAATGCCAGTTATAGCTTCCATTATGTCAGTCAGGGTCAACTCCTGAGTTTTCCCTTCCTGATTGCCCATAGATTTAGCTCTGGTGTGGGACTCCTGTAACATTTCCTTTGAGAAGGTGTAGCGGTCAAGTTTATTCGCTTGAACTGTTCTGGATCCCTTCACCCCTGTCGTTTTGGGTTTGTCCATTTTTATGACTGTGTAGGTCCAGGAGTCTGTAACAGGGCTTCTTTTGCACTCCAAACCCGGCAGTCAGGCACTCAACTCAGGCCACTGTCTAGTAGCTGGATATCATGCACTAACTGGGCCGCCTAGTAGCGGGTCTGTCAGGGGCGACAGGTGTTGCTGGAAAGTCCGATGCTACTCAGCCATGTGTCTCTCAAGATGAGGGGGTTCCGCATTCGGGAGGTAGGTCCAGCCCCCGATACAGGTACTTTGGAATGGTCACTGTGGCTGGGCTTATGTTCTCGCCTTCACACCGCCAATAAGTCCTCAGGCCAGCCACTCAACCGTGTCTCTGTGGCACTTAGTCAATGTCAGCCCGGCCTTCCCTTATGGCAGTTGGCTCTTTCACCCAGTGGGGGGAAGGACGATCTCTTGTGCTTACCCGGATTAAACTTAAGGATTGCTGTATGGATCCAAGCGGAGAGGGGGCGAGGGGGGGAGAGAGGGGATCCCCAAGTCTGATCGTCCACACTGCCACCAGTCCCCGGTCCCCTCACCGTCACTTTAAGATGCAGCTGGAGCCCAGTTATTGTTCTGGCATTTTAGAGGCCTTACTTTCCCCGGGATGAGCTAAGAGTCTTTCGTGGTTCCGCCGCGTTCCTCTATCAGCTGCTGTGTCATCACAGCCTCATCCTGCGGGTGCCATCCGTCGTGGTTGCAATCCCTCCCGGTACTTCCTCTCGGCTCTGGGGTCGCCACAGATTCTGGCAGTCTCTCCCAGTACTTCCTGCGGCCACTCCTGGCACCCCAGGCCCCGGCTCAGGCCCTCAGCAGACGGAACGCACAACTCCGGCTGCAGTTAAGATTTGTGCACAGGATTCCCCAGTAGCAGTTCCTTTTGCTTTCCGGTGCTGTGTTCTTCACTTTAGTTACGGATTATTGCGTTAGATAGACGAAGGGGAGTCAGTATACATGGAGCTAGCAGATTAAGCGGCATTTGCGCTCCTACGCTTGGCCACGCCCCTCTCTACAAGTCTTTCTTAAACCAGCTAAAACCAACCGTGAAACAAGTTTTTAACCACACAGCATCTAAAGGGACCACACCATACACTATATCGAAAGCTAAATTAATAGTCATTCCAAAAGAGGGG
Source organism: Lissotriton vulgaris (assembly GCF_964263255.1). Lineage (NCBI taxonomy): Eukaryota > Metazoa > Chordata > Amphibia > Caudata > Salamandridae > Lissotriton > Lissotriton vulgaris. Next base: position 721,162,808 of record NC_141691.1, read on the forward strand.
AAGGACCAACTTTTGCCGAAAAACTATAGGCCTGCATCTCTGATTTAAGTAGACTGCAAAATATACGCTAAGATTTTAGCAGTCAGACTCAACTCTGCCCTACCAAAACTAATAAGTAACTCTCAAGTAGACCTCCTCCGTACTCGCATGTCCAACGATAACACCTCTCTACTATGCCACATTATAGAGCATACCGCCATTAAGGATGAACCAGCGGTAGCTATCACCTTAGTTGCCAAGAAGGCCTTTGATAGCCTCCTGGGCTTTCTTGGAATGATGCATGCAATCTTTCAATCTAGGTGAGGACTATATACGTATGGTTATGGCCCTTTATGGAAACCCATCAGCCTGTATTGTCGTTAATGTATCGCTCTCAGAGCCCTTCACGTTACAACAAGGTACTAGACAGGGCTGTCCACTTTCTCAATCCTTATTTTTACTAGCTTTAGAACCCCTTATCAGGGACATCAAATCAAACGCTAACATTAAGGGGGTGGATATCAATGGCGTCCAAATAAAACTAGCCGCTTAAGCACATGACATATTAATTGTAACAGAACAACCGAAGGCATCAATTGCTGCCCTGACGGATACAATAACTAGATATTCTGGCCTTTCAGGCTACAAACTCAAAAGAGAGAAATCAGAACTCAAACCATTAAACATCCACTGCACGAGAGATATCCTCAGAGAGTCTAGACTAACATGGCAAACAGGCTATATCAAATACTTAGGTATTGAATTTGGTAGCAATATGATAGATGCCCAACACCAGACTAAGAAAACATTACTAGAAAAGATAAAGATGCTCTTGGAATCTTGGTCAACAAAAATTCCTTAACTGATGGGCTAGAATCAAGACTAGTAAAATGATGATCACCCAGATGGTTAACTTACTCATCAGTATACTCCTGCTCCCTCATACAGACGACTTCAACCTCAAACTAGATATCCTCATCTCTAAATTCCTGTGGCGCGGAAAAAAAGCAAGGATCAGTATCAAAAAATTAAGACTAGATAAAACACAAGGAGGAGTGAACTTAGCGGATTTCAGACTCTATCAGTTGAATTTCGTGGCGAAACAAGGCTCATACTGGATCACACCACCTACTGGCGACACCCCGGCATGGCTAGAGGTAGAGAGGGCCATCCTTAATAACCTAAGCCCCCTTGCACTGCTAACAACAAATAGACTACACCAAAATACCTCCGAATCCACTTTTAAAAACACAAAAATTGCACTACTTTGAGTTGATAAAAATCTGGAGAATAGTATTAAAGGGTCTAAATTGGAATCACTCAGGGCCAATAGCAAGATACAGTACAAAGGCAAAAGCCTAACCCTAGTGACATGGATTAAGAAAGGAATCCTCTTCCCTTATCAAGTAGAAAACGCCACATATGCAATTACATTTTCAGACCTCAAATCGAGGTATGGCCTAGCTGACATTAAATTGTACAACTTCTTGAAAATCAGATCGGCCCTCACAAAATCCAAATTATCCACCGCCCAACTATCAATCTCTTTGTTTGTGACAAAAATTAACAAACTGGGCCACCAGATCTTGCATATAAACAAACTCTTCTGTCCAAAAACTTCTAAACTTAATGATAAGGTCATAGCCTTTTGGGGGCAACTGACACCAGACCCACCGAAGGAACAAAAATGGTCCTCATTATGGAGATCCGTCTCACGAAATAAGATCTCACCTGTTCTCTCCCAAACCAAATACTGGCTACTACACAAGGCATTTTGGACCCCTGCCCGACTATTTACATTAGGGTTCCAAAATGATGCAATATGCTGGAACTGTAATCAGGAGACAGGGGACTTAGCCCAAATTATCTTTCAGTGTACTTTACTTAAATAATTTTGGGACAAAATCTTTGCCTTCATAAATGATGTGTTTAAATGTACTATGGACAGAGACTCCTTCAACCTGCCAACGGCTTGTATAAGCACAAACTTGAGAACTGATTCTGACAAAGATCTGCTTGACCTGTTACTAACCTTTGCGGTGAAAATGGGTCTTGCTAACTGGAAGGACACGAGTAAGACATCGTACAAAAGCTGGATAAACAGGATCATCCATCTCAGAGGAGCAGATAACAGAGCATTACAAAACTCTCCATGGAAACCGTCATCCAGGAGGCTGTGGAACTCTTTAGACACGAACCTCCATGAACAAAGCGCTCACCACAAAGTCATATCCTGTGACCTCACTATCGGTCCATCTAAATAATTGCATTTAAGTGTAATGTTCATTGTGTCATGTATTAGACTGTCATATTATCTAAAGCTTGCCAACATCGGGCGCCCTTGTGCCAACATATGCAAAGAAATGCAAAAGCGATGTTGCAGCTTCCCTCTCTTCTCTTCTCTTTTCTTTCCTTTTTCCCTTCCTTTGCCTGTCCCTTTTTTCCTACATCATAGATTGCCTGTGGTAGCCTCATAGTATTCATAAAGGCGCCTTATCCTCACGCTATGTGTACACATGTACAATTTTGCCTTGGATACCTTTGCTTACCCTGCTATATGCTTCCTGTATACCTTGTGAAAATCAATAAAGTATTTTGAAAGAAAAAAGAAAAAAAGGAAAATGTTAGTTCTTCAAAAAAAACATTTTTGTCCATTGGAGTAGAGGGGCACAAGATATGTGATCTTTAATATGCTCTAATTCCAATTTGTCATGACATAGGCAGTTAGGTGCACTGTTAGTCTTTTAGTGAATTTATTTTCCACTATTTGTAGCTGGTGGATATTGTGATGTCACAACACCCCTGCGTCATATGCTACAATGGAAAGGCTTTTGGCTTTGTAAAGGGTGATTATTTCCCTAAAAGGCTTATGGCCTAATTTGCATGTAAAGCGAAATAGCCCATCCACAGCCCTAGTTGTTTGGTGGGCTCTTGCTGGCACAAGTGGATCCCAACTTAGCTTAATGTTAAGTAAATTCCCCAGGCACATACAATTCTTAACCTTTTCTATTCTCTTGTCCCTTGGTAAGAACATTTTAGGTGTTGTACTGTTCGGGCCGCATATCATTATATATGATTTAATAAAATGTACTTTAAGATCAAGTGAGAACATGAAATCAATAAAAGTACCCAGGGAATTCTGAAGGCCATTTGCTGTCATGGCCATTAGCACCATGACGTCAGCAAGGGGACAGATTTCCCGCAGATTTTGGGAAAATCAAGTTACTTACTTTATAGGAAAGCCTCCACACCATTTGTATGTATTAAAAACAGAAAAAGGGCTAGGATGAACCCTTGAATGACACCCTTTGTTGGAGCTATTTGCTCAGTTTTTTCCCCTTGAGTGTTGTATCTTATGGAGACTGAAGTATTAAAATGTAGCCTATATATGAGTTACATCAGTGCTTGTTTCACACCCAAACTTTCCAGCATATCCTATAGTTTCTCCCAGTTAACAGTGTCAAAAGCACTAGATAAATCCATGAAGGCCAGGTGGATCGATCCCTTCCTGGCCTTCACATATTTGATGATAATTAAGGACAAATTAAGGCATTGCTTGGTCATGCCAAGCCCCCCACTGAAACCATATTGAGCGTTGGATATCACTCCTGTGGTGGTTACAGAGGTCTCCAAACAGGCGAGGAGAACTCTACCCAATACCTTAGCTGTGGCATTAATAAGCAAATTTGGCTGATAACAAGCTGGCTCACTTCTATAACCCTTTTTAAAAACAGGGCCCACTATTCCCTCCTTCCAGTATGCTGTCATTGGCCCAGTAATTACTGCCTTAAATACATTCATCAACAGGGGTGTCCACAAGTTTGGATTTTTTTTTTAGGACAAGGGGGATCCCATCAGGACCTGGTGCTTTCAAACTGGACCCTTGGGCTAATGCCTCCTCAACCTATGTTACTGTATAAGATAGACTGAGTTGGCAGCTGCAAAAAATCTACGGGCAAATCTCTTATTTATTCCTCAACCCTTTTATTTTGGGGGTTAAAGATGCCAGTAAAGTGGGCTGCCCAGGCCTCTCCCAGGATCAGTGAATCCATCGGCCTGGCTTCTTCAGTAAATAATGGGTGATTTATCATTTCCCACATTTTTTTGTGTCTCTTAGTGCTACTGCTCTCTCTAGATCTTCCCATGCTAGATCTCTCACTTCTGCTTTTCTACCCTCAATAATTATTGTTTTATATTTGTGCCTTGCTGCTTTAACTAAATCTCTGTTTTGGGGAATAACACGAAGCACCCTTTTTAAATCTTTATGGGCCCTAGAACAATCAGGATTAAACCACCAGGCCGCCTGCGGTTCCCCGTGCTTAGGACTCCCCGTCAGCCTCATGGCTACCTCAGTGCATAGTGACCCAAACTCCCGAACAACATCCTCTGGAGGAGAGTCTGACATCAAACACCCCATAATTAAGTGGGAGTAGCCTTTGATAATATATCCCTCGAATTTGAGGGGATCAATCTTCTCCTATTCAGCCTGACTCCCTTGTTCCGGTGGTAATGGATTGTGCGATCATCGCCCTCCCCCACCTGGGTCTTTAAATTGCGGGAGATGATAAGGGGGTTTTGATCACTCACCCAATGAGTTTCCACCAAAAAGTCAAGAACAAGCTTAAAGAAAAATTCTAGATATTGGCATAAAATCAATGGAACTAGCCCTGCCACAGCCAATATAAGTGGGGCACTGCAGTGAAAGATCCTTGTCCCAACAATTTATAAGGCCTAAATTGTTCCCTGTTAAAACAGAATCTAGGGCTTCTCCCTGGAATGAGTAAATAAAATGGGGCTGTGGCTGTACCTGTGTGTCTTCCAGCCCACACACACGTTGGGAGCTCTGCTTACCAATTGCACAGTTAAAATCCCCTACCCACATGATGCATAACGGCTGCCACTTCCCAGTGATTTGCATGATCTCGTGATGTAGGGTCTCAATGGCATTACAATTTTTTGGATCAAAGTTAGTGTGCTACCAATTCACCAGGAGTATTTTGGCCTTACCTAAATTATGGATCATAATTAGTTAATGCTAGGGTGATGATGAGCTTATACTAATGACTTTTAGAGATCCATATTTTACTGATATAAACACCATAATCCCACCCTTAGCCCTTCCTGCTGCAGAAGGTAATGCAGGAAAGCAGAAGGAGTGAGAGCCATCCAAGGATATATCATCCGTAGACTAGGTTTCCTGGAGGCAAATGAGGTCAAAGCCTCTGATATACCCTAGCCACTCCTCATTCCCTATCTTAGAATGAAATCTGCAATATTCCACAAAATGATTTTTAAGCAGGGGGTAGATTTCCCCTGTTTTTCTGTACCCCTAACTCTATTAGTGGGTGGGCGGTATGGGGCATGCTAAAGACGCATGCCCTGTGTCTACAGTTTCTACCGCATCAGTAACACTGCCTAGATTGTTACCTGCCGGTGCCGCACCGCCTCCTCAGCTACCTCTATGGAATAAGTTTGCTTCCAATCAATATCAGCTTATCAGATTTTTTTGAGCTTACCGAAGTAACCTCACAATTCTAATAACCTTATTAATATACCTGAAAGTTCCAGTGCTATACAACCCTGCTATATGCTTACACACTTCAATGCAATGCCACACTGGGAACTGCATTGCACAAAGATGCCCATGTTCTTTAGTAGACTGTACTTTTATGCTGCTAAAGAGTAGGTTCTAATGCTTACATAAAAGTGGAGTTGTGCTTCTGTATTCACCAGAAATGTCATGCTACACCGTTGCCACGTGTGCAGCATTACATAACATTCCAACTACAAAAGTCATACCCACACCCAGCAGCTCAAATTTTGAAACCTTTGTACCCCTGACTCACATGACAAGATGTCACTAGTGCTGAAGACAAGTAAGACATGGAAAGGCAATTAAGCAGAAGACCCTATATTTAATCTGCTGACAAAAATATTGTATTCATAGATATTACTTTGAAAAATCAAGAAGAAAAAATGATAATCAAACATCACATAATGAAAATGTGAAAAATAATATTTTGTTTAACTTGTAAAATCAAACCATAGTGAAGATTTTAATTCTTCCATCCTTTGTTAACAGTAAGCCTTTGTGAAAATGTTGCAGCCTCTATAGTATATAACTACTCCTCATTGAGAAGTTGTCTGTTTCTATCAGTAGTTACCTGAACCACTGAGGCACTGTTTATACTTTCTCCATGAGGTATTTGGTATGCTTGCATAACTTACATTGAAGTTGCAGCCCACCCAAAACGTTGATGAAATGACGGCTGCTGTGAGCAATTTCGAAGTTGAAATACATTTTTTGGGTGAGAAAGTAAAATGGTGGAAAGCATGTGCCATTGTTCCCTTCTTCATGCTAAATTTTCATGATTGACAGCAATACAAAAGGCAGACATAGCATCTGTGAATGAGTGTACATTGATTGTTGCATTATTAAATGCATTGGTTTATATTGCTTTTTTGACCCGGAGCATCATTTGATCCAAGTTGTTTTGAAAACTTGGTATTCCATAACCAGTGATGTCCATGTGCACCCCTTCTCAATCTAGCTATGCTACGTATTTAAGCACCTTGCAGGGATTAGCATTCCCTTCTAGCTGCCAGCCCTTGTGCTTTCCTTACTCCTGTTTGAGGTGCTTCTGTTGTGCACCACCAGATGTGTTACATGACACTGCGACCTGTATTAATAGGTTGAGGAAGGTGGCTAGGTGAAAGATTTAATCTATGTTTTCAGCTTCATCACCAGTTTCCACTGCCTGCACTGGTAATGTATCTCCAAGTAAGGACACTTAAATCATTTCCTACAAATATGTTACATTTGCTCCTAGATTCATATACATGTGTAAGTAACATTTTACCCCAACGGTACATCATTTCCGTCCACCCAAACCGTACTTCACAACTTCCTACCCTACCTTTTTTCATAACACTGTACCACACCTTACTTGACCAAACACCACTCCAACTGCAGTTCCCAACACTATATCTCAACCTTCTTTTAATTCTTGAAGTAGAAATAAACTGATATCTCTATGCAAATACAATAGCATGTTAAATGATTTCAACTCCTAGAATGCATTGCTCTGCGCAAAAACAATATTATGGATTGTTTTTATTGAAAAAAGTTATTTTGTGAATGTTGGTGGTGGAGAAAAATTGTCAACGTCAGTCACTCCACTGAGACAGACTCATGTGCTTATGTAGTTTCAATTGGCTCCTCAAGTGGGGTTGAAGGTGAGTCTGTAGATAGTCCACCCCCTGTGCGAAATGTCTCCTATCTCTGACTTGCAACCTTTTCTTTGGCTCTGGAATGCATATAATGCCATCTTTTACATATCTCTTCTATACCTTTGGTGGAAACTCCTACAGCATTTATCCATTCATGTGTTTGCTGTCAAATACGTGTTTTTGTAGAATTGGGAACAGTGAGTGAACATTTCCAGGATAGTATGCTATTGAGCCACACATTCATGTACTATGATTTCTAGTTCCATTTCTGAATATGATCTCTTTCTTTTCCATGTAGAATCAGCTCTCTGAGAGTCATCAATGGTCAATCTGTTGGTTAGGAGTCAAAGAACCTAATAAAAATAGCCACAAGAACTTTGAAAGGATGGTTCACTTCCCCTTGAGAGGTCATCAGGAAGTGCTACAGCAACAGATTTGCAGAATTGCAACTATAAAGAAAGCACAATGGGGAATCACAATTTGAAATAGTGAAATGAATGAAATCATTATTCCATTGCATTATCACTAAAAATACACAAATTAGTGATTATCCTTTTTGTGATTTCATAAATTTGCAATTCTAGAATCATTAAATAGAGTTTTAGTACAGGTGGTTCCAGGTCTCTCTCTCTCTCTCTCACACACACACACACACACACAAACACACACACACGCAGGCACGCACACACACTTTATTTTAATTAGATGTTCCTATTCAGGTGTTTTGTAGTTCCTACTAATCTGTAAGATCTGTGCATTGTTTGGACAACATAAACTAGGGGCTTGGTGCTGAAACTGATTTTGGACACCCCACAGTATATGTTGGCCTACACACCAGGTAGCACACAGTGCCACTGTAAGCCCCCCTATACTACAAGGGGGAGAATGGTGTCTGGCAATCATTGAACATGACAACTGTGACGTCTCAGGATTGATGGAAACAGTACAGAAACTTTTGCTCAGTCACTCGTGCTTACTTATTCTCAGAGAAGTAGACAGAGAATACACAGTGGGACATTTTCAATATATTTATTGAACCAATGTTATTCTTGTATAGAATACATGTGCTGCAATGATTAATAGACAGAAGCAGATAAAAGTGATTACAAGCACCAAAAGCGCAAATTGTAGATATAGTTCTACCATGGGACTAAAACAATGTGTTGGCATATAAAACAAGGAAGTAATCGAAAGTAAACGTACTATGCAAACCCTACTCCATACCTAGAGTGTGTGTAGGTGTAGAGCCAAGAATCCCCCCAAGCGATGATCCAACCCCATTACCTGGTGGGTGAAATGAAGGACCCTGTCTTGGTCATTTATTTATTTATTTTATTTGAAAAGTTTTATTTAGCGCGAACAAGACCCAAAAGGATATCAGAGCACTGTACAGAGTTGGCGCCAGTAAGAATAAAAAACATAAAGAAGGTAAGTGAAGTCACAACCTGTGGGAAAACATTCAAGAATAAAACGTAGGATGTATCAGAGGTGCCATAGAGCTCTCCGAGTAAATCATCATACAATAGAAAGAGCCAAGATTTGCAATGTGCATCGGGAATTTTAACAAAAAAGGAAATGAGCAAAAATCAACACTAACCATCGAGGACTAGTATGAAATGAAGATAAAAGAAATATAAAATAGAGCATCAGTGAAAATGATTCAAGATTTTGGTTATTAACCAAACACACACGCATGATCAACGTGTTAACGTTTGTTCATTAGATGCCTTTTGACTAGTTTTTTAAAGGAAGTAGTGGAAGGATTGGATCTGATTTTGGATGGCAAGGAGTTCCAGATTCTCAGAACAAGACCGGTGAACACACAGTTGTACGATCTTTTATTTTTGAATCTGAGAGGTTTCAAGAGAAGGGTGGATGTACTTCTGAGGTTCCGGTTGGAGCCCGATAGTTCAAGTTTATTTGCTAGGTTGTATGGGGTATAGTGGTGTATGGCTTTATGAGTCAGACAAGCTATCTTGAGTCAGATTCTAGCTTCAATAGATAATCAATTTAATGGCAAAAGGTCAGGTGAAATGTGATCAAATTTCTTCAAGCCCATTAAAAGTCTGGCCAATGCATTCAAGGTAGCTCTGAGTGGGGCCAAGCAAGCTTTGGGAAGTCGTGCTAGGGTCACCAGCCCATATTCCAATCTAGGGATAATCAGTGATTTACCCACTGGCTAGAGATCTTTGGGGAGTAGATATGGTTTGATTTTCTTCAAAGTGTTGAGTTGGAAATGGGCTCCCCTAGTAGTAGCACTGATGAGTGCTTCCATGTTTAGGTGTTTATCTAAGGTGATTCCTAAAGATGTGGCAGAGTCTATGACTTGAGGTGTGCAGTTCAAAGCAGTTAGGTGTTAAATCCAGTCAAGGGTAGGAGCTAAATGATTAGGAAGGGTGCTCAAAAGAAATTCCATTTTGCGAGTATTTAGTAGGAGATGGTTCTTAGCTAACCATTGTTGAGTTTGGGCAAGTGCAGTATTTAAAGATTTTATGTCCTCTTCGAGGAGATCTTCAGGTACAAGTGTGTGTCATCCGCATACATGTGGTATTGAATGTTCGCTCTGTTAAGAATGACCGCAAGAGGCTCCATAAATATGTTGAAGAGAGTGGTCGAGAGAGTAGAACCTTGATGGACTCCAATCAGGACAGGGGTACTGGAAGCAAGGGCATGATTAACTTTGATCCTTTGGGTGCGGTTTTGAATGAGGGAGGCAAACCAGTTTAGTACTGTACTGGAGACCCTTCATGAGATGTCAGACCTCTGCGTGGTGAATTCTCAGCATGCACTGACCTCTGGTGTCAGCTGGAGTGCCTCCTCTGCTAATCTATCGGGATGCTCATGTTTATAATAGAAAGCAGCCTAGATTAGGGATGTTAGGGAAATGTAGATAGCCCTGTTGCCCAGTTGATGTAGACAGAGATGACATTTGTACATAGTGCACTAAGAGACCTTGTACTTGATGTTCAGGGCACTGTGATAATGTTGTGCAAAGCTAGATGTGTAAACAAGGTTAGTTTCAGGGAAACTAATCCAACATTTGGCTGACCGCAAATATTTGAAAAAGGTTCCTGCTGCAAAATAGGACAATGTAAGAAATAAGCTGCTTCGCTACATGGGCGTAACTCAGGAATATAACAAAGACTGCGAGGAAGAATTGAAGTGGCTTCTTTGAAAAAATGTCCTTCTCTGAAAATAAATACTGTGTGATGAATTGTTGGTTTTCTGCTGTCTAATAGATGTAATGACTAATGTGTCTAGTACGTATTACCGTTTGTATTTAACTATGCTGAGCGTGCATAACAGTAAGGTAAAAGGAAGTTAACACAATAAATGGAAACCGCTGTCAATATTAGTTGGGTTATTCAGTCCTAATAGGAGACATGCATGTCAGAAAGCAGCTGAAGCATGACACTATGATCACTGAACATTGTGTGTGTACACACGAAACAAAGAGACCTGGCTATTACTAGAAATACATTCCACAGTCTTTCAGTGCAATGTTGATTCATTTCAGAAATATCATTATTTATTTTGGCTTTCTAAAATAGTCTTAGAACTACATGCACCAAAAGTTCAGCATCTGAACTTTTGACATTCCTAGCTTAACAGGGCGTATACATTTTCAGGTGGCAGACAAGATTTAAATTTGGAAAGCTATATTATTGTGACTATTGCGATATTTGGTGGCAAGAATGTGATTTGTGTAGGTTGATTGGCTGAGATTCTCAAGACTTTGCATTGTTACTCCACTTCTCAGAGCTCTATGAACACACTTCAAAAGAGTCATTTATCAACTTTCCAATATCATGACTCTGGCTGAAATTAACTGGCAAACTATCATTATGTCAATTTTGCATGATAGGCATCAATGCAAAATATATTGAAACATAAGACACCGTTGAATCAGGGTGAGACAATAAACCTGATTCTGATCGGAAACAGGTGTGGTCTAATGAGGTGACTGAAGATGTGTTGAACATACCTTCCCTTTTTGTACATATGGAATATGCTGATGTATTGATTTCTTCAGACATCCACCCCTTTACTGCAGTATTTAACCCCAACCACAATAGTGGCTGCAGGTTTATCTGACCGAAAGCCAAATAAAAAGTAATTGGCCCTCAGATTGCTCATTCCTCCCTTAAAGTCCTGTGTGTTTTTCTACCAGAATACTGTGGACAGAATATTGTGGCACAAAAATATTGTGTCTTAAATATAAACTATAAAATCATTGTAAAAGCAAGAATAAGTAGGTATGTGTAGGTTTACTACAATTAATACCACATATATGTACTTCGACGATGCACATATGTTTAAAGTCCATGGATGTAAAGTTATGAACAGTAAATCTAAATGTACCTATACTTACCTTAACAATATTTTGTAATTGAAATTTGTGCCATTATATGTTTGTATAACAATATTCTGTCTTATTATTCTGTCACACAAGCTCCTGCTGTATTAATGAGACAAGGAACACAGTTCCAGAAAACAAGAAATAGCTTTAATCACATATGGTGGCCTTCCTTCAAAGGAATGAATGTTCTGTTTCCTCTTCCCAGATGTTATGGGCTGCTGAAAAGATACCTGAAAGGGGAATCAGTGAGAATACTAGCCCCCATGAGGGAGTTCCTACAAATGCCAAATAAGTTCGTAATGCCATTTTCACACCACATGCAGAAAGGACACTTAGCCATCTAAAAAAAAAAGCAATATGAACAAAGTCCAAAAGCAGGTAGATTATTGGCTGCTCAGCCGAAACAAATTTACTCCTTATAATCAATACCTGTAATACAAGGAAAAAATGGATAGATATTAACAAACAAACTGAAAACGTCTTGAAAATATGTTTCCTTTTTTAAAAATCACTACAATTCTCACCATAATGGCATCTCAAACTTCAGCTTCGGCCACACCACCCAGCCCCCCTGGATGGACCACCACTGCGTCCATTCCACCTTCAACACCACCACATCACCCAAACCCGCCCCACGCCCGCCACAAAGCAAGTGGAGCAAGGTCACAGAGGAATACCTAATCACCACCCTCCTCCAGGACCCTCCCAACGCTATGACTGACACCAACTCCATAGCCAAGGAATTCCACCACTGGATCTCCCACTGTACCGACAAGCTAGCACCCCTCCGCCACCCCACCAAACAACGCCCGCCGAAAGCCGCCTGGTTCACCTCGGAGCTTCAAGAAGCCAGACGCCTAAAGAAAACCTGGCAAAACCAGAAAACTAAGGAAGCACTAAACAACCACAAGAGCGCCCTGAAGGAATACCACCAGCACATAAGAGGCACCAAACGGTCCTTGGCTAGAGACAAGGTTCAGACCAACGCGACCAACACCAAGGAACTGTTCAACGTCATTCAGCAGCTCGAAAGACCCACCTGCGAAGCCACATCACACCTTCCCAGGAACTCTGCAACAAGCTCAGCTCCTACTTCCATCTGAAGATCAAGGCCCTCTATGATAACTTCAGCGAACGAACAACGTACACCACCCCCTTACCCACCGCCCCCGACAAGCCAACCATAACGTTCTGGGAGTCCGTGACCATCAAATGCATCACAGCCACCATGAAGAATACCCACTCTGGAGCCCCTATGGACCCCTGCCCACCTCACATCTTCCACAGGGCCGCCACCTCCATAGCACCCGAATAGGACGCTTCATCAATGCCTCAGTCACATCTGGCATCTGTCCAGATGACTGGAAAAGGGTACCCCTCCTGAAGCAACCATCAGCCGACCCAACGGACCTGAAAAACTACAGGCCAATCTCGCTCCCCCCCTTTGCAGCCAAAGTCACAGAGAGACTCGTAAACACCCAACTGACCACCTTCGTAGAAGAGAACTCCATCCTGGACGCCTCCCAGTCAGGTTTCCGCAGCAACCACAGCACCGAGACTGCCCTTTTTGCCGCTACCAACAACATCCATATGATACTTGACCAAGGACACACCGCGGCCCTCATCCTTCTAGACGTCTCCACAGCCTTCGACACCGTTTCATATTGCACACTCGCAGCCAGACTGCACAACGCGGGAATCCAAGGAGCCGCCCTCGACTAGATCCAACCTTCCTCTCTGACATAACCCAGAGGATTCTTCTCCCACCTTTCCTCTCCAAACCCACGGAAATCATCTTCAGAATACCCCAGGAATCTTCACTCAGCCCCACGCTCTTCAACCTCTAACTTGGCCCCCCTCGACACCATCATCAGACAGCACGGGCTCAGCATCGTATACTATGCCGACGACACCCATCTCATCCTCTCGCTCACAAATAATCCCGAAGACACCAGACTATGCTTCCAGGAAGGCATGAAGAACGTGGCTCGTGGATAAAGGACAGCTTCCTAAAGCTAAACTTAGAGAAGAATGAGGTCCTCATCATTGGTCCCTTCACCTCCGCCTCAGACAACACCAGGTGGCCCTCTGCACTCGGGAACCCACCCACCCCCACAGGCCACATGCGGAACCTTGGCATCCTCCTTGACTCCTACCTCTCCATGAACCACAATATCAATGCCGTTGCCTCCACCAGCTTCAACTGCCTTCCCATCCTCTGTAAGACTTTCAAGTGGATCCCATCCAACTGCAAAAGGACCGTCACCCATGCACTCATCAACAGCAGACAGGACTACGGAAACGCCCTCTATGCCGGAATCAACAAAATGCTCCTGCACAGACTCATACTAGGGACTCCACGCCACAAGCACATGACCCAACACCTACAAGACCTCTACTGGCTCCTTGTCGTAACATGAATTTGTATTTTTTCATCCCTAAAACTAAGTTAACTACCCCCTCCCTCTCCCTCAACCCCTTCCGGGTCTGTCAGTGTGTTGTCATCTAGTTAGTCTCATATTCATGCGGTATCATGAGTGTCAACCTATACCTTCAGTGCATCAGGGCCTTTCCACATGGTCCATTCTGTTTGTCCCTGTTGGTGTGATGAATGTCATAGCGGATCAGGGTAGTGAATCCAGTAATGGAAGTGAGATATCCAATTGCGTGACGTCTCCTATCAAAACTTCCCAGTCCATGGGGATAGGACGCCTTCGCAACCCCCTTGCCTCGTCTCATCTAAGTGCAGTGCTTTCCGCATTACCCCATCTGATTACCTCCTCTCTCCATATATGTAGTGGGGGGCTCCTTGTGGATTTCCTTCTCATAGTAATTGCTTTGATCGCTAGTATAAGGCCTAAGTCTAGAAATCGCAAGTGCACCTTCTGGGCTTTGGCGCGCTTGCATAGACCCAATAAGCCCTCCAATATATTGTCTGTCATTGGAAGGTGTGTAATTTCTCCCAGCATATTGCGAATGTGCCCCCAGTAATCTTTGAGGTGTGGGCAAACCCATAACATATGTACAAAACCAGCCTCCTCCTCCCTACATCTGGGACAATGGTTCTGGGCTTCTGGGAACATGCAGTGTATCCGTTTGGGGGTTAAATACGCTCTATGGAGTACCATGTACTGTATAAACTTGAGTTTTGTGTTACGGGAGACCCGCTTGGGGTGTTCTAAAATACTCTCTCAGGCTTTATCGGTGATTACCATATCTGTTGTTTCTGCCCATTTCCCACGGAGGTCCGTAAGGCAGATAAAGGCCTGTGTTCAGTTGCCGGTATATAGCCACCTAGCTAGGTGCCCACCCCTCCCCATGTAATAAAGCAAATGTGCCATGTCATGCTGTGGAAGCTCCCTACGCTAGGATGCCCAAGTAGTTGTGATGTACTATCATTGCATGCAGTAGGTAAAGGCGATCAGAAGCCCCAGTGGACCTTAGAAATATGCCATGATCCAGAAGTATTCCATCCCCAAAGAAGGAACCCAACTCTGTGACTCCCGCAGCCTCCCAAGCTTGCAGCCTAGCCATTGTGAGTCTACCGCTCATGACTGGCAACCCCAAAAGTGGAACATTGGGCATGTAGGGAAATCGCTTTCGATGTGTACTGCAGTGCCTTTTTCCAGCAGTGTAGGGCCGTCTGCAATAGCGGTGGACCGTCCAACGGTATTCTCACTCTCGGGAGCAGCATACTATGTAGTGTACTTCTTTCCAGATCCTGTGTAGTATAATTTATTTCCTGTAAGTTCCTGCCTGCTGTCCATAAGGACAGCCATTGCAGTTGGGATGCATAATATTATGCTTGGAAATCGGGGACTCCTAACCCTCCCCTGTCTGATTTTAGCTATAACGTCTTGAGACTTACCCTGCGCCTTCCACTGCCCCATGTAAGTTCCACCAAGAGTGTTTCAAATAAGCGAAACGTAGATTGAGGCACCATCAAGGGCAGATTTACAAAGAAATACAATAGTCGGGGCAACATCACCATCTTGTAGATGGGAAACATCCTAAACAACGAAGTTCAAACAATGGCTTACTTAACAACGAAGTCTTAACAACGAAGATTCACATACCACGAAGTCCTGAACCACGACTTTTCAATGAAGTCCTTTACAACGAAGAATCATACTTCCGGGAAGTATGTGAAGTCCGTTACTTCTCTCCGCCCCCTTACCCCTCATCTACCCTTTGATTGGGCAGTGTTGGAGTGTTACGTCACTCATCTCCAAAGGAAGTAATCTGTGTTTTAAAGATCCTGACATGCACAGACAGTTGCGTTTAAGAGTTAACAGCCCTCGAGCAATGTGCAATTACTACTAGTATAAGGCTGACTCATTCGCTCTGTGCAGCTGGCCTGTTTACCAGAAAAGACAACAAAGGCAAGTCTACATTGCTCCCTGAAGTGAGGTGAGAGAAATCCGCTGTGAAGGGACAGAAATGTTTACTTCAAACGGACTCCTGTCTTCACTTTTTAAACCTTGAAAAAAACTTGCTCTAAACCATCAGACAGACATGATTAAAAGGCTCTGCATGAGGAAATCCTTCTTGAAGAATTTTGGGCTGTCACAATTGAAATTTCGGAATGAAAGGAAGAAGCCGTGACCCCTGGCTCGCGGTTTAATCAGCAGCCAGTTCAGCTTTAACACTTTGTCAACAAGGATGAAATAAGCAGAAGTGTCACGAATCTTATGTGAAGGCCTACAGGTGAGAATAGTTTGGAGTTCGTCAGGTTTGAAAAAATATGACTATATATTAAAATATACGGAAAAAAATGATCATAGAAATGGATAATGAGCAATTAAAAAATATTTAGTGGAAGTATTGTTATTACAATACTGCCATCTATTGGCCAGTCACGAGGTGATTGTTTTCGTGGTTTAGAAAGTCGTTGAAAAAAAAAGTAGTGGTTTAGGATAGCTCGTAGAAAAGCTTTCGTGGTTCAGGAAGTCGTGGTTTAGGCAGCAGTTGTTTAGACATATAACCCTTGGCGATGGCTATGCTCCCCATCACGGACAGTGGCAAGGATGTCCAGAAGGAGATAGTAGGGCGCACCGAGGCGATGACCATCATCAAGTAGCCTTCTAGTTGGTCTGCAGGAGTCCTATAGACGTGGATACCCAGGTACTTAAACGTGTCCTATGCTACCAGTATCTGATAGGTATCGAATTGGATTACATCTGGACAAAGACCATCTTTGAAATAAAAGGCATGGGATTTCCCGGCGTTAACAGCCAACCACGACTATAGTCGCGAAGGCGGCAAACACCATAGAGAGCGGGTTCGCGTCACCCTCTAAGTCTCGCAAATATATGAGGAAATCGTCCGCATATATTGAGATAAGGTGTGTATCATCCAGTTTGGGAATTCCCAAAACTTCAGATGACAGTCTCCACGCAATGGCCAGTGGCTCCACTGCAAGCACATACAGGAGAGGGTAGAGTGCCTAGTGCCTCCATGTACCGCGTATTCAAAATACATATATCTCCTGGTGCGTGCCCTCGCCGTAGGGTTAGTATAGAGTAGGCGTACCCACCGCAAGAAATCCTAGGGGAGGCCAAAACGTGACACGGCTGTGAACATGTACTCCCATGTTATGGAGTCAAATGCCTGACGTAGGTCTAACGCATGGCATCCCGCCCAATTGTATTCACTGGGAATGGACCTCATTACATGATGAAGTCTCCTAGTGTTGAGTGAAGTGCTGCGCACGGGGAGGAACCCGCATTGGTCACTGTGTATAAGAGTGGGGAGAGCCGGAACCAGTCGGTTTGCTAGGGCCTTACTAAGAATTTTGTATTCGGTAGCCAGAGTCCTGTAATTAGACATCTCTGTGATGTCTCATCCCGGTTAGCGGAGTGACACCACCATAGCTTGCATTATGGATTGCAGCAATCTACTGGTCTCCCAAGCTATCTTATATAGTTCCCCTAGTTTAGGTGCTAGGACATCCGAATACGTCTCATGAAATTCTACAGGTAGGCTGTCTAGTCCCGGAATTTTATTCTGGTTAAGGCCCTTTAAAGCTGCTCTTATTTCCTGTTGGGTTATGGGACCTATAAGGTCTTTACGCATAGCTTTTGTGATCTTGGGGAACTGCAAGCCGCTGAAGAAGGCCTCCATGAGACCTAATTACAAAATGCTTTGTTAATCTCGCTTTGAGTGTGAATCAATTCCTTCTGTGGTGAACGGATACAGGTGATCAAAGGCATCTCTATGTTATTCCTCAGTATCCGAGCTAGCAGCGTTCCGGATTTGTCAGCATCCGTGCGCTTCAGTTGCGTATACGCTCTGTAATCCATGAGTCTAAGTGTTTCCAGAGTCTCTGCATGTCTAATACGGGCCTCTTGAAGAGATTCCCATTTTTCATCATCAGTCGTAGCAGCTGGTTCTAGCTCTGTCATCAGTGTCTCCGTGTCTATCAGTCTTTTATGCGCTTCTTGACGTGCCCCTATGGTAGCACTAATTGTCGAGCCACGGACAACCACCTTAAACGTATCCCAATCTATGAGGTAGGGAAGGTGCTGTATTCCAATTGTCTGCTAAATAATTATTGGCAACATCTAGTAATGTGCTCCGAACGGGAGCGTCTTCTAAGAATTGGGGCCATAGTTTCCAGGGAATTGTGATCTGAGAATGTCTTGGCTAAATATGTCAACTGGTGTATTTGTGCAACCAATGTGTGTGAACAAAGAAATCTCTTAAGCCTGGTGTGAAGCTGGTGAACTGGGGAGTAGAAAGAATATTCCTTGTGTGTAGGGTGTAACTTACGACATGCATCTACAAGACCTCAGCCTTGCATCCAAGTGTTTAGGAGTTCAGCCTGTTTGTGTGTGCTGGCCCCGTTCAGTGGAGGATGGGATCTGTCTAATTCTACATCTAGGATCACGTTGCAGTCTCCCCCCAGGATCCAGGGAATGATATTCCACCCCATCAGAGCTCTGCCCAGATCAGAAAAAAGTTTGTCTTGGTCGAAATTCGGCGCATATATACTACCAAGGACTATGGGTAGGCCATCTAATGTGTCCTTCAGAAGTAGATACCGCCCCTTATCATCTACCCACCGCTCAGCTTCCTCAAATGGGACTCCATGGCATATCCATATGGTCACCCCCCTAGAGAAGGCTGAATAATTAGTGGTATATATTCGGCCTCTACACTTTTTCTGAGTTTTCCCTGCCTCTGTCAGGTGGGACTCCTGTAAAAACACGATCTACGCCCGTCTCCTAAGAAGGTAGGCATATATTCTATGCCGCTTGATCATAGCCCCCAGCCCTCGTACATTCCAGGTCAATAGGTTGTATGAGCCTAAGCTGGTTTGTTTACTGGACATATATACACTATTTGAGTTGTTCTCCATGCAGAACGAAGCCCATGAGTGTGTACAGACCAGTAAATCCCCATCCCTTGCAAACTAACCATACACGACGCAGCCAACAAACAATGCTGAGCCAAACCATAAACTAAAACATACAAGAACCATAGAACAGTGCGTGTGCTTGGTGGGAGGTGTGCAACGCCAGCCATACTGTCGTCTATGTAGGTGTAGAACTCCGCCGGCTCTACTGGGCCCGGGGGGGGTGCAGTTTGTACTTTAACTCTCAAGTTATGCTCGTCAGTGCTCAGTATAGTCAGGGTTACCGTATACAGAACAATAGGGCTGTTGCATTCTTCTGAATATCGTTACCTGGATGTAGTTTCGGACTGTTAACATCTCAACACTCTAGTGTAGTAATCAATGTGTAAGTAATACATGATTATAACAAAACGGATCAAAATACGA
This sequence comes from Lissotriton vulgaris, assembly GCF_964263255.1. NCBI lineage: Eukaryota > Metazoa > Chordata > Amphibia > Caudata > Salamandridae > Lissotriton > Lissotriton vulgaris. Next base: position 721,182,160 of record NC_141691.1, read on the forward strand.
ACAGTATATACATTGTGAGACGTACAGCCCAATCAGTGCAAGAAACAGAAAAAGGATACTGCTCAACGTCCGATATCGTGACCATGCTCAAGTAGTCAGCCCCATGTAGTCCCAGAATGGGGATATTTTATGATCGTCACTTTAGTTGTCAAACAGGCACTCTCCCATTAGGGAGGGTCACAGAGGGGAAGAGAGTGATGATATGTTCCGAGTCTGAATGTATAGTTCTGTCCTCCGAGTCTGCTGAGATCTTTGTGTTGTCCTCTCTGAAGGATCCGGCGACTGCTAGTGCCTCCGCCTTATCTGCCACCCTCTGGGCCGGAGTCGGACCTAGTCTTGCGGAACTCCTCAAGCCTCCAACCCTGCCTCGGCGTAGTTGGTGTTGTGACTGTACAGGGTTATGTCTCACCGAGCCAGGCTGACTCTCCTGAATGTGTCCTAAGTCCATTACCTCGAGCCATTCTTCCTCATCATAGGGACTGTCAAAAAATAAGATTTCTTGTCGGGCATGACTTTGAGCCTGGCGGGGAACAATAGGGCATATTTGAGTTGTGCCGCACGTAGTTTCTTCTTTACCGCTTGGAAAGAGGTCCGTTGGCGCTGTACCAGGATTGTGTAGTCTGGGTACAGTGAAATCCTCTGGTTTTCAAGTTGGATGTTCACCATTTCCCTCACTTTTTGGAGTAGCATGTCTCTATCCCTGTACTTCAGGATGGTGACATTCATAGGGCGTGGGGGCCTCCTACTTTTGGTGCACCAGTTGGGATCCGGTGCACCCTCTCCATGCAGAAGTATGGGGACAGACCCTCAGGAGCAACATGCTCTCTTAACCATGCTTCTATAAAATCTGAGGGTCTCACCCCCTCACTTTGTTCCGGCAATCCAATAACTCGGACGTTATTTCTTCTGTTGCGTCCCTCTGCGTCCTCAATCCGGTCCTGGAGTCCAGTAGCTTGGTGCTGTAGCTGTTGTATTTGCGTTTCATGTTCTTTGAGTTGGGGATCGATACTCGTCAATGCCTTGTCATGATCACGCACCGTATCAGCAAGCTTCCCGTGATCTGCCCTCAGTAGAGTAAGGCCAGTCAATCAATCAATTCCTTTATTCGATTTTCGTAAGATATATAAAAAAACATAAAAGTACAGTAGTAAAAAGATACAATTTACATTTCAAAATTGCACTACATTTGCTATATACATTAAATAATTTAAAATATCTGCTCATTCAGGAATTGAAATTCATTTAAGCGAATTAAGAAATATAAGTAAGCCAGTCGTGAGGGCCCCTATCTGCTGTTCCATTATCTTCTTGGAGTCTCGGATCTCCTCCAGTATTAAATCCAATTTCTCTGAATAGGATTCGGATTGGTGATGGAACTGCCCGGCGCAGGTTCTTTATCGTTGGATTTGAGGGGCCCCCCTCCTGCCGCCAGACCGGTGTCCAGAACTTTGCCCTTTAGTCTGCCCATTATGAGCTCCAGCCGATCCCAAGCTAGGGCACCGAGTCCAAGGGTCCCCGCCAATCACGGTTTGCCACCCGGTTTATACCAAGTCTGCAAGCTCCGCTTCTCGCCAGGTAGTATGAGACGTGTAGTCCGGGCAGTATTCGTTGTCTCTTCCCTCCGCGTCACCACCGGCTCCCCGCCTCAGCACTCCAGTCTTCACTTCAGCCCCCGGGAGTTCTTCCTGCAGTAGTCCATCCTCCGCTTCTCTGTAGTGTAATCTGCCTCTACATTGCCCTCCAACCGTGCCTCGGTCAGCGCCGGTGCAGCTTAGCAGGTACCTGGTGTGCCCAAAAGACCCCCTCGTAAGAGGCCCTCAATATATCAGCAGGTCGCAGAGGAGAACTGGAAAGAAGAAAGGGCTGCCTGTTTCTGCCCAATTTACCGCACCTTTGCCACTCACCACCATGTGGTAATGTGTCGTCCCATCAGACAGCACTCTACAGTGGACTACTGCGCTCTAATGCCTGTGATGGGCGCCTTTCTCCTACTCGCCACCACCACGACACCGTGTCTCAGTTTACACAGTAGCCCCCGGGGGTCCGTCCTGCAATAGGCTGTCTCCCGTGGTACTACAGGTACAGCCGCCTCACCAATCGTCAGCTCAAATTATTCCAGTGCAGTCTATCAAATACCGGGTGTGCCTGAAGTCACTCCCGGTAGTGTGTTGGAGGTGGGGGTTGTTGGCTGGTAGCCCACCCACGTGCTCCAGCAGAGCGGCATGCAGCAGGCTATTGGGGGGAACCCGCTCACCTCGCTCAGCCAGGAGGTATGTCCCGCATTGTGGTCTGCGCTCCAGGTCCGAGACGACACTCGGTTCCCCCACCGCTCGGACTCACTGGGTGTCAGCAGGCTGCAGAGGTGAAGCAAGAGGCAGAAGGGGCCGCCGGCTCTCAGCTCGATGTTCCGCAGATACGCTCCTCACCGCCCTGTGTTGATGAGTTTTCATGCAGCTGTCCAGGGTCCTCTGACGATCTCCAGGACTCTTTCCAACCGACGCCCTTATGCCGGGAAGCTGCAGTCGGCACCTTCCACAGTCGCGTCCCCACCTACCATGATTGATCACAGGCAGCGATGGGTCTCCTCCGGGCTCCGCCTCCAGGCCGCAGAACCACTCAGTCGGCTCCCAGCATCTGCAGCTCTCCTCCGCAGTCATTGCGCCGGGATCAGGCTGGATTCAGTCGCTGGGCAGTAACTGGTAGGTGTCAGAACCTCATAGACAACGAGGTAAATCTGCACTACAGTAAACTTACAGGATATTTCCCCCCCACCCCCGGGTCCGGATCCTCACCAGGTCACGTCCGCCATCTTAGGAGGACGGCACGCCCCGAAGCAGGACCATTGATAACTTGTCTAAAGGGAAATCCCCAGGTCAAAAGGTGGTCCCTGTGGAATTCTACAAGTTTGACAAGCCTAAACTGGCCTCGAACAAATCTTAACACGTCTAACCAGATTCAAACTTAACAGGCTTTAACTGATCCAATCCTCATCATATTAAAACAGTGGTGTATAGGACTCCATGAACCTACAATCCAAATGAACTTAAATCTCCCTCGTCCATGCACCAGACTGGGGTTCCTCATACGGTGCAAACTATAGACTAAAATCTCCAATGAATACGGATGAGTAACTTCTTTAAAAAGTACTTATGAAGAAATTGTGAATGGGGAACCATCTCTTCAACTATTCCCCTGCCCTCAAATTTTGGATCAGTTCTGTGAAGCTTCTGCAACATCAGCAGGCAAACCCAATAGAATCTATTTTGGCAAGGGAAAGATGACTCTGATGAACTATTGCGTATCTCATGGGAACTCACAAACATTTTTCCTAGGGCATAAAGTTCGGTCTGTGATGTGACAAAGGGCTGCATTGATGCCAGAAGGGCGGCGGTCAGGAGAGAGAGCAGGTTCCTGGGAAGGGGTAGGAGTTTGGGTAGGGGCTAGGCAGGTGTGGAAAAAGGAAGCAAAGCATATACATCTAGTGGCTGAATAGCACAATGGGATACCAGAAAACCTGGAATTAATCTCAGCTTCCCAACATTACCAACTTGTGTGATACTAGGTTAATATTTTATTTCCCTTTCCTTCCTTTTTCTTCATTATCACATATAAGAGGACCTCAAAATGTATGACTTCAAGATGTGCGCTCTACAAAACCTTCTCCTGTGTTTGATTTAATAAACTATAATGTTGTTCATGTATAATAGGAACCAAGTCCACCCAAAGAGTGCATATAAGTGCCGCAACAGTGCGTAGTGGTGAAGTCTCAACGAATGCCGTCATCAGAATGGGTAGCCGCTGGGGACAACACGATGCATGAGCCGTTACAGGACTTAGCAAAGTATCTGTATCCAATGGTACTGCCGATGGTAGTGAAAGACAGGCGCCCAACACTCATTCTTCTCTGCATAGCATACATCGAAGCACAGGTAGGATGCAATTTTGCCAGATTGGTCTGAATGAAAGAAACCAGGTCATATTCAGATCTCATAGCCGGGCTAATCCAAGGACTTTAGTTATGCGGTCCTGATAGCGTATAGCTAGGATAGTTTCTTCCATCGTTGTTGGAGTCTTGTCTGTGACTTGGCTTGCCATATCGGAGCAGAAGGATCAAAAATAAAATTCCTGCTACGAGTCCCAAAAGTAGTGGTAGGCCGCCAAAGACAGAATGAACAAAATTGGGAGAAATGCCCAGAACTGTTTTGAAGGGTGTTAACAGTCCCGAAAAAATTGTCTTAAATATATGTGGGATACCACTGGTATCAGATATATTTAGAATTTGGCTTAGCATTTCCACGAAATGCACGGGGCAATTTGTTGATCAAAGGGTATGTATCTCTGCTGTTGTCCCTGCAACCAGAAGATCATACGTTTCTTTTGAAGACGTTAAAGGCACGGTCGTCTGTAAAAGAACAGACTTTATTCTGCTTAAAGTATCAATTCGAATAGAAGAGATATTCAAAGAAGGCTACATTTTTGCCTCCTTATCTGGAGTGCTGTTTGGATACAATACTTGCATACAGCAAGTGACCATGGAACTAACGCTTACGAGATAGGCTTTCCCTGGCACCATGCCACAACAGCTGTGGTCCACTATTAGAATGTAGCTCCCGTTAGAAAGCCGCCTAAAGAATGGCTCTATTTGTGTTGCAGGTGTGCTGTGCTGGTGACATGAAAGGTTATTTGAAGTCCCCTCACATGCCCCATGCAAATTAATACCTTGGCACAGAAGTATACCGCTTAGTGATTGTTTACAGTTGTTACCACTAAGAAATACATTCTGTTTCTTTTCACTATAACACGGGTATGTGTAAGGCAATTTCCATGATGACTTAATGTACCCTTTACCCAACCTTTCATACTGGCCCGCTGGTATATACTCTTGGCAGTATTTAAATTGGAAAGTTATTATCGGGATTGTAATTATTCCGTGTATTATCCATTCAATGACAGGTCTTTCTGACATTGTCAATGGTAATCTTTCAAGTTTTTCAATGCTCAGAATTGTATAGTCTGCTCCTTTTTGTGCCAAACTGATTTGATTATCAGTAAGGTTAAAGATAGAGAATACTGACGTTGTGTTGATTAAACGCCATGGCACGTAGCCTGAACGCAGATTTTGCAACATCCTGCGGAGCTGTACAATAGAACGTAATTGGGACTGACCGTGTTGTAACATTAGTAAGTCCTGATCTATTATATCGATAGCAGATGATACAATACTGTCCAGTGAATATATTCTGGAGGACAAAGTCATTAACCCATTGTCCACAACAGAAAGTGATTTTTCCAAATGAATACGATCAATTTCTCGTATTTTTTCTGCTGTTTCAATTTGCATTACTTTCCAAGCTTCGTTGTATGCAGCGTATATACCGGCTGCTATGAAACGTTTTTGACGCTGTTTGCGTGGTCCCATTATGAAATCACGCAAGTCAGCACCGTCTTTAAGTAAAGTCAAGTGTTGCTTAATTTCAGCCAGTGTGGATTTTTCTAGCCACTCAAGGCATAGTTTCCCTACACTGTATGTTGTTACTATCCCTGGATGTTGTCTCTGGGAGAATCTAGGGTATGGTCATTTTGAACCCCTGTATTTTGTTCAGGAATCTATCTTGACAGTTATTTGTGTCTGTTGGCCAGATGAACCACTTTTTCCAATCAGGATGTGTTCTGTTTTGGTGTAAAATATGGGATACGTCTATCTCAACATCTGTAGTGGTATTACTATCGGGTATTGGCTTTGGAATAGACAGTTTGTTTAAGTCTTTAAACTTAGCTAGGCCAAGACAAGTAGTCTGTTGAATGGTGTCATTCAAGAATATTATTTGTTCTGGGATCATGCAGTCTCTAAATAATGCTTCTAAACCTTGGACCTGCCAATTTTTTGTACCCCAGATGGTTTTCGTTTCAATGTTGTTTTTCCAGAATTCAAAACCAAATGTAATCATTTTTTCATAAAATGTTTCAGAATAGATCAATTTAGTATTTGTCAACATTGTTTTTATGCCTGTCTTATTTAATATTTTGAAATAAAACGTTTCTGCATCACTTGTGTTAAACCCTGAGAAGTATGGGAATTTCTCATAAAATGTTTTCGAACTGCTTTTAGGTGGAGTTGCACAATGTTCCCATTAATTATATTTAAAAACATTTCTAGGTTGAGCAGATTTATGTAAATAGTGATGTGCAAAGTGATTGTAACAATACATTTGTTCATAATTCGACGAACCCTGTAAGTAATCATGTTCTGTAAATTTTGCTGACATTACTAAATCTGACATCATATTATTTATGCTTTCAAAGTCCCAATCATCAGAGAATGTACTTGGTTTTACAAAGTCACTTAATGAAACCTTGAACTGATGTCGATATTTCAAGAGTTCAACCGGGCCATAGATTTCGTAATCTGTTTTGTCCCATGCTACCCCACCAGGAATTTGATTGGCTGTGACATTCACTGACGATAGTTCTCTTTTCTCGATGTGAGATGACTTGTGTGATTTTAGGACCAAGTTGATGTTCTGGCTTGCTGTGTCCATTGTACTGTATTTTCCCTCAACGAATTTTCCCAAACAAAGTACCATGATGAGCCAAAGCAGGAGGAAAAGTACACCTAACACAATCCAAAATTCAATCCATGGAGAAATCAGATAGGTTTCTTTGAGTTGATCAAAGAGTTCAATTACTTTGTCTTTAAAAGTTTTCGTTGTTGGCATTTCTTTAGGTTCGCTTGGATCTTCAGAAAAGTTATCGAAATTGATGAAGTAGCCAGATGCAGTTCTGTCAATTGTTGGAATTGCTTCCGAATTTTCCTTTGCTTTTTCATTTTTTCTTTCATTTGCATAGTCTGAGGCTACATCCTTGTAGACAGGTGTTTCTTGATGAACTGTTGCGATTTGGCTTTCAAGAGGCACAAGTTCCATGGCATTGTTGCATAGTCCTTTTTTATTCACTGCAGGTTTATCAAATGTGATTAGTCTCTCAGTTTGAACCTCTTGGATTGTAGCAAATTTTGGTATTCTGCTATTTCTTGGGAGTCCACTGGGCCTACTACTTATTATTGGCCACATGATTGTGGTTTTACCAGGTCGATGGATACAACTGGGTTCTCCTTTTTACCAGCAAGGGGCGGTAGTACAACTGATCTTGTTCCGCTGACAGCTAAAACAGGTACTGCTTTTCTGTAAGAAGGCCCAAATTCCGTCTTCACCGCGATCTTGTCTCTGACCAGATCCCCAATCTTTGGATTCCAGACAGGCCTTGCTGGGACAGGTGGTTTATCTTCAGTGGCTGTTGGCTGCTGTTTTAACTTTATGAGGCTCAGGGCTTCTCTTGTTTCAATTAAGTCCTGTAATACAGCCAAACGATCTTTGATATCAAAGCATTTCTTTTCTACCACTGAAGTCTTACTATCTAAGTCCTGAACATGCATTCTAGTACCGAACAATAGTTCGTACGGATTGAAACCTTTTAGAGAATTTCTTGTTAAATGTTTGACCCACCCATCACCCGAACCTAATACCCTCACCGTTATAGATTGCTTTATGTCCTGTTTTTTTCTTTCCACAATTCCATTTCCCTCAGGATTGAAGGGACAAGAGTACCGCAATGCAATGCCCATGCTGGACATGGCCTCCCTATAAGCTCGAGAGCTAAAAGCAGGACCCTGGTCAGAATGTAGCATGCCAATTGTGTATGTGCTGATAAGGACTCGCAAATCTTTTATAACAGTTTTGGCGTCAGCCGAGCGCTGGTGTCTGTATTTTTAAGTGAATCTAGTCTTAAAAGGAAATTAATGGGACGCTGGATTTTATGTATATATAGCCTTATGCTAACTACAAGAAGGGCCATGGCAATACTCCGGTCGGTTCGCTACTGCGATCTCTGTTGCAGTTTGGACAGCTCTTTGCAAATTTGTAATGTTGCACGCTCATCCCCGGCCACCAGTATTCTGATTGTAATTCTTTCAGAGATTCCTTGATCTCTTTGTGCCTTAGACCTTCACCCATGTGTGCGTCTGCTATTAATAAGACTCTCCTGTTCGTGTTTGGAATTACTCTATCCCCCACTCCAGGGATTCGAGCGAAAGGAACGGAGTTTGCATCTATTATGTATGTATAATTGAGTGGATAGTTCACAGTTAATGCTGCACAGTCGCCTTTCTAAAACGTTTTTACTGTTAGCATGGTTTCCCCGTCTATGTATTTTTCTGAACGCTTTTTTCTGGCTACGGAAGCCGGTTGAGCTGCTTCCGCTGTGGCTGTATTAGCCAATGAATTCCTTGCAACGTGAACGCCATCACATTGATGACTCAGTGTATGTATCACGTGAGTCTTTCGTAGTTCTTTCTGCAAAAGAACTACCTGTTCCCAAAGCTTCTTATTCTTTATTGTGGCACCTGTGTCATCTTTGTAATCGTTTTGAACCCAGTTCTGCAAGTCATTCTTGTAAGATTTGACGCAAAAATGTGAATCGCACACTATTAGTGTCGGGAATTCACGATCAGCATTTTCAAGCGCTATCTTTAAAGATCTGATTTCAGCTCGCTGAGCCGAACATTTTCTCAGTGATTCAGTTTTTGTTATTTTTGGTCTGAATTTACCACAGAGCCAGCGACCTTTAACAATCGCGCCCGCTACATTGTAGGCTTTAATATCCACATCGTAATGTTGTGCAAATCTATCCATATAGATTACACAAGAGTACTGTTGGAGAGGAAAAATTTTGATTGGCAGAGGATATTCTTCTTCATATTTTAGATCTTTTAGTTTTTTTATGTTCGGGTCAAAATAGTATTTCACATCTTCTGTAGCAAGAGAATTTTCCCACTTTATCCATTTTGGATCTAATGCCACCGTTTTTAGATTGACTGGGCTTAATAACGCCTCAAGGGCTGATTCTGCTGTATAAACAGTTATTCTTTTGCCTTGGGCTTGGGCTCTTTCTTTTGCTACAGCAGTTTGAACCGCATTTACAATATTTTCTGTAAGACTGAATGTTTTTTCAGCTTGTGTGTACAAATGTGATTTGTAAGCTATTGGTACCGTTTCTCCCTCATTAGAGGTCAGGTACGTGAATCCGCAACTTCGTGAGATGACTCGGATTACAAGGTTGCTTGTGTTGTCGCGAGTTTGTAATTTTGTTTTAGCTAACATGTCTGTTTGCAATGATCTCAAAATTTCTGTGTGTTTCTGAGTCCAATTGAAATCAGGTTTTATTAATTCATAGAGAGGTTTAGCCCTCTCTGCATAATTTAGAATGTAAGTTCTTCCGAAATTCAGCAAACCTAGTATTGTTTATAAGTTCTTCAGCGTTTTTGGTGCTTGGAGTACAGCGCACTTCTCTAAGAAGTTGTCTGCTAGACTTTTGCCTTCATTTGAAAATTCATATCCTAAACACAGGACAGTTAGATGGGCAATTCGTGACTTTTTAAAGTTTCATTTGTAACCCACTGCTGCGAACCCAAGTGTTATGGTGTTCACTCTTTTCAAGTGAGTATCCAGGTCATCATCGGTGAGATAGATGTCATCGACATAAGATAATGCCTCATCATCATATATTTGTAGTAACTCTGTTACCCTTGCTGAGAATAATCCTGGGCTATTCTTGAATCCCTGTGGGAGTCGACAAAAATTTTCTGTGACCCCATTATTGAGAAAGCGGTTAAATACCTGCTTTCAGGTGCAATGTTTTGACAAAAGAATCCATTAGAGATGTCTAATGTTGTTTTGTATTTTTTGCGAACAATGTTATTCATTAGTGCTGCACTGTGTGAGTTTTGTACTGCAAATGTCTTGCAACATGAGTTAAGGTGTCTGTAGTCCAAGACTAGACAATATGAATCGTCTTGCTTGGAGACAGGAAACAAAGGATTGTTCAGTTGAGAGGTGCATGTTTCGATCACCCCTTGGTATTCAAGTTGATCTAATATCGACCTGACTTGTTTTTTAGCTTCTTACTTAATTGGGTACTGCCTTTGTGCAGTGGGTTGACATTTTAACTGGATTTTGTGGGGAGGGGAGTCTTCATCCCATCCTACATGATTTTTATATAATACAGGAGCTTGGGCTACTGCCCATTTTCTTGCATATGTGTATTTTCTATGAATTGGAATATGATTTGAGAAGGCAGGCACAATCATTTCTTCACCATGAGGGCACTCCCTGACAAACTCTGGTGGCCATTCTTTCTCAGCTAATAGGATGTCATAGCCTTTTGAAAGGTTATCCCAAAACAGACCCCTTACTTTCCTAGTCTTATCTCCCTCTATACCCAATGGTATTTCGTATATTTGATGAGGTTTGCTAACTCTGGTATCTGCAGTTTCCACCTGATTGTATTCATTCGTGTCCACTGTCTCCAGATGATTCATCAGGATCTTGCGAGCTATTGTCACTTCTGCTGCGCTGTCTAGCATTGTCTGGGCCCACTCTCCGTTTTCAGCTGTGTCCTCAGTATCCTCGGCATGTTTGATTATTTTAATACTGGCTACCTTCTTTCTTGGAAATTGTAATTTTTTACTTTGAGCAGGTTCCTTGTCTTTGGACTTGATGTGCTCTTCCCTGTGTTCTGACCGTCCTCTTCTTTCCGATTTCTGCGAGGAAGTCTGAAAAGATCGAGAAGGACGTGTATCAATATTCTTGATATCTATCAGGCTTTTTCAAATTATCCCTATTTCTAAGGTTGTATCTTTTCTCAGAGGGCTCCGTCTGGGGAGACTTTTGTCTTTGGTACGGAGATCTTTCTCTCCGCCGAGGAGACCTTCCTCTGGACTGGAATCTTTTTTCTTTGGGAGTGGATTGTTTATTTCCATCCCATCTCTTTTTTTGGAGTGTTTAGATTATTTTTAATAAATATCTTTTCAGGATTTTCAGTTAGTTGGTGTTTTACCGGTTTCCCAACCAATCTATCTCTACCTAGTTCTTCATGGCATTTTTCTATGATTCTGGCAAGTTCAATTGATTGGTCTGCTATATCTGTTTCTTTCAATTTCTGGCGGATCGCCACAGATGCTGCTTCTCCTTTTATGTTGGCTAATAATATAGCCGAGACCTGCTTGAAGTCTTTCAGCAATTTCATACCTAGAGTTAAAGCAGGTTCTGGACCGTATTCATTTTGAATCTGTCTTAGTACATCTGGTATTACCGCCATGGACGGAACACCATGTGTTTTTGTGTAAATGGAAGCAAAGACTGTGCCCCAAGTGTCACAATCCTCTACATGTGGTGAGATCCCCATTGGAAGGCAGATAGTCAGAATTTTGTGTTTCTCACTAGGGGTAGTATCCAGAAATACTGCCTCTATTTGAGTTATCTTTTGTGCTAGCCAGAATGGAATTTGTTCCCGTTTTGCGGGTGTTTTACCAAGACATGATTGTATGTTCTGTGGTGTCATTTTGTTAGTGTTTCCTGATGAGGGGCCAGCTGTGGAATGTTAACAGCTGGTTGGACTGTTGAAGTCCGCATTACATATTGGACTAATTGTCTATGTATTTTAATTAGTACTTTTAGCTGGACTAAAAGTTCCCGGTCTGACATTTTTTCGAAGTCTGGATGTGGTGCGTAGCTGGCTAGAACCGGCCACGTTGCTCTTGGTCTACCTAGTGGACCGAGCCTGGTGATGTGATCATTATATTTTAGGGCGCCTTTAAACCAGAGCAGGTGCTCTTGGTATTTTAATGGGATTTCAACCTCCTTGAAAGGAGTGTATTCATCCGGAGGTTCCTCTATTTTGTAATAGTGGAATTCGTGTGTTACAGCGTTTGCTGCTGGAAAGTTTATCCATGAATAGAATACCTCTGTCTGCCGATATTCATGGGCCTCTACCATGAATATGACTATACCACCTCGTGATGTCAGTCCGTTTTCTATAAGTTTAAGAGTTATAGTTTTTCTTATATTTGCCGGGATGATAATTGCACCCGGTTCATTTTCATTAAACCCTGTAACATTGAAACCCCGTTGATTCGCATCTACTGCAGCTTCACCAGTTTTGTTGCTGTCGCCGTTAGTTGACATTGTTTTAATGAAAGTTTGCAGAGCAGGTTTCCAAGGAAACAAAGATTAGGTGCACAATATTTTGAAACACTGTATCCTTCAACGTTGACTAAACCAAAAACTATACATAGGAATCTCTTCCTACTAAGTTCCGGCGGATTTTAACCTTTTACCCACTCCAGACATCTTTTGGAGTATTTACGGGAAAAAGGGTCTGTGTGAAAAAGCACAACTGAGTTACTCTAATGTCTTGCATTAGATTTATCGCCTTACCAAATGTTGGATGCCATGTAGTGTAGTTCCTATATTCCCAATAGGCTCTGCGCATTGGAATAATATATTCAGCAGTGTAGACGTAGGACTGAGGTTGACTAGGTCTCTACTGACTATATTAGACTTAAGGTTTGCCAGCTAGCTCAGAGGTCACTAGAAACTTTCTCGAATAAACGAGGAGGAGTTTAACCTCCCTGGATAGACAAGAAGGGATTAGCCTCTGACAACCATAAAACATGACTACTTTGCTCCCTCAGAATAAGAGTGTATCTTTAGAGTTGTGTGAAAACAATAGACAGTTATTTCACTCAGTCAATCGTGCGTACTTTGTTTCACCAGAGTGCAGAGAAAAGAGAGACGGGCGTTTTCAATAAAAGGTATAATTTATTGAGCAGTCTTCCTTCTCATGCAAGAGAAATGAATTGCCATAATTGCAATACTTAATGTAAAGTAAAGTGCGTACAGTAAAAGGAGTATTATGAAATAATACTGTAGAAGCATTGATATGGTTTCTTAGCCATAAGATACTTTAAAATGGATAAAATATATACATACATATATACATTGACTAACGTACTCAACTGGTGCTTCTAAAATACGCCTACCCCAGTGTACCTGACCTAAGCCTAATACGTAGGAAGGAGTAAGTGAGTAGCAGTTTAAGTTAAGTTGGTTTTGCCAAGAATCTGACTCAAGAATTCTCTTTAAGGGTTTAGTCAGCTCCGTACCTGGGTAATAGAATGCAGGAGGTCTGGTATCTCTCTTTCAGGACTCGATATCCCAGCAGCCCGCGAAGGCGGCTGAGAACACCGGACCTGGATTTCTCAGCAGGAGAAAAGACAGCGTCTCTCTCAGTGCATCAAAAGGGAGGGGCGGCGTCCGTGGGCTCTCGCATCAGCTGGGCTCTCGGGCAAGTAGATAGCCGCTCTGCTCCAAAACCACCACTGTGTGTTTGCTTAAGGCAACGTTGGTATATTTATACCTGAAAGGTGATGGGTTTGACGTAAGGTTGGACATAAGACGTCAATAAAGATGTCACTAAGAACTGGCCATTCTTACAGTGCTCGCAGGAGTTCTATGACAAATCAAAACAAAAGCAATGGGGATTTCCCAGGTTGCTTGATGTTTGGTTTGTTTAGAAAAGTCGTTGTGCTTTCTAGGAGTCCGGGGAAGTAGCCTTGCTTAATGTGACTGCATGGGCTACAACTAGATATGGATATGATTCTTATGCCATTATAGGGATATTATTGATTATAACCGTATAAAGGCATAAAATAGGAATATCGATTTAGGTTCCTAGATAAAAACACAATAACCTACTTCTGGATTCAATCAATCAATCAAGCCTTTGTAGAGCACACTACTCACCCGCGAGTGTCTCAAGGTGCGGGGGGTGCAGCTACTGCTCGAACAGCTAGGTCTTAAGATGTCCTGTGAAGGTCAGCAGGTCCTGGGTCTGTCGCAGGTTGGTGGGGGGTGTTCCATGTGTTGGCCGCAAGGTAGGAAAATGATATGACACCAGTGGTCGTCCTGTGGATGCGTGGAACGGTGGCAAGGGTGAGGTCAGCGGAGCGAAACTGGCGGTTTGGGGTGTAGAAGGTGAGTAGTTTGTTGAGGTATGCTGCTCCGGCACTGTGGAGTGCTTTGTGAGCATGGGTGAGGAGCTTGAAGGTGAATCTCTTGTTGACTGGGAGCCAGTGCAGGTCTCTTAGGTGGCCTGTGACGTGGGAGTGGCAGGGGATATTGAGGATGAGGCGTGCAGAGGGGTTCTGTGTGCATCTTTTCTGGAGTTTGGCCATGGTTCCTACGTAGAGAGCATTGCCGTAGTCCAGTCTGCTGCTGATGAGGGCCTGGGTGACTGTCCTTCTGGCTCGGGTGGGGATCCATCTGTAGATCTTGCGAAGCATGCGGAGGGTGTTGAAGCAGGAGGAGGAGACAGTGTTGACTTGCTGGGTCATTGAGAGATAAGTCCAGGATGAAACCCAGGTTGCATGCATGGTCGATGGGTGTTGGTGTGGCTCCAAGTGCGGCCGGCCACCAAGAGTCATCCCAGGTGGAGGGCGTGAAGCTGAGGATAAGGACCTCTGTCTTGTCTGAGTTTAGTTTCAGGCGACTGTTCTTCATCCATTCGGCGACGGACCTCATTGCTTCAGGGAGGTTGGTTTTGGCGGTGGCGGGGTCCTTGGTGAGTGAGAGGATCCGTTGGTTGTCGTCAGCGTAAGAGATGATGTTGAGGTTGTGCGATTGGACGATGTTGGTTAGCGGTGCCATGTAGACGTTGAAAAGGGTTGGGCTGAGGGATGATCCTTGGGGCACGCCGCAGGTGATCTTGGTGGTTTCAGATTGGGATGCGGAGGCAGACGCTCTGGGTTCTGTCGGTGAGGAAGGAGGGGATCCAGTCCAGGGCTTTGTTGTGGATCCCTACGTCATGGAGGTGTGTACATAGGGTGTGGTGGCATATGGTGTCAAAGGCGGCCGAGAGGTCCAGGAGGATGAGGGCCGCGGTTTCGCCGTTGTCCAGCAGGGTACTGATGTCGTTGGGGGCAGCAATGAGGGCGGTTTTGGTGCTGTGGTTGCTGCGGAATCCAGATTGGGTCGGGTCTAGGATGTTGTTCTCCCTGAGGATTGGGTCAGTTGCCTGTTGACAAACTTCGCCTGAAGTTCTTGAGGTCCTTTGGGTCGGCGGTGGGTTTCTTGAATACAGCATTGATCTCGGTGTGCTTCCAGCTTTCCGGGAAGGTGGCGGTCTCGAAGAAGCTTTTGATGATCTTCCAGGGTTGGGGTGCGATGATGCGGTTTGTTTTGTTGAAGATGTGGTAAGGGCAGGGGTTTGGATGGTGAGCCGGAGTGGATGGTGTACATGGTTTTGATTGTGTTGTTGTTGTTGACGTGGGTCCAGGAGAGCAGGAGGTTGGTGAGGCTTGCGTGTGGTGAGTCCGCGGTGTTGGCGGCTGTTGGCAGGGTCTGGGTGTAGATGCTGTCAAGGATGTCTGCGATCTTGCAGTGAAAGAAGGTGGCTAGGGAGTCACATAGGTCTTACCATGGCAGGATGTCGTTGGAGCTGGAGTTGGGGTTGGAGAGTTCCTTCACGATGTTGAAGAGCTCTTTGCTGTCGTGCACGTTGTTGTCGATGAGTTCCTTGAAGGAGGTCCTTTTGGTGGCTCGAATGAGTTGGTGGTGCTTGCGACTGGCGTACTTGAGGCCTGCATGGTTGTCCGGTGTCTGTTCGTGGTGCCGCTTGGATTCCTGGAGGTTGGTGGTGAACCAGCTGGTCTTTTTGTTGGTGCATCTGTTTGAGGGTTTTTTGATCAGGGGGAGAGTGTTGGCGCAATCGTCGATCCATTGCCTGAGGTTGCGGCCGCTGTGTTGGTGTCGATGGTGTCAGTTGGTGGGTCTCAGTAGAGGGTAGTGATGAGCTGGTCTTCGGTGACCTTGTTCCAGCTGCGGTGGGGGATCCTTTGCGGGTGGTGGTGTTTGGTGGGTTTCTCAAAGGTGAAGTGGATGCAGCGGTGGTCGGTCCAGTGGAGTTCTGTGGTGTGGCTAACGATGACGTGGTTATTGGCAGAAAAGAAGGGGTCGAGCGTGTGTCCGGCGGAGTGGGTGGCAGTCGTGACAAGCTGTTTGAGTCTGAGGTTGGGGAGGTTTTCGAGCAAGGCAATAGAGTTGCTGTTGTTGCTGTTCTCTAGGTGGAAGTTCAGGTCTCTGAGGGGGATGAAGTCTGTGGAAGCAATGCTGTGCGTGCTGACGATGTTGGCGATGGAGTCACTGAACTGTGGCCAGGGTCCGGGGGGCATATAAACGAGGGCTCCTTTGAGGGTGGTGTTGGGGTTGGTGTGGATCTGGAAGTGCAGGTGTTCAGCAGCGCTGGAGGTGTTCTCGGTGCTGGTCGAAATTCTGAGGGTATTCCTGTGGACTATGGTGATGCCGCCTACTGGTCTGTTGCTGCGGTCCCTTCAGGTGATCTTGTAACCATCCGGGGTGGCTATGCCAATGTCGAGTGCCGAGGAGGGGTTCATCCAGGCCTCCGTTTGGAAGGGCGACGTCTGGAGAGGCTGAGTCAAGTAGGTCCCAGAATTTGATGGCATGCTTGCGGACGGAGCGGGTGTTGAGTAATATGCATCTGAGGTGGTTGCATCCTGCTCTGGCGGGTGGGGCAGGATGTACATGTGTTCGGCGGCTGGTGAAGCTTCGTCAGAAGAAGGGTCCGTGGGTGAGCTTCGGGGTGGCCTGGAAGCAGTTGGATGATTGGTGACGTTGTATTCATGGAGGAAGTTGACGTTGTGTGTTGTGGCTCTCGCGGGGGCCAGGGGGTCTGGCGCTGGGCACGGTCCAGGCACGGACGGGCGCAGACGGGCTTGCCTTCGGCACGCCAGCGGCGCAACAGCACAGCAGTCACCATATGTAGGGGAGGGGGCGGGAGCAGGTGCAGGGAGGCAGGAGCGGCTGAGTCGGGCCCAGGGGCAGCAGCGACGGGAACAGCGGGAAGGAAGGAACAATTATGAACAGCCAAACGGGGGAAAAGCAAGTATAGGCAAGGATAAGCAGTCACTAAAATGTGAGGATCACAGAGCAAAAGCAAAAGCGGATTCTGCATAATTGGACACAATCCGACAGCTCACTCGCCAATCTTTATTATAACCTGCCATTTCAATTAAACGCATTTCAAGGGATTCCTCTATCAGAACGTGCTCTGCTTGACCACACCTTGAAGGTGACAAAACAGACAAAACAGTCAAGACAGATAGCTGTGCGGAAGCAGATCAAACATGCAAGAAACAGTTTCTGACTTCAGATAAACAGTTTCTGCATCTGGAAGAGTCTTGGCTTAACATGTCTCAGGAACCCAATACTAGATTAGAATCCAGTTTGTGATCGGGCACCATATCTCCTCTCTCAAGAACTACATCAACTACACCTATTATATCAGCTGTATTAACAGTATCAACTACAGCAGAAATTGGTATCTCCAGCTTCGGCAAGAGCCTCCCATCTGCACCCACAAATTCTGAGAGAGGGAAGCAGTCTTACTCTATATTTTCCTTGGCCAGCACAAAAGAGGCACCAACAGGTACCCAAGCGCCTCCTCATTTAACTCAACCAACCACCGAACCATTATCATCTCAACCATTATCAACTCAGACATTAGAATTCTCTCAATCTTTAAGTCAGAATTTGACTACACAACAAGATACAGTAATTGCAACTACCACAACTACTTGGACCATCGACCCCACACTTTTGGTACTTACAGCACTAACAGCATCACCTGTACTGCCTTTTCAGCCTCCTCCAATCGAGGCAACTCTGCAACAAATTTTAAGTGAGCTACGCAACATAAAGATCTTGTAAGAAAGAGCTCATACGAAAACTAATGAACAACTTGAACAGATCAACAATAGTCTCCTCCAATTATCTTCTCGGGTGATCAGGGATGAGATTCGAGTCTCCTCTTCCAAGAATCAAGGTACAACAATGCTCAAGATGCGGTTAGAGCTAGAGGATCCCCAACTTAAAATTTATGGTGTAGAAAATAGAGTATGATGTACCAACCTCTGATTTGTGGGGATACCGGAAGACTCTGAAGTTGTCTCATCTTCTCTATAACAGATCCCTGATTTAATTCATAAGTATGTATTGGTAGACAAGGCAGCTATAGGAAAAGATCTTACCATTGTTTGGGCTCATTGTGTTCATGCAACTCATCCTTCAAACGCTAAATATCCTCAAACTATAGTGGCCAGCTTTGGGGATGTGCAAATCAAAGAACAGATCTTATCTCTGGCAATCTCCAAAAAGTCCTTCCCCAGAACTGAGAACTTTTTGTTTAGAATCTTCTCAGGTATATCAATACTAGCGGCATGAAGACGAACAGAGTTTGTGGGGTTGGATAATGAATTTAAGAACTCAGGGGCACATGCTGGGATTTTGCCACACTCAAGACAAAGAGTGCTATATAAAGAATGTACTCATGTTTTTTTAATCTGTAGAGCAAGCTAAAGAGTTTTTGTGTATAGTGAAGCAGGGTAGTGGGTAAGAAGGGTCAGCGGTTATTCCTTTCTCTCTTAGAGGGCACATAGAGATATAATGAGAGGCAAGGAGAGATAAAACTTTATGGTTTAAGTAACACAATCACTAACAATTCGAAGCTATCCTCTGCTTCTCCAGGGAATGAGTTTTTGAGTACCATACCACAAAGTACTCACTTAAGGAGAACAGGGGCACAGGGGGAGGGGTGGGACAGCCTTTTGGGCCTGTGATGGGTAGGGCCTTTAAAGGGGGGTTTGGGCTAGGGTGCTTCACCTGGGTGGGGGGGCATGGGGATTAAAGGAGAAAAATTGCAGTTAGTGACAACATCGCTTTTTTTTTGTTGAGATATTGAAAGTAGCAAGGCAAAAAAGCTTTTTGAATTTCATTATAATTCCATCATCTTGGCACAAGTACAAATCCTAATGGCTACACAACAAATAATTAGATTGGCCTCATGTAACATCAATGGGTCCAACAACCATATTAAATTGACAGCTACGCTGCAGTGGCTGGTGTCAGCACAAATTCAGATTATTTTACTTTAGGAGACACATATAAGGGGAGATTCATCCTCTTGCAGACTACCGAGTTATATTTCTCAAGCTTTTATTGCCTCAGCAGGGGCTGCAGTGAGGGAAGTAGCAATCTTATTTACATCTCACTGTGATGGAGATGTCGTACAGATCAACGAAGACCGCAACGCCAGATGGATTATCATAAGCTGGAAGATGGGCAACCAGATCTTCTAGATAGTTATCTTTTACGGTCCAATTTCCAATGATACAACTGCTCTGTGGGATCTTAAAGATGCTCTTTATCGAGCTACAATATCATAGGGGGGATTTTAAACTAATACAGAACTTGCACCCCAACTCCTCATGTAAGAACAAGGCTCAAAACAAACCTAGAGTAGCAAGAAGTGCCGCCACCCTAATTCAAGAATTTGCTCAATTAGATCCCTGGCAAATTCAGCATCCCCAGGCACGTAAATATACTTGTTTTTCGAAAAGATACAACTTTGCCTCGAGAATTGATTTTTTCTTAATTTAACATTACTGGGAACTGGGCAAGGTTTATATCCTTGCAAACCCAAAAATGTTCTGATCATTCGGTTCCGGTGATAGAAATTAAGGTTAATCCGGTTACACTTGAGCATCCACGCTGGATTTTAGATAAGACCCTTTTAACTGAGGAAGAATAGGTCACGATCCTGCGAATAAAAATCAAGGACTTTTTAGAATTAAACAAGGGGTCTGCTCCCTTTATCTTTGTTTGGGAAGCTTGCAAAGCTTATATTAGGGAGGAGATTATATCATACAAGGCCAACATATCAATAATTAGAAGGACTACAGCTTTGGTGCTACAGGGCAATTTAGATTAAGCAGTCCAGAGACACATAATCGACTATTCCCCAAGTACAAAAAAAATGTGGAAAAAGCTTGATGTGATTTAAAAGCTTTACACTTTTCTACTACCATTGTGAACAAAAAAATACATGCTTTCAGAAACTCTATGAGGAAAGTGAATACGCTGGTGAGCTCTTGGCGTGGTCTTTAAAAAAGAGAACTAATAAAGTAACAATTAAAACTTTATTTGATGAAAATAGAAATCAAGTAGTAGATCAAACGACTGATATTGGAGTGGTCTTTCTCTCACACTATAAGAAAATGCTGTCATCCTTATCTTCGACCTCTTCTTCCTCCATAGATGAATTTCTTAATTCTATTGAACTACCTGAACTCAACCAGTTTCAGCAAGCTCTTATAGGGGCCCCAACTACAGTTGAAGAAGTTCAGGAGGTCATAAAGGGGTCTCCTAATGGAAAAGCATGTAAGCTGCGACAGCTTTCCAGACAAATCTTATAAGGTTTTTGTGCCCCAACGAACTCAAATTCTAGTAAAGCTATTTAACGCGATATTAGAAGGAAGTGATCTCCTGAAATCTTTCTCCGAAGCAGTTATAATAAGCTTCATCAAAAAGGCAAACCACACGACAATCCAGGCTCGTATCACCCAATAAGCTTACTAAATGTTGTCTACAAATTCTTTACCAAAATCATGGCACTAATAATAACTAATTCTGCCCAATTAGTGGTTCATAGAGATCAGGCAGGTTTTTTGCCTGGGAGAACGATGGCAGGCAATACCAACTTTCTAGTCCAGGCAATCGATTATTACATACATAAAAACATAGAAGCTTCTATAATCATGATAGACGCTGAAAAAGCTTTTGATTTAGTTCTTTGGGAGATTCTGCTTGCAATTCTAACATAATTAAATTTTCCTTCACAACTCATTAATTTACTAAATAACCTTTACAACAATGCCAAATCAAAGATCCTTATAAATTCTCATACTGCTGTATCACTACAAATCAAACGAGGTACTCAGCAAGGGTGCCCAATGTCAACCTTGCTCTTTGCGTTCTTTATAGAACTAGTATCCCTATTACGACCAGATCCACAAATTAGAGCACCCATGCCGGGAGCTCCAAAACGAAACCTTTTTGCAGATGACATATTTCTATGTTTGTCTGTTGAGCAACATAATATTTTGAACGTCTTTAAAAAAATGAATTGTTTTCGGACCTGGGAGGATATCAGACACATCATTCTAAATCTGAAATTTTGCTTTTCAATTGCTCTGACCAGGTCCTTCCGTTAGATATGCGTAATCAGGTTTATTTTACCCGGGCAATTAGATATTTAGGGATATATGTGTCACAGGAGCATTCCCAGCTATACCAGCTCAATTATGAAAGTACGCTTATGAAGGCTAGAAATCTTTTAAAGCAGTGACAGACCTTACCACTCTTGTTGATAGGGAGAATTGCTGTTGTTAAAATGATGAATCTGCCTTTATTTCTCTTTATTTTTTAAAATCTATTAATTAAAGACCTCCCAATCTTTTTCAACGAGTTAGACCAAAGGCTTCGATTTTTAGTTTGGTCTGGTAGGAAACCTCGTACAAAACTAGAGACTCTACAATTACCAATTGCAGACAGTGGACTTGCACTCCCTCACTTTAAAAAGTATTACCAAGCAGCTTTTTTCGATAGGTGCACAAGGCTACTTTCCAGACGTGATCTGGTTAGCAATTTCTAATTGAAGCAAATGCTCTTGGAATCCGGTTCACACCTTTTTCCTTTTATTAAAATTCTATTCTGAGGCTCCCAAAGCGTAGCAGATACAAGACACCCCAAATCATTTCTGATAGCTTTCTTCAATTGAAGCAGGAATATCAGTTGATTGCTTTACACCCAGAAATGCTAATTTCCCACAGTAGGGGGAAATGAGTAAAAAAAGCATAACAGCTTGGGAAAAATTGGGAGTACTCCGCTTCAGGGATTTCCTCGTAGGAGACCAAATGAAATACTGGCACCAAATTAAACAGTTTAATCGAGGACTTCCATCTTCACTAATTTTTTCATTTTTTCAATTTAGGAACTTTTTAAGTAGTTCACAAGTTTCCCCAGATCCTCAAGAAAATCTGATTAGTTTTAATTATTATGTGAAAGAGAGCGGAGAGACAGGTATATGGTACAAAATCTTCATTAGCCTACTTCAGGCTAAAATTGCGCCACAAGCTCTACATTTGATCCAAAACTCTACTGGTTGTAGACTGGATATGCTGAAATGGAGAGCTTATAACATCTGTGCGTATAAAGCCATAAGGAGTGCCCATTTTAAACGAATTACTTTTCTTTCCAAATGGCAACTTTATGACACTCCATCTCGACTCTCCAAAATGTACCCCTCTATTTCGGGAGCATGTTTCAGATGCAATCAGCCAATTGGGGACTGATTTCATATGTGGTTACATTTTGGAAAGCAATGCAACAGTGGCTTAGCAACAAGCTCGCAATAAATTTAGCGCCCGAACTAAGGGCCATATGTATCAACATTCCGTTTTGCGATTCCTAAACAGCGATTTTTAAGGAATTGCTATTTAGAAATCGCAAAATGGTATGTATGTAGAAAATCGCTTCGTTTTAGCGATTCCTTAAAATTCCATAATTGCGATTAGCAAATTGCTAATCGCAATTAAGGAATAATTTCCCATTAATTTCTATGGGCCAGGAGGCCGATAGGAATGAAGGGGAAATTGCAAATCGCAATTTGCTAATCGCGATTTGTGAATATTTTCAAGGGTGCAGGGGTGTCTCAAGAACACCCGACTGCACCCCTGAAAATGACATGTGTGCGCATATGGCGCACATACATGCCCTTAGGGCATGTATGAGCGTCACATGGCACCTTTTGATTTTTAAAAAAATGCTTTTTTAAAAGAATTTGCAACTTACCACCAACTAGCAGTTGTTGGTAATTTGCGATTCCTTAATGGCATTTTGGAATGTTTTTTTCCTTGATACATTGCATTTATGAAATCGCAAAATTTGCAATTCCTTAAATGCAATCGCAAAATAAGGAATGCCAAATTTAGCGATTCCTTATTTTGCACCAAAAATGTTTCATACATACCATTTAGTGAAAATGGATTCGCAAACGCCGGAATTCTGCGAATTTCGGCGTTTGCAAACCCATTTTGCCTTGATACATTTGGCCCTAAGTACGGCTCTTCTCGGAATGACCAATACACTTGGCCTACCTATACGACAATAACAGTATCTTTTTATTGCATCATTTGTTGCTAGATATCTGATCTTGCAAAGATGGAAGGAGGCCGAGCCCCCAACATTCTCGCAATGGTTACTAATGATGCCCCAAATTGAGGTACAAGAAAAGCTGTATTCGCAAAGAGTTGGAACCTTAAGTAAATTTGTTAAAATATGGGGTCGGAATTAGGTCTGTGCTTGCTTCGATCCACAAAAAGGAAACTTTCATATACCCCAATACAGATTTTGCATTTATGTCAACTGATGAGTATTTATCATGTATACTGATGATAATTCTATCCTGATGAATTGTTTATTTATGTCTGCTTTTACTAACTGTAAAATAAATTTGTAAAAAAAAAAAAAAGAGTGCAGAGATGAGACATGGGATGTTTCTCAGTTTCCCAGTGTGATTTACGTAGTGAGCGGCTTACAGAAAATATCAGCAAGAATGATATTGTGTTGTACGCCACTACAGAAGCTTGCCTCGATGACTGGTACTGCCACTTCTGACTTAGTGCCGGCACCACAGCAGCTTGCCTCAATGACTTCTACAACCACTTCTGACTTAGTGCATTTCTATATTGGGTGTTTTTGCATGAAAAGTGGAAGTCCTATCTTCAGGCCAGCAGCCCAGCCACAAGTGCCAAATATGAACATCCATTTACACCCAGCCAGGAGGCTGAAGCTGGCTAAAATTAGTACAAATCTGCACCCAACCAGGAGGCTGCAACTGCTAAAGATGTGAACCGATCTGTTCCCAGGCTGGAGGCAGATTTGCTGTGTGATGCAGGTCTGCCATGCTGTTCAAACCTGGAGATTAAGTGAAAATGCTGCCTGTGGTCCTGCATCACTGGACCTGATACCAAAGATCGTCAACCGCACCTTCACGCGCCTTATGAGGCACATCTCTGCTGGGCGGGTAACACAGCCTGAACTCACAACTGAAATACTGTGTGTTAATTGTGCAAGCTGAGACTTGACTGTGGAACTTTGCCAGTGCAAACCCTTCTAGCTAAGCAAATTATTGAACTGACCTGCAAACTATCCAGTGAAACCGCGTCTAATGATCTTCATACACGTGCCAAATCAATTTATATCCCAGTGTCTTTGAAAAAGTTACTGTACACATTAAGGAACTTCGTAGGGGGAGCAGAGGCCCCTATAGTGAGTGTTGCTATTTAATAATCACCAGTCGGTGAGGTTCCAACCATGCAACATTCTGCGTAGTTTTTTATTTTGTTAGGAAATTAAGGTACTTATCTATCAACTAAAAGAGAAACACTAATCTAGCCAATATGTTATTGTGTCTGTTGGTTGACTATTGAGTTGTGTTCCCTTGCCCCCACACTCCACCTGGAGAAGCCTGTGACTGTTCTCCTTCTCTAACCTCAGAGTGACATGCAGAAAGAGCGTCCTTGGCACAGTTTATGTACTTCAGAGCACCAGGGACAAATAACCGCAACCACCACAGCTGTGGCCCAGTAGTCCCTGTCTGTCCTTTGGCCCCCAAAAAGGGATCTGGAACCTGGAAATCTCTGTATATGATGACGTCTTCTCACATTCTCCTGTATTGTACCCATATGCATGGAGCAGCCTTGAATGTCCAGTATCTGTCTGATTACCTCTCTGTTATCCCTCTCTCATCATCATGTTCTGAAAAAAGTTCCAGGTGATGATTTCCCACAAAGAAAAGCATGCAACAGCGAGTCCAAATATTGATCAATGACATGAAATTGAATGATATCGAAATCCACCTCTCATCCAAAACCAATGTCACTCAGAATCACTGTCAACACCAATCTCACTTTCAAGAAACACATCGCTGACAAAACCAAGATAGCTTGGTAGCTGCGCTCTCTACTCAAGAATGTTAAACCATTCAGCCCGGAAAGAGACTTCAGAACTGTTGACACCATCATGCTTTCGCATCTTGATGATGACAATGCTCTTTTCTGCAGTCTCCCAGACTCCACACTGGCTCCTCTTATGAGCAGACTACATGCTGCAACATGTATCATTAAGGACTTGTAGAAATATGACCACATCACCTAATCATGGTGGGAGTCCATTGGCTCCCCTTGCCACCTTGCAATATTTTCAAAACCAGCAGCATCATCTGCAAATATAATGACTGGAACCCGTGCCTAATTTAGAAAGTAGAAAACAAGGCAAGTGCCTTCTCCATCTATGTACTTAGGATCTTGAACAATATCCCGATATTCAATAGGACTGGCTAACCCTAATCAAATGTAGCAAACATCAAGACTCATCTCTTTAAAAAACACTACTTCATTAGTAATTGACTAATTTTCCTTTGCAAAATGATGGTAAAATCACACAAAATTATGTGAAATGCAAATCTATCATTTTGCACTAATTTCTAGCATGAAGTATGTCCTGCAGTCAATTTTTGGGACAAAGACTCATTTAAACAAAAAAACAGTGAACAACAGCCATCCTGTGTTCTGTTGTTCTGGTTAGTTTGCTGTAAATTTTTATCGCAAATGGCACACAATTACGCGAAGTGGTGTAGAGGCGTGATTTCAAGAATTGCAGGCATGAAGCATAACGCGAATCTCCCAAAATACTACAAATTACAACTGCAATTTAAATTTCACCCAGGCCTACTGCTGTGTTTATTTATATCAAGATAAAAAGAAAGTGAAGTGTTCCTTTAGTAGAATTTTGAGTGGATTGTGAATTTTAATCTCTCCATTATTGTAGCACTATGCAACATGCTGAAAATCAAGGTCACGGCCTGTTTTCAATGTTTAGTATTCCCAACAAGGCCCTATTACATATAGGGAGCACTTTCCCTGTTTGTGCCACTGTTCACCTTCAAACAGGTGAGTAGAGTGCAAATATGGAAAGTGTGCCCTATTATCTTGAATGTGGGCAGCAGCAAACTTGTGCTGCCCTGGGGGCAGGGCATTCAAGTGAAACATGTAGCGCCTTTGAAGCAGCCGCTCCGTGTTTCACTATGCAGGCAGCAACCCACCTGCACTTTAAAGAGGGGAGAGAGATCTCCTTGCAGGCGGCTGCAGTGAGTGACTGCACCCGTCTGCAAGAAGATGTCTAGAGGACCCTCTCCAGAGAACTGCTATCAGGGGAACACTGACAGTGTGCCACCTTTTTATGGTGCATTGTCAGTGCACCTCATGACAGCTTCTTTGCCTTAGCACCCACGTCCATAATACCGTAGTCAAGTTAACCTGGCTTATGAGGGGTGATATCCCAAAACCGGTCCTAGGCTGCTTGATCCCAGTCCAGGGTGAACGAAGTCTGGCAGCTCAGGCTGGTCTGTTCCTATAGGGTGAAGGGTCAAGGCTGATTTGCATACAGCTGGGTTTAAACTGGAATGGCATTGGGAGCAACACAAAAATGATGGATTTAGGCCCAGATCTCTGTACTGGGGTGAATGCTTGACTTTGTTCAGCATTCTGTCCATCAATTATTCTTTTTGCATTTGTCACGTCCATAATACAGCACAGGCGCAGAGCTAAAGGGATTCCCTAATTTACACAAGGCCATGTCCCCATGCAAATGAAGGAACGCCCTCCTGAAATAGTGCTGGTGCTACATGTGCCCCAGTGCTATCTGTATTACAGTAGGGGTTGCACAAGCATTTGCTGTACCTTCCGTAATACCAAAGTGTCCTGGGGGTACACAAAGTGGGTGCACATGCCTGTTACATCCCAGCAGCACTTTCTTAAATATGGCCTCAGGAGGATGGTTGATTTGGGAGTATATCTGGAAATATCAAGGAGATTGAGGATGGTCAGAGTGTAGCGTGCCAATTGTGTATGTGCCGATAAAGACTTGCAAATCTTATATAACAGTTCGAGCGTGAGCCAAGCGCTGAGGCCACATCCAAAGGTACCTTGAACATGAATCCACTGCAACCATGTTATATTTATAGTTACCATCCCTTTGTAAGGGACCACAGTGGTCCAGGTAAACACAAGCTAATGGTTGATCTGAAATTAGCAGGGGCATCTACGCAGGACGCTTCACAGTACAGACTTTCATCTTCTGGCATATTTCACAGTCCAAAACATGGTTTCTGGTCGGTTTCCTAATGCCACCAGTATCTCTGTTTTAATAACAATACTGTGGCGGAAACACCTGCATGAGCAGAGGCTATCCCTTCATATGCTGCTAGGATTAGTCCTAATCTATGTTCCATGTTTGGTATTACCCTATCCCCCACTCCAGGGATTCGAGCAAATGGAACATTGTTCGCATCAATAGTATATGAGTATTTGAGTGGAAACTTCTTAGGTAACGCTGCACCGCTGCCTTTGCTTGAAGCATTGACAGCCAGTATTATTTCACTGTCTATTTTTGTTTTCAAACGAGTGATTGCAGCTAGGGAAGCTGTTTGCACAGCCCCTTTTGCGGCTTCATCAGCCAATAAATTCCCTTCAACGTGAACGCCATCACATTGATGACTAGGCGTGTGTATCACGTGAGTGTTTTGTAGTCCGTTTCGCAACTGAACTACTTGCTTCCAAAGCGTTTTGTGCTTAATTGTGCCACCTTTTGCATCTTTGAAACCATTTTGAAGCCAATTCTGTAAATTTTCATTAGATAATTGTGCACAGTAAAAAGAGTCGCACACTATGAGTGTGAGGAATTTGCGATCCGTATTTTCAAGTGCCATTATGAATGCTTGTAGTTCAGCTCGCTGAGCTGTACAATCTCCTAGAGATTGTGTTTTTGTGACCATTGGTCTGAATTTTCCATCGCGCATATGACCTTTAACGATCGCGCATGCTGAACTATAAGCTTGATTACCCCCGTAGCGGGTTGTGCAGATCTGTCAGAATAAATTATAAATTTGTACTGGCAAGAGGGAGAATTTCAGTAGGCAGAGGACATTTTTGTTCATATTGCAGGAATGCTGGTGTTTTCAAATAAGGATCAAAAACATATTCAACATCAGTTGCAGCAAGTGAATTAATCCATTGTATCCATCTAGGATATAAAGCTTTTGAATTTGGAATGCTAGCTTTTGCAACTGCCTCTATGGCTGGTACAGGAATTATGCCCATAATGCGTTTCCCTGTGCTAGGGCTCTTTTCTTTGCTACAGCAGTTTGAACTGCTGTCAGAATTTTTCTGTTGATGTAAATTTTATTTCTGCTTGTGTATACAAATGGGATTTGTATGCATTTAGTACCTTTTAAACTTTGTTAAAAGTTAAGTAGGTGAATCTGCATTGACCCGGAATGATTCGGATCACTAAGTTGCGTACGTTTACGCATGTTTGTAAGTGTTTTGTTACTAACATGTCAGCTTGAAGTGAACACAGGATATCTGTGTGTTCTTGTGTCCAATTTTAAAATCAGGTTTGATTAATTTGTAGAGAGGTTTAACCCTTTCTGCGTAATTTAGAATGTATGTTCTTCCAAAATTTAGGAAACCTAGAATCGATTGTAAGTTTTTCAGCTATTTTGGAGGTTGCAGCAACGCACACTTTTCTAAAAAGTTGGCTTCCAGGCTTTTGCCTTCACTTGATAGTTCATATACTAGGAAAAGGACGTTGAGATGGGCAATTCTTGATTTTTAAAATTGAATTCATAACCCTCAGAGGCGAAGACCAGTATAATGGTGTCCACCCTGTTCAAGTGCCTGTTAGTATGTCATCTACAATATGAGTAAGGGCAGATTCTGTGTTGTGATCTTGACGGAAGCCTGATTGGAATTGAGTAGTTGACATTTTTCTATCTGATTGCAGATTTGTTTCTGTACACATTTTCTAAGAGCTTTGGCAATGTGGGGATGTTGGAGTTGGGCTAAAAGTTGTTAGGGTCAGAACAGTTTACCATAGTTTTTTTCAGAATGGCTGTTACTTGACCGATCTTTAGGCATTCTGGGATAGTGCCTTGTCGTAGAGAGGTGATTACAATCTTTGATCATAGTGGGAGGATACAGGTTTTGATCTCTTTTAATATGCTGGGAGGTAGAGGGCCCTTGAAGTGGTTAGATGGGTTTAAAGACGGGAGAAGGTGTTCCAAGTGGCATTAGTTTTGGAGGGACTGCTGCTGAGGCACTGTTGAAGGGTGATAGTGAGGGAATCATCGAAGAGCCCTAACAAAGATTATTGTATTCTGGTGCACAATACTGTCATCATTTAATATGCTTTAAAAGCTAATGCAATTCAATATATGATGATAAATGTAGTTTTTTGCAGTGAGTAGGCTCACTCGCTGCACTTGGTATGCACTGTACGGGGCCTG
This sequence comes from Lissotriton vulgaris, assembly GCF_964263255.1. NCBI lineage: Eukaryota > Metazoa > Chordata > Amphibia > Caudata > Salamandridae > Lissotriton > Lissotriton vulgaris. The sequence continues at coordinate 721,211,314 of NC_141691.1, forward strand.
GTCCGACAACATTTGCCAGGGCTGCTTTGGGTTCCCAGTCTGGCCCTACAAGGAGCAGGAGCATTGTACTGTGAAATAACAACAAACATTGAAAAGTTAGTCCCCGAGATGCAGTTCCAACCTTCCCATTCAAATCTTTCAATTTTTGCAAATTTGTTCAATATAAAATAATAGTAATTTGAGAATTTCTTTGGTGTGCACTTGTTTGTGTATTTTTTGTGAATTACTGTTTTAATGTTTGAAATTTAAATTGTATAAATTGCTTGGGGGTTACCGGCTTCCAATAGTGACTCAACGGGGATCCTCTGGTTCGGAACCACTAATCTACATGTCCCAATTTTATATACCATGTGTCCTGCCTTGTGGGCTACAAGTCCTCCATAGGGTGACATATTAATATTTAAAAGGGAGGTCTTTACCTTTCATTTTAACAGGTCACACTTCAGGTTTATAATGTAACAATCAGATTAAACAGAATAAGCCTGAAGCCATGTGTGCACTGCCACTATAATGTACTGCAATCTACAAGAAGCATTTAACTTCCATGCCCAGGGTGTACATTCTATATCATAGAAGAGGAAATTATAGGGAGGTTAAATCCACCAATCATAAATAAATCGAATTAACCAAGGGAGAGAACAAGCACTTTACCACTGGTTAGCAGGGCTAAAGGGCACACAGTTCTAAAGCTAGCAAAATAAATTGCACAAAAATCTGTTGGGACATTATGGGAAAGATGGTCATTTCCTACACCCATCTGCACTTATTAAGATAGCTACACAGAGCATGGAATTATTTTCTCTATGATATCATCACTTAAAGTTTAGATCTTGGATTCCAGGAGCAAATCCTTAATCTACCTTTATTTCCCTAAATTCAATAATTTACAATATATATGATGAGTACATGTTAAATTTAACAACAGCAACATTTTTCACATTGCAAACATCAAAAATAAATGAATGACTTCACAAAAATGTGCTCATATAAATTAATGCAATAATACTGACTTCCAATGTATGTGTCTCCTCCATATCCTATCACTTACTTTGCCTCTTTTCTCTCTAGGTCACTATTTCTGCCCAGCTATGTCTGTTTATTCAGAGTCTTTGGTCCCATGCTGTCCCTTTGCTTATTGACTCATAATTATCATTCAATTTATATTAAGGTTAATTCATCCGTATCTCTGCTTTTACCAACAACTAATTAGCAACAGAGTTCCAAGACATGAATGTTAAATTCCCAGTGCAAAATCAATATTTTACACCATGCTGAACTAATCTTCTCATAGCCGCCCCCCCCCCCAACAAAGGTGTAGGCTGGATAGTTTGCAAATGTCTCAGTCACTAGCAATTGCTTGGTGCAACATTCTAGTGCATTTGTTTTGCACAGTATGCTGCTGTAGTCAGGGTCCCACAATATTTGTATTTTTGTATTTGTATTTAGCGGTATTTGTAAAGCGCGTCAATCGTCCCAAGGGACATCACGGCGCTATGACAGATTAAAGTACAGTGCAATTTGGTAATTGGTAGGATCAGTATCTAGGGAACAGGGTTGTTTTCAATTTTATCCTGAACAACAGGTAGTCCTCTGTCAAGCAAAGGTCAAGGGGTTGGCTGTTCCAAAGGATGTATGTCGTTACAACGCATACTTTTACTCCGCATACCATTACAACGCGGTATTTACAACGCATACCGCTACAACGCATAGCGCTTTGGGGTGCTGGATAGTGGTAAGTATAATTTACTATTCTAACTCCAGTCCCCGTGGACCCTAGGGAAGGTGTTGGATAGTAAATTAAACTTACCTCTTATCCTAGAGCGCCCCCCAGCGCAATGCGTTGTAACGGTATGCGTTGTAATGCCTGCGTTGTAGTGGTAGTGCGGAGTAAAAATTGCGTTGTAACAGGTGCATACCGTTCCAAAGGACCGGGGCTGATTTGAAGAAGGACCGGTCGCCCATTCTGACCTTGGATGTGCGCTTGACTGAGGCGAGAGCTTGATGACATGATCTAAGGTTACGTGAAGGGATATGAAAATGTAGTTTATCTTGTAGGATGTGTGGTCCTTTTTTTATGCAAGGTTCTTTGCCCAAAACAGAGGAGCTTGATATTTGCTCTCTGGCAGACTGGTAGCCAATGTAATTCTTTCAAGCAGTGGGATGCTGAACTGTGTTTTTTTTTATTACATATTAGTTTGGCGGTGGTGCTCTGGACCCCCTGAAATCTAGAGAAAAGATAATCGGCCATGCCTACATAAAGGGCGTTGCCATAATTGAGTATGCTCATAAGCAAAACCTGTGTAACCGTTTATCTGCAATTTTGTGGAATCCAGGGAAAGAGTTGTCTGAAAAGTTTCAGCATAGAATAGGCTTTTCTGCACAGCATGTGTACTTGGTCCTGCATAGATAGGGTCTCATCGAAGATGATGCCCAGATTTGTTGCCGCTCGTTTGGATTTTGGGACGGTTCCTAGTGCCTGGGGCCACCAGCTATTGTCCAAAATACCCTGGGCACCCCCAAAAGCAGGATTTCAGATTTCCCTGTGTTTCGTTTTAGACAGTGCTGAGACACCCAACCTGTGAGTTCAGTGAGACAATTTATTGAGTTGTTCTTAGTCTCAGTGTTGGTCAGCCTGTCTGTCAAGGCAATTCCCAATTGCGTGTCATCGGCGTATGAGCAGATGTCAAATCCCCATTTCCTACTAATATCTGCCAGAGATGAAACATATGCGTTGAAAAGGGTGGGACTTAAGGTAGCTCCCTGCTGGACTCCGTATTTAATTTAATGCTCTTTGAGGTGGAGGTGCAGGATCCCATTTGAATTGTTTGGGTTCGATCTTTCAGAAATGAGGCGAACCACAACAGAGCTTTAGAACTGATCCCTTTTTATGCAGGATTTGGAGTAGTTTAGTGTGTGATACAGTACCGAAGGCCGCAGTAAGATCCAGTAGGATCAATGCTCCAGCTCTGCCTTGATCAACTAGTAATTTAATATTATCATACACAGCCAGTAGAGTGGCTTCGGTGCTGTCATTGGCTCTAAAGCCCATCTGTGAGGGGTCAAATAACTTGTTAGATCTGAGGAAGGTTGTGAGTTGCTTATTGACTAAACGATCCAGAGCTCTGCATGGATAAGGTAGTTGAGAGATTGGGTGATAGTTAGCTGGATCATATATTCCAAGTCCTCCTTTTTTTAGAAGTGGAAATACTACCGTTTTTTTTCCAAACGTCTGGGAATGATCCTTGCTCCTGAGATTGGTTAGGTATTTTGGTGACATGAGGAGATAGAACTAACGCTAGTCTGGCAAAAATAAAGTGCGGGCAGTGATGTGGCGATCCTGTCTTGACTTCAGTCATGGCTTTGGCTGGTTCTTCCTCTGAAAAAGGAGTTAGATTGTCGAGGTGAGTTTGTGCAGAGGGATGAGGGGCCAAGTTTTCCTATTCAATGTTAGCCTCTTCGAGGGGATTGTTGAGGGATGCGTTCATTTTTGTAACTTTGTCGGTGAAAAAATGATTGATTAGTTCACAGTTCTCAGTTGTGGGAGCCATGGTTTGAGAAAGGCTGGTGGGTTTACAAAGTTTGCAAATAACGTTGTAAAGTTCCTTGGACATGCTGCCATTATCTTCGATCCTCCTTGTATAGTAGTTTGTTTTGGCATTTTCTATAGCGTGATGGTAATTTTTTTGTTCAGCTAAGTAATTTTGTCTATCTGTGCTGTCCTTTGACAGTCTCCATTTGTGCTTCAAAGAACAACATTTTAGTTTATTTATTTTTAGTTCGGGAGTGTACCATCTTTCAGATCTGGAATTGGTGGACGGTTTTCTATTGAGTTTGGGGGCGCATTTCTAAGGCGACTTCTCGATTTCTTGTTGTAAGTGTGTGGCTGAGGTGCTAGCAGAATAGGAGTGGAGTGTGTCTGGATCATGATGCGTAAAATGCATAGTAAAGGCTTCCTGAGTAATTGGGTTCCAGGGTCTTATCCCTGATTGATGTGTAGTTTCAAAATTAGATTGCTTTATTGGTAGAGTTAAGAAAAAGGAGATTAAGGAGTAATCTGTCCACAAAAGGGGTTTAATCTCATGGATATATATGGTTGTTATGTTCTAGAACATTAGGTCCCGGGTGTGTCCAGCCATATGGGTTGATTCCGATATCCTCTGAGTTAGTTGCAATATGGCCATATCATTTTCCAAGCGTTTAACACCTGGGTAAGCCGTATTTTCAAAATGGAGGTTAAAATCGCCTATGACTATGAATTGATTCTGTTTTAGGCAGAGGGGGGAAAGTTGAGCAAATAAGTTAGCGCTTATAGTTAGCGCTTAATCCAGAATGATGGCCAGTAGGTTTATAAATGACTGCTTCTCCCAGTAATATATGGACACTCTTCAAGACTGAGAAAGCTAGGATCACATGGGAGCCTACTTGGGCAATTGTGGTGGGAATCCAGGAGAAATGGTCTTTGAAAATAATGGCTATACCTCCACCTCTCTTGCCTTTCCTATCCCATTTTAGTATTTTGTAACCAATATGCAAATCAGACTTGATCCTGCTCCAGCACGGATTGTCAAGCGGAAAGTGTCAGACCAAGTGCCCTCTGAATGGAAACGCCCGCAACCCGAGGACAGGTTTGATCATACTGGGCCTTGTCATTGACGAGTAGCTTGTGAACTTTGGCACAGTGAGAATGGGACCCATGTCTGGGCATGCTAATTGCTCTTTAGGCTAGTCCATTGATGGATTAGCATTCTTGGTAAAAAAGGGCTGGAGTATAGCCCAAGTGATAGCTGGATCTTGATACATTTGCAAGCAATCCACCAATCACCTTTGTTTTTCAGTGTGACACCTCAAGTACTACCGATATAGGCAGGCAAAACTTTGTTTCTTGCACCACAGTATTCAGGATCCACCTCACTGACAATGCCGAACAAGACAGAAACTACCTGTCTGGAGTTGCTTGTATTCCTGTTCCGAGGGACTCTGCCAAATCCGTATGAGCACAAATGTGCCTATTGTATCAGGAAGTCTTCTGAATTCATTATGTCATGGTCCCTGCCTGTGGTTCAAAATTGGGCAAAGAAAACAATGGGCCAAAATGCAGCTTTGCAATAATCCACAACTTAAATTTGTGTAAGTATTCAACTTATCACCTTTGTGTTTCATTGTGCCACCGTAAGCATAATGGGTATGCTCATATGCGAGTCATTTGTTCCCGCTGCTTAGGACTCAAGCTGCACCTTGCTGATGAGGTCAAACAAATCTGAAATGTGCATGGAATTACTTGTGTTCCTTCTAGAGGGAACTTGGTGTACTATTTTGAGGTGGAGTGTTCATATCAGAGCAGAGCCACATCTGGGACTGTATTATACATTGAGCCCCAGGGATGCAAAAGTCATGTGCTCCTGCTTTGTGTGCCCCTGGGGCACAATAGTATTACATAAAGGGCCACAGATGCGTGTGCGTCCCCTTCTGTAATACTGATAGCACTGGCGCACATTTTGTGCCAGCACTATCATAGGAGGGCCTTCCCTCATGTGCATGGTGGTGTGGCCCCATGAAAATGAGGGAATCAGTTTGTCTCTGCGCCCCTGCCATAATATGGTCTCAGGCGCAGAAGCTGACATGCTTTTGGGAGGTGCACTGAAGTGCACCGTAAAAAGGTGGCATGCTTTCAGTGTGTCTCATAATGGCAGTCCTCTGGAGTGAAAAAAAAAAAAAAATTGTTGTGTCTTATAAAGCGCACTGCTACCCGGAGGCCTCGTAGCGCTATAGACCGCTGGGGAACCCGTCCTGGCTTTCCCTGTGAGATAGTCCCTCCTGGGGGTCTCCAAGGTGAAACCAGGCATCCCCGGCGTTTGTGTGGAGGTTCCCATGGACTGCGCAGACATCCCCTTGCAGGTGGGTGCCGCCATTCACTGCACCGTCCTGCAAGGGGATCTCTTTTCCCTCTTGATAGTGCAGGCGGGTTGCTGCATGCACTGTGAAACACGTAACAACTTTATAAACAGCTGCTTCGTATTTCATTGGAATTCATGGCTGCCTTGGTAGCAACACACTCTTTGACATATGCCACACTATCACTGTTTGCACCCGGCACACCTTTTGAATGGTGCATTATGGTGCAAGCAAGGAAAGTGCGCTGTGTTCATAATAAGGCCATATATTGCCATATGAGCTGTCCTTGTCTGCACTGAATTAGTGGCCAAATAATAATGAGCAGACTTGAGGCCTGAGTGCTGATCAGTAGTTGAAACATATGAAAGCTGTTGTGGGAACATTTCTATTGCAAATGTTATGTGTGGGTCACATTGAGAGCCTCCTTCATGAATACCATATCCACATCTGGTTAATCACTGATATGACGTAGCAACAGAGAGCCACACAAGTTATTAATCGCTGCTGCTATACCAGAAAGGAATGTCAGGCTGCTCTGACAAAGATATCTCAGAGTCTGTCCCTGCAGCACTGGCTCTAGCACTGCTTTGGGAGGGGAGAGTGTGGAAGGGCACAGAGGGAGGTGGGGGTAGAAGCAGGGGGCCTTGTATCTATATATTATTGCATTGAGGGCAGGTAAGAGAGTCCATGCTATATGTGTCTCCCTCATTACTTCTCTGTCTCTGCATAGCAGTTGACAGAAAGCGAAGAAGATGTGGGGGTCATACATAATATAAAATTAAAGATGGGTAAAAGGTGAATTTCAGGGACTTTTTTCACCTTGGGTCTCTGATTGGCATCATAGATAACTCAAGCTTCTTGACTGTATCATGTCACTCAGCAAACCTCGGTGAAAAAGGGGGAAGATAACAATAACATATATTCCAAAAAAGATGCCCCAGGCAGGTAGATAGACAAAGGAAAAACAGAATGGAAATGCATGGCTAGAAAATAGTTGTGTGGGCATCTGGGACTCATGCCATTAAAAGATATGCAGCCCAGTATCAATATTTGAAGTGCGAGTACTGTTTTTGGAAAACAAACAGCGTGATGAACAATTTTAAAGAAAGCAAGTTATTACAAGCAGAAAAGCCGAAACTGACACCTCACTCCGTCCAAACCAGAAACCTACCCTCTTTTTCTGCCCATCAGAACAACCAACGACCCTTCAAGAAGATGAAACATGGAGGCAGACGTCTCAGGGTTCAAATATCAAGACTCTGTAGAGCGCTTAAACACAGTCTGAGAATTAAACCTAACTGCTTGATGTATAGGAAACACATAGAAGTGAACTTGTCAAGCTTGCTTTAACTCAAATGAACACACAAAACAGGTTCCATCTCTGAAGAATAACAGACCCATTAATTTAAAAAAAAAAAATATTTTTATTGTGGTGGTTGTCAAGAAAAACAAAAGCATCATTTACGTCCGTGCACACGCATGTATAAGGCGAAAAACAATATACGGGTCAGAATACAATACACAGCCATTCAGTCCACACCCCTGAGGTCAGACGGCATACCGATGAAGCAGATCAATAATGAAAACAAACCATAGCCTGCATTGAAGACAGAAAGGTTAACTGCACCACTTTTTAGTTTTTTTATCAGAAACAAAACTTAAATACATAAATCCAGCAGAGAGAGTCAAATAGCATACAGTCCGTCTCATGGGTCCAGCTCGGACTAGTGTTGGTGCCGTCGCCTTAGGATCTTAGTAATATAAAAGCAAAATCAGAGCACTATCAGAGGCGTCATAAAGTATAACAAACCACACTCGAAGCAAGCCTGTTACCATTTAGCGTACAAGTCTACCCCTGGGTCTCTCACGGGGCAGTGCCAGTTAGACTGTAGGAGAATCACACAGTTCACCACGATAGGCATTCCAGTGCCCCCATTTCTTGTCCCATGTCTTTGAGCAACCTCTTGTCTTATACACGGTCTTCTCAGCAATCATGCAGCGGTCCATTTCAGCCACCCAGCCCACCACCAACGGCTTGTCCGGGGACCCCCACTTCATTGGCACAGAGCGTTTGGCGAGCAGACAACCTAGCGCCGACCACTGTAACTCGTGGACACTCAAATCATTGGCCCCCCAGATGTTAAGGACACATTCCCTAGGCAACGGGGAGAGTAGTTTACCCAAGGATCTGCTCATTTTACTAAGCGTAGCCTTCCAGAACCGCTGCACCACTGGTCATTCTCATAAGATGTGATAAAAGGTGCCAGGGAGTCCACAACCACGTAGGCACAGTGTGTCTGGGCGCCGCCAGATTTTAGCCAGGGTAAGGGCAGACATATACACTCTGTGCAACACCTTCAGTTGGATCAACCTAAACCTGTGACAGATAGCTGATTCCCTCTGGAACATTAATGCCGACCGCCAGTCCTCCTCATCTAAAGGACCCAGGTCTAACTCCCACTTGGTCCGCAGCGATAGGAAGGGATCGGGGAGATTCTTGCAGAGCTTACGGTAGGTAAGGGAGAGACCCATTAATTTCTTAACCAAGTTACACTCCAGTTATCTCACCAACCATGAAGCTGCACTCAATCTTTCCGCCTGAATAAAAGGAGACTCAAAACACTTCATTCATCTCATAAATAAATTAAATAAAAATAAGTCAAGTAATATAAGCTTTATTCAATTTTTTGTGTTAAAATCCTGAAAAGCATACAAAACACAGAACTCTGCATCATTAACATTTTTTAAAGACAAAAAACAACTAAAATTACATAATAATCGTTAAGGTGCAAACAGCGCAAAATATACATGGTCATCCTGAAGTGACAGGATCATTATGGATATATAAGGATTTCCTGTATTTAATCACTGCCCATAAGTAACTTGACATAATACAACTGGTAGATAATATGGGTAGAGATTGCAGAACCAAATGAGTATTGTACACATTTTAGCTCTCGCATGGTGGGTAATATTAAGCTCTTCCTCAAGTCCTTTTAAAATTTACCCAAAAAAAACAGTGTGCAAACTGCTTTGGTCTGACAAATCATCACAAGGACATTTAAATACTACTTCGGACCAATCGTATACAAACAGAAAGATTATCAACCAATGGAATATATCCAGTCTTAAGCAAGTTAAAACAAACCTATGATGGGCATTATGCACAATTTTGAGGTATGGTTGAATATCATAATTGACCAACACCATTTGATTTTTAAGAAAGATAGGTTATAAGAGTTTTGTAGTCAATCTAAACTCCACAAACAAAGATAAACAGGACTTATTTTTAACCCATTTAGCTAATTTGCTCCAATTTATCAGGAAGTTAAAATATTCAGGATGACCCAAATCCAGACACATTTTTAAAATATAATTCAGCCAAAGAATTTGAGGGAAAAAAGATGATTTTAGACAATCCCTAATGATCTCACAATTTAGCATGGTTTCCTCTCGGGTCCAAATCTTATGTCAGAGGAGAATTGGCTGAATTCAGAATGTTTTTGTTAAAAAGAGAGTCCCAAGTTGTGAGTGTCAGATGAATGAGAAGCAGCTCGTGAGTACTGAGAGGAGTTTGCTAAAGAAGGCATTTTCCACCAATTGATGAGATTGACTATTGCTGTATCCCTATGACTATTACTGTATCCCCAGACTCCTGCACCAAATAAAGCTGTCGACAGACATTTGGCTTTATAGATGGTTTCATTAAGGGGCTTCTTGCCAAGTTTTATCGCAAAATTAGAAAGCACTGTAATAGATTTAATTAAATATAATTTCCTAGTATTGGCAGGCTGTTTCCAGGATCCGCACTTGTCAAATAAAATACCCAAATAAGAAAAAGATTAAGTAAAATTAAGCTTTGCGTCACCAATCATAAGGTCACAACACTTTGAGGATCTCCTCCCATATTTCATTATAAAAGTTTAACCTAGCTTGATAAAAACACCTAAATTCTGCATGTAATCGAAGCAGGTGAGTAACTGTAGCAGACCCAAGGGAGTACAGGCCATGAGTACGGTATCATCTGCATAGAGGAAGGCCAGAATCAGATGATAGCCAATTTGTGGGAGATAGCTACAATTTTCTGCTAAAACATTTCCCAAGCTATTAATATACAAGGTAAACAGAAAGGGAGCAAGGACACACCCCTGTCGAACTCCCCTCTCTAGCTTAAATGAATGGGTGTACTCTCCCATAAGGCCATACCATACCCTGGCCCTACTTCCTGAATAAACTGCCTTAGGAACTGTATTATAGATGGGTCCACATCAAGCTCTGTCATGATGGTCCACAACTTATCACTACAGAACGCAGTCAATTATGTTGGAAAAAATCTCTGAATGCTAAAAACATGAGACAGTTCCTAATCAAGGAGTACTTTCGAAATAAGAGGTTGAGGTTTAATCCCTGTTCAATCCGTACCATCTCACTTCTCCCTTTCTGGAGCAAAATAATGGAGAAATATGTGAACACCATCTGTCTAACTACGTCGAACTATCTGGATCTCTAGATCATTCCCAGTCCTGGTTTAGGCCCAAATACAGCACTGAATCTGCGTTACCTACCGTAACTGATAACATCAGAATGACCCTAGACAAGGGTCATTTGGCGATTCTGGTGCTGTTGGACCTCTCTGCGGCGTTCAACACAATCTCCCATAGTATTTTGCTCAGAAGACAGGAGGAAGTTGGATTAAGAGGCTCAGCTCTGGCATGGATGAAGAGTTTTCTGACGGATCGCTTCCAAACTGTCAAACTAGGCTCATATCAGTCGGAGCCGGTGGGTATGACCAAGGGAGTACCTCAGGGCTCATGTTTGAGCGCTACTCATTTTAACATCTATGTTGTTCCCTTGGCCAACCTCATGAGGTTGTATGGGTTCATCCCCATTTTCTATGCGGATGTTACTCAGCTCCTCTTTACTTTTGATACATTTTTATCCCATGTACAACTGGCTTTCTCTATCGGAATGGGGGTCATCTCGCACTGAATGCGAAGCAACTTTCTCCAGTGCAATGTAGATAAAACAGAGGTCATGCTTATGGGAGAAGCACCCCTCCTATGGACACCGTACTGGTGGCCAACAGATCTGGGACCTCCCCCTCTGCCCAAACTCTCGGTTAAACATCTGGGGATTCGCCTCGATCGTGATCTCAACATGAAAGATTACGCCAACCTAACTGCTGGTTCCTGCTTCTATGTTATTGGCATGTTACGCCGAGTCTTCCCTCTCCTCCCGGATTCCACGAGGAAAACCATAGTTCAGGCGATGGTTCTAAGTCACCTGCACTATTGCAATGGCCTGCTGCTATCAGCTAATGATGCCCACCTCAACAGATTGCAGGTGGTGCAGAACACGGCGGCCCGGCTGGTTCTTAACGCTCCACCCCGAACCTTCTCTCTTCCCCTTCTTAGGGAACTGCACTAGCTCCCTCTCCACCAACGTATTCAGTTCAAAACATGTTGTATCACCCACAAGGCGTTGGTCAATCTGGGTCCCTCTTATCTCGCTGAGTAATTTGTGCCCTACATACCCCGCAGATCCCTACGCTCAGGTGCCAAACACCTTCTGGTGGTACCACGAATCAGAAAGGCCAGACAGGGTGAGATCGCTACAATTTTCTGCTAAAACATTTCCCAAGCTATTAATATACAAGGTAAACAGAAAGGGAGCAAGGACACACCCCTGTCGAACTCCCCTCTCTAGCTTGAATGAATGGGTGTACTCTCCCATAAGGCCATACCATACCCTGGCCCTACTCCCTGAATAAACTGCCTTAGGAACTGTATTATAGATGGGTCCACATCAAGCTCTGTCATGATCGTCCACAACTTATCACTACAGAACGCAGTCAATTATTTTGGAAAAATTCTCCGAATGCTAAAAACATGAGACAGTTCTTAATCAAGGAGTACTTTCAAAATAAAAGGTTGAGGTTTAATCCCTGTTCAATCCGTACCATCTCGCTTCTCCCTTTCTGGAGCAAAATAATGGAGAAATATTTGAACACCCATCCGTCTAACTACGTTGAACTATCTGGATGTCTAGATCATTCCCAGTCCGGGTTTAGGCCCAAATACAGCACTGAATCTGCGTTACCTACCGTAACTGATAACATCAGAATGACCCTAGACAAGGGTCATTCGGCGATTCTGGTGCTGTTGGACCTCTCTGCAGCGTTCAACACAATCTCCCATAGTATTTTGCTGAGAAGACAGGAGGAAGTTGGATTAAGAGGCTCAGCTCTGGCATGGATGAAGAGTTTTCTGACGGATCGCTTCCAAACTGTCAAACTAGGCTCATATCAGTCGGAGCCAGTGGGTATGACCAAGGGAGTACCTCAGGGATCATGTTTGAGCGCTACTCATTTTAACATCTATGTTGTTCCCTTGGCCAACCTCATGAGGTTATATGGGTTCATCCCCATTTTCTATGCGGATGTTACTCAGCTCCTCTTTACTTTTGATAAATTTTTATCCCATGTACAACTGGCTTTCTCTATCGGAATGGGGGTCATCTCGCACTGAATGCGAAGCAACTTTCTCCAGTGCAATGTAGATAAAACAGAGGTCATGCTTATGGGAGAAGCACCCCTCCTATGGACACCGTACTGGTGGCCAACAGATCTGGGACCTCCCCCTCTGCCCAAACTCTCGGTTAAAAATCTGGGGATTCGCCTCGATCGTGATCTCAACATGAAAGATTACGCCAACCTAACTGCTGGTTCCTGCTTCCATGTTATTGGCATGTTACGCAGAGTCTTCCCTCTCCTCCCGGATTCCGCGAGGAAAACCATAGTTCAGGCGAGGGTTCTAAGTCACCTGGACTATTGCAATGGCCTGCTGCTATCAGCTAATGATGCCCTCCTCAACAGATTGCAGGTGGTGCAGAACACGGCGGCCCGGCTGGTTCTTAACGCTCCACCCCGAACCTTCTCTCTTCCCCTTCTTAGGCAACTGCAATAGCTCCCTATCCGCCAACGTATTCAGTTCAAAACATGTTGTATCACCCACAAGGCGTTGGTCAATCTGGGTCCCTCTTATCTCGCTGAGTAATTTGTGCCCTACATACCCCTTAGATCCCTACGCTCAGGTGCCAAACACCTTCTGGTGGTACCACGAATCAGAAAGGCCAGACAGGGTGAGATCGCTACAATTTTCTGCTAAACATTTCCCAAGCTATTAATATACAAGGTAAACAGAAAGGGAGCAAGGACACACCCCTGTCGAACTCCCCTCTCTAGCCTGAATGAATGGGTGTACTCTCCCATAAGGCCATACCATACCCTGGCCCTACTCCCTGAATAAACTGCCTTAGGAACTGTATTATAGATGGGTCCACATCAAGCTCTGTCATGATCGTCCACAACTTATTACTACAGAACGCAGTCAATTATTTTGGAAAAATTCTTCTCCGAATGCTAAAAACATGAGACAGTTCTTAACCAAGGAGTACTTTCAAAATAAAAGGTTGAGGTTTAATCCCTGTTCAATCCGTACCATCTCGCTTCTCCCTTTCTGGAGCAAAATAATGGAGAAATATTTGAACACCCATCTGTCTAACTACGTTGAACTATCTGGATGTCTAGATCATTCCCAGTCCGGGTTTAGACCCAAATACAGCCACGAATCTGCGTTACCTACAGTAACTGATAACATCAGAATGACCCTAGACAAGGGTCATTCGGCGATTCTGGTGCTGTTGGACCTCTCTGCGGCGTTCAACACGATCTCCCATAGTATTTTGCTCAGAAGGCTGGAGGAATTCGGATTAAGAGGCTCAGCTCTGGCATGGATGAAGAGTTTTCTGACGGATCGCTTCCAAACTGTCAAACTAGGCTCATAACAGTCGGAGCCGGTGGGTATGACCAAGGGAGTACCTCAGGGCTCATGTTTGAGCTCTACTCATTTTAACATCTATGTTGCTCCCTTGGCCAACCTCATGAGGTTGTAAATGTTCATCCCCATTTCCTATGCGGATGATACTCAGCTCCTCTTTCCTTTTGCTAAATTTTCATCCCATGTACAACTGGCTTTCTCTATCGGAATGAGGGTCATCTCGCACTGGATGCGAAGCAACTTTCTCCAGTGCAATGTATATAAAACAGAGGTCATGCTTATGGGAGAAGCACCCCTCCTATGGACACCGGACTGGTGGCCAACAGATCTGGGACCTCCCTCTCTGCCCAAACTCTCGGTTAAAAATCTGGGGATTCACCTCGATCGTGATCTCAACATGAAAGATTACGCCAACCCAACTGCTGGTTCCTGCTTCCATGTTATTGGCATGTTACGCCGAGTCTTCCCTCTCCTCCCGGATTCCGCAAGGAAAACCATAGTTCAGGCGATGGTTCTAAGTCGCCTGGACTATTGCAATGGCCTGCTGCTATCAGCTACTGATGCCCTCCTCAACAGATTGCAGGTGGTGCAGAAAACGGCAGCCCGGCTGGTCCTTAACCCTCCACCCTGAACCTTCTCTCTTCCCCTTCTTAGGGAACTGCACTGGCTACCTATCCGCCAACGTATTCAGTTCAAAACATGTTGTATCACCCACAAGCGGTACAAAAGGGGGTGGTAATGGACGGAGCATCTGAGTCAATCAAACACTCACACCCAGTCAAGAGATCTGGGTTTAATCCATCACCGTTCTTTAGCCCACTATGCCACCCCAGTTCTGACATGGCTATATGCAAATCAGTCTGACCCTGTGCCTCATGGGAACAGTCCAGCCCGAACTGCCAAGCCATGCCTTCCCTGGACCGGAACCAAGCTTCTGAGGACCGGTTTCTGGCATTCCAGCCGCCTTCAGCCCGGCTTGCTTGAATCAAGTGGCAAAGTGAGCAAAGTGAGCATGCCCTGCCACACTTATTGCGGCCAAAAGCGGTACAAAAGGGGGTGGTAATGGACGGAGCATCTGAGTCAATCAAACACTCACACCCAGTCAAGAGATCTGGGTTTAATCCATCACCGTTCTTTAGCCCACTCTGCTACCCCAGTTGAGACATGGCTATATGCAAATCAATCTGACCCTGTGCCTCATGGGAACAGTCCAGCCCGAACTGCCAAGCCATGCCTTCCCTGGACCGGAAACAAGCTTCCGAGGACCGGTTTCTGGCGCTCCAGCCGTCTTCAGCCCGGCTTGCTTGAATCAAGTGGCAAAGTGAGCAAGGGACTCATGTCTGAGCATACCCTGCCACACTTATGGCGGCCAAAAGCGGTACAAAAGGGGGTGGTAATGGACGGAGCATCTGAGTCAATCAAACACTCACACCCAGTCAAGAGATCTGGGTTTAATCCATCGCCGTTCTTGAGCCCACTCTGCCACCCCAGTTCAGACATGGCTATTTGCAAATCAGTCTGACCCTGTGCCTCATAGGAACAGTCCAGCCCGAACTGCCAAGCCATGCCTTCCCTGGACCGGAAACAAGCTTCCGAGGACCGGTTTCTGGCATTCCAGCCGTCTTCAGCCCGGCTTGCTTGAATCAAGTGGCAAAGTGAGCAAGGGACTCAAGTCTGAGCATACCCTGCCACACTTATGGAGGCCAAAAGTGGTACAAGAGGGGGTGGTAATGGACGGAGCATCTGAGTCAATCAAACACTCACACCCAGTCAAGAGATCTGGGTTTAATCCATCACCGTTCTTTAGCCCACTCTGCCACCCCAGTTCAGACATGGCTATATGCAAATCAGTCTGACCCTGTGCCTCATGGGAACAGTCCAGCCCAAACTGTCAAGCCATGCCTTCCCTGGACCGGAAACAAGATTCCGAGGACCGGTTTCTGGCATTCCAGCCGTCTTCAGCCCGGCTTGCTTGAATCAAGTGGCAAAGTGAGCAAGGGACTCACGTCTGAGCATACCCTGCCACACTTTTGGCGGCCAAAAGCGGTACAAAAGGGGGTGGTAATGGACGGAGCATCTGAGTCAATCAAACACTCACACCCAGTCAAGAGATCTGGGTTTAATCCATCACCATTCTTGAGCCCACTCTGCCACCCCAGTTCAGACATGGCTATATGCAAATCAGTCTGACCCTGTGCCTCATGGGAACAGTCCATCCCGAACTGCCAAGCCATGCCTTCCCTGGACCGGAAACAAGCTTCCGAGGACCGGTTTCTGGCATTCCAGCCGTCTTCAGCCCGGCTTGCTTGAATCAAGTGGCAAAGTGAGCAAGGGATTCACGTCTGAGCATACCCTGCCACACTTATGGCGGCCAAAAGTGGTACAAGAGGGGGTGGTAATGGACGGAGCATCTGAGTCAATCAAACACTCACACCCAGTCAAGAGATCTGGGTTTAATCCATCACCATTCGTACCGCATTTGGCCGCCATAAGTGTTGCAGGGTATGCTCAGACGTGAGTCCCTTGCTCACTTTGCCACTGGATTCAAGCAAGCCGGGCTGAAGACGGCTGGAATGCCAGAAACCGGTCTTCGGAAGCTTGTTTCCGGTCCAGGGAAGACATGGTTTGGCAGCTCGGGCTGGACTGTTCCCATGAGGCACAGGGTCAGACTGATTTGCATATAGCCATGTCTGAACTGGGGTGGCAGAGTGGGCTCAAGAACGGTGATGGATTAAACCCAGATCTTTTGACTGGGTGTGAGTGTTTGATTGATTCAGATGCTCCATCCATCACCACCCCCTTTTGTACCGCTTTTGGTCGCCATAAGTGTGGCAGGGTATGCTCAGACGTGAGTCCCTTGCTCACTTTGCCACTGGATTCAAGCAAGCCGGGCTGAAGACGGCTGTAATGCCAGAAACCGGTCTTCGGAAGTTTGTTTCCGGTCCAGGGAAGACATGGCTTGGCAGCTCGGGCTGGACTGTTCCCATGAGGCACAGGGTCAGACTGATTTGCATATAGCCATGTCTGAACTGGGGTGGCAGAGTGGGCTCAAGAACGGTGATGGATTAAACCCAGATCTTTTGACTGGGTGTGAGTGTTTGATTGATTCAGATGCTCCATCCATCACCACCCCCTTTTGTACCGAATCTCCCACAAGGCATTGGTCAATCTGGGTCCCTCTTATCTCGCTGAGAAATTTGTGCCCTACATACCCCGCAGATCCCTACGCTCAGGTGCCAAACACCTTCTGGTGGTACCACGAATCAGAAAGGCCAGACAGGGTGGAAAAGCTCTCTCCTACTGTGGCCCTCTTCTGTGGAATGAACTCCCGTTGCACCTGAACAAATGCAACGAACATCTGCAGTTCAGAAAAATGCTCACGACATTCCTATTCTGCTGTGACTGATCTGTTTCCTTCTCTCCCGGAATATACAGCCATCCCCTCACAGTTCCGCTAAAGCGCAGAGATACCCCTCCGGGGGTCGATTCTAGCGCTATACAGCCAAACACTAATACAAATATTGAAGTTTTGGAAATAATCTCATAACTTTCAGCCTACTCTTCTAATCTAAACAGGATAATTAGACCAACAGCTTTCACCAGTGAATCAAGTAAGGAGATAGAACAATAGAAAGCTGGTTTAGAACGGTCACCCTTCTTATAAATAGGAACGGTAAGTGGCTTTGGCTATGTGCTCCTAAAGCCTGAGCTACAGCATGCTCCCAACACCAGGGTCAATATAGGGCCCCAAAAAGGAATATTTGCCTCAAAAAGGTCAACAAGAATAATATCGGGACCCAGTGCTTTACCATTCTTGCCAGCCATAAGGGCTCTATTAAACTCCTCTGAAGAAAATGTGAGATTCAGAAGGCACCGCTGGAACATTGAAGGTTCTGTAATCGTTAATATGAATAGACTCAACAGATCAACTCTCATGGAGACATAAGATCTGGAAATTAGTAACAAAATCCAACCATTCAACAGTATTAACATTTGCATGTAGACCTGCCACATTCCAAAATAAAACTCTATAAGTCATTTGTTGAGGGATTCCTTCACCGCATAAAACTGAAATGGAACAGTAAACCAATTTGTTAAAGGGTAAAGAAATGGGAGGACTTGGCATATAATTACAGTCAACTGAATTCAGTATAGAATTTGGTAGACGCTCTCCATTTGGTATGACATCAACATTTCCAGATGCGAGAGCCAAAGGAAGTTTAGCATCAAGTCAATGAACTCCATCTAAAGTTGCTAGCTTATCAAATCGGTTAGAAGTTGAAATGGCAGGATGAAATGTAATGGTCTGACAGGCAGTCTTTAACTACTGGCAATAGTCCTTGGTTGGTAAAAGTAATCAAGCAGTTTGACTGATATCTGATGTAAAGGTACAGTTGGGGAGCTTGTTCAATAATCAATTCAATAATGCAGAAAGTTCTGAAAAGCATCAAAGAAGATAACACGTAATTCCCAATGTAGAATTGCTCACGGGGTTTGAAAAAAGAAAGTCAATCATGGGGTAAAAAATAAAAAACAAAAAAATGGGGTCTCAATGCCCAGGCCTCCTATGGTCAATGATGGGTGCAGGGTGAGGTGGGCCCACCCTTGGTTCGGGCATTGCCCGGGTGCGGTCTGCACAGTGGAAGTCAGGGACCCGCTTTTTGTTCATCGGTGTGGTGATTAGTGGAGGCTCCGCCTCACTGGCTTCTCTATGTAGCTTGAGACATGCAGTCCCTTCCTTGGCAGCAAATAAAGTACAAAGTATCCCATTGGTGCGGTGATTAGTGGGAGCCCATCTTCACAGGCTTCTTGATGCACTTTGGGCCATGCAGTCCCCTCCTTGGCAGCAAACAAAGTACTTAAATATATTTTGTGAGCAATAATCAATGGGTTTGATCTTAATTGCTAGTGAATTTATCACACATACATAAGTTGTCATAGATATTCAAACTTCTATGGTGAGAACGGTGCTATTATGTTTGCGGTGAAAAGCTGCCTGTAGTCCACTCTTCCTGCTTGAGCTTCTGTTCTCGTCTTAATGGTGGTCCCTTTTCTCAATGTCTGATAGCACACTAATGTTCGGTATCCGGGAGATTATTTTTACTTCATCCGAGTAAGTCTATATTGCCAACAAGAATCAATATTCAATGTGTCTAATGTTTCCAAATTTACGTTCACTCACTTTATATACATTTATATTATATGTTTTGGCACATCCATGATATTGAGGTTAGACTTAAAGACAACATTAGTTGTCTGCCAGGCATTTGAAATTATTTCAAGAACAGTACACAAATAATATTAATATGAGACTTAGGGTCAGCATCCTCCAGCTGTAGCTTTGAGAAGTGTCATTCACAGCACACATAGACTGGGGAAATACATCACCCCCTTCTGCCATTACTCTCTTAGACCTGTCAGTCACATAGTGGATTATCTCTCATGGTACAGCTACAGCCATTCAGTGTTTGGCTCTCAGGTCTCTTGAGTGGCAGTATTTGTCCATATTACTTGTATGTCTGCATTTTAAAACTATGGCTACCTAGCAGCAAAGGATTCAGTGTCCAGACACAGGCATGGCATGACCTGAGACACACTCCCCACCAAACAGCCTTCATAGTGAGATGATTCCCATTAGACGGTAGTGTGAAGGGTGATCAGAACCAATGAGCTCAGCGACTTGACACAGCAGTGTCTATGTTGCTAAATCATCCTTGTGCCCTGGGCACGTGCATTTCTTGCTGACTGGTACTGGTGGTAACTGCTTGGGCCAGTGCTATGCAGCAAAAGCACATAGAATAGAGATAGAGTGAAAACGCCTACATACACTAGGATACACTATGGGTTATTGTACCCCTATGATTGGCATGACTTCCTCTATAAGGCCATAATACATAATAGGGCAGGAGGATTAAAACTACCTTGAATTCCCAAGTTTAAAGTATGGCGTGGCTGTTTAGAGGCAGCAGCCCTTTCTGAACTCGCACGTTTGCACTGCTGAAGCCTGAGGTCAGTTCAAAAGCAGCCCTCTGTTGCAGGACTGCTATTAGCATGTAAATTGTGCAACATTTGACTTTGATGGTTAGGGCACTTAAAAGTTACAATGCTATGGCATATTAGGTACCCCCAGGCTCTCCCGTAGGTGTTCCATGGGTATTGGGGGGGGGGCGTTATTTATAAGGAGGACCCTTATAAAAGAGGTTTTATATGTCTTGGTGATAGTGAAATTGCACATTTATCTTCCATCATTTTAGTAAAGTGCTTTCTTAAATGGAGGTTTGTGCTAGGATAACTATGGAGTGAGGATCTACATATTGTTTATATATTCAGAACCCCTAAAGTCTCCCCTAGGTGTTCCAGGGGTGGGGGTCCTGTAGATATAGGCAGGGTCCTTATTAAAGATGTTTTATAAGCCATGGGGGTGGAGAAATTGCCCCGTTCATTTTCCCTATTGCAGATCCCAAGCCACATAGGATAGCAATCAGTTATTAACTAACTCTAGGCTTTACAGAAAATATAATTCAAAGACTTAGGAGAATGGTATCGATAAATCGAACAATATGTTGTTGTTGAATTTGTCCTGAAATATACAGAGAAGTTATAAGACTTTTGTGTCTGTAAGCCAAAGTCAGCCTTCCAGTGATTTTCCCTATATTGGTCAGAGTTAAGTGGATTATCCGGCTGCTTTGATGATGGGATTAGTGTCACCTGGGTGAAGAGGCATTCTGGGAGGAGAGGGTTCTGCTGCATAGGAATGCCAGAGAAAGGGGGAGGGGTTGTAAACCATGTTCTTCAAAGGAAGGAGGGCACAGGCAGAAGGAGCCAGTTTTACATACACCCTACCCTCTCTACCCAGCCCGATTCGTAGGCTTAAGGAAGAAATGTGCATATGGCAGGGGGAGGGAGACTATGGAGATGAGCAATCCTGGAGGTTGGTTTAGCTAGCTCTTGCTTCCCTGCTGAGACTTCAATCATATTGAATTTTGGAAGAAAAGTGCTTTCTGGGAGACCATAGTGCCACACTATGGAGGAAATTGTCATGCTCTGGAGTGTTGCTCTGCACCTCATTAGACAGGAGTGTCCTCCTGCTTGACCCAGAGAGCACTGAAGAAGTATCTGAGAGGGGCAGAGCCTCTTAGATCTGCTGCTTGAAACCACAGAAGAAGAAGGGTCCATGCTTGTAGCTTGATTTGCACCAACCAGGCCCTGCACTTTGACTGTGCCTACTGCACAATCTGGAACTCCAGCCCTGTGGATCAAACCTGCTTCAAAAGGACTAAAGAGTGGACTCTCTGCAAGTTTCAGGTCATCAGAGCTAACCTGGACCATTACCACCAAGAATCCCCAGCCTGGAGGGAATTCAGAGGATTTGTTGTGGCTTCGTCCAAGTGGATTGTGGGAATTGAAGACCAAAACTTTTGAGGACCATCTCGGAGCTTCCAGACCTTTAGAATACGTTTTTGACACTTTGACAGCCCCAAATTCAGGAAGAAGTTTCCCAAGTTTGGAGAAGATTGAAGCAACTTTGGAAAAAAACTCCATAAATGGACCGACTCGACCTGGCCAGCCAAGCCAGCAACCTCCTCAGCGAGCCAGCCTGTTCTCTAGGTTCGTCCCGCTGAAAATCTCCAGAGATCTGACTTTCAGAGTTTGACCGGAAGCTGATTGAAACCCCAAGCTGGCAAACCCTCACCAAACCCGGCATGGTAAAGAGCATCAAGGGACCTCTGGGAGAAAAAGCTCTGTAACAGTTTCTAAGTCCAAAGGTAGAAGATAGAAGAGGTGACCAGGATCAACCATGAGAGTCATGCCAACCACCTTCCACCGCGAGCCGGCCTGGATCTCTGCTTCATCTCGCTGGAAAGCTCTATATGTCTGACTTCCATGGGTTTGACCGGGAGCTCATCGCAAGGCAACTCGGTGAACCCTCTCTGAATCCAGAATGGTGAAGAGCTTCGAGGGACCCCGGGAGAAAAAGCTCCAGAAACGTTTCTAAGTCAGAAGGTAAAAACATTGACCAAGGTCTACCGCGAGGGGTAGCCGTGCATGGTTCCATCGTGGTCAGCCTGAAACTTTGACTTTGTCCTGGTGTAGCACAACCAGATGTCCCTAAAGGCACCATAGGCTTCTATGTGCTATATAGTGCTAAATCTTCAAAAATTATTATCTGCGGTTCCCCACACTGAATTTTGTTTCGTTTTGGTGCCATTTCAAATATAAAAATATTTGCTGTTTTTATAAATTGGTGCTGGATTTTTATTGTGTGAGGTGTCTTAATTATTTACTGACTTGGTGTTTGCGTACCTGTCTCTCAAGTTAAGCCTGCCTGCTCACAGACAAGCTACCAAGGGTTAAGAATGGGAATAATTTACTGAGGCCTCTTCTGAACCCTATATTGTGTTAATAGTCTTATTGCCAGTGGTAGATATATATTTACCACTACTAATA
Organism: Lissotriton vulgaris; assembly: GCF_964263255.1. Lineage (NCBI taxonomy): Eukaryota > Metazoa > Chordata > Amphibia > Caudata > Salamandridae > Lissotriton > Lissotriton vulgaris. The sequence continues at coordinate 721,233,492 of NC_141691.1, forward strand.
ATCCATCTGAAACGTGGTTGACGTCTGAGTCTAGTCCTGACATTCTAGCAGCAATCCCAGATAGTTATTATATCCTCCAGTCTAATAGGTCAGAGAACAGAGATGGAGGAGGGGTTGCATGTAATATCCCAGAAATATAAATTCACCTCCCTTGCCTCAATACGCATTCCACTAGTTGATAGCCTCTTACTTAAATTTGAATCCAACCACTTTCCTTTTGTCTGTGCCTTACTCTACAAACCCCCTGTTCCAATGCCTACATTCTCGCAGTCGCTGAGCGATGCCATTGCCGAATTGGTCATAAATCATGCCAGATTATTGATTATTGGCGATTTCAATTATAGGCCAAATAATGCATTGGTAAGTCCTCACTTGGTGGAATTTAGTGACCTGTTAACAGGAATGAATTACACCCAGCACATCAAAGTAGCCACCCACATGCAGGGACATACCCTAGATCAGGTCTGGACATCCAACCTAGAGATAGCCGACCTGCGAATTCCCCCTGCACATGGTCAGACCATAATTTTATTACCTTTACCGCCCCGAGTATTCCGACTCCCAAAGTCTTGCCCTTAGTCATGACCCTGGCCAGGAATTAGAGCCTCTGGTTTGATGGTATCCACTCACATTCAGGCAGAAAATATTAATGCTTGGTTGGAATCTGCCAGAGACAGTATAGCTCCCTTAACCCTTTCGATGCTGATGACGAGCTCAGCTCGTCATGATGCACAGTTGAGCTGTGCTGATGACGAGATGAGCTCGTCATGAATACATACTAAGAGCAATTTCCAGCACAGGGGGGGAAAACACCTAGCAGCCAAGGTGTTAAAGATAATCAAAAACAAGAGGCCCCACGATGCCCAACATTGGCTCTCTGTCAATTTGAAAGCAATGAAATTGGCCTTGCGACAATTTGAACGAAAGTGGAGACAGGACTATTGCCCTCATAAAAACACCATCTTAATGGCAGCACTTAAAGATTACAAAAGCGCCATTCTCAGGACTAAATCTGAATACTTCTCCTCAAAAATCCTAGAATCCACTAATAAGGCCAAGTACATCTTCTCTGATCGTGTCATAGTAAAGCCCGCCCGTCACAATCCTTATGCGACTCCCTCAACATTTACTTTATTGAAAAAATTGCCAATATCAAATCTAGTATCCCCAAGTTCTATGCACTATCAGACCCCCAATGCTCACACACTAATCCTCACCACCTGGATCAATTCCCTCTCAATACCCAAGAGGCCTTTATCTCTTTACCTAAGAAGGTTTGTTCCAGTTCTCCTAAGGACAGCTGTCCCCCTCATATCCTTCGGGAAGTCTTCCTCCATTGTCCTGTGCCTCCAATGTCACTTCTTAATATTTCCCTCACTAAAGGCATTGACCCCAACCTCTTTAAGAGTGCAGAAGTCGTATCTATTTAAGAAAAAACTGGCACTGACCCCTCAACACCTAGTAACTTTCATCCTATCTCACTGCTGCCCTTCTTGGGAAAAATCCTAGAAGCCCACGTTGCCAACTGCCTCAGCACTTTTGTCGAGCAGTCTCATTATTTGGACCCACACCAAGCCAGTTTTATACCCGAACACTCGACAGAGTCTGTTATTTTAGCAGTTCTCGATGAATTAAGAAGGGGGGCTGACCAAAAGACTACGCAAGCTCTGGTGCGCCTGGATCTCTCGGCTGCTTTCGATACGGTCGACCACCATTTGCTGGTTGACTGGGTCGGAAGCGCCAGGATCCAGGGTCTTTCACTGAAATGGATATCTTCTTTCCTCAGTGATCGCTTTCAAGCAGTCCAAATCGCCAGCTTTCTTGCTGAAAAAAGGAGACTGACATGTGGGGTCCCACAGGGCTCATCACTTTCTCCCCTCCTTTTTAATTTGTATATCTTCCCTTGAATTCTGGCCCTGCAAAAGAGAGAGTTTGTTACATTTAATATGCTGACGATCTCCGGGTAGTGATCAATACTGACTCTTCCCCTTCATCTATGGAAAGCTTTCAGTCTACTATGATATTCATCAGTAACTGGATGAACACTAATCATCTCAAATATAAATCCCAAGAAAACTGAGCTTGTGCTCACTGGTGGCCCAGTAAATCCCTGGAATTCCAACTTTTGGCCACATTCACTTGGGTACCCCCCCTTCTCCAGTCAGCTCGGTCAAAAGCCTGGGAATCGTGATCAGCAAAGATCTCACTATGAAGGCACAGATAAGTTCTGTGATCTCCACTTGTTTTTTTCACCTTCGGAGATTACCGAAATTAAGCATATATTTAACCACGAGGCTCAGATCAAGGTCATTCTTGCCCTGGTTATGTTGCGTACTGATTATGCTAACTCCCTGTACACCGGAATCCCAGCCTACCAACTACTTCGGGTACAACTGGTGCAGAACCAAGCCGCTGGACTTGTCCACGGCCAACCTAAATCTTACCACGTGAAATCTTTGTTAAAAAACCTACATTGACTTTCCGTGACCCAATGCTGCCTCTTTATATTAGGCTGCACGATCTACAACGCCCTCTTGGATCATGGTCCGGCCTTTATTGCTTCTAAATTACAGAGTTATGTCCCCCCCTGCGATCTAAGTTCTTCGAAGATAATTCTGCTGACCCCTTGCCCATTCAAACATAATAAACATGGTGGTCTAAGATTCTCGACTTTGGCTCCCCAATTTTGGAGCTTTCTCCCCCCCTGTGACTGGCCACCTCCTGTACCCAGTTTAGGAAGTCCCTCAAAACGTGGTTATTTGTTCAGGCCTACAATTAAATTCCTCAGCTACTGTATCCTTAACATAACATAACTTTCCAACAGTCAGAAAATGCAATCAAAGTACATTTCCACACAAAGAAGAAGCAAGAACCAACACCTGAGGTGGTCTTCACTCCCCAATGCCACTCTGCCATACTACACATCATGAGTTGGGCTTCTGTGGATAAAGAATGTTTATTTATTCTTTCCGAATAACCTGCAAATAGTGACCTACTAATTAGTTGCTTATCTGGAATTTGGCAATGGTTTGATGACTGGAATATTACAAATTATGCTTACGCCTCTCAAAGCTGTTTCCCAATATGGGGTATATTCATGACTTTTGTAGTGTAGGGCAGTGCAGCAGGTCACCTTGCTGCACTGCCCAGTCTCCCAGGGAGAGGGTAGGAATGCACCATATTTCTCCGTTATGGCAGATTCCTGTCCTTTCCCTTGCGCCTTTTGGCAGCCTCGCGCCAACACAACCACCAGGGTGCAGGCGTGTCTGTGTTAAAGGCAGGATTATTTTTGTGCATGAAGGGATACCTGCCTGCACAAAACAATCCTCAGAATATTTTTTCCTCTCTTTATGTGGGCTGCTGAATGCAGCACAATTAGAAAGAGGAAGTAATGAAGATATTTCTCCTTGTTATGCCTCACCTGGCGAGGTGTAACTTTTTGGCGCATTCCATACTTACAAGGTTTTTTAAATCTGGAAAAGCGGCAAAATCCATTGGAGTTGTGTGGGAACACCCACGCAATCTGCATGGAATGCCTACCCAGGTTAGAGTAAGCAATGCAGCAATTTGCACTGCATGGCATAACTCCAGATTTTTTGAGCCACTTAATGCCACACAAAGTGGATTTGTGTTGTATCAAAAATCTGACTCAAGATTTGCGTTGTTCTGGCACCATGTTGCGTGGTGCAACAGCGATGCAAACCGGGTCATAAATATAGCTCTAAGTGACCTGATTAAGTTTGACCGCCAGACATTTCAAACACATTCAGCCATTCCGAAAGAACTTCAGTGACTTCAACTAAACCCCAGAATCAAAGCCATAGCTTGCTATATAACATATAAGCAGTTGATGTTAGCAATTCTTGCCAACCTACTCACTATTTCAGGAGGTTTAACCGTTCCCAGAAGCATTGATTTATTCCAGTAGCGAAGCTTGTGATAGAACCCACAAACTGTGAAAATGTGAAAATGTAGATGTAAAAAGGTAGATATAAAAATATGGTGGGTAACATAATTGTCTATCTGTACAATAATATAGAGATAAGTTCAATATTTTTACCACTTCCTTTTTTTGGAAAAATGAACATCTACATGTTTTAACCTTCGACCCAACAACCAACTGTTACTCCCTTCTTAATCCTAATCTTTATTCCTTTACATGTTACGTGTGTCATTTTATGGAAGGGAACTACCCCGCATTGAAATGTCGTGTTCTTTTCATGCACCATCTTTGTATACCATTTCTTGCATTCTCAAATACCATAACACTAAATCTAACCCAACTCCACCCCTAAAGCTAACCTTGACCCATGTTTTACCTAAGCTCTACCTCTTTATACAATTCTAACATGATTCCTTGATCCAACCATAACCAAAGCACTTTCCATTGCACATTTCATTACACCAGCCCTTACATTTTATCTAACCGAAGCCCGGTTCCTTAGCCAATTTATACCTCTTACTTTAATCCTAACCCAATATATACAAAGCCATACATCTTACCTTACCTCATCTTCACACCATAGTCTCACTCTAAACCTCACTCAAAACATAACCTAAACCTATCTCTAAAATTCTTCCTAACCCATCCCTAAACCTTAACATTTATTCACATTTTTTTCAACTAAATATACAATATTCTTCTTTTCTGTTGTCTATTTTTCTTCTTTATTGTCTCTATATTTTTGTCACTCTGGGGCATATTATCAAGGGCTTTAAAAGCCAAGAAAGCAGAGATAAAATTATCTCCCTATTACCTAGCTGTCGCTAACACCAGTTAGCGACAGCTAGTTGGAAATAGCGACCATCTTGGGCCGCACTTTGCATGTCAGTGATATTTATCACTAATGACATGCAAAGTGGGCGTGCCAAGATGTTAGCAACTGGAAACAGTCGCTAACATCTCTATCTCCTATTACCAACTTTTGGAGATATTCGCGCTAAGCGCGAATATCTCCAAAAGCTAACACCTGCCCTGAGCAGTTCTTAGCCATGTTATACAATGGGAGGTGGATAACATGGCTAAGAGCATTAGCTCGGTAATGCATGAATATCGCTGACTTTTCAGCGATATTCATGCATTGCGGACGATTTTTATCGCATTTGCGATAAACCTTGGTAATCCCAAGGTTTATCTGCGATAAAAATCGCTGCAGGTCGGCGATAAATTTTTGGCTCTAACCAAGCAATAGCGATAATTATCGCTATTGCTTGGTAATATGCCCCTCTATCTTTTATTTTACGCTTTTTTTAGTTGCTGTGTCCTCCTTGATGCCCACTGAATTCAAGTGTTTCTGCATAAAACTATTACATAAAAAATTAATTCATAAAATATAATTTTCCTTTATTTGTGGATATAGCAAAGCAGATATAAGTATCGCTTTATGTTTGTACATGTATATAGTAATATCTTTGTTGTAGCTTACTGCTCTTGCCACCGTTCACTTTCAATCATTTGTGAGGTATTCCTTTCAGGATTTGTTCTGGAAAGTAAATCCCAACACAAGACTTGGTGCCAGTTTTGCGTCACTTTTGTCATGCAAACTCAGTGCCAAGTGTTAGTACATTTCTCCCACTGTTTTACTTTTTATTACAAACAATTAGTTCACATATTTTGGTATGCAATGGAAGTAGGACTTCAAATTTGATATTTCCCAGAACAGTGACTGGGGGTGAATGTTTGACAATGTTCAACATTCCATCCATCATCTTTTTGTGTTGCATTTTCACCCTAAGTGGAAAGGGTATGCTCAGACGTGAGTCCCATGCTCACTACGACACCGGTTTCAAGCTAGCCTGGCTGATGAGGGATGATGCCCTGAAACAGGTCCCAGGATGCTTGTTTTCCGGTCCAGGGAGGACCTGGCCTTGCAGTATGGGTAGGACTGTTCCATTGGGGCACGGGGTCAAGGCTGATTTGCATATGGCTGGGTCCAGCCTGGAATGGCGTGGTGAGAAAAATAACATTGGATTAAACCCAGATCTGTGACTGGGGGTGTTCAACATTCCGTTCATCATCTTTTTGTGTTGCAGAACAAGAGATGGATCACAAAATATTTTTGATTGGCACCTGTGAACATCCTGGGTGGTATGTAAAGTGCAGGTCTGTGCAGACACCTTTTACCACTCTATTAAAAATAACTGATTTCTGGGGGTGGTAAAATGTGCCATGAATGTTAGTACCCCTTTGTTATAATGCATTTTGTTGTGTTGGTAATGCATTATGTTGTTTGTGATGTGTTTTTGTGTAGCATTATTGTGTATTGTGTTGTGTTTTTACTGTGGTTAGAGCGTTGCATTCTTTTTCAACTGTTGTGTTTTGCTGTGTCCTTTACTTCTTCCTTGAGCTGTTATGTGGCTCTGCATTTTGTTATTGTATTAGGTTCAGCTGTTTGATTTAAAGACATCAATACATCTGTGTTACATTCCCAAGAACAAAAACACAATTTTCAGTCACAGGCAACCATTTACCATTGTTTGAGCGATAAAATACCACTCATCCAGCTGTTCAACTACTTAAGAGTAAGACATCAGTCAGCCCAAACCTGTGGCAGACACAGGTCTTAAATTAGCACTTCCAGTGCTCAATTAATGTAAAACGGCCCAAGTGTAATGAACTGTTCAATGCTAAAAACCTAATATGCAATATTTAAAAAAAATGCAAAAAGATGCTTTCCTTTCAACAGTCAACATCTGTCGTTATGTAAAAGGTATGTGCTCTGACCAAACAGTGTGGCATTACACTAGAGCCGTCCTTTAAATTTGTCATCCCACCAATCCCTTCCCTCTTGAAATCCAAAGCCTCTGCTCAGCAGACAGTAAGTGAATGAAGGATATGAGTAATACTCGTTTTGTTCTCTTTGTTTGTGAAACCATTTTCCTTAGTGTTTAACATGCCCCGCGGATGTGTCATTCTGAACACAGAATGTTTACATTAGTGTGAATAAACTCTATTCAAATCCTTAAGTATACAATGTGCTAAATATGCAGGTCTCTTCATGACCTTTTCTAATTAGGTGTAGGGTAGATGCTTAGTTCACAAAGGTAGAAGACTCAGTCTGTCTCTCTGAAGAGGTTCTTTCCAAGAATTCAGCTTCAGATTGTGCCACACAGCAGATCGACCTAGCTACTCAGACCCAAAGCCAACTACAGCTCCTATGGCTGGTTGACCTCGGGCTTGACTTTGACCTTGTACAGCGCTCTGATACATTTTTGCAAGGTTCGCCCTATGGAAATACCACAAACACACATAATACTCTTCTCCCAGCAGATAAATAACAGAGATAGTGCGTTTCATATATTCTTTCCGTCATAAGTGTTAATTTCATACTCTTAAGACCTTGAACAAAAACTGCTTCCGGGTTGTGTCTGTGTTCTTTACTCCAAAGATAGAAATGGGTGGCATTTTGTATTAATTCTTGGAGAAACAAAAAACATACACCCAGGGAGGAAATCCCACCTACACACACTTCATGAAATGCCACCTTGTGAATCTGTACAGAATTTAAAGAACAATTAGAAAGTCCTGGCATCGGTGCTATCAAAAGGAGAGTGCAAAATTCTCCATCACTGAAGTGTAGTGTCAAGCACTATATGAAAAAGTAATGTGCTAGTGTAATAATTAGTAGTAGTAGTAGTAGTATTAATAGTATTATCATTCTTACTATTATTATTGTTGTTGTCATTTTTGTTGTTGCCATTGTAGGTACTAAAATGTTGTATATATGAAGTATTTTATTCACAAATGTGTTTGTGGCATTTATTCCATTTCACAATACATTGGAATTTTGGGGTAGTGAAAGCTCAGCACACCTTTCGCCTTTGGTTTAAAATGGGTTTTTGTATGATTAGGGGAAAGAAGAGGCAGGCTGAACCATCAGAGTGCCTCCATCAGAGGGACGCAATCCCCGTTTCTGCGGTGGTGATGTGCTCCTTTTTGCTTTACCTTGATGGTGAACTGAATGGACTACATTCAAACCCCAGGAGGCCACACAATACACCATGAAAGCTCTACCTACTCCTCCAGCAGCAGAGCTCCTGTGGCTGTTCTAAGCTCAGTCCTCTTCACTGGTCAGCTTGAGGCAGAAAACCCACCCTAGTAAAAGAGAAGCTTGGCCACATAAAACTGGCTTTATATAGCACACAACTGTTACAAATCGCACCATGAATCATTTGAAAACCTTAAACCTGTCTTTCTTTTCTATTTGATCTGTGACAGGTGAAAACTGCCAAGCTCACTTCTCTTTGCTAATTGTGGGTGGCCATCTTGCACTTCAGTCAGTGAGATATTTCACTGTACTTAATTGCTGCGGAGAGAATGGGATTATGTGGAGATGGACTGTAGCAGCAAAGATGAAAATAAGCCAGGGTTCAATGAACCGTGCTTTCCTGAGTTCAAGAGATTCTCATTTGATCAACTTGATGGGACAATTAAAGTTTAAAGGAAAACCAAGGATTAGTTGGTCAAGCAGCCTACTACAGAGGACATACCCTGGACTTCATATTTTCCTGATCCATACCTTGTGAGAAAGCATTTCACAAAATGAGGGTGAGGGTTATATATAGCCTGTTGATAGCAGATTTGTAAGTGGTTGTTCAAAATACGAAACCTGGCAATAACTATACTACATAGACTGTCACTCTCTGGTTTATCTAGGGACTGTAAGGGGGATACTTCTAGGGAACACCATTTTGCGATTTGTCATGTAGCTAATCACATAATTGTGCTCATCCCTGAGGATCTTGTTCCTGGAAACACTCTACTCTTATATTGTTTTGTATTATAGAATTGCCCTTTTCTTGCATCTGTTATGTGAGTTACAGAGAAGCCCCTTTTCAGTAAGACATTATATTAACCCGACACAAACTCTGCTTTGCAATGATTCCTACAAAGACTATGGTAGTCAAGGGGGAGGCTGGAGATGCCAGCCACAATAAATTAGATCTGGCACATACATACCGGTTGTTCATACTGTACCTGTAAAGATAAAGAAGCGCTACCAGATGTTGAAAAACAGAATGTACCCTAAACAGTCTCTATGGCTGCTTCTTCCCTCAGCCACATCATACATGAAGATGCAGGATAAATATTTAGAAATGGAAAACCAAGGAAGGCAACATGAAGATCAGACAGATCATTGAAAGGAAAGGGGATCACACATTGGTAGGTAAGGAAGCATTGCACAATTGTATGCATACCAGAGTCTCACATAGTGGTAAGGGCAACAAAGACTTACACGTTACAAAGAACACAGAGGAATCTTCCTGCCAATGACGGCATTCAAGGAATCTTTTACCAATAATTCAGCAATGCAGTTGAATGGCCTACAAGCAATTCTGCTAAAGAACACAGTTACAGGATGAAAGGCCAAGGATCAGGTATACACAAGACCCACAATATGATTGACAGCAACAGGAGGCATAGGTAGAAACAGGAACAGACAAAAGTCTGGCACACAAGTAACAAGATGGTAAGCTGTCAAGAAGGGCTGAAGGGTAGAATAACTGTTATGAAGCACTGTCTCCAAAGGATCATTGGGCCCGACTCACAAAGGTAAACTTAGACGGTTGGTCTCAATGTAGACAAAAGTATACATTTACGACTTTAGGAATTCACAAAGGTCATTTTGCAAGTACTAGCTTTATGTCGGCATTCCGGGTGGTGATCTACCCAGAGCGAGGGCATCAAGATAGTACTCGTAAATGCCTTTTGTGAATGGTAGGACCTTATTTGTAAGATGAAAAACATATTGCACATTGTTGCCAGTCCCTAATGCAATGCCATCTTTGCTCTCGGTTTTGGATTCTGTTCTTGAATCAGTGAGTTAAACTGCTGTTACAGTGCATAGTTCCTGTGGCTCTCATAAACATAGTATGTCTGACACCATCTTACTTTCTGAGCTGGCACCACCTAAGACACAACTTGCAATCAAGTATTCTATTGTACTTAGCAACCCATATACTATTATCATCCTCACCCTCTACAAATAGTATTAATGATCTATTTTAAATGTAACTTGTTCTATGTAAAACTCTTTGGTACCCATCATGGGTACAATATGCAAAATATAAATAAATCAATAATTTGCCCAAAGTTTGTAATCCTTGCATTGTACGCCTCAACTGCATTGCATTGTTATTTCACATAGAGCCTGTCTCACAATCAATGCTGGTTTTACCTATTTGCTCTTACCCTCTCATTTATTGCCAGTAGTGATTAATCCTTCATTTCTACAGAACAGCGCTCTGACATCCAGACTGGCCTGGTTCACACTAAAAAAGGCATATACAAACCCATGGAAAAATGAATGTATAAAATAATAAATACATGAATTAATTGTCCAAAAGTTCAAAATCCTGCCATCTCACAATATTATTGTGGGGCGTTGTTATTCGGTTTATTGCCTTTCTCCTACCTCCTTATAATCTATGTCTATTTTTCCTACTTGTTCTTACCTTACAATTATTGACAATAGTGACAAATCATACCAATAGTGAGGAATCTAGTTTTCCTATTTGTTTTTACCTTACAATTATTGACAATTGTGACGACCCATATTCTCCGTCTGAAACGCGTAGGTCTCTTTGTTGCACTGTCAGTGGCAATGCAAATCAAATAAAAGGACTACTTACAATCCGCCGGTGTCTGGCTGTGCTGCTGTCTTCTACCTCGGATCGGGGGTTATTTTCATTGAAGAGCCTTGGAGAAAAAAATAATTATATATATATATATATTTATATGTATAGATATATATTTACCAAAACAAAATAGGTTTCCGAGACGTTATAGTTAGTTGAACATTTGACTCATATAAAACCAGAGAAATTTGCCTGTTATAGTTAGTTGAGCTAACTATAACTCGCTCGCCCGCAATGTGCTGGGGCTTTGAAACCTATGTTTTTTTAGTGAATTCCTAAGGTTTTTTAAATGCTAATTCCTAACTATAACGTCTGTAAAACCTATGTTTTTTTCAGTGAATTTCAAAGGTGTTTTAAATGTTACTTTCATATTTTAATGTTTATAAACCTATATTTTTTATATTATATTTTAAAATATTTTGGAACTCTATTATACTTTTTTTTACTTTAAAAATGATGTAATGTTTTATATCATCCCCCAAAAGTATGTATCTCTTTTTTATTGTGATAAAATTGCACTCCCATACCGGTAGTGTTCCAAGCTCCATCACCACGCGAATCCGATCCACCATATTACTAAACTGGTAAATGATGCGCATTTCGTATCCAACGGGTTCGTGACACCTCGTCGCACGTAACATTGTATACGCATGAAGTCACCCCAGGTATGGAGAACCAAGCCACGTGTTACATCATGTACGTATGGAGTCACTCCCGCTGCGCGTTGCGTATGTGACGAGTGCACGCCACCAGGCCCTGTGTTACGTCACAGACATATGGTGTTGTGCCGGGTACGCCATTCCCTCTTTTCTTTTGTCTCAAAATTATATCTAAATAACTTTAAACAGTGTATGACAGCAAGCGATAATCTAGAATATTTTAAACATTTATATATTTTTAACTGTAATAAACGTATATTAGGATAATTATTATTTTTTTAAATCGGGTCGGGTGCGGCCTCCTAGCACGCTCAGTGTGCGATTGCCATGTGATTTAAAAAAAAAACATTTGATTGCTTCATAACATTTCCTATTGTAATAGTTGGATGACGCCACCCATTTTAGCCATTCTCTCTACAGCGTTTGATGAGAGACACCTCTTCAGCTTAAGCAGTTTTTAAAAAAAAGCTTTTGCTGTATACATATATCTTATACTACACACAATATGCAACGATCATCTTGATCAATATTCATGGTCTGTACATTAACCTCCACGTGTGATGGCCATGCATCTCAAACGTTACATCAAACAACGAATGTGTGTTACACGATGCCCATGGTGAGTGTGTGTGCACATTATTGTGCTGCACTTTTGGCCTGGCTATTGGTGGCTCCAAGAAGTATCATCAGCCAAGGGCAGAGTGCACATCCTAGATCACATGTGACAAACAGTAAAAAGTAATGTGCAGATTTTTATTGCTGTACACTCTGTTATCAGGCTTTACCAATATAGTAGTGTGTTATATGTGAGACTTTCAGATTCACGTTTGACAATCATTGCTTGACTGTAATGGGCATTATCATTGTGTATGACGTAGTCTTACTGCTGATCCTCCTTCCATCTGAGCACATTCAAATGTGTACGCTTCGCGATAGCAACACTTTCAATAATACCGCACACCATTGACAAGCGCATATCCAAAACCTTGACAACGGCATGTGCTGTTCCCCATTCAATCTTTTCGAACAGCATCTCATTAGCGTTAGTTGCCACCCTCCCGATACATGCTAAATTAATGTAAATTGCGCATTCTGCGACATTAAAACTGCAAAAGAAACACACATGAGTACAGTTCCTGACCAGGCAGGAACTGAACAATGCCCAGATCCCCGGAACAATTATTCACACCCCTACGCTGGCCTGGCGTACACAAGCCCAGCCCACTTTGCATACGTATAAATAGGATAACGGCAACGCCACTTGTCCCAGTTCTTTCACACTGCCTCAGGTGATATGGCCGCATCCACCTCGCATATCACAATGCGCAATAAAAGAAAAGATCCGTGAGGTGTACACCATCCTGGCAATCAACACTGGCTCTAAATTGAGAACCCTACTGCCCGTCGTGTTTCGAAAGGGATCCATGAGGCGAACACCATCCTGCAATCAACACTGCAACTGAATTGTGAACACTGCTGCCCGTAGTGTTTGTACACACAACAATGACAGCAGGTAAGCAGTGGGCCCTTGGTGCACAGCGGCTCCAATTGAGCGTGGTGCTGCGGGAGGGGTGGGATACATCAGCCTGAGTGTGCAGGTGCGAACAAGAGAAGTTGTAATGATGTGATCTTTGACCACATTCAGTCAGATCTCCGTCTCATCTTAAAGACCTGCTGGACCGTACTGTAGTCCTGAGCCAGCGGGCAGCGCTGCCCTACAGACATGTGCTGAGCACAGTGCTGTGGGAGGGGTGTGGTGCATCATCCTGAGTGCGCATGTGCGAACAAGCGATGTTGCCATGTGTAATGATGTGATTTCTGACCTCATTCGGTCACATGTCTGTCTCATTATAAGGACCTGCTGGACTGTACTCTAGGCCTCAACCAGCGGGCAGCACTGCTATACAGACATGTGTAGAGCGCGGTGCTGCGGAAGGGGTGCAGTGCATTAGCCTGGGTGCGCAGGTGCAAACAAGCGATGTTGCCGTGCGTAATGATGTGATCTCTGACCTGATTCAGTCTCATCTCTGTCTCATTGTAAGGACCTGCTGGACCGTACTATAGGCCAGAGCCAGCGGGCAGTGCTGCCCTACAGACACATGGCGTTGGCTTTTAGGGCACTGTAGTGAGCTGATTACTAAATGTACATGCACACAGGCTTCAGCCACTGCATTACACATGCACAATATGTTTCTAGCATGCACTCAGTTCCTTTGTATGTAAACGTTGGCATAACATAATATTATTTAACCTTGTGTATTCTCGTGTACTCCAACTTCTCTGTGAACCTTCATAACCGAAGGATGCACTCAACTGGTGTTTACTATTAAGATTGAAATAAACCTACACTTGCCTCCAGACGTGTCCACCATTAAATTATTTCTCCCTTTTCAGACACTGAATTGATTGAGCCAAAATGGGCGGACTGGTTGCTCACCCCGTAATGATGCCCTCGGCATTCTGATGCCTTCCATCGTGGTATCAAGACACCGTCCCCGACCGGAGACCTGCTCTCCCACCCTACAAAGGTACCCCGGACTCGGAGCTTGCACCAACATGTCGTTAGACACACCGATGGTGGCAGGTGAGCAGTGAAGCCTCGGTGTGCAGGACCTACAATTGAACACAGTGCGGGGGAAGGTGATGGGGTGCAGCACCCTGGGTGCACAGGCAAGTGATGTTCCTGTAGCTAATAATGTAATCTCTAGTCTCATTCATATGTTTCATTTTAAGGGCTTGCTGGACCACACTCTTTCTCGCTGACCCCAGCATCCTAGACAAACGGGTGTCAGGATGTAAACACTGAGGGCTAGGTGCATTAGGCCAACGCTCTGTCTCCTCCTCCCTCTGTTCTTTCGACTCTAATAATAATAATAATAATAATAATAATAATACTGATGCTTGTAAAGCGTGAACAGCTACCTCACAAGGAGGTGTCCCGGCGCTAGTAGAGAGCTTTCAGCTTAAGACAGAAACTAGGTGAAATGCTTAGGTTTTTTGCATAAAAAGCCAGGTCTTTAGGAGTTTCTTAAAACTTGCTTCTGTCGAGGAGGATTGAATATCCAGAGGCAGGGCGTTCCAGAGTTTTGCCGTGCCGGCAGAGAAGGATCTGCCCCCAAGTCTGGCCTTTCTAACTCTTGGTATGGTTAGCTGAAGCAGGGAGTTTGAGCGTAAATGTCTTTCCTGATGGTAGCGGGGGAGTCTAAGTTTGAAATAGTTAGGGCATATGCCTTTTAGTGCTCTAAACGCCAGAGTAAGAGCTTTGAATTTAATTCTGCTCGCCACTGGGAGCCAGTGCAGTTCGCGCAGGTGCGGAGAGACATGATGTTTAAAAGGAATCGATTTTATGAGTCTCGCAGCCGCATTCTGCATGGTCTGCAGGCGCTGCACCAGATATTTGGGCAGACCAAGGTAGAGACCGTTCGAGTAGTCTAGTCTAGAGGTAACTGTAGCGTGGACTACCGTTTTACGGCACTCAGCCGGTAGGAGAGACAGGAATTTGCGAAGGTTCCTGAGTTTGCGAAGGCAACATGTGGAGACCTGCTGAACATGCGAGGAGAAAGAGAGGTTAACATCCCATCTTACTCCCAGGTTCTTCGCATTGGTTCCAGGGACTGGGGCTGGTCCCATTTCGGAGGGCCACCATAGGTCTGGAGAAGGACACTTATTTTTTCCAAAGAATAATACTTCCGTTTTGGATGCATTCAACTTAAGTTTGTTAGTATTCATCCATTTGGCTATATCTTGAAGGCAGCCTTTAATTTTGCTAAAAGCAACCTCAGATACTTCATGAAAGGGGAAGACTAATTGAGTATCATCGGCATAAGAGATTGCCTTGACCCCCCATTTGGCGATCAAGGTAAAAAGTGGGGCCAAGTAGACATTAAAAAGTAACTGGATGAGCGCAGACCACTGGGGGACACCACCCCAGAGACGTTTTGGTTTGGAGGAAAAGGTGCCTAGTGCAACTTTCTGGGAGCAACCCGTTAAGTAGGATTGAAGCTACTACTGGATGGATTTACACCAAATAAACTAAAGCGTGCTTTCTAGACCAAGACCCTTATCCCTGCCAAATTTTGGGTAATTCCGTTCACCCATTCGACCTGTAGCCTTGTCTAAAGTTCCCTATGGAAATTAACATGGAGAAAACACGTTTTTGGACCCCCCTTTTATCTCGTCTCCCTTCACCAATCACCCTCAAACTTTCAACATAGTAGCTGAATGAACAAAGAATCAGTTTTGAAAATGTCATGAAGATTCATATATATATTTTTTTTTTTCGCTCCTCCTTTGCACCAGCCTGCCGCACACTCAAATCGATGCCTTACCCAGCGGGGGTGCACCCGCTATTCCAATGCTTGCTCCACACTGCTATCGGGTAATCGTACCCTTCCACACAGATGACAGCACTCGCGGGAGGAGTTCCAATAAAGTTTTTATTTTCAAGAACTCAGGACACACAACAGACACGTTTCGGCGATTGCCTTCCTCGATGTTTCTAGCACGCAACGCCAGCGTTTTTCACGCCATTACTAGGGCAATTGAAACAATAGACAGACAAAAACGCCACATCTCCATTTTACATGAGCCGTGATTCCACCATATTTAAATGTCAATACCTATGTGTTACTTCACCATAGTGTATAAACCGATTTCTCATAAATCTGAGAACTAAAATGTCTGTTCTAATTTACAATGTGTACACATCAAACACATTATTCCATCAAGCCCTGTGTGGGCAATTTCATCGTTTGCCACAAAATTGATGCAAATAGTGCATAATATATACATTTGAAATTCATGTAGTGACTGAAGACAGCCACTTGCTATATCATTTCCGGGAGAATCGCATGTTTACAATAAATCATTTATATTAAATATGCCATAAAAAGGATTCAAATTAAGTGGAAAAACATAATCAAGAACTTTTCATGAATACAGACTTATACAAAATTATCAAACAGTGAACATTCTATTCACCCAGGTGTACAGCTAGTTCCTCACTACTGTTTAAACCCGAGGCGATTTACTTTGCAAATCGATGATATATCTTGATTCAAGACACCTAAGTCTTTGAATCCTATCCCCTCCTCTGGTATGGATAGGAACTTGATCGATACAGTAATATGTCAAAAAGTCCCTGTCGCATTTGGATGTTGACTGAAGTGTCTTGCGACTGGATAAGATTGATCCGCATTAGAGATTGCTCTCGTATGTTCGAGAATTCGAATTTTAGCAGGATGGATAGTGCTCCCTATATAGTGGAGCCCGCATGGACAAGTTAAACAATACACTATTTATAGGGTGGTGCAAGTGAGGAATGTTTTACTTTTCTTTTCAGTTCTTAAGCCCGGGATATGGTATGTCAGTACTTGGTTGCTCTTCTTACATGCCTTGCATTTACCGCAAAGGTAAAAACCATTCAATACTCCAAATGAAGATTTCTTTTTGGATCTAGTGTTGGTCCGTATGTACAATTTTTTAATGTCATTGGTAACGCAGTCATGGAACACATCGATGGCATCTTTAGGCATCATGGGTACATATTTAGATTTGCTTTTAAACGGGCTTAGCCCTGCTCCCTTTTGTAAGACGGAGATCTTACTCAAACGTGCTTGTGTAGAAGCATCACGGTCCTCTTCAGAGTCATAGGTGGAAGTATTTAAGTCATTGATATCCAGGAACGTGTGCACGTCTGATGCTGCAAGTGCATTGATACTGTCATTAGTAAACTCATCAGGGAT
Source organism: Lissotriton vulgaris (assembly GCF_964263255.1). Lineage (NCBI taxonomy): Eukaryota > Metazoa > Chordata > Amphibia > Caudata > Salamandridae > Lissotriton > Lissotriton vulgaris. The sequence continues at coordinate 721,250,533 of NC_141691.1, forward strand.
ATCATTTGCACATGAGGTCTCTTTGGTAGATTTTAGCGCAAAATGTTTTTTCAATAATATATATTTATATATATATATATATATATATATATATATATATATATATATATATATATATATATATATATATATATATATATATATATATATATATATATATATATATGTGCGCAAACTCCCAGGAACGCCACTTCCAAGTCCGCCTCCCCGCCACTTTTCAAACAGGTCACATGATCATGAAGGTAGAGAAAAGACTCTACAATGTCGATGAAAGCATATAATAATGTACTGAATAAGTTAAATTTACAATGAAATAATAACTTAACATAATAAATAAGCATGGTGAATTTTGCGAATCTGGCGTTCGCAAATTTTGCGAATTTGCGAACTCGCAATCCGCAAAATCCGCGAATTCTCGCGAATTTGCGGATTTTTTTGGGGGGGGGTTCGCAAGGGTTTCTGCCAGTTCGCGAGGATTTTGTACCAGTTCGCGATTGCAAACTTACCTGTCAGCACGCTACGGTCGCGACTATGTTGTTTCTACGTCTGGTTCATCATCACAGGTTCACAGCACCCTCTGTTTCAACACTGCCACCCTCTGTTTCACCCATGCCACCCTCTGGTACATCAATGCCACCCTCTGGTTCATCATCATCACCACTGTAGATTATGGGGGAAAAGGCAAGGACACCTGCCCTGCTTCAACTGACATGAATTAATTTGGGGTTGATTTATTAATGTGTCACTGTTTTAAAATTCCAGTCTGGCACCTGCTTCCTTATCTGTAATTTGCTTTCTGTTGCAGTGCAATTTTTTTTTTCCAGGACCTTTGTGGCCTACTTGTAGCTATTCTATGATCCGGCTGTGCGGGTCAGAGCAGGGTCATACAATTGTTGCAACTAGCAACTGAACTCTGGAGGGGCCCCAGTCAGGAAGTACTACAGGGAATGGTTACTAATGATGAATTTGAACGTTTGCACCTGCTGCTGAGTGCTTTCAGTTTAGCAAAACTTGTTTTTCTGCAGAACAGCAAATGTAATGCCCCAAACAAACTTACTTGTGAAAGTTTATTTCTAATCCAAAAGTGATCCAAAGAAAGTCAAAAGGCCTCAAATCCAAAAAAGGGCAGGCAAATGTCAACCTGAGGAGTTATTCTGATAAAAATCATCATTTTCAGGTCTATGCTGCTTGCTAGTGGATTTCTTGTGCAGAATTGCAAATTTTGTAATTTCGCGAGTGCGAGATTGTTGCTGCCCGCCGCACCTACATGTTCACAATTGCGAACTTACACCGCACGCCGCAAAATTGTATCACCAAGAAAAAAAAACCCGCTGCGTGCGAATTTGCGGATTTTCGGTAAATTCGCGAGCGTTCGCGGATCGCGTATTTACCGAAAATCCGCAAAATCCGCGAACGGAACTGCAGATATTGGCAGCCATCGGCGACCCCAGAACACTGCCTATCCCTGCTGCGAGGGTTGAAAACCCGAAACACGTGTCCAGGGATGGCGAAGACAGCGAAGATAGCAAGATCGAAAGATGATGCATCGCAAACACTCTACTACAATGACCAGAGTCCTTAGGGGCAACTTCCGCCGGTGTGTGAGTAGTGTGCGACCCCACCCCCTTTTTGGAACGGATTTTCTGCCCACCCTTAATAATAAACAGACATTTCTAATTGAAGACCGTATATTTTATGTAATTTCCATAGCTATTTTGGGATAAATCCCTGTGCAAACATTATGCTACGTGCAAATTAGCGACCTTTAAACAACGGGGGAGCGGGTGAAAATGGAAGTGCAAATTACAAAATTCATTGAATCACAGTCTGCAATTCGTGGAGTAATTATATTGTGTGCAAAGATGCAATCAGAGGGAAAAGGAGAAAGTGCTAGAAGTGCATGATGATATTAACCAGTGTATATAATGCATAAATGCTGATTATGACATCGAAAGAAAATGTTTACCTTTCCATATGTCATATTAAAAGCATATAATTAAACATTTGATACTGGTATAAATACATCATCATATAAAAAGATTAGATAAAAACACCCTGTGTAAAATAAGTGCTAAAAAGATCTCACATCTAAAATTGTTAAATATATGAGTACAAAAGTGAATTACTATGTACAAGAGGAAGCAGAAAATGATGAAATTTGCATTGGAGTGGCTAACAAGGAACTTGACTAGCCACTTCCATCATTGTATAGAAACACAATGATATGTAGGTAGAACACTAGTACATAGACCAACTCCCTAGATCACAGGGAAACTGACATATCTAGGGAGCAAGTAGGGTGCTGTTTAGGATGTCAAAAATTATCTGGGCAGTATATGCTGAAGCGAGTTTTTAGAGAAATTGACGCAGATCCTCAGTGTTATTTAGCCCGTTGGGCCACTTACTGTCATACTCGAGGATCAAACTTGACTCTAGCCGCCTTAATTTGAGCTCACGGTTGCCTCTTCTTCTAAGTTTGGGGACAGATGCCACCACATAGTATGAGAGGCAATTGATGTCTTTGTTATGTGTGCTCTCAAAGTGGTGAGCCACTGGGTATGCCTGATCACAGTGTAAGATGGCTCGAATATGCTGCAGAATCCTGACGTGCACTTGCTGTTTTGTACTGCCTATATAATTAAGGCCGCAAGTGCACGTCAGGATATATACTGCATATTCAGTTTTGCAAGTATGGCTGCCTTTAATTGAAATTTCAACAGTAGAAAAAGGAGTTCTGTAATGAGTTTTATTAATTCCGAACTTGCATGCTCTGCAAGTTGTGCATTTACGGAACCCTGTTGATAATAACCAATTGGGTTTTTGTTGTAATTCTGGACTGCTTTGGTCCAGAATTGCACCCATACTCTGTGCCCGCCTAAAAGTGACCAAAGGTTTGTTTGGTAACATGCATCCTAAAACAGTGTCAGTCAGGACAGTGGACCAATGCTGGTTAATTATCTGTCTAATTTTGGTCTCCTGACTACTGTAGTCCGGGATGAACCTAGGGCAGTCTAAGTTGTTTACTTCGGCACCATCGGTGACCGCATTATTCTTATTTGCAGTATCTGAAAGTAGACTGGCTCTAGAGAGACTTTCAGCTTTGGTCAATGCTTGGTTGAACACACGGTCTGAGTATCCACGGGCCTTCATTCGGACTTTTAACTCAGAGACACATTTATGAACATCCTCAGCAGAACTGCATATTCTTTTTAGCCTTAGGATTTCTCCATAAGGTATGCTGTGGATAGTGTGCTTGGGATGAAGACTAGAGGCATGGAGCGTGGTATTGCCCGACGTGGCCTTTCTATGTAAGGTGGTTTGAATACGGTTATTGTCATCTATGTATATTTTGACATCCAGAAATTCTGCTTGTTTGGCACTAATGTTAGAAGTGAATTTCAAATTGAGGGGGTTGTCATTGATCTCAGCGATAAATAAATGTGCCTCATTCTCATCCCCTTGCCAAACAATGAAAATGTCATCTATATAGCGAAGATACTTCACAAGTTTCTCCCGTACCCATGTTTGATGTGTGACATTGAGGACCCGCTCCTCCCACCAGCCAACGTGTAAACATGCATAGCTGGGGGAGAAGCAGGCCCCCATAGCCACACCTCTTAGCTGTCTCCAAATCTCCTTGCGGAATGAAAAATAATTGTTACCCAGACACCATTCAATCAGGCCTAGTATCACCTTGTTGTGTTCATAAAATTCAGCAGGTCGTTGACCAAGAAAATGAGTGACTGCATTTAAACCACAAGAATGAGCAATACTAGTGTATAATTGTTCCACATCAAGAGTAATTAGCAACATCTCATCTTGCCAATCCAAGTCCTCTATTTTTGCCAAAAAATCGATTGTATCCCGGACAAAACTGGGAAGAGTGTTGACCCAACTTTGTAGAAAAAAGTCAATGTATTGGCCCACATTTTCTCCACAGCTGTTTATGGCGGAGATGATGGGTCTGTGGGGAACAGGCGATGTCCTTTTGTGAACTTTTGGGATTAAATAGAGGCATGGCAGGACTGGATGTTCATTGTACATAAATTTGTATTCATCCGCTGAGATGAGGCCTTCTGTGCGATATTTTAGAAGTAGTTTGTGTTGGCTTTCAATAGCTTTAAGATACTCTTTATTAGTTGATTTGATGTAACAAGCAGGGTCTTGTAACTGCCTTTGTGCCTCTGTAGAGTATTCAGATTTAGGCCAAATAACGATGTTGCCCCCTTTATCTGCAGTTTTTACTATTATATTGGGGTTGTCTTTTAGCTTTTTCATAAGTTCGAAATATTTGGCCTTTTGCACATTGTACTTCTTTTTCTTTTGATTGTTGATTTTTTGTACAACTCTTTGATGTCTGCAATGATACAATCCTGGAAAACATCCACCGCATCTTTAGCCATGGTAGGCACGAAATCCGATTTACCTTTGAATGGCGTGATACCAGCACCTCTTTGAGTCATGTTGATTTTTTCTAGTCTTTTTTGTGTGCTTGTCTCGCCATCATCAGCCAATAGTTGAGAGTTGGTTGCACGGTTAAGATCATGCATATCAAGGAAAACTGGTACGTCAGATACTGATAGTTGAACTATATTCTCAGTGTTGCTGGTATTAGTATTTTCTTCAGTACCTGTAGTAGACTTAAGGTTTTGTAGCGCAAAGAATTTCTACAGCTTTAATTTGCGAATATAATGATACACATCAACTCTGGTGGAGGCATATCTGAAATTTTGTTCGGGGCAGAAATTTAAACCAAGCATCAGAAGTTGTTGTTCCGCTTTTGTGAGGGTTATGTCTGATAGATTCACAATGGATCTCCCCATCTCTACTTCTTCTTCTTCCATGATTGGTTTGTCTTTTTGTTCCATCCCCCTTTGTTTCTGTTTCCTTCTCCATTTGCGTCTTTTTTTATTTCTGTGGGTGTTGCTGCATTTTTTTGACACGGTCTCAGTGTGCGCAGTCTTTCGGCTACTAAAAAACTAAGCTCTTCATCAATCTCAAAAATGGGCATGGGAAGGCCAATTGTAGTTAAATCTTCATTTGAGCTGACTGATTCACTAGATGTCGAGGCTATATCAGAATTAGAGCTCACAGTAACTTGATCTTGTGCCTCGATTGATTTAGTTGTCGATGTTACATTTGGCACTGCATTCCCTTTTCCCCTGAATTGCTGGCGTTTTGTGACATTATATTTACGTGCAAAAGTAAATATCTGGCCATTTGCGTAGTCCGCTGCATCTCGTGCAAATTTACTGACTTTCCTTGCTTTGATTTTGTCTGCATGTTTCTTAAGCCTGTCATGCATTGCTTCTTTTAATTTTTTAGTGGTTTCAGTTTCTTGCATTGCATTTATTTGCTCTTGAATTTTATCAATTGTAGCCAAAATAGCATCTCTATCAATGGCAGCATATTTAATCAAGATATGTACTAAATTCATTGAGGCTGCTAGGTTGCTTTGGCCCCATTCCATTAACATCAGAGGATTTGGGTTTTCAAAGCTTGGAGCCAGCATGATTCTTAAACCCCTTGGTACACGTTTGACATCCACATATTTAGACAGTGAGTAATGTTCCCACCATTTAGTAATTTCTAGGCGTTCTTGCTTTTCTAATGCCTTGTATAGCGCTTTGATGTCTGTGTCTTCTTGAGCCTCAGTATTGCTTGTTGTTATATTAACATTGCTGCCTGGCGTGATGACCTGATTGAATAGCTGTTCTGCTTCCTCCTCCCTCACACGGAACTCCTCCGCAGACATTATCCTCTGCCCCAACCTAACACTTTCTTCTGCTGTACGCCTCTGTTATTGGAATCGGCGTGCTATATGTGCTCGTCCCTCATCAGAGACATAACCTCTTCACCTCCGCTTTGCCGTGTAGTATCACTCACCGCGCTTTGGTGGACAGCACGCTTCAGCCGGGTCTTCCGACTCGGCCGCCGAGTATCGTCCTCTACGTCGGTATTACTGTGCTTCTGGCCGCAGGAGGGGGTATCCACTTGAAATTCCGTCCGGGAACTTTGCAAAGGGTAGCTTGACAGTGGATGCCGGCTTTCCGAAGAGGGGGTCCGTGAACGGAAACAAGTTGATTTCCGTAATTCAATGTGCGCAAACTCCCAGAAACGCCACTTCCAATCCCAGCGCAACCCAGGACCAGCGAGGCAAGCAGGAGACGGACCACAAGTCAAAATTCACAGGTCTTTTATTGCAGGAAAGGTTGGTAGGCAAGAGGGCAAGACGCGCTTCGGGCTTGCAAAGCCCTTGTTCACATGCAATAACCCAATGATTTTGTTTTGTATTTATAATGCAGTGAAGCCCGCCTCCCCGCCACTTTTCAAACAGGTCACATGATCATGAAGGTAGAGAAAAGACTCTACAATGTCGATGAAAGCATATAATAATGTACTGAATAAGTTACATTTACAATGAAATAATAACTTAACATAATAAACAGACATTTCTAATTGAAGATCGTATATTTTAAGTAATTTGAGTAACATGAGTGATGTCACTGACGACGTCATGAGTGATGTAATATGTGACGTCATCAGCAGTGCATTGCGGGAGCGCTTGTTATAGTGAGTCCAACTAACTATAACGTTGGAATTTCTATGGTTTTATGTCAGTAAAATTTCCAGCTAACTATAACTGGTGTGAAACCCTTGGTTTTTTCAGTGAATTTAATAGGTTTTTAAAATGCTAATTCCTAACTATAACTGGTGTGAAACCTATGGTTTTTTCAGTGAATTTCATAGGTTTTTTAAATGCTAATTCCTAACTATATATAGGGCGTCAAACCTATGAAATGTAATATTTTTCATAATGAATCCTATATTGTATATTTATTTAAAACTTTTTTTTTTTTGCCGTGGTGCGCTCCCGGTGCGCGCCCCGGTGTGCGCACCGGAAAGCGCAGTCTTCCGGCACGCCCCGGGGCATGCTCCGGTGAGCGTCCCGCTAGCGCTATTGCCGCGAACGAAAACATCATCGTGACGTATCGCGTAGCCGCATCCGCGTGATACGCACGGCGTAAGCGCACCCGGAAGCACTCGAGCGAATACGATCACGCAACATAAGCATCCGACGCGCTTATGCGACGCGCCCTGGGACACGCCCGCGGGCGCGCCCGTGGGCACGTCGCGTAAGCGCGTCGGGTCATGTGACCTGAAAATAACACTTTTTAGTGGTGCAGAACAGTTTTGGTTTCCAAATAATGAAAGCCCGGGTCATGTGACCTGAAAATAACACTTTTCATTGGTTCAGGACAGTTTTTTTTCCAAATGATGAAAGCCCCCACCTTTTTTCCTTATTCTGACTTTGTCCTTTGACTGAGGAAGACCTGTTTGGAGATCTTTGAGTAATATGTTGTACTTTAAAATGGCTACAGTAGCAGCAGCAGCTGGAGCATCTACACCACCACCACCACCACCAAGAGGACCACCACAACATCACAATGGTGGTGAAGAAGAAGAGGAGGAAGAGGAGGAGGAGGAGGAGGAAGGGAGGAGGTGGCTGCCAGAAGACAATACCCCATATAGGCCAAAGCAGCACATTGTATGGGTGTTTTTTTCCATCCCAGAAGGCAAGAAGAAAGTGAATGCGCAAAAGGTGACTTGCCAAATCTGTGGCATTGAACTTTCAAGGGGGAACCCTAATAAGAAATATTCATTTGGTAATAACACCATGATTCGGCACATGCAGCGCAAGCATGCCAACAACTATGCTGCCGCAGAGGTGAGAGAACTGGCCAGTAACCCTCCCCAATCTTCACCCAGCACCTTCAAAAGAGCGCAACCCACTCCATCGGGACCAGAGACAAGGGAGATGGTCCCAAACATTCAATCAAAGTTTGGGCAATACAAGATCTCTTGTATTTTTTGTGATAAGACCATCACCTATGGTGAGCAAAGCTTAACGCTCATCAACCGTGCTGGTGACAACCACAAATGCCCCAAAAATCCATAATTTTTTCCTGATTTTTTTTGCTCCAGTTGAGCCGTTTTCAATTCTCTGTTTTTTGTTTCTCCCCATAAAAATAACAAAAAAATATAAAATAGTTCATAAAAGCCAAAAGAAGTAAAAAATGTTCAAAAAAATATAAAAAAATATATAAAACAACAAAAAGAAGAAAAAAAACAGTTCTTTTTAGAACTACCTCCAAATTATAAAAAAGGGTACATTTTTTAAAAACTCTATCATTCTTTTTTCCCCATGGGACGCTCCCCGGTACGCTCCGCGGTGCGCATACCGGGCGCTCCCCCCGCGCAAATCAAAAAAAAATTTAAAAAATGTTTGCCCCGCTGGGCCCTTTTATTGCCCCCACATCAAACCTAGGGGGTCAGGGGGGGGGTCTACTCTGCCCCCTTATGGTAATTTCCCCATTTGTTTTTGCCACCTCTTGTGTCTCGATCCTACCGAGACACAAGATGGCAGCCGCTCTGGACTGTTTGGAATGTTGACAGACACCCGAGAACCAATCAGCTTTCCGCGCGCGAACTGGCGTAGCGCGCTGGTTAGCGCCCGGTGCGCGTACCGGGGCGCGCTTATAGATATATATATTTTTTTGAACCTAAATTACTCAAAATCCACTGGAGCACATATCTTGAGACATAGCAAAGGCACATCGGGCTACCAGTCCCTCCAATTTTGCAAAGTTTGGTGAAAATCCATTCAGCCGTTCGGGCTAAAAGTGAGGTTGACTGCCCTATGGAAATTAACATGGGGAAAACACGTTTTGGGACCCCCCTTTTATCTCGGCCCCCGCTTGACGAATCCCCCCCCAAACTTTCAGGGAAGGACCGGAGCGCCGCGAGGAAAATTTGAGGAAATCTTCAGGCAGATTCCTCAACCGGCGCCAAAGTGATTCACAATAGAATGTTGAGATTTTCTATTGAAAATAATCCTAACTATAACTACCTACTGGCGACCGCCAGTAGGTAATATATGTGATCATGTGATCAAGACAGTGGATACTGTCGAAACGCGTAATGGCGGGCATGCTGGGCAAGATTGAGCACAAATAAACGCACTTGTTTGGCACCATTCCTGGGTTCCTCTCTTCGTTTTCCTTGGCTGTTTGAGACTTGGCAGCGTTTGGATTTTCGAGACGAGTTTTCCTTGATATATATATATATATATATATATATATATATATATATATATATATATATATATTTATATATATATATATTACTGAATTTCGACTTCTACAAGTGGCCTAATTCATTCTAAAAATGCACAAATAAATAAATACAGAAATTGTCTAAACTACTGTATTTACCCTGAGACCTCACACTATTTATACATGTCATTTTGTCTTCAAATTAATGCCTTTTTCACAATCTATACCTGTTTTTGTCTGCCACTATCCAAGAACTTTTGATCTTGCTAAAACTGTATTTATTATAATTATTGAATCTTTCCAGCAGCTCTCTTCATCCATTGGTCTGTTATTGTGTCATGCACAGTTTTTTTCCACTCACTGCAGCACACAGCATGGGGTAATGGGTCAGCTCACTTCAGTGTTTGACTATTTTACATGAGCACTATGCATACAAAGCAGTTCCATTCAATGAAAGGTAATGTGTGCTTTTTAAAATCAAAACAATTCTTTTGTTGTAGATAATGTGTTTTTGGATTATTTACAAGGCTCTTGCAGTCTCACCAACAAACATGTTTCACAAAACCCATGAAAAAACAAACAAACATTAACAAATCCAAAAGGCTGGCGTCCTATTGGCTTTGCCAATGCTAGTGCCATATTTGTTATTAATTACACTGATTGAGATTAGTGAGGAGTCATTCACATCTACAGTACAGCGCTCCAACAACTAGGCCGACCTGGTTCACACTAAAATAAGAACATAAATAAAAAATACACACATATATACATACATATACAAATATATGAATGAAAAATAAATAAAAAAGAGAATTAGAAGTTAATGGTTTGGTACACTGTCTTTTCTTAAGCTTTCTAGAAAATCTGGTCAGGCAAGTGAGCCTAGTGACTTTTGCATTTGAATTCACTGTTTCAATGAACAGTCAGCAGCCTGTCAATCTCAAATATGAATAATAATAATATTCAAGGCTATCAAATTTCTACAGTATTCATAATAACCGAAACAATGTAAAACATCTGTTCTGGCTCAAAAGTCTACCAAATAGCACGAGAGTGATACAGCTGCCTTGAGAACACGGGAAAAGGTAGCTAGCTGCATTTGCTGTTAAACATTTACAGTCAAGAATGATTTATGTACAGAAATTAATGTTGACATTTAACCTGCCTCTAAGCACGAACATTTTGTGCCTACAAAGAGGTACGATTTTCAGTACTTTTTGAACTCCTAGTTGTCACTTAGGTACGCAAAAAGTGTGATCTGTGGCTGCAAAACACTCATAAATTAATAAGCTAAAAATGTGCTGACATTTACGGTGACGAATGGAACTTGGAAACTTCGGAAAATGTGTAGGATGTCTGAGGGTGTGACCTTAGGGAACATTGAATACACCAACAAGTCAGACATTTGTGAGAACCCACCAACACCCTCAATTATATTGTTGACTTTAAAATTACTTCTGAACACCTTTCGAAAATATGGCTAGAGTAAGTGTGTTTAGTCTGAGGCTGAAGCTTCTCTGCTAAAAAATACAATTTTGAGAAAAATATGGGAAATTGTGCTAAGTTATATTTCCTTTCACACTAATGCCTGGAAATTGATGTTACTTTTACTTTTCAAGGTACACGCCTGGGGAGTTTTGTGAATCCCCCAAATCAGCAAATCTACAAATTATCATATAATTTGATTGTTCCCACAGGGCCGACTTTAAGGCGTGCGATCAGTGCCCTCCAGATAGGGGTGGACCTCCAGGCATGACAAGTTTCCGAATATATTTTTGATATAAAACCACGTGCTGCAGAGTTCCTTGCCTTCAGTAGTCTTCGGGCAACCACAAAAATGCCGAGATAACTCTGGTGATATTGGACCTGCTGGAGAGAGACCGGAGTTTTGTCTACTGAACGTTTTGATTCATCTTAAAGTAGCGCAGAGGATTAATATTCATGCTGCAAAGCAGTATACCCTGCAGATCATACAAGTGCCCTTAATAGTGATAGTTCTTTGGGATACTGCTTTTGTCAGAGAGATTAATTGCAATTTATAAGTTTCAGTCCTATTATAGAACAGTTAGCAATTAACCGATCAAAGAACTGCATGCGAACTGCAAGGTATAGGCAGGGCAACTGGAATTATGCAGCAGAGGAGGACCAACGTATGTGGATGGGCTGAGTAAATTGTGTAGCAAGCAAAGGCAAATTATGCATTGTAGTGTGGCACATATTATGATAATATTACGTCATTATTTAGACACGGATACATGTTTTAACACTATCTGAGCATTGTTTGCCCCGCAATAGTACCAGTTTAGTACCCAAATAGAGCAATGAGCAACAGAAAGGTGATGACTCAACCTCTGCAAAGGGCCTTCCACTACATAGAAACAAGTGTTACTGCGTTTTTAGTAACTTTTGAACTGCTTGAGCTTTTTGTTAAAATCTGCAGATTATGGGGGTGTGGCTACGATGGCGGCCTGAGCGGACGCAGGCTCGCGTTGCTCCCCGACCCAGATCCCCGTTGTGGCCCTTAAATAACATATAAACCCCTGAGCGGACTCCCTGGATGCCCCCATCCGACTTGATCAGGTGATAGCGGCCATATCCAGCCTCCAACCTCTAAAATCACCTGGCCCGGACGGCTATTTCGCCGGTTTTTATAAAACCTTCTGCCCGCTGCTCGCCCCTGTCCTCACCAGGCTTTTTAATTCCTTTCAAGGCCCGGGCTCCATTCCGTCGGACATGCTGGAGGCAGAGATCATGGTATTGCCCAAACTGGGCAGGGAAGCTACACAATGCTCGGCATTTCAGCCCATTTCCTTGCTTAACTTAGATCTGAAGCTGTTCACAGGCATGTTGACTGCGCGACTTGGGTCGTGTTTACCCGGGATTGTTGAGCCAGACCAATCGGACTTTGTCCTGGGCTGGCAGTGCAGTGACAATATCAAACAAATTCTCTATCTGGTTCACAAGGCCCAATTCCAGCAATCAGATTCAGTTTTACTGGCTATCAACACTGAAAAAGCGTTTAACCTAGTCGATTGGAGTTTCCTGCAGAAGGTCCTGGTGCATTTCAAAGTGGGTGAACGCTTCCAGGCATGGATTGCGAGCTGCTATCACCGCCCCCAGGCACGGGTTCACCTAGGCGGCCTGTGCTCTAGTCCCTTTGAAATCCAGCGAGGTACAAGGCAGGGGTGCCCCCTCTCGCCTCTCTGTTCGCGCTAAATGTCGAACCACTGGCACAAAAGGTACGTGACAACCCGAACATACAGGGCATTACGTTCGGTGGGGAACCGCATGCTATGGGTTTATATGCCGATGACATGAAATGAAATGAAATGAAAAGATAATTTATAAAGCGCGATTGCTGCCCTGGGGCGTCCAAGCGCTACAAGAGAGTGGCGCCAACTGCTGAACCAGTTGTCATGGAGAACTAGTAACATATATTAAAGAGAAAAGTTTTTAGTTGCTTACGAAAAGAAAGCAAATTGGGGTTGGCCCTGATCTGGAGCGGAAGCTTATTCCACAATTTGGCGGCATTGTAAGAAAATAGCCTACCACCTGCTCTGGTTCTCTTAACTCGGGGAACTGTGGCCAGAAAGGCCTGGCTTGAGCCGAGTTGTTTGCCTGGGTGGTAGGGTGTAATCAGTCTTCGGCTGCTTACTGGACCCGTCTGCCAATAAGCCTGGTGGGAGATGCACATTGCTTTAAAGTCAATTCTTTCCCGCACCGGGAGCCAATGTAGGCTCCTAAGCCCAGGCTTTGCTGACAATCTGGGGGGCAGCTGAAGCAGCGTGCGGGCAGCGCAGTTCTGAATAATCTGCAGTTTCCGTAGTGTATACTCCGTTGCACCTAGGTGCAGGACGTTACTAAAATCTAATCGGGACTGGATCAGACCTTGAATAACTATCTGTTTAGCTTCCTTAGGCAAAAGTGGAAGAACTTTTTTCAGCATCCTGAGAAGACCAAAGCAAATTGCTGATAGTTTGGTTGCCTGGGTGTTAAAGGTCAGGGATTTATCCAACCATTCCCCCAGACTTTTTATATTGTCTTTGGGTGTTGGTGGTATACCCAGACTGGGGGGCCATGGATGGCCAATGTTAGATAGAGTAGCAGGACCAAGAAGCATCAGCTCCGTTTTGTCTCCGTTAAGCTTGAGGCAGGATGTCGTCATCCAGTTTTTTAGTTCCTCCAGACATTTCATCAGGCCGCTCAATGCTGGCTGGCCATCTTCCTGTGCGAGGGAGACCACTAGCTGAGTGTCGTCCGCATATGTAATGATCTTAATGCCAAATGTACGGACGACCTCAGTCAGTGGTCTCATATAGACGTTAAATAACGCAGGGCTCAAGGATGAACCCTGCGGAACCCCGCAATTAAGTGGTTGGCTGGAGGAGACCATATCTCCCTCAAAGACCTGAAAAGTCCTGTTACTCAAGAAAGACTTAAGCCAGATTATTGCCCTTCCTGATATTCCCAACTCAGAAAGACGACAAAGTAGCGTGTCATGATTGACCGTGTCGAATTCTGCACTCAGATCAAGGAGGATCACTGCCACTGATCCCCCTTGATCCAAGATCCTTCTGGTTTCCTCAGTGACTGCCAATAGCGTGGTCTCTGTTCCATGTTTGGGGTGTAAACCCGTCTGAGTGGCGTCAAGCGGTTGGTTACTCGCGAGAAAATTAATTAAGTGTGTGTTGACATGTTTTTCAAGAATTTTGCTCACCCATGGGAGCAAGGAACTAGGACGATAGTTATTGAAATTGCTAGGGTCTGCGTTTGGTTTCTTAAGAAGTGCGCGCACCATAGCTTGATTCCAGGTGGACGGGACTATCCCGGAAGACAGGGAAGCATTAAGGAGGTTCAAAATAGTGGGGAAAACAACATCGATTCTTGAAACCAATATGTCCGGAGGGGCTGGGTCACAAGGGGAGCCTGACTTTACTTGGCGCATTATTAATTCAAGGGTCTCCTGATCAAGTAGAGGGAACTGATCCAGTATAGCAGGGGCTTGATGGACAGCTTCCAACGGTAGTGGCTGTTCTTGACCAGAGGGATCTGGGTCCACCACTGTGCATGATACATAAATTTGGTGCACTTTTTGGTAGAAGAATTCTGCCAAATCGTTGCAATGGGCCGCTGTGTTACAATTGGACATGGGAGGAGGAGGAGGTTTAGTAAGACTCTTCACTATTTGAAAAATCTCCTTTGGTTTTGATTTAGCCGATGTAATTTTTCCTGTAAAGTAAGCCGCTTGTGCGCTTTTTATCTATTGTTTGTAGGCTCATATCGCCTCCCTATATAAGAGGGGACGAATTCCAAACGCCACCTTCTTTCTAGTTTTTGACATGGTCGTTTTTTTTAACTAAGCTCCGTTGAATACCAAGGGGCGGTTTTCGACGACCGCTTTACAGTAGTTTTGCAGAGGGGAAGTGTGGCGTCAAGAGAATTCAAAATCCACTCATCATACTCCCTGTTGGCTACAAGAGGGTTCTCGTTAGGTGGAGGTCTGGAAGTTATGAGAGTGTTGGTCCACTGTTCCAGTGGGAGTGTGGACCAGTTTCTAACTTTTCGTGGAATGGGAATCACAGAAGGTAACTTGCTTATAGACCATGTCAGGGGAATCAATGAGTGGTCGGTCCAAGGAAGAGAGATAGTAGAGCCAACTCTAAGCTCAGAGAAATTACTAAAGACTGGATCTAAAAGATGGCCCTTATTATGGGTGGAAGAAGCAACCAGTTGTTCTAGTTGTAATGCGGCTAGGTCATCCGCCAGCTCCATCGCAGTACGGTCGGTGGCAGTGTCAAAATGGATGTTAAGGTCGCCTAACAGCGTAAAGTTGGCAGGGATTGTGACCATCTCGGCGATAAACGGTGGTAGAATCTTGTGAAACTGCTTTGGGGGGCCTGGAGGACGATATATAAGAGCTCCCGAGAAGCAGTTATTAGGGGAAAAATCAATACAAAAGGATATACTTTCGCAGTCTGGGATAGAGTCAGGGGTGCACCTACATGTACGCTGATCTTTATAAATAATTGCCACGCCCCCTCCTCTCCCAAGTGGACGGTCTTCCCGCATGATCTGGAAGCCCGGAGATAATGCCTGTATTATGTCTGGTTCAGAATCTGGCGTCAGCCAGGTTTCTGTTAAGAAAACTATGTCTGGCGAGTTTGGCTCCAGCAGTAGGGAAATTTCTACCCTGTGTTTAGGTAAAGACCTACAGTTTAACAACAGCATACTAATATCCCGCTTCCCATCCTGAGGTTAAGAGGTGTTCAGCTTGTATTTACATTGTGGACAAGCCATGGGCAACTTTAAAGCGTGATAAGAGTGTGCACACCTAGTATCTCCAAAGGTCCTCATACTAAGAAGACAATCAGAGCTATAATACCTTCTCTGAACAGGAATAGATGCAGGGGTTGTGGCCCCAGGCCCCAGCCGGCCGCGGATGGGTGCAGACGGGCTTGCCTTAGGGGCGCCTTAGGCGCACCCACGGCGCACCCCCTGCACACGTCTGCTACGCAGCCGGCGTAGGGTGTTCATTATATACAGAAGATAAAGGGAGGGGCCGAACAGCTAGTGCAGCAACCGGGTCTACCCCCAATATGCATACAAGAAAGTTGAAAAGAATAAAATATAGACAGAGTCAATCTATATTAAGAGTGACATGTCCAGCCGGACAGTGGTCTTTCATAGTTTACTCAATTTACATGTAGTTATATCACACAGAGTACCTTCCACAAGTCAGCTAGTGTGGAACACAAGCCTGTGCCCAGCACTTACAGAACGGGTACAGAAGGTGGATATAGAGAGCAAAGAAGGGCTTTATAAGGCAAAACACGTTTTTCTGTCATAAATGCAATTGTACAGAGTATTTCAACAAAGCACCTTAAAACACATAGTAATCACGTTTTTGTTTTTGGTACTTAAAGGTCGACGGCGTTTCGGACCCCTAGTAAATCACGGGGACCATCATCAGGACATTTTCAGTGAAAGCCTTAACAATGATTTAGCCTCTAAATGCCTAGAAGGGGGAAAGGGAAAATATATACATTTCATTACATGGACTAAGATTTCAGAACAAGTGACTTAAAGTGACCAGTATGCGACGCGACTGTTGTACCTAGTGAAGTTCCAAGACAAAGGTGAAGAAAAAGTGGCTCAAACGAGCATGCAAGTGAGGAATGCGGTAGTACAACTGATTCCAAGCGTTAACGGCAGGGAGTTGTGGAACACACTATGCGTGAAGTCATGCTGCTAGACAGCCGCAGGGGTCAGGGCTGGTGGCGAGTGGTGAGCTGTTCCGTTATGGGAGCGGAAGGATTACTGGTAAAAAATGGCAGGCTAACAGCTAACCAGTGCGTAGTAGGGACTGAGGCGATTACGTGAAAAATGCGGAAGTGCATACCGCTGAGAACCACGGGTGTGTGTTCAGAATGAGCTGGCCGCATGCACGTAAACGGTCTTGGTGTGGTCATAATACCGCAATGGACGAGTGCGTGACAGTGCGCTTATGCCAGAAACTAAAATCAAATCGAGCGCTGTGATAGATAACATTATTAATCGCTTAACGAAATTCCCGGGGCAATCAGGGAACATGTGAGCGACATGGAGGCAGGCGGTGATGGCCGAGAAGATCGTGCCTACCAGTTAACCTCGATGGGTAACGGCGGTGGAGTGTTGGAAATAACGGCCGCCCTAAAAAAGGGAAAATAGCCACATGGGGTGGCTGCACAAGATATGGTTCACACATTGGGAATGGAACCCAACCAGCCCACACTCACAGAATCAGCGGCAACATTCCACACAATCTGGCTACCACTGCTTACCCTTCTCTCCAAAGAATTCAACAAAATTACAAGCCCTAGATATTTTCGCTTACTACGCTTGACAGAGGTCAAGGCTGATCCTCCCGGGTCTGCAGAGGGGACACGCTGAGAGCGCTGCGTATGCTAAGATCTATAATCTGAGAGTCTGGCACACTGGTTGGGAGGGGAGGTCTGGGGGGGGCTCGTTTGGTTCTTCTTTTTATGGTTGTGTTTACTCAACAGGCTGTATGAGGGCTGTTCGTTTCTCAGTGTCACACAGGGGCCCACGTACCCCGACAGTTATATAGCTAGCTGGACGGACACGATTGATCGGATTGCATGTTACTCCTTCTGGGGGCTTTTATATTGCATTGTACTGCCTGTACTGCCTGTACTTTCTACTGAAACCAATCAAATCTGTTTTTAAGAATGACAAGAAGAACAAGGAAACGAAGCAATAACAATATTCTCTGGATAATAAACATACTGCAAATGATATAGAAGTATATAATATATAAATATGAGGAGAGAAAGCGCTATCAAGAAAAGAAACGGAAAGTGAAAGAAGGAAAGAGAAAAAGAACCAAAAAGAAGAGAAAAAGAAAACTAAAAAGATATAGGTGCATGTGAAGAACGATAGGATGTAAGGGGCAGCCAAAAAAGATCTGATTTAATTTTCTGAGATAAATTGGAAGAAGAGACCATAGCAATTCTATGTTCATCACAAATAAAGTTCCACCAAATAACAGAAGATAACTTAGAATTATCTTTCCAGTGTAACAGAATCACTTTAAAAGCTAATGCAATAAATAGGTCAAACAATAAAGATACAGGATTACCAACATCTAAATCAGGTGAAGATGAACCAAAAAACTAATTTTTCAGTGATAAGGTTATAGCACAATTGAAAACTTTCACACATATAGACCAAATAGAACGCCAAAAAGCCAATACATTAGAACATTCGTAAATTTAATGCGTTAAAGTTCCATTAAATACAGAACAGTACCAGCATAGGGGAGATGAGGAAGGGGAGAACTTGGATACAGAACAGGAGTAATCACTGCTCTATTATAAATAAAGTAAAGAGATTGAGTTATACGAGCAGCGGCTGAAGTTTTGAATAACTTAGACCATAAATTATCCCAATCAGCAATAGATAATGTAATAGATAAGTCAGTTTCCCATGCTAATTCTGTAGGGGATTTAGGTCTTTCAGTAACATGCAATGATAGTAATTTATAGAAGGGCTGCTTTAGGCTTATGTTCATGAGAAATATTATACAACGGTGTAGATGGAATAAGTGAAGTCAAAACATTAGAAAAATCAAAAGTAGCTAAGTGAGACTGTCAGGCTGTTGAAATTAATGTATATTCACAGGAAGGAATGTGTTGGGTAAATGATGTTGCGATTGGAGATCAGGAAAGGGAATAACAGAGTTTTGGAGAATGAGGTGATGGACAAAAATAAGTCCCTTCTCCTTCAAATGTTTGTAGTAAAACAATTTGCTTTCAGATTTAATGTATTTATTATACCAAATAGTAGAGGACAAAAAACATTGAAAAGGGTCGAGGCTATCCACGAATATGTTATATAGAAGGTTTTGGGAGTATTTTAAAATGGGATGATTAGATATGAAGGTACAATTAGACATATAACTTACATTACGAAAAGAAAAATCTTTTAAAAAGGAGCTTTCAAAAGTAATCCATCTTGGTATAGGGGTATCAGCAAATTCATATGAAAGGGAAAAAACGGTCTAATTAAAAATGCAGGGTAATAGGCTTTGAAGTCGGGAAACCGCAAACCTCCTTCAGACTCAGGGCGTTTACATTTTGAAAGTGAAATACGAGGATGTTTTTTATTCCATAGGAATTTTGTACAGATGGAGTTAATTTGTGAAAAATATGAGAGAGGGATTCGAAAGGGTAACATAGATAATGTATAAAGGATATGAGGAACAATCATAATTTTAATGGTGTCAAGCCTACCCCACCATGACAAATGGAAAGGTGACCAGGAAAGTAATAGAGATTGAATCTTAGTGAGTAATGTATAAAACATGTTTTTAGTTGTGATATGTAAGGTATCAGAGAACCATATCCCAAGGTATTTGATTTTAGTGGGGCACCACATGTTTTGATAACATAAGGAGTTCAGTGGTAGTGCTTCTGTTTTTGAGTTCAATTTATATCCAGAAATACTGGAATACAGGTGAACCTCATCCAAAAAGGGAGGAAGAGAGGTATGAAGATTAGACATATATATTAATATATCATCAGCATATGCTGACATCTTAGTTTCTAAAGAGTTATAAGTAAGACCAGAAATAAGCTTATTGACACGAATACGCTCAAGGAAGGGTTCAAGTCACAAAACAAATAATAAGGGAGAAAGAGGACAACCCTGACGTGTACCTCTAGATAGGGAAAAAATTGGAGAAACGATTATTTACAAAGATACTAGCGTGGGGGTAAGAGTATAATAATTTAATATAGGAAATAAAGGTTGGGCCAAATCCGAACCATTGAATAGTTCTAAACATGAATTGCCAGTTAATTCGGTCAAAAGCCTTTTCGGCATCTAGGGATAGTGCTGCCAGAGGGAATTTAATTTTTTTGCCTAAAGAAGTAACATTAGCAAACATTTGAGCATTGTCAGCAGCCAGTCGACATTTAATAAAACCTGATTAATCGGTTTTAACCAATAATGGGATAATGTTTTTATGACGATTGGCAAAAATTTTAGCACATATCTTACAATCATAGTTGATTAATGATATAGGATGATAATTTTTACATAGGGAGTGATCCTTATCTGACTTGGGTATAAGAACAATCAAGGCTTCTATAAAGGAGCCAGAGGATTTGGATTCTGCAAGAAAGGAATTAAAAAGAGCCAAGAGTTTGGGAGTAAAGATAGTGGAAAAGGCAGAATAAAATTCAACGGAGAGGCCATCAGGCCCAGGTGCTTTTGACTTTTTTCAGAGACTTAATAGCATCAGTTATCTCCTGTAAAGTAACATCTCTCTCCAAAAGATCAAATTCATCAGGTAAGGTAGGAGGAGTGGGAAGACCAGAAAAGAAGGTATCTAAATTTTGAGGAGAAGGATATGTATCATTGGAATATAGGGATTGTTAATAATCATGAAACACATTAGCAATGTCGTCATCCGATGAAGCGAGGACCTTGGTAGATTCGTTTAAAATCGGTCCAATATTTTTGCATTCAGATTTAATTTTTAAATAATTGGCCATCATCCTACCAGCTTTATTTTGACCCCCATGGTATTTAGATTTAACTTTAAGAAGGACATTGCAAGCAACAACGGTAGCCAATTTATTACGTTCGGATTTGGCCTTAATCAATTCATGAAGGGCAATAGGGGATTTAGAGGGAAAATGTATGTTCCAATAGTTTTAGGTGTTGTAGTAATGCTGTATACCTATTTCGATGTGTTTTGTTTTTCTTTGAAACATACGAAATAGTGCAAGCATGAAAAGAGGCCTTAAAGGCATCCCAATTATTGGAGGTAGAGGTATCAGATGGGTTATCAAGTGTGAAAAATTCATTAATAAAGTTAGTAGCCTCGGAAATGAAAAGAGTATCAGACAATAAATAATTGTTAAACTTCCAACAACCTAATTTAGGGGAACTTGAGGAGAGGTCTAAAACAAAGAGAACAGTTGCATGATCAGAGCTGAAAATAGATCCAATCTCCGAAGACAAAATTGAAGGGAGAAGTGATTTGCCAAAAAAAATATAATCAATCCTAGAACGAGTTTGATGGACATTTGAAAAAAATGTAAATTCAAGGGAGTCAGGGTTACAAGTTTTCCAAGTATCATATAATGAATGAGAGGCAATGACTGATTGGAAGGCTTTTTGGGATTTATCCAGATTAAATTTACACTGGGATAATCTGTCAGAAAATAGGTCAATCCATTGATTAAAGTCACCAGAAATTATAATGTTTGAACAATCAACGGAAGAGAGTAAAATCTTGATAGAATTCCAAAATTCAGGGTCAGGTCTGACTTGGCCATAAATATTCAAGAGAACTAACTCTTTACTTTGTATAATTACTTTAGCCATTACCCATTGTTCATCAGTATGATTTTGTGCAGATACAATGTGAACATGTAATGATTCATGAAACAATCTCGCCACTCCGCCCTTATTTCCAGATGAAGGAGAAAACAAACCCTGACCCACCCATTGCCGTTTTAACTTGAATAATTCTGTTTCATTACAGTGAGTTTCTTGAATAAAAGAAACCTGAGCATTTAGTTGTGATAGATGAGAGAGAACCTTTTGTCTCTTGATTGGGTGTCCAAGTCCACGAACATTCCACGTGACAAAGTTACACATATTGGAGGGTTAGGAGGGTATTACACAGAAGGAGATGACACACTTAAAGGGAACAGCTGAAAGGACACAAACACCATGTATCAGAGGAAAGTAAAAAATACATCAGTACATAATAAACACCAAATCTGAACACATGCAACAAATGGAATATTATCAAACAAGAAAAGAATAATAGAGAAAGAAAAAAGATTGAATAACTAGAAGAAAAAGAAGATAGATCAAGGAAAAAGATCCAGATCGAAGAGGAAAAAGCAATAAGTGAAGCATGAGGCGCAACTGCACAGATAGAAGATGAAAGAACAGAAGAGGAGAAAATAAGAATAATGTATTAAACAGCTAAAGTACAAAAGAATTTAAACAAATATGAGGAATTTAGCAACGATGTGACAAGCTAGGAGCAAAAGACGGAGAAATGGATAGAAAGATTAGATTCACATACATCCATGTTGAGAGAGAAGCATAACAGAAGAAGGCACTTAAGGATGGGATGAGGAACTAGTAGCAAAATTTGAAGAAATATTCAGGAGATAAGACCTCAATTCAGTAGGTTCAACAAAGGAACGGGAAGAGCCATTATGCGTAATTTTACACAAACAAAGATGGAGAATGCCATAATGAATATTCAATTGTCTCATTTGAGGTCCTAGAGATAAAAATTATTTTTGTCTAGCATTAGTAGCGTTAGAGAGGTCTTGTGATAAGAAGATATTATGTCCAGACCATTTAAGGTGACGTTTTGCTTTGGCTACAGAGAGGACACGCATTAAGTCTGTAAACTCCAAGAGCAACATAATGATTCCTCTGGGCTTGGATGCATGAGGTTAAAGATGTCTAAATCGATGTGCTTGTTGAATATTTAATGAACAGTCTGGAATTTTAGTAGAAACATCATGTAGGTCACTGATGCTTCGTTCCATATCCAACACCTTAGCTTCCATATTAATCCATCTATCTTCTATTTGTTGAAGTTTCTCATTAGTTGTGGACATAAAGGACTTGAGACCACTCACCTCATCCAAAATGGTGTCAAGACCTGGGTTATGAGAAGATAAAATGGGTGAGGAAGGGTCATTTTTGGCTCTCTTAGGTTTGGTGCCTGTAGAGGATGATCTGACCGACATTGGAGCTTCATTCGCCATTTTGAAAAGATGTGGATGTCGAGAAGTAATTTTTAATAAAGTTTTCAGTCTGCCCATAAGCTTAATAAAGGCATATCAATATTCAGTGAGGCTCCAGAAAAAAGGATATCCAAAATAAATATAAAAAACAATAAAAAAGCATGTCACCCTCCGTCAGCACTCCAATAATTAGACAACCAGTAATCAAAATAAGGCAGTATTAATTAGATTACATGACAGGTCATCAAAAAGCTAGAGGCTAGAAGGTGTGACAGGAGTATGGAAGTCAGAATTTCAGGCAATATGGAGAAAATAGCACAATTTTGATATTGTAACAACATTGGGAGAGATAAGTGTTACAGTCTGTCCTGAGAGAAAATGAAGTAGAAAATAACATGCTGGATCATGCATAAGGCATAAAATATTAGCAATATATTGCAGATGTGGAATTAAAAGTCATTAAGCCAGCACTCTCTATGCAGGAGATATGAAGCCATGACAAGAAAAATGTTGCCGTGCGTTAATATGCAAAAAAAGCCGGTTACCTTGAGAGTGTGAAGAGCGAGCGGCCGACAGAAAATGGTGGCCACCACTTACATTTCTTGAAGAGAAATTCACCGCCGCTGCCGCAGGTAAAAGAATGCGAGTAGAGCGGTCAAATCAGCCTCAATCTCCGCTCCGACCTCTCACATCGCGAATTCCAGCAGATTGAGTTATCAAATGACGAGAAACAGGCTGTATTTAGAGAAAGAAGCTCCGCGCCCGAGCGGAGCTTAGATGAGATCCGCCATCTTCTCATGGCGTGAGACCACGCCCCAATGCAGCAAATCTATAATAACAGCCTCAAAATTGCATAATTTCAGTGGTCCTGGGTGAATGTAAGAGTGTTATGATTGTTCCTATATCTTTCAATATCCTAATAATGTTAAAAGGGTTCATTTGAGTAGAAATCAATTCACATTAGTAAATCTAACCACCAACCACAGTGTTATGTATTACATTCTGAGTTTGTGCTTAACTAGACCAAGCACTCTTAAAATATTCTGCCTACCAGTATGGATGACATGAGACTCCTGCATTTTGTATTTCTCTTTGTCTTATGTAACATTTTCTAAGCACTGAATTACACTCATTTGATTCATTGTCGCTGTATAGTGTGTGTATGATGTAAAGGTCGCTGACACAGTACACTGGCCAAGTAGCGCAATAAAACAAAAGAAGTGCATGCAAGAGAGAGTGTAATGGAGACTTGAGGTGCACTGTTGGAGGGTGGTAGCAGTGCTTAATTTGAGTTGGTGGTTTCCGGTGCTCAGCACCAGCACTCAATATTTAACACGGACACATTTATTTACAGGGAGATTAAGTGATTTGCCGAGAATCACAGGATGATGAGCGACGCCGATACTCGAACCGTGTTCCCCATCTCATAAGTCGGAAGCTCTGGCCATTACGCCACATCCTCTCCACACGTTCATTGTTAGTAGTTGGTTCTGTTTTAGGTTTCGCTAACAGGAGAAATGGGCTGGTGCAAGCTGCTTCCTGACAAAAGCCACAGCCCTTATGTTTTTGTTTTTCACATATTAACCACTATGCGGTAGGGAGGGAATATGTAGAGAAGGGGGACATTGGTGAGCACCAATAAACATTGTTGCACCAAGCGCCACCAGTGCTAAAGTCAGCCGTGTTCCCACTAATAGCTTCAAAAGAAATTAGAGGTTTCTCTGGAGCTGACATTCAACGGCTCATGATGTTTAAAACCTCTTGAACACCACCATAAAGTTTCCAGGAATGCCATTTTTATGTATTGCATAGAGCACACTGGACCCTCCACAGATTACACCACATACACCAGACTACAAAGGATACATGCCCTCGCTGCGATGCCTCTCAAGCAGACATGATCCACATATTCTGGGAATGCCCTGCGATACTTAAATTCTGGAGACAGTGCTATCTGATATTACTGAAGCAACTGAACAGCTTGATGTTTTCTCTGCTCAACGCTGTCTCCTAGGTTCATTCCCCGGACCTAAAAACAAAATGGCTATGCTGAGGCTTGTTGATCTGTCTTTGCTCCTGGCTAGAAGAGCAGTAGCAATGAGATAAAAGTCTTCTGTCTCCCCTTCGATAGGGCAATGGAGGACAAGGGGCCAGATGTAAGTAGCTATTTTCATGTCTCAAATGGGCCGATTCGCAGAATCTGGCCTTTTGCGACTGGAAAATAGCATTTCCCCATGTACCAAACTCTATTTTGTCATTCAATACCCTATTACCAAATTGCAAAATGGGTCAGTAGTTCAGTATTAGGAAGTGACGTGTTAAGGGTGTCCCTTCCGAATAAAGACTCGCAGTATCGAATGTTTTGCGCCTGAAATGCGGTCACAAAACATTCTCATTTTACCGCCTACTTCAAGTGACTGGTAACCCATTCCCAATCTTGAAGTGGTCCCCAAGGGACCCTAATGGAACCCCTTAACACGCCCCTTCCCAACACTGAATCGCTAACCCATTTTGCTGTATGGAAATAAGTTACTGAATCACAAAATAGAGTTTGGGCACCATTTCCCTTTGTGAATAGTGGCGAAAATATGCTTTAAGAGCAGGCAGTGGTCTCACAGACCACTGCCTGCCCTTAAAAAAATGAAAGAAAACTTTTCTTTTTTTTCTGGAAGCGCATTCAGTTTTACTTTAAGGAAAATGGCCTGCATTTAAAGAAATGTTTTGCTTTATTTAAAAGCAATCACAGACATGGTGTTCCACTGACCCCAGCAGACCATCATTCCTGTGATTTTAGAAATTCCCAATGGGTGGCAAACAGAGACCTACCCACAGGGAATCACAAATAGTGTCAAACACACTGTTGCACATAGCTGTTAGTGATTTCCTAACACACAAGGGGAAAAAATTATTTTTAGGTCATTGCAAACCAGAGTATATGTACATCTGGTCCAGAGCTCCTTAAATGGGCTCAGACTGAATGCAGGGTCCTCTGCAGGGAGAAACAATGTGGTCTAGAAAAATGACCAACAGATACAGTCCTGTACAACTTCACAGAACATTCCAAAAATGTTAGACCACCTTGGAATCCCCATCACTTTACACCACATGAAAAATGAGATCACCCCCTGGGAACCAGATTCCCCCTAGCTGAGTATTGAAAACACATATATGCTGTGCTCCATCCACACACATTCCCCGCGCCTCTAGGAAACTTCTAGTATAGTTAAGTACCTTGGGGTCCCAAACCTCATGTGCCTTCCTTTGCTGGAGACAAAGACAATTATTCTCCTACAGGTGGTGAAATTTAAGAGGGTGCCAGGAAGGGGTTAGATAAGTTTTGTTGTTCCAATTTGGTTTTTGCGGATATTTTTCTTCATCTAGACTCTTCTCTCAGAAAGGTCCTCCATAGCTAGCTTATACGACGGGCCACAAACTACATTAGAGCACTCCCCAACAACTAAATGATGTGTCTCTCTCAAATAAGTAATGTGCTTTGAATGTATACCTGTTACCATTATAATATGCTGCAATTTCATGCATGGTAGCCATTATCAAAATGCTAATAAAAATTGTTTAGAAAACATTGAATTGTATTGTTATTTTGGTATGAAAACTCTGAACTATATATTTATACAACAGTGCAAAAATAATTTCTTATCCTTTTAAATTGAAACTGAGGCCAGTTGCAAGAAAATAGGGACAGTGGAAACATTACCAATCAGCTAGCAATATTTCAATTATGCCTGCCAAATACTTGCTATACAAGGATAGGCTCACAGGTATTCTCTTCCTTTTTTCGACAGGGTTTGGTTGGGCAGAGCTATGTCAGTGAGTCCCAGTGGCTTAATGCAAAATGATGTGGCCTCCCCTGCAGAATATGATGAGGGGCCCTAAGTCTCCCCTATATACAGATATGCATTGGTCTTGGGCTGAATGGGGCCCTCCTTCAATGGGCTGGGGCCCTGGCAGGTTTGAGGCCCCATGCACCGATGGGGCTGAACAGTCGCAGCTCCTGGAGGTTGTGCTGTTGGGCGGTGTGGCAGGGGAGGGGCAGGCTCGAAATAGTAAACTCCGGCATACGGCCGGAGGAGTTAAGTACATAAATAAACAACTAAAATGCAGGCAATTTGATTCATTTCATATATTTCTTTATGTACTTAGCTGCGGCTGGCCGTATGCCAGAGTTTACTACCCCCAACCCTGCCCCTCCCCCGCTCCACCGCCCTGAGGCACTCCCTCCAGGAGCCACAACTAGGGCTGCAGGGGCTTGAGTTCCGCCAGATATGAGGCCCACCATCTCTGTGCCTTTGCCCAGGCGATCTCTTTCCCTCTGCAAACTTCTCTTCTATTAAGAAATAATCACAGCAAGATTAGGATCATGAAGGAAAGTCACCTGACATTCCCAGGAGTAGGCCTGGAACCTGCCTCTGCACCAGCTTTCCTATATACACCTGGGAAAGTTGAAGAACGTCAAAAAGTAGCAAAGTACGTTCAAGTAGAGGCGGACATCACAACCTGCACGTTTCCTCCTTTGTTTGTGAATAGGGACTTTAGAAGAAGATACAGTAAACTGTACAAATTGATGATTCGATTCACTAATGCAAAACATAAAACGGAAGATTATCAGAATATGGAATTTCCTTATTCATAGTTTCCTGACAGACAGGAGTTAATGCTTATTTCAGCTGTTCAAATATTTTTTTTCAAAGAATGTCTACACTGGAAATGTTGTTTCTTGTCCATTCAATTTTCTGAATTAAGATAAAGGTTGTACATTTATTCTGTATTCAAAAATTCAAACAAATAAATACAAAACTAAAAGTCATATTGGATGAGGACCAGAGAAAATTCGCTTCCTTTAGCCCTGACTATGCTTCGGTGATGAAACGTGCCCTACATCATGAATGTCTTGGTAAAAAGCTCACAAGTGACACTGTAGCCACTTCTTTCGGCTTCTGGCTAGCATTCTTCACAATACCACACATAGTACTTGCATCTCTCCAAATAATGAGCACATTTCATAAACAAATTCACAAAATACATAAACATGTCTGAACGGACTTGAATGGTGCCTAGACAGATGGGCCTAGATCATTAGGCATGGGTTGTTGAATGTTTTTGAGCCCAGCCTGATAAATACAGCTGGCACTATGCAAAGCTGCACATCTTGCTAAACATACAATAATAAATGTAGCAAAAATACAGAATGTTCCTCATGCTGTCGTGGCTACACCCTTTGCAGTATGGGAGGAATGAGTGATGGGAGAGAAATAAAGTCTTTGGTGGGAAAGCTTAAATGATTTTGAGACATTTTAGATGACTTTGTGTGTTTATATGTTATGTCGCTTTCTATTTCAGATTATTTTGTGTGAAAGTTTAATTACACGAAGCAGACGGTCTCTATGTATTCAATAGCTGAATACATAACTACAGAGTATGCAGTCACATAGTTGTATTCGTGAGGAGAACAAATGCTGGTGTGCATTTATCGAAGGTCTCCACTAAGGAAGAATATCTCTGTTGCAAAACCGTGAGGTGGCAAAGAAATAAAAGTAAATTAAAAGACAAAAGAGAAAAGAAAGAAAGTGATTAAGAACGAGCTAGGCAGGGAGGTGACACCCAGCGTTATCTAGAGGATGGGTTAGAGATCTTATCCGGATGTCGCAAGTAGTGACAATAGCTCAGCTTAACGAAATGATTTGAGTGTGAACCAGTGTTGTGTACTGTCAATGGGCTGGGTAGGGTAGAAGTAGTAATTATATTTCATTGGGGATTAATTACCTCCAGGTATCCGATTAGGCTGTTTCATAGAGCCTTGTTAGCCGAAATCGAGGGACATTGGGTGGAGAGGGAAGCATGTGCACCCCTAATGTATCTAAAGCACCCCCTCTAGGTATTTTGGATGGAATTCCCAGTGACTTCCAAGATGGGAGGAGGGTTTGTGGGTGATTGTAATTTATTACCCTTTCTTATCTAACTACCACCATTTTTATTTTCTTTTTCTTTCATTAAGAGGTATTCTCTTTTAGGTTTCACTCTGTATTGACCGCTTCTAGCACCACTTCTGAAATGTTCATATTTAAAAAGCAATCGAGGGGTATGTTCTTTAACGCGTTCCGACCCACTTTCCCATGTTCTTTAATGCACTTGCCATTATTCCTCTCATCAATGGATAGTTCTATAATTACAATGGGTAACATCCCCAATAGAACAGATCACTAAAGACTTTTGCAGACCAGCTAAAATCGTTCATACAGTCTTAGAAAACATTTCTTGTGATATGGGCATGGCAGATTGCTGGGTTAATGTTGGTGTGAGGTGCACTCACTGAGCCATTTAGCAAGGCTTCCTTTGGTGTCGAACAGGGAGGTTGCCCCTGTGCCCACATCATGGGTATACAGGCAGGTAGTTGGCGTTCGAGGTAATTTACATGCAGCCTCCTGCAGGGTTGCCTAGTGGTCTTGAGGTCCACAGGTAGGTGGCCCACCCCTCCTTTCAATCACCTCATAGGGACCATTCCAGAGATCCTGGAGAGCCTTGGCTCTATCAGGTCCATTACCCACACTTTCTGACCAGGTTGAAACTTCACAGTGCAGTGG
The DNA here is from genome assembly GCF_964263255.1 of Lissotriton vulgaris. Classification (NCBI taxonomy): domain Eukaryota; kingdom Metazoa; phylum Chordata; class Amphibia; order Caudata; family Salamandridae; genus Lissotriton; species Lissotriton vulgaris. The sequence goes on from NC_141691.1 coordinate 721,279,537, forward strand.
TAGAAATTTTTTCATACCTCTGCTTCACGACTTCCTGGCTGGCTCCAAAGTTACTTGAAGCTTGCTTCCATAACTTGACCACCTGGCTTCTGCAGGCCAGCGTGTAGCTCACTACATCCTGGGGTACCTTCCTGAGAGCCTGCTCCACCCTTCTTTCACCAGACTCAGAGGTTCTCTGACTGAGTGCCAATAAAACAGACTGAAGGGGCTGAAGCTCACTCCTCCCTAAGGCAACTCTCTGTAAGCAAACTCCAGGCATGGTCAGAGGATATCCCACTTTTTCCTTAGGGCATCAGGCAGGCCTCTGATCATGACCTTCAGGGTCTTATTGGACCTCTCAACAAGCCCAAAGAGTGTGAAAACAACTGGCAAGTGATTAAGGGACTTTAAGCCTCTGCCCTGTCTTTCCACTGGCCCTCATCTAGAGCTTGCTCTTTCTCCAATTTAGCCAGGGCTTGTTCCATGACAATCTTGGTCAGCTCTAGTCTGAGTTTCCTCTCTTCCCTCCTGCTTGCTTCTCGGGGGACAGACTTTTTGAAGACACACTACTGCCTGGTCAAAAGTGAACTACCAGTCCTGGGAGAAAATTCCCCCTCCTCTGTAGTCTGCATGACAAGACCCTCTGTCAGGTCCCGCTATGATCCTTCCTCAGGCACAGATCTCCCCTTCTCATCCACTTCTCCTTTTGGGTGGGTGTCTGTCCATGCTCTTAAGGCTTTTTGAAGCTCTGCCTTCTTGGCATTTCCCTTATGCAATGCCACTCTTTGCTAGAGAACTCCTTAAGCTGGACCACTGTGTATGCCTCCAGGTTAGCTAGCTCAAGTTCCATGTTGCCAGGTAGGACCACAGACATTGACGAGAAAATGGGACTCGGGCAAAAGGATTTTGTAAAAATCAAGAGATGTCAGAACAGGGAGAATTGAAAAAAGGCTCAAATTGATCTAAGTATAGTTTTGTAGTGAACAATGAATGACTATATGGTATTGCACAAATACAAGTCCTATCCTCACCACTGATCACCAACATTATAACCAACATTAGAAATGTGATTCCTGGTTGACTGAGGTATACCAAGCAGAAACCACCATTCTAGTCAGGGTATGCTAAGTACACACTAAAAGAGAACCTGTGCTCACCCTCTAGTAGCTTGGCACAAGGCAGTCAGTCTTATCTAAAGAGGCAATGTGTAAAATATTTGTGCAACACACAGTAACACAATGAATGCACCACAAAAAAACTTCACACAGGTTATTTAAACAATAGAGAATATTTATCTGAGCAAAATAAGAGCAAAACAACAAGAATCCAATCAGTAGAATTGGAGATAAGAATTTTTAGAGTGTTTCGTAGTCACTAGTGGTCAAAAGGTTACTTGAGGTGTAAATTCAAAGTTCAGGCCAACCACGATGGAGGGCACGCTTGCAACAGGACCCACACAGGGCCCACTGAGAAAGCACCTTGGATGGAACAAAACATCGATGCTGAGGGCACAAATCATCAATCTTTTCCACGCAGTCAGGTCACTGCCTTGTCATCGAGCTTCACTGAGGTGAAGGCACTGCATTGTTTGTGTTCCTCACAGAGTGTTGTCGTTGGGCCACAGAGACTGGAGAACCACTCTCGTAGAACAGCAACTGCATTTGCATCGAAGGGTGGTGCATCGGTTCCAACCAGAGCAGTGTTGACAATTTGTTGGTTTTATAGAAAACAGCTTCAGAACCCACTTCTGAGGCCCAGAACTTGGAGAGGGCATCTAAGGCAAGGGTAAAACTCACAGCAGGCAGAGTCCCACAGCACCAGCAGAATTGCAGGAAGTATTTTGTATCCCTGAGACTTCAGAAAAGAGGAGGCAAGCCAGCAACCCCTCTGAGATCACCTGGAGGCAAGACAGAGTCCAGCTCTGATTCAACAGAGTCAGGAGGCAGCAGAGCAACAAGCAGAAAAGCAGTCCTTCCAGAAAAGCAGTCCAGATGAGTCCTTTAAGCAGTACTGCACTCCTTCTGCCAGATGTTCAGTTCAAGATCCAGAAGTATCTGATGTTAGGGGCCAGAGAACCAGGGCCTCATTTATGGGGGTTTGGCATCAAGCAGTGCAGCAAGTCACCTTGCTGCACTGCTTGATGCAGCAAGGTGCATCAAGCTGCCCTACATCAAAGTGAAAGGGCACTCCTGTCCATTCCCCCTGTACTTGTGCTGTTTCAGCATCCTAGCGCCAACCAGGCCTGTGTTGTGGACAGAATTGTTTTTGTGCAGAAAGGGGCACCTTCTTGCATGAAAACAATTCATAGAGACCTTTTCCTCCTTCTATGTGTGCTTCAGAATGTGTTTTCTCCTTGTTATGCCTTCTCTCGGGGGGTGTAAGATTTTTACACATTCCCAGGTTTACAATCTCTTTTAAATCTGGGAATGCGGCATAACTCATGGGAGTTGTGTGGGAACACCCACCTCAATGCTCATGGAATGCCTCCCTTGCTCAGAGTAAGGTGACACAGCAATGTGCATTGCATTGCCATACTGAAGATGTATGAGGCAATTTAAAGCCACACAATGTGGCTGTGCATGGCTTCATAAATTGACTCTTTACATCACACACGCACCACTTTGTGTGGTACAAATGTGATGCAAGACTCTCATAAATATGCCCCCTAATACTTATATCCCAAGGTGACTTTGATGTAAGGGGTAACTTCAAAGCAGATCTCTGAAGGGCACAAGGATCCATTTCAACCCAGTCCTATCTGCCAGGCTATCTGAGGGGGGTAAATCAGTGCTTTGTGTGTGGACAGGACACTATCTATTGAAGTGTAAGTGTCTGCCCCTCCCATTCTTCCCCGTCCAGGAAGGCCCATCATAAAGCAGATGAATGCAGATGAGTGCTTGCAATATAGATGAGCCTCACCTTCCTGTGCTTGTAGAGGAAATGCACAAATTGTAGATGTCACCCAGCCCAGACATGTATTGGAGGTTGGCTGTCAGACCCACAGAGCAGTCAATGCAGAGAAATGTCCACTTTCTAAAAGTTACAAATAATATGGCTCATTGATGTTCAAATGACTGACAGACTAGGTGGAAATGCCAACACTAAATATCTGCAGTGAACATTGCGGCAATACTAAGGCTGATGGTGCAGCAAAGTGATGCTCTGCGGAGGAAAGGAGCTCTTTCTGTGTTCTGAGTCCTGAGCAGAGCCCTCCAAAAATGCTGGAAATGGTTTGAAACATGTCAACAGTTTTTTTTATTAAAACCAAGCAAGTGCTCTAATATGTAAGTCCACTGTAGCCCATTTGACAAATACATTTACAGTTTTACAAGAAATTAGGTTTGAGATCAGTAGGACCACTGTTTGGGTAATTCCCTTGCAGAGTATAAGCATAACTTGTTTCAATAGTAAAGAAGGGGCGAGTGCTATTTCAAAGTTTATTTGATTGCACAGATCCAGAGCTGTGATATGTTTTGGATTATGATGTCTTATATGTAATGTGTAGAGTCTTTGTGTTTTGTTCCATGTTGTACATATTGTAAGTGTTTTGTCCCTGTGGTGTATTCATTGGTGTATTTATTGAATAAAATATAGCTTTCAAAAAATGTATTTTCAAAATTCAAAAGAAAAAATGAAAACAATTAAAAAACATCTGTAATAAATCATGAAATGATCATAACAATTAAGGATTGTGGTCTTCAGGTTTGAATGATAGATCGAATGAGTACCAGTATTGGCATTTGACTGTTGTTTATACACTTTCTAAAAGTGGCATTTTTAAAACAGTATTGTTAAATCCAACTTCACCAGTAAGGAGGATTTATCATTACCATTCCAAACATATGAAACATGAAAAAATATCCTCTTCTCTGATCAGGAATTACAACTTAAATATGTATTAAGGACTTCCCAATGTTAGCCCATGAGAGAAGTAGACCTCACAGTAGTGAAAATCAAATTAGGCTGTTTGTCACTACCAAGACTTGTAAACCATAAACATACATGTCCCACCTTTTATTTGCATGGCACCCTGCCCTTAGGGTTACTTAGGCCCTACCTTAGGGGTGACATATGAAATAAAAGGGGACTTTAAGGTTTGGCAAGTAGCTTTAAATGTCAAATCGCAGTGGCAGTAAACTTCACACACTGGCACTGCAGTGGCAGGCCTGGGACAGGCTGAAAGGCTAATTCTGTTAGTGACACATTTAGTGCTGCAGCGCACTAGTAACATATGAAGTACAGGCCCTGGATATATGGTAATCCTCTTTCCAAGTGATTTACCAGTACAACAAATATGCCAATCAGGTATATACCAATTATATCATGTTAGGTGAGAAGCACATGCACTTTAGAAATGGCTAGCAGTGGTAAAGTGCTCAGAGTCCTATGGCCAACAAAATGAATCAGCATGGTCTGACACAAAATGCACTGCATTCTCACTTATTCCTCTTTCCTCTGTTTTCCTCTTCGCCTATGTTTTTTTTTCTTCTTTGAAGAGTATGAGATTTTCTTTTAATCAAGTATTTTCCAAAGTGGATGTCACAATGTAGTCAATTGTCCTTTGCAGAGGTTTCATCTTTTGAACCTTGAGTCCCTCTAAGCATGTCTTTGCTACTCCTAAAATGCACACATTTGTCTTGATTATGTGAACTGTAACTAGATTGTGGATCTTATTTAGAGTTTGTCAGATGGGATACTCCCTCACAAATGAACATTCCCTGCCCAGCATATTCCAAGACCACTATAGCCAATGGCACATGTATCATGGTGCACAGGATGTTTGCCATGTTTTGAAAGAGTCTCCTCCCTTCAAAAATCGAAATAAGGCCCAGTATTATTTATGCAGTTCCAGTGTAACTACTGAAAGGATAATGGGTGATTATTTTTTGCAAATAGTTGATGTTAAAGGTTTGATATTTAAGTTGGCAGATATGTGCTGAACCTGAAGTTTGCCAAACTTAAACATTAATGGTAAGTACAAAGTGATAACAAAGGCTTCTTTTACAGTCCAGACTGATTAATTTAGAAAATGAAGAGTGTACTAAGTTTAAAGCATTAAAAAACAAACCCATATTAAAGCTGTTTATATTTAACATAAATATCAGTGTAGCACACAAAGAAGGACTTTTAGAAGACAAAGTTGAATGGGAAAAAGCAGCATGAGAAAAGGTTGAAAAGTATAATTGGTTGATCACCAATTTCTGACCCTATTATATGTGATATGAGTCAACCACTATGATTGTTTGTCCCACACTGTACCTTCTTTGTTGATCACAATGGCATCACAATTGTAAAAGGCCCAGGTACAGATTTAGCCCTGGCTATGAGTTGAGAGGAGCAAAATTCAATTCTGTTAAATCATGAGTGTTCCACTGTTCCCACACCCTGATGTACCTGGGGCAGGAACAACTCACCAATTTTGCATGCGTAAATCCAGCCCATGAAATCACTTTGGGACAGGTAAGAATGTAAAGATCCCTCTGGCATACTAGTCTTCCTGCCCTTTTCCAACCTTCCTGCCATCCTCCCTCCTTCACTCACTCTGCAGCAGCCCTCCACCGCACACATATGCCATGCAGGATTCAAACAGTAAAACCAGGTCCACTGTTTTTGCCCCATCCCCCGGGGATGCACTCGAAATTGCATGGTATTTGCAGGGTGTTACTGCACTGTACCGAATTTTACAGGTTCAAATATACTACCCACTAATCTTGTACAACAAGTAATTGTGTCTCTAGGTTGAAGGTACATTGCCAGGGGGTATACACCCCATGTGTAGAATGCTCTTAACATGTTGCCTTTTTAGTAGAGTCCAAGTTGATACTCTTTTTACTAAAGAAAATTACTGTCCTGGATGGTAAATGTGACAATTCATTGTTTGTGTCTGGAACTGGTACTTTTTGCCTTCTACAAATTCCTTAATGAAGAGATGTAAAATTAAAAAAAAGCTATGCAGGTATTTCAAAATAATTCAATGTGATTAATTTCTACACAGTTTCAAATGTGTTGTGATTCTTAAGGAGGAGTAGTGAGCAGGCTAAATTGCTTGATTTGATTTCACTGTAAGCATGGGCGAATTTTGTGAATCTCGCGTTCGCGAATTTTGCGGATTTGCGAACTCGCAATCCGCAAAATCCGCGAATTCCCGCAAATTTGCGGATTTTTTTTTTTGTGTTCGCGCGTGTTTCTGCCAGTTCGCGAGGGTTTTTACAATTTCGCAATTTGCGAACTTACCTGTCGGGTCGCAAGTTTTGCGAACTTGTTGTTTCTACGTGTCGAGCCTGTTTGGGACACACTTCTTCATCACTGCCACTCTCTGTCACCACTGCCACTCTCTGACTACTCATGCCACCCTCTGGCCCACCCATGCCACCCTCTGTTTCATCACCACACCCTCTGGTTGTCCAGTGTACATTATTTTCGGCAAAGCAAAGCACACCTTCCCTGCCTCAAGTGACCTGAATTAATTTGGGGCTGATTAATGTGTCACAGAATATTTTTTTAGCTGGCACCTGCTTCCTTAGTGCTTCCTGATTAGTGATCTTTTGCACTTGCTAAGTGCTTTCATTGTTGCAAAATTAGTTACAACACCTGCCCTGCCCCAACTGACAATAATGAATTAGGGGCTGATTAATGGATTTTAACTTCCAGCCTGGCTCCTGCTTGTCTCCCTTAGCTGTAATTCAGGACCTTTGTGGCATATGTGTAACTATTCTGAGGTTCAGAGCAGGGTCACATAATAGTTGCAACTGGCAACTGAACTCTGGAGGGGCCCCTCAGGAAGCACTACAGGAAATGGCTACTAATGATGAGCCTGAACTTTTGAACCTGGTAAGTAGTTTCAGTTTTGCTAAGATCGTATTTCTGCAATTTAGCACTTACTCGCGGGGTGCGAAGTTGTACTGGCAAGCCGCGAACTCACGCGAACAGTGCGAGCAAGCCATAAAATCCGCTGCTCGCGGATTTGCGGATTTTGCGGGAGATTCGCGGATCTCGCGGATTGCGAATTTACCGAAAATCCACAAAATCCGCGAGCGAAACGGATTTTCCGCCCATGCTTATTTCACTGGCAGTCAATCTGACTGGAGCATTTCCATCAATTTATCTAGAACTATGTAGTGAGGAGGTCCACGCAGGTGGGTTGTAATTCAGTAAGATTTATTCAAGCAGTTAACAGGTAGTAAGGTTCAGGACATCAAGTAGGTAAGTAGTATATAAGAGCCCCACCAGGAGCAGCCTGTCAGCTGCTCAGCCCATGACCAAATGTCACTTCACCTCTCTGTGTCCCAACATTCCGAGGCATATCAAGACTCCAACATTCTATTGGGCACAGAGCACAGGCACTTTCTGAGCAGGAGGTGTTAAATAAAATTGATTACAAATGCAGGACACTACAGACTAACAACCCAACCTTAGAAGGGTATCATTCCCAGCTGCTAAGTGTGAGATGTAAGAGTTCCTTTAAGTCAAAATTGATAAAAACATGGATTCCCCAAAGGAATTCTGTTTCATGCCTAAACCAAACTGTCTATGAAGCTCAAGAGCTAAACAACTAGACATACATTGTGGCTAATTCGTTAAGCAAAACAAAGGGTCTCTGTCTTAAGACAGTGTTCGAAATGTCAGCGGTATCTCTAAGTGGGGTGTGGATCAATATAATCAAATAATCTGACTGGGGCGGACCGGAGTTTCCCCTTCCAAACTCAAAATTATGGTCTGGAAAACCTTTCCAACTTTTGGAAGAACTGCTGGGCTCATATGCTTAGATACATTCTCTTAATGGAAAGACTCACATTCATGTAGTTTGTATTCATCGGCTGATAACTCTCAGTTTGTTTTTAGTGAACATGGCAATAAACATTTTTCACAGTTACCAAACCCTCATGTCACCAATCAGGGATTTATCCCCCTTTTGTGGGGAAACTAGTCAGGGTGTGGAGAAACACAAAAGGGCAAAGTGGAAGAGAGAGGTAGCTCCAAGACCATAATTATAGTCATCCCCTCTCTCACTAACATAGAAATATTCACTATGCCCTTGGCTGCGATGTCCAATATAAGTATTGGAGGGATGGGTCCAGGCCAGATTAGGAGACTAAATATTAATCTGTTGATTGAACTTCATTTAGACCCATTGTATTTAAATCCATCTTATCTGGCAATCCTGAAAACGTTGCATTGAACTACTGGACCTACATTGGAGACCCCTGCTTGCCCCTAGATGCGAAAAGGATACTTACTCCTAATCACAGCTGAGGGAAAGGGCAAAACACAATAATTGTTTGGCAAAGCTATTGTCACCTTAATCAGCTAAGGAATACCCCATAGTGATCGTCTCAAAAAACACTGGGGCAGATTTACAAGCCCCATGCGTCACGTTGCGTGACGCACCGGTGGCGCAACCTGCTAAGGTATATTTACAAGCACAGGCGAAGTCACCCTGTGTGACTTAACCTGTGCTTGTAAACATCGCCCCTAATCACGCAGCACTTTGCGTGTTAGGGGCGGGACATGGGTGTTGCAGTGGGTGTTACCACGCAACACCCATGTCCACTGATGCATTTCCAGATTTACGAGAAATTGCAAACCTGGAAATTCCTCGTTTTTTCCTCTTTCAATGCGTGCTGCATTCTACAGCACACATTAAAAGAGGAAAATGCCTGCAGTGCTTGCTTTTGTGCAGGAAGGGGCCCCTTCCTTCTCAAAAGCAATATCCCCATGGCGCAGGCATCCTTGCACCATGGTGCAATGGTGCCTGCACCAGCGCATGGCAGCTGTTTCTGCGCCAGCGCAGGGGAGAGCACGGGAATGCAACATATCATTGGAGATATGTTGCATTCCTGTGCTCTGAAAGTGCCTCAGCATGGTGCAGCGAAAGGGCTTGCGGGGCTGTGCTGCAGCACTTTCTTGCAGATCTGTCCCACTGAGAGGAGTACCATTCTTTGTTAAAAGCTAAAGTGCACCGCATTCATGGGCAATATATATTCAAAAAGGAATTAAAGCTGTGAAAGGCAGAGTAGCAGCTAGACTTCCAACCTAAACCTCAATAAATTAATGTTCGTCATAGATAGACTAAGTAATGATTAATACATTCACACTAGCCTCAAAATCTGTATGTAGTCCCTTTGAGCAAACTTGGTGAACCACGGGCACAAGGAATGGACCTAAACTCAATTTAAACATCCACAAAATCCAAAAACTCACAAGGAAGATGGAATGGTATTCGATTAGCACACTGACAAGTTTAAAAGCTCCATTGACGACAAAAAAGTGGAATGGGGAAAATAATGCCTTTTCTGATTCACCATTTACTGTATTTCTTCTGTGTATCCCTGTTTAATTCAGAACATTCTGCCTACAGTTGGCAGAAGGTTCTAACAGTATTTTAGCCCTTCCATTTCGGGCTAACTGTGGGGGTGTGACAAGTCGAATTGGCAGTTTAAAATTGCATTCAGGCTGCAATGCCAGACCTGGGATGTGGTCTGAGGGGCTTCTTAAATTGGTGGCACAATATTTGCCGCAGGCCCACTAGCACAATTTAATTGACAGGCCATGAGTATATTCTATACCACTCTACAAGGGACTAATAAATGAATTAAATACATAAAGCAGGTGAAGGCCAGTGTTACCATGTTTAAATGAGAAAGCACAAACACTTTAGCACTGGTTACCCATGGTAAAGTGCACAGAGCCTTAAGGTGGCCAAAAACGAATTCAGCAAAAGTAAGAGGGTAAAGGCAAAAGGTTTGGGGTGACCCTGAAGAGAGGGCCAGGTCCAACAGCCCTATAACTCCGGATGAAAGCGTTTAACAATGGTTATATCTCACAGCATTGGGCTATATTACTGTACACTTACATAGCAAATTCTTTGAAATGTCATAACCTAAATTACAATAGGTTTTCCACAAGGCCTGCTTGCCTCAAGGCCCTCTGTGCCATCAGGCAAATAAAGTGCTGAGGTGGCATCTCTGAAATCTTTGATAATGTTACCTTGAAGACAATAAATGTACTTCAGGTGCCCTAGCTCACAACTCCTTGGCTCTCTATATAGTGCCACAATAATGCATGTTCCTTATTTGCACTAATTTGTCTATAAATATGTAGCTATTGTAGAGTTTGTTTGCTGTTGCTTTGACCTAGGCTGATCGATCAGTCAAGTTTTACGCGTTGTCTAGCAATGTCACCAGTTTGCTTAGGTGAATTACAGTATGTGTATTTATCACTAATTCATGACACTTTGAAAAGTAAGTTTGGTACTACTTTTAATAAAGCAGGTATATAGTAAAATATCTATGATCCGTTGATATGCAAACAAAATCAAAGACATCCACTGGAACTGGTTTGATAGACACTTAACAAGGCACTTCAACTTTTTCTCTTCTGATTTGTTACGGTATGTTGGAAAAAAATTCTTGGCCTTTCATACTCACAGCCTCCGCTGGCAGGAAATGCCATCATTCAAAACAACCAAACTTAAGTTAATTATCATAGACAAGTGTTAATAGACTTTAAAACCTCTTCATTAGAATTTATGCAAATCATACTCTGTCGAGAAGTCAGACTAAAATCAGAGCTGTTAAAGCCTTTTTTTCTGTTGTCTTAAATATAGCGGAGAAAGGCGTGTTTAATTAGTGCTCCGTGACAGCATTCGTTGATGAAACCGTTTTCTTACTAGCAGAGGTAGGTGTCACATAAATGCTCTTAAAGACTGTGAGGTTCAAAATTCATTAATTAGCGAGACTATATTTTCCTAAACGCATGTAATCCAAAATATGGCATTGCAGGCGTTGCTTTTTAGGCCAGAATGTTCATCTTTCGTAGCAGTTCTTGTGTATGGCTCGCGTTTCTGTTTTCTATCCGCCATTCCACGCTGTCCAAAGACAAAAGGCAGACATTCCAGTCACACAGTTTACAGGACTGTTGAACAATGGCAGCCCCCCCCCCCCCACCCAAAAAAAAAGAATAGCCGACGCGAACCCCCTAAACAAAGGGCCAAGGAAACGAGAGGGAGTGAATGGAGGTCTTTGTTGAAAAACATTAATGCCAAACATTCCCAAAGACCTTTCACCTAAAAATGAAAATAAATACTAGCCTCTTTACAAGATTTTTTCGGTTTTGTGTCGCAGAAGAACTTCAGTGTGAGTGCTTTCTCATGAACTCTTGTCATGCTCTAAGCAATGACCCCCACAATAAATGTAGAAGACTTGTGGAATATGGTCAATTGGAATATGACGAAAAGTCTGAAGCCAAAGAGGCTGTGCATTTCTTTGAATAGGCCCTCACAACAATTGCATGTATTCCATAATGTCGCCGAGACTTCCCAAAGGAATAGACTAGGCATTGCTACAAGGCAGGGGTTAGAACGATGGCCTGGCCTATTGTGTTGTACATGTGCAGTTTTTGTGCATGCCACATTTAGCTTGTGATTAATCCCGCATTTCACGCACCGTTTTTGCCAACTAAATATACTTGTGCCCAGTCAACTGGAATGTGGATTTACTACATGCAGAGTTTACACGTTACCGGTATCTAATTCAATGGTACCCATTTTATCACCCACGCAAGTTTAAGATGTTTTTTTGCCTTATACTTTATAGTTAAATACCATTCTCTGCAAAGCGCGAGTTGAGCACTGAGTTATCTAGGCACTACTGCTAATGAAACCTAATGGTTATTGTTAGTGTGCTGGGTGGAGAGAGCAGGGGGAAAAGGTGCCACGGGGCACAAGGTGAGTTCATAACATAAAGTGCATTTATAAAGTGCACGTTTACCCTGAATGGTATCTTGCTGCTGAAATAACAGATATTTTTTGTGGCCCAACTCATTGGTGCTCGCAAGGAAAACGGGCTGAGTGGACCCACCAGCATTTCAGCTGTGACCACGAGGTTAAAAAACAGATCCCTGGAGTGGATACATTAGTCCACTGAGTCACCTGACTCAGCCTAATAAAGTGTCATCCTAATTACAGCACCATCATGTGGCAGAGAAGAGCCCCAGGATGACCCAGGGCAGGAGAATTGAAACCTGGACAACAAGAGATGGTGCCAAGGGCGGGAACAGTGCCGGAACTAGTGCTGGGAGCAGCCTATCCTGAAGGGGGAGCAGTGCAGATTTCCAGGAAGGCAGTGAAAGGTGATGGCAGTGGCGTAAATAAAGTCCCAACCCCGCCCCACCAAATCCCTCCCCCGCCGCCCCTGAAGTGCGGGTAGTCTCCGAGGTCCAGGGTCTCCCTCCGGCTCTGGCAAGACCCCGGGCCTGAGAGCTCCACAATAGGTCCGGAGCGTGGGGTGCGCCCTGTATGTACTTTGCAGGGGCTGGGGTGGGGGCACTAGTTTTGTTAGGCCATTGGGTGATGAGAATGCAACACAGATTTCTAGATGGAAGCTCGGAGTGACAGGACAGACGACCATAGAGAAGTCAGATGTTTATTCATTTTTATTTTTATTTGAAAGGTTTTATATAGCGCTGGCTAGACGCCGGGGGTATCAGAGCGCTTTAAATGAGTATCAGACCATGGTTACAGGTTACATTATTACAAAGGTTACACAGTTATTAGAGCATGCCTACATAGTTACATGTTAGGTTGAGGCAAGCAATAAGGACAATATGCATAAGGGAAAAGGCAGGCAAAGGGAGAGATTCATTGGAGAGGGGGTAGGAGCAAGGGAAGTCGTCAGCGAATGAAGGAGGGAAAGAGGAGGGGGAGGGGGAGAGACACTGTTGGGGGACAGTGCATGTTGCCAGGCAGGCAGTGACTGTGCAGATCCCAGGGGAAGCAGTACATGCTCTGCGGAGCAGAGGAGGTTGCAACACAGAGTGCCATGGGTAACCAGTGCACCAGTGTTTTTGTTAGAATATCGCATAGAGAAATACTGTATGGTGTATAAATATCCTATTATAAAAATTATTGGCAAAAATATATTCATGCTGGCTGTAGATTTTCTAATATTTACTCCAATGGGGTGTATTTCTGAAGACAATATTTAGGACATTATGTGTACATCCGGTGATACAATGAAATTGATTTTCTGGTGTCACACTCCTTGGGTTTTGAGGGGAACGGCACAGAGGGCCTAGGGTGCAATGCACAGTACCAGGGGTCTGAAGAAGCAGCCAGGGTGCAGGGGTTCAGGGTCAGCAGAGTAAGTGAAAGGTGCAGATGGGAGAATACAGAGGGGTGTGGGCCTGGGTGAAAAGCTGCATAGCGTCTCATGGAGATTGGAGGCAGTTGGGAAGGGGACAAGAAGTAGAGGGTGAAAAGAGAGAAAACTTATAAACTGTTGGTGGAACAGCAGAGTAAGGTTTAAGGGGGATCAGCAAACAGGATGCAGGGGGTATGCCCTGGACGTTTACTGCTCATGTTATTTAGCTCCTGGGGGTTTCCACTCTGATGAGTGGCAGAGCACCTACCAGAGAACATTTGAATGGAAGAGTGTCAGTGTAACTGTTCACAGTAGAGTTTTTGTAAGCACAATGTCCAATTTTAGCAGTGTCGTAACATCAGACTCCACAGCCCCCATGTCGCCGGGGGGGGGGGGGGGGAGGGGGTCCTGAGCTCCAATGGCATGTGCAGTGTGGACTGTGCACGAGTGGTGGGCCCCTGGCCTGAGAGCTCGTGACTGGATCCGAGGGGGGCCCTCCATGTACTTTGCAGCCACCCCCCTCAAGTTTAGTTATGCCACTTTGTTTTAGACATAGGAAGATTAAGCGATTTGCATAGAATCACGCATTTTGGTAGTGTATTGCTGAATTCAAAATTCTAGCCACAATGTTCAAGTTCCAAAGCAGCGATATAGCTTCCTGAACACGCTACTATTTCTGTATTAATAATTCAATATTTACTTAACTAACTTGAAATACGTGTCACAAACAGGTGCAAAACTGTTTTGTTACTACTTACCACTATAGACTTGCTGCACGCATTTCAACTTATCTGTGTGCTGTTATTAGATGTATTTGGTTTGCCTGAGTCATAAAATGTTTGATAAATTAGTAGGATAAGCCCTAGTTTTATAGACAGAGAACAAAAAAGAGGGTGGGAATCTTAGCAGTCACATGGGGTAAATGTGATGAGCATTGGCCATAAAAGTATGGAAAATGTATGAGATGGCCACCTTTTGGACATAAAGGTCAAGTACAGGGAGGCCATTGAAAATATACAGCAGGCTAAACATGATAGATGGGGCACAGTCACATGACTGAGATTCCCTTCTTCTGCCTCTGATATGTACATTTGCATGCATTTATGAATCAACCTGTAAAGCCCAATTCCATATTTTTATAAGTGTAGGGGGGCACAGTGCTGTCTGTACTACTTAGATATGAATATTACCTGAACATTTCCATTTTATTCCCATTTAAGATGTTTTTCGGCCAATTTACAAAGGCATGTACAGTATGAAAAAGAGTACTGTGGAAGAACTGGTTTACTTATTCCAAAATTACTTTGTTTATAGGCCTCTTAGTCTCAAAAGCTAAATTGATGTAAAAAAATGCTGATTCAATTTCTGGATGAAGTTCCACTCCTCATATATCAAAGCCAGCCATGTTTGGCATTGTCAGTTTGTTCTTTCCTGGAGAGCGCCAGTGGGGATGCCCAGAAGTCAGAGATGAATGTCCAGCTCTTGTATATTGTCAATTTGTATTGAGGTAACCCGACACTCCTACTATTTTAATAGGAAAAGAAAAATGGGGATAGGTGAATTTCCTAAGGGCCGAGGGCCAGATCACAAAAACCTGTTTGACTGATGTTCTTTCATGTCCTTGATGGTACGCTAAGGCAGAGCTTGCTCTGAACACCTTTCACCACAGTGTTATAAAACAGGATTCCGAAGGTGGTAAAAATGTGTTCACATTGATCCTCCCCATAAAGAAGTGTTTAGGGAGCCACCTCACCCTGGGCAGGAGATATGGAATTCCCATAGGGGAGGCTGACAGTTTTTTCTAAATAAGAAACAAAAAAGCAGTGAATCTTACCAAATAAGAGTAGGAAGGTCACACTCACTATCTCAAAATGCTTACCCACCCCGTGTATATAGGATTAGCGATGTGACAGGTGAAGATTTTCCTGGTTAAATGAACTAGTCCAGTATACAAAGCGAAACAAAAGGGGATGATGGACGGAGCGTTTGAGCAAATCAAACACTCACCCCCAGTCAACTGATCTGGGTTTAATCCATCACCATTCTTTAGGTCACTCAGCCGCCCCAGTTCAGACATGGCCAGATGCAAATCATTCTGACCCTGTGCCTTATGGGAACAGTCCAGCCCGAACTGCCAATCCATGTCTTCCCTGGACCGTAAACAAGCATCCTGGGACCGGTTTCGGATCCATAATCCTCATCAGCCAGGCTATCTTGAATACAGTGGCCAAGTGAGCAAGGGACTCACGTCTGAGCCTACCCTGCCAACTTAGGGCAAACAAAGCAAAACAAAAGGGGATGATGGACGGAGCGTTTGAGCAAATCAAACACTCACCCCAAGTCAACTGATCTGGGTTTAATCCATCACCATTCTTAAGCTTACTCAGCCACCCCAGTTGAGACATGGGCATATGCAAATCAGTCTAACCCTGTGCCTCATGGGAACAGTCCAGCCCGAACTGCCAAGCCATGTCTTCCCTGGACCGGAAACAAGCATCCTGGGACCGGTTTCGGATTCATAATCCTCATATATATATATATATGTATAAATATAGCTAACAAAACTATTTTGAGTTACCAACAGAAAATCTACACCCAGTGGAGCAATGTATTTGTAAAGCATAGTGAGAACACAATATTATATGTGCCAATATTTCTGATATCAATATTACTGCACACACGCACACACACACACACACACAAACACACACAATACATTTACAACATTGGTACTGATTAAGTAGGTTAAAAACAGTCCTGTGAAATTGAGACCTACTTAGCAGGCCATAGGTTCCCTGGTGAATGCCTATATAAATGGTGAGGCCTACAAAAAAGTACATTATTGTAATATTTATTGATATATTTATTTTCTTAATGCAGTTTTACGTCAGAAGGTTCTGTACAAAAATATTGAATATCGACTACCACAATATTTTGAAAGAAGTGCATATTTATCGGTCATATTGAATATATACATATATATATATATATATATATATATATATATATATATATATATATATATATATATATATATATATATATATATATATATATATATATATATATATATATATATATATATATATATATATTCACTGAAAAAAACATTGATTTCACACACGTTATAGTTAGGAATTAGCATTTAAAAAAACAACCATAGGTTTCACACGTTATAGTTAGCTGAACATTTCTCTCATACAAAACCTTTGAAATTTCTCTGTTATAGTTAGCTCAGCTAACTATAACTTGCGCACCCGCAATGCACTGCTGATGACGTCAAATATTACATCACTCATGACATGGTCAGTGACATCACTCATGACATCACTCATGACATCTCAAATGACATCCCTGATGACATCACTGATGTCATCATCCTTGTGGCAGACCTCCTCTTACTGTAATATAACCTTTGATACACACGATCAAAAATAGAAACTGAAATTTTCAAAAAAATGGAGATACCAATTCCAGTTAGAACAACCTGTTGAGTAATCCCAAAATCTACATACACATCCACTCATTCACCAACAGTTCTATATAGTCACTCATACATGTACTCACTCATCATATGTACTCAGTCACCTATATATCCTGTTATACACTGACACTCATCTATAGAGTTACTCACACACATACTCACACATGCAAATAAACTATCCATTTACTTGCATGTACAGCTATATACCCACCACTACACTAACTTCTACAGAATCGTAGACATACTTACTCTCTTAAACAATCACTTATAGTAACACATACTTATTTTTACAGGAAGTCTTAGAATCTGTCACTCTCAGATATACTCACTCATATACATCAATTCTCAGATATACTAGTTTAAAACATATGTAGTTACTCATAAAGATACTATTGAGACAGTCATTCACTCACTAACACACCCATTCACACAGTCATTCACCCATACAGTCCTGCACAGATTCGGTAATTTTTTACCTACATCTGCCTCCTTCCAATTTACCGACTTTTAAATACCGAATCGGTATGACTCGGTATTTAAAAGTCGGTAAATCGGATTTACCTACATCTGGCCCATAGTTCTTTCTTTGACCTGTGAAGGTAGTTCTAAAAAGAACTGTTTTTTGTTTTGTATTTTTTTGTGTTTTCTCCACAAATTCCAAGCGGAACAAAAGAAGGAAAAAAAGAACAACTAATGGTGAGGACAGCAATGATCCTGCATCCTGTGTTTCATCAAGTCTATAGACTGTTCCCCATAACACAAAAGTTTATCGCAATAAATGCATAGAATTTTAACTTTAGCAAAGTCAGAATCAATATGTGGGTGTGGACTGCTTGCTGAAAATGCTGCTGCCGCAGTTGATGTGCTTGGTGTAGCAGCAGGTGGGTTCTAGTGCAACCTCCGTCATGCAGCTCGAGCAAAGTTCTTGGGGTGCAAATTCTTCACATGTTGCACCATATTTGCTGTGCTAAAGGAGTATTTTTTGCATGGATCACCCCTTGAAAGAGTTGTTTCTCAAATTTTACAAGTTACTTTTGGAGCATTAACCTTTTTTTGACCTTCTGGAAAAGTGAAAAACTTCCAAATTAGAGCTTCTTTCCTCTTCTTTGGAGGTTCTTCAGGAATTAAGGGGCATATTACCAAGCAATAGCGATAATTATCGCTATTGCTTGGTTAGAGACAAAAATTTACCGCAGCGCTGCAGCGATTTTTACCGCAAATAAACCTTGGTATTACCAAGGTTTAACGCAAATGCGGTAAAAATCGCCGCAAAGCATGAATATCGCTGAAAAGTCCGCGATATTCATGCATTAGCGAGCTAATGCTCTTAGCCATGTTATCCACCTCCCATTGGATAACATGGCTAAGAACTGCTCAGGGCAGGTGTTAGCTTTTGGAGATATTCCCGCTTAGCGCGAATATCTCCAAAAGTTGGTAATAGGAGATAGCGATGTTAGCGACTATTTTCAGTCTCTAACATCTTGGCACGCCCACTTTGCATCTCATTAGTGATAAATATCACTGACATGCAAAGTGGGGCCCAAGATGGTCGCTATCTCCTACTAGCTGTCGCTAACTGGTGTTAGCGGCAGCTAGGTAATAGGGAGATAATTTTATCTCCGCTTTCTCGGCTTTTAAAGACAAAAAAGCGGAGATAAACCCCCTTGATAATATGCCCCCTAATCTCCCTCTGAAGAACTGCTGAAAGATGACTCCATTGCTCTTATTATTGTGATCTTTCTTCTATTTGAGAAGATTCTCAGAACAAATGCTAATTCTTAGAAAGTCAAAGATGAATAATTATAATGGGACGGAACTTTCAACAGTCGCAATAGGAAAAGTTATGAACCAATCAAATCTCTTCTTTTTAAGTCACATGGCTTTGCATGCGTGTTAGAACCGGCTGTCTCTAGTTGGCAGAGGTATACACTTCTGACAAATAGGGACACACCTTTTCTAGTCAGGGCAAGGGGATCACACCCTTCGAGTCACACGGACCCCCAACAACACAGTACCTTTAGGAAAATGAAGCACACGATGATCAGCGGCGTCGAGCAATCCGGCGTCGCGTCTTCGGTGTCGATCAGGCCTCAGCAGGCGACGTCGATGATGCGGTTGCACAGAGTGAGCAGCGCTCACGGCGTCGAGAGGGCACACAGTTGATGCGATCAGCAGCGGTGCAGACACGAGGTCCTTCTGGAGCTAGAGCCGTACTCCCACTCACTGGCGTTGCTGCTGGCGTCGGTCGGGCCCGGCGGCCGGTCGTCGAGGAAGCGGGACACTGGGGCCGTTACCCACTACGTCGAGCTGGATTCGGCGACGTCCGTCGGCGTCGAGATTGCTGGTTCTTTCAGAGGTGCTGGATTCACGATCCCAGCAAGTAGCACTTTAGCAGATGAAGTCTTTTAGCCTTGTGACTTCAGCAGGAGACTGGCACTCTTCCAGTCCTTGGAGATTTTCTTAGCAAGCGTGAGAGTACACACCTAGTTCCTCTCTCCTGGTTCCTTGGCAAAAATAAAGAAGCACTGCAGGATTCCCCCAACAACAGCACACTGGCAGAAGGGTTAGGCAGTCCTTAGATCAGCAGGCCTCTTGTCCTTGGTTACAGGGTTCCTTGTCAGAAGTGATCTGATTTCTTAGTTCAGGGGTCCTTCTCTTATACCCCTTTCCGGCTTTGATCCCTTTGTCCATGCAGGGGATTTCCCAACATCCTGGGTCTGTTGTGGGCGGGGCCAGGCAGACGCACCTGGCCTATTCACTGAGCAGGGCTGGGTCCTCAGACGCCCAGCAGGAGGTGGAGCCAGCATTGACACTGGCAGGAGCAGAGCTATCGGCCTCCTGGCAGGAGGTGGGGCTCAGATCGTCCATGGCAGGCACAGAGCCATCAGCCGCTTGGCAGGAGGTGGAGCCAGCATTGTATCAGGCTGGGCCGGCTATCAACAACTACTCTCCCCCTACTCTCAACGTAATGTCCCACTCATCCCACACTGACTCATTCAGACCTGTGGAGCCACCCAGCTCCTGTCACACACACGCAAGACCAGCAGAAACCAGAAATGGTTAGACAAGAAAATAGACACTTTCTAAAAGTGCTATTTTCAAACCCAGAGTCCAAAAACCATCCACACCAACGGATGCGTAATCAAACCCCGAGTTCAGCGATACCAAACTCGACATTGCACCATGCTCCCCGAGCCAGCTAGGATCATAGCATTAATAATCCCGGCGGCCCATTCTAATCAATGGAGAACAGGCTACCTCGCAATAGTGAAGAACGATGATGGCGGTAATTCACTATTAGGACATGCCAACTTGGTCGGGCATGTCCTACCTTATACTTACAATGCACCCTGCCCGCGGGCCTACCATAGGGGTGACTAACATGAAGTCAAGGGAAGGTTCAAGGGGCTGGCAAGTAGGTATACTTGCGCAGCCTGCGTGACAGCACTAGGCTGCACGTGGGTCTCGCAATCACCGCCGACCCGTAGACATTCTTTTACGAGGCCGCTCCTGTGGGTGGCACAACACGTGCTGCAAGCCCACAAGCGGCATTTGTATTTACAAGCCCCGGCACTCCTGGTGCACTAGACGAGGGACTGACAGTAAACCAAATAAGCCAAATATGGATACAATAGATACATCAATTTAACATAGGGAGCACTTGCGCTGTGGCACTGATCAGCAGTGACACCGCGCCCAAAGCATATACCAGCAAAACATCGTAAAACAGTGGAGGCAAACAGAAAAAATGGAGGAGAGACTCAAGCCAATGATGTCAGGTCTAACACGTGTCCCCTCCAGCTGAAATGTGGGGAGAACTACCCTTCCCCTGGGGAGTTCTCATCACTAAGGCGGAAAAATCTGGACAGACCATCAGCATTGGCGTGATCTGTACCAGGGCGGTGTTCCACCGTAAAGTCCATCCCCTGTAGGGAAATGGACCACCTCAACAGTTTCAGATTCTCACCCCTCATCTGCATCAACCATCTGAGGGGCCTGTGGTCTGTCTGAACCCGGAAGTGAGTCCCAAACAGGTAGGGTCTTAGCTTCTTCAGCGCCCAGACCACAGCAAATGCTTCTCTCTCTATCGCACTCCACCTCGTTTCCCTGGGGAGTAACCTCCTACTGATGAAGGCTACAGGCAAGTCTCGGCCCTCTTCATTTACCTGAGCTAGAACAGCCCCCACGCCATGCTCTGAAGCGTCCGTCTGGACAATAAATTCTTTTGAAAAGTCGGGTGCCTGGAGTATAGGTGCTGTGCACATTGCAGTTTTCAGGGTGTCGAAGGCCGTTTGACAGGCATCAGTCCAGATCACGTTTCGTGGCTGCTTCCTGGAAGTCAGCGAAGTCAAGGGGTGCACAATGTTACCGTAATCCTTGACAAACCTCCTGTAGTAACCCGTGAGTCCTAAGAAGGCTCTCACCTGCGTTTGGGTTTTGGGCGGCGCCCAAGCCAGGATGGTATCAATCTTGGGTTGCAGGGGGGCAACCTTGCCGCTCCCTACTTGGTGCCCCAAGTACACCACAGAACCCTACCCAATCTGGCACTTACTGGCTTTGATTGTGAGGCCTGCTCCGCGCAGGGCCAACAACACTTCCTGGAGGTGGCGCAAGTGTTCCTCCCAGCTGGCGCTGTACACCGCGATGTCGTCCAGGTAGGCGGCACTGAAATCCTCCAGTCTAGCCAAGACCTGGTTGACCAACCTCTGGAAGGTGGCAGGGGCATTCTTCATCCCAAAGGGCATCACCCGGAACTGGTATAGCCCCTCTGGTGTGGAGAATGCTGACCTCTCCTTCGCCCCCTCGGTTAAGGCGATCTGCCAGTACCCAGATGTTAGATCAAACGTACTAAGGTACCGGGCAGCCCCCAACCGATCGATGAGCTCATCAGCTCTGGGGATGGGGTGCGCGTCGGTCTTCGTGACCGAATTGAGTCCTCGGTAATCCACGCAGAACCGGAGTTCTGGTGAAGCACCAGGTGCTGCAGCCTACGGGACCAAGACCACTGGGCTGGCCCAAGGACTGCTGGAGGACTCAATCACCCCTAATGCGAACATTTTGGAGACCTCCTCCTTAATGTACACTCTGACCTTGTCAGTCACCCTGTAAGCCTTGTGCTTCACAGGAGGGCTGTCTCCGGTGTCAACGTCATGGACACACCAATGAGTGACACCCGGAACCAAGGAAAACAGATCCGGGAATTGTCCCAACAGGTGGCGACAATCCTGTTTCTGCTCAAGGGTCAGTGTGTCAGAGAGGACCACACCATCCACTGACCCGTCTTGCTCTTTAGCACACAGGAGGTCAGGAAGAGGCTCACTCTCCTCCTCCATTCCAGCATCTGTAGCTAGGAGCATGCCCACTTCGGACCTTTCTAAGTGGGGCTTCAAACGGTTGACATGCAGGACCCGCAAGGGGTTCCTGGGAGATTTCAAGTCCACCAGGTAGGTGACATCGCTCTTCCTCTCCACAACCTTAAACGGTCCAGTCCACCTGTCCTTGAGCGCACAAGGTTCCACCGGGGACATGACCCACACTTCCTGACCAGGCTGAAGCTCTACCAGAGTGGCATTCCGGTAGTACCATCGCTTCATCTCCTCCTGGCTGGCCTCCAGATTTGCCTGAGCAAGTTCTCTGAAGCGCCGAGTCTGGTTCCGAAAGGCCAGCATGTAGCTGTATACATCCTGGGGAGGTTTCCTGGGAGATTGCTCCCAGCCTTCCTTGACCAGACTCAAAGCCCTCTTACCGGGTGACCGTATAAGAGCTCAAAGGGGCTGAACCCTAGAGACTTCTGCGGCACCTCTCGGTAAGCAAACAACAGGCATGGCAAGAGGACGTCCCATTTCCGCCTCATTGGTTCTTCAAGACCCATTATCATGCCTTTCAGGGTCCGGTTGAATCTCTCAACCAGCCCATTTCCTTGAGGGTGGTAAGGAGTGGTGAACTTATAGGTTACCCCACACTCCTTACACATAGACTTCATATAGTTCGAAATGAAGTTGGTGCCTCGGTCTGACACCACCTCTCTGGGGAACCCCATCCGGGAGAAAACACCCATCAGTGCCCGTCCCACCACGGGGGCCGACACTGTTCTGAGAGGGATGGCTTCCGGGTACCGTGTGGCGTGGTCCACCAAGACCAGGATGAACCTGTTGCCCAGGGCTGTCTTGGGGTCCAGGGGCCCAACAATGTCAATGCCCACCCGGTCAAAGGGGGTACTGACCACTGGAAAAGGTTGGAGGGGAGCCTTCTGCTTCCTTCCGCTTTTCCCACTTGCCTGGCAAGTGCGACAAGTCTTGCAATGGATGTCTACATCCCTTCGCATCTGAGGCCAATAAAAATGGGTGACAAGCCTGTCATAGGTCTTGTCCTGCCCCAGATGTCCAGCTAACGGAACGTCGTGAGCCAACCCCAGTAGGAAGGCTCTGAAGCGCTGGGGTACCACCAGCACACGGGCTGACCCAGGCTCAGCAGCCTTAGGCTCGCTATACAGGAGGTCGTTCTCCCAGTACACAA
Source organism: Lissotriton vulgaris (assembly GCF_964263255.1). NCBI lineage: Eukaryota > Metazoa > Chordata > Amphibia > Caudata > Salamandridae > Lissotriton > Lissotriton vulgaris. The sequence continues at coordinate 721,302,655 of NC_141691.1, forward strand.
AATGTGACCCTGACTGATCACCTGAGGATTGGGCTGAGGCCTGCTGCCTCATGGCCACAAGAGAAGGGCACACTTTCTGTTCCGCACAGAATTCCTCCCTGGAGGGACCACCATCCTGCTGCCAGTGGGTCAGCTCAGGCAGGTCTCCCAGTTCGGCAATTTGTTCCCCTGTGGGCTCCAGGGCATCCCCCTCAGGGTCTACCTCCTCCTGGACCACGGGAACTACGGGGGCCGGTTTCCCGCGCCTCCTGCCTCTTCTCTTCACAGCTGGGTCCTGGGCCGTACTTTCAGGCTCCGGGACCCCATCAACACCCTTACTAGCTGTCATCGAACGAGTGGTTGCACACACCCACTCTGGCACACCCAACATTTTCAAGTGCGCCTCTCTCTCCACCTTCGCCCAAGGGGAGTCTTCTAAATCATTGCCCAGGAGACAATCGACAGGCATGGCGGGCCTCACAGCAACCTGAAGAGTACCTGAAACTCCCCCCCATTCAAAGGAAACCTGAGCTACCTCGCACTCTTTCTGGGAGTTGTCGGCAGCTATCACAGGGTAGAATGCGTGGGGAACCACCTGCTCTCTGGACACTAAGTGACACTTGACAGCTGTCACACTCGCTCCGGTGTCTCTGAGAGCTTCCACTCTATGGCCATTAATGGTCACCCACTGCCTATATTTACTAGTGTTACTAGGCAGAGGGGGGGGAGGGACCATTTGCATGTCTCCTAGCGAGACCAGGGACATCTCTGCGGGACCCCTCCCACCATGGACAACCATCTCCTCCCCTCCCAAGGCTACACTCGCCAACTGACAGGGGGGTGCACGCGGCGGTGCATTCGAATCCTTCTTGGGACACTGGGGGTCATAAAACCGGTGTCCCACCTGCCCACAACCGTAGCAGGTTAGGGGGCCCCTATGAACAGGTTTACCCGTCGGGCCCCTGGCTTCTTCTTAGGGGGAGGCTGGGAACCTTTCCCTTGGTTCCCTTGGGGATTACTTTGGGGCCCTTTCTGAGACTCCTTCTGTTTACCCTTGTCCCCCCACTCTTCTGCTGGGGACCCTGCACACCTTTGGCTGAGTCTCCCACTGGACCCTTGTGGACCCTGATACTGACCCAGCGGTCCGCCTCCTCAGCAAGTTTTCTAGGGTTAGATATCTTGCTATCAATCAGGTGCTGGCGCAGCTCTGGAAAACAGTTATTCGACAAGTGCTCCCAAGCAAACAAATCATAAAGAGCTTCATAACTTTCCACTTTGCTGCCCTTCACCCAACCATCCATGGCTCTGCAAAAATAAGACACATATTCAACCCACGTCGTACCAGGCAACTTATTACATTCTCTAAAAGCTTGTCTGTACTTCTCGGGGGTTAAGCCATACCGCAACATTAAAGCATCTTTCATATGAGCATACGACATCCTATCCGCAACAGGCAGGTCTAACAGGGTATCTCTCCCCTCATTCACAAAGCGACCCCACAACCCCGCTCCCCAATTCTTCTCAGGGACATGGTGGGCCAACAATGCTAGCTCATATGCCTTAAACCACTGACCAATATCTTCGTTTCTGTGATAATCCTTTATCACATCTTTGGGAAAGTAGAACTTACTTTCTGCAGGCCCAGATGGAATGCTGCCACCAGAGGGATTCAATTCTAACTTTTTAGCTTGGATATCCAGTTCCCTCAACCTGGCTTCACGCTCCAAAGCTAACTTCTCTCTTTCAAACTCTAACTTTTTGATCTCCAACTCAGCTTCTCGTCTACCTCTTGCATTTTCTAACTCCAACTGCCCATTTATCTTTAGCCTTGCCATTTCCATGTTGTATGCACGCTCCTTCGCCCTTTCTTCTCGTTCTTCAGGGGAAAGACCTTTGGAGGAAACACTGCTTCCGGGAGAGGACTTAGGCCCATTCGCTGGCGCCTCCTCATCCCCTTCCACTGGCGGTACCACCACCGGATCAGTGGGATCTCTGGCTTCCAACCAGGCCTGCAATGCTTTGAGATAGGTTTCCTTAGCCTTGAGACCTTTGGTAGGAACTTTAAACTTCTTGCAAAAGGATTTCAACTCGTCCAATCTGTAGACGTCTAACTTCGCTCTGTCGAATTCCTCCTCAACGACAACAACAGGGGTAGTGACTCCGGTGTCACTCATGGTCAAAACTGGCAGTGTTAAAAAAAAATCAAGCTTCAGAAAAGCGGAGAACCAAAAATAGGATCCTTCCCAATTAGATTGTGACTGCGTTATGGTCTGCTTTCACTATGCAGCGCACACTAATCACTGTACATGGGTCATAAATGCAAGGTCCAAATCCTCTCGCTGCTGCCAATGTTAGAACCGGCTGTCTCTAGTTGGCAGAGGTATACACTTCTGACAAATAGGGACACACCTTTTCTAGTCAGGGCAAGGGGATCACACCCTTCGATAACCCCTGCTCACCCCCTTGGTAGCTTGGCAGAGCAGAACAGGCTTATCTCAGAGGCTGTGTGTTAAGCAAATATGACCACATACAGTAATAAAGTGAATACACTACAAATGGACACGACACAGTAGTATTATAAAAATAAGGATTTTTATATAAGGCTTAGCACAAGACCAAATAACGACAAAACTGCACACAATCTTAATAAATACTCGAGGAAGGGAAAAATAGTTCAAGGTAGTTTCTTCTTCAGCACAAAAGTCTTTAGTATCAAGCAAATCTTCTTCTTGGCAATACAGTTCTTAGCAACAAGGTAACCCACACGGGGGCTACACGACGTCGAGGCAAAGTTAATCCAAAGGTTCGGCGTCGACCGCGGGGAGCGCTACGTCGAGCCTGGAGTCACACGGACCCCCAACAACACAGTACCTTTAGGAAAATGAAGCACACGATGATCAGTGGCGTCGAGCAATCCGGCGTCGCGTCTTCGGTGTCGATCAGGCCTCAGCAGGCGTCGTCGATGATGCGGTTGCACAGAGTGAGCAGCGCTCACGGCGTCGACAGGGCACACAGTTGATGCGATCAGCAGCGGTGCAGACACGAGGTCCTTCTGGAGCTAGAGCCGTACTCCCACTCACTGGCGTTGCTGCTGGCATCGGTCGGGCCCGGCGGCCGGTCGTCGAGGAAGTGGGACACTGGGGCCGTTACCCACTACGTCGAGCTGGATTCAGCGACGTCCGTCGGCGTTGAGATTGCTGGTTCTTTCAGAGGTGCTGGATTCACGATCCCAGCAAGTAGCACTTTAGCAGATGAAGACTTTTAGCCCTGTGACTTCAGCAGGAGACTGGCACTCTTCCAGTCCTTGGAGATTTTCTTAGCAAGCGTGAGAGTACACACCTAGTTCCTCTCTCCTGGTTCCTTGGCAAAAATAAAGAAGCACTGCAGGATTACCCCAACAACAGCACACTGGCAGAAGGGGTAGGCAGTCCTTAGATCAGCAGGCCTCTTGTCCTTGGTTACAGGGTTCCTTGTCAGAAGTGATCTGATTTCTTAGTTCAGGGGTCCTTCTCTTATACCCCTTTCCGGCTTTGATCCCTTTGTCCATGCAGGGGATTTCCCAACATCCTGGGTCTGTTGTGGGCGGGGCCAGGCAGACGCACCTGGCCTATTCACTGAGCAGGGCTGGGTCCTCAGACGCCCAGCAGGAGGTGGAGCCAGCATTGACACTGGCAGGAGCAGAGCTATCGGCCTCCTGGCAGGAGGTGGGGCTCAGATCGTCCATGGCAGGCACAGAGCCATCAGCCGCTTGGCAGGAGGTGGAGCCAGCATTGTATCAGGCCGGGCCGGCTATCAACAACTACTCTCCCCCTACTCTCAACGTAATGTCCCACTCATCCCACACTGACTCATCCAGACCTGTGGAGCCACCCAGCTCCTGTCACACACACGCAAGACCAGCAGAAACCAGAAATGGTTAGACAAGGAAATAGACACTTTCTAAAAGTGCTATTTTCAAACCCAGAGTCCAAAAACCATCCACACCAACGGATGCGTAATTAAACCCCGAGTTCAGGGATACCAAACTCGACATTGCACCATGCTCCCCGAGCCAGCTAGGATCATAGCATTAATAATCCCGGCGGCCCATTCTAATCAATGGAGAGCAGGCTACCTCGCAATAGTGAAGAACGATGATGGCGGTAATTCACTATTAGGACATGCCAACTTGTTCGGGCGTGTCCTACCTTATACTTACAATGCACCCTGCCCGCGGGCCTACCATAGGGGTGACTAACATGAAGTCAAGGGAAGGTTCAAGGGGCTGGCAAGTAGGTATACTTGCGCAGCCTGCGTGACAGCACTAGGCTGCACGTGGGTCTCGCAATGACCGACCCGTAGACATTCTTTTACGAGGCCGCTCCTGTGGGTGGCACAACACGTGCTGCAAGCCCACGAGCGGCATTTGTATTTACAAGCCCCGGCACTCCTGGTGCACTAGACGAGGGACTGACAGTAAACCAAATAAGCCAAATATGGATACAATAGATACATCAATTTAACATAGGGAGCACTTGCGCTGTGGCACTGATCAGCAGTGACACCGCGCCCAAAGCATATACCAGCAAAACATCGTAAAACAGTGGAAACAAACAGAAAAAATGGAGGAGAGACTCAAGCCAATGATGTCAGGTCTAACAGTGCGCTTATGATGCGCTTGCGCAACTCTTTCGATACGAGTACGCATGATGTTCTACCGCGATTTGTGTAATTCTTTTTAAAAGTAATATAGGATTATTACAAGTATTAAAAAAATCATAGTTATCCCAGATGTCTGCCCTTAGTATATACATTAAATACATACATGTTTTAAACCAAGTAGAAACATTGCCCCCTTTCGCATACAGAACGCCGTACATGACGCCACACCGAAGCTTTAATGCGACGCGTAACGTCAAAGCATATTCGTACTGTATGCACGGGAACACGCTGAGTATGATAAGCAGTACAAACTATGGTGCAATCACCCTCTCAGTGACAAATCAGATCTTGCACATGCGCTGTGCACGCCCGCCCACACTACACACATGCCACCACTAAGCAGGCATGTTCTCATTTAGCCTGGAAACCAATACATTAGCCAATGGGATGTCCCCCAGGGCCATCATTCTTGCAGACCGCGAAAACGCTACCAATGACGGCCCTGGGCTTGGTTTGGTCAGCCCCCGCGGTTCCCATATAATGTGGCCACTGACGTGAGCACGCTCTCTTTTGCCTGCCTTTGCTGCGATGACACACAGACTGTCGAAAACACACCAGACTCAGCGAAACCACAGTCTTTCAAGACACGACAAAAGTCGACAAAAACAAAGGTAAGAGAAGACGTCACAACATCAGCCTCCACTGTAAATTGTACATGCATAATACTATTTTTTTATCCTTCATATGGCTTTCCTACCCCTCATTGGTTTTAAATTGTACTTACATAATTGAAATATTTCTTTATAAGTCACGAGGTCCTATACAACTCTAATCTTAAAAACTGTGCATGCATACATTTCTGTGTCGTATTTCTGTACTTAGCCACGTGCTTAGGCCTCTATTATTATTAATTGTGCGTCCATGATAGTATTTTTTTTCTGCGTCACGAGGCCGTCCCAGGCCTCTATTAACTTATTGATCTTCCTTTGTTTGCTGGACCTGCAACAGTCTTAACTACGGAATATTAATTACCCACATTAAAATTCACTTTTGATAGTAGTTACGCAACTCCGTTTACGATGACAACTCAAAATGTCCTTTTGTTTCCTTCAGCAAACATCGTTCAGAAGCAACTACGGCCTATCAAGCAACAGCAATGGAATTCTCTGCAACTTATCTATACTACTATTATAAAGAGAGAACTGTGTCCTTTGAGCCAGGTAAACTCGAAAAGTACACCACCAATCGCAACACCCAATACAGCGTTGGAAAGGGCAGTTGCAGCAGAAGGACATAGGCTAGGCAGACGCCCACCATATACATTTAAAAAGTAAAAGAACCGTGCCAGCAAAGTAGTCCCTTGTGGGCATGTCTGTGTTGTGCTGTGGGCTTGTGCTGGGGGGGCGTGACAAATGCTGGGGGCGTGTGGTACGTTCCGCCCTTCGGGCCGGACTGTTCCCACGAGGCACAGGGTCAAGGCTGATTTGCATATGGCCATGTCTGAACTGGGGTGGTCTGGAGTGCAAAAAAAACGATGGATTTAGGTCCAGATCTCCGTACTGGGGTGAATGTATGACATTGTTCTGAATTCTGTCCATCAACTGTTGTTTTTGCATTTGTCACCCCGAGTGGGATGGGTATGCTGAGACGTGAGTCCCATGCTCTCCACACCACTGGAGTCAAGCTATCCTGGCTGAAGACGGCTGATAGCCAGAAATTGGTGAAAGAAATGGCTTGGCAGTTTGACCTGGAATGTTTTCCCGAGGCACAGGGTCAAGGCAGACTTGCTCATGGCTGTGTCTGAACTCGGTGGGGACGTGGAGTGCAAAAAAAATGATGGATTAGGCCAAGATCTCTCTATTGGGGTGAATTTATGGCATTGTTCTGCATTCTGTCCATCAACTGTTGTTTTTACTATCTGCCCTTCATGCCATGTCTCATATTGTGTGCTGGGGGTGTGGGCGTGTGCGGGGCGCGCATTGTGTCATATATTTCATTGTTTTTTCTTCCCAGGTTCTGTACATTCCAGCTCCGCGTGTCCACCCTGCTCCCTTTAAATACCCCTGCACCCCATAATCAAAACCCACCCTTACTCCTTAAAATACCCCAACACCCTTAAACACTAACCCATCTTAACCCTATAAATATACCCTGTACCCCAAAACCCAAACCTATACCTAAATCCTAAAAATACCCCAAAAACCAAACCTACCCCTGAACCCTAAAATACCCCTGTACCCCATATCCCAAACCTAGCCTTGAACCCTTAAAATACCCCTGTACCACAAAACCCAAACCTACCCCTGAACCCTAAAAATACCCCTGAACCCCAAAACCCAAACCTAGCCCTGAACCATAAAAATAACCCTGTACCCCAAAACCCAAACCTACCCCTGAACCCTAAAATACCCCTGTACCCCAAAACCCAAACCTAGCCCTGAACCCTAAATATACCCCTGTACCCCAAAACCCAAACCTAGCCCTGAACCCCTAAAATACCCCTGTACCCCAAAGCTACCCCTGAATCCTAAAAATACCCCTATACCCCAAAACCCAAACCTAGCCCTGAACCCTAAAAATACGCCTGTACCCCAAAACCCATACCTATCCCTAAACGCTAAAACTACCCCTGTACCCCATAACCCAAAACTTTATCTGAACCCTTAAAATACCCAAACACCCCAAAACATATACCTCAGTACCCCAAAAACATACACCCTTATACCCATACTTACCTTATCCAAACATTAAAAATAAAACATGCTTTTACCATTCATGCATTTACAACGAATTTCGTTGTAAATGTATGCGTGGTTAAAGCATATAAAATGTAATGCCATGCGTTATAATGGCATTGCGGAGTCATGGTACTTTCATAATGAAAGTATGCCGAGTGATGGTCTGCGGAAAGAAAGTTGCGGAATAATGGGTGTTTACCCTCCTCCGGTAAGTACATTGGTGGCACGACGGCCCACATCTCCAGCAACATACTCATATTTTTTCACCACCCATTTGAGAAATGCACAGGTCTCTCTCATTGATGGCCAGCACAACAAACACTTTTAGACACACCTCCCGCCACAAGTTCTATAATTGCGAACTTTAGAGCTGGGGAGCTATTGGAAAGGGGCGACCACTCGGTCCCCCCGAACGTATGGCGGAGTGCCTCGATCCCCCCGGGAAGCCATTTTTGGGCGGGAGGCGCGTCTCGGCTGGTATGCCCGAAGCGGCGTAGCCGGGGCGCGCCTTTTCCCGCCCTAGAGTGGGCTGGCCTAGACACCGACGTAGCCAGCCCCGCCCTAGGGGCAGGCAGGGGCGGGTTCTCGCCCGCCCTGAAGACGGATAAAAAGAGACGCAAGACCAGAAGACGTCCTCTTGTTCTTGTGCTCCGAAGCTGCACCTCCTCGCTACCCGTGAGCTCGGGACAGAACGAAGAGCCAATTTTGAGCGTTTTGATCTTTTTCTTTGTCTTCTAGATACTTCGTCGGAGAAATGCCAAAGAAAGTCGCAAAGAGAATGACGACCGACCAGATGGTGCGGGCCCTTTGCAAAGAGATGTCCGACATAAAGAAACGGTTGGCGAAACGGGACGGGGAGGAGGGTTCGGGCCCTGCGCCGGCTGGAGGGAGACCTAAGAGGCCGAGGAGGGTTCCAGCCGGTGGAGACGTCCCGGTCCCCTCTGTACCGCTCGAGGCGCCGACCCCAGTACCAATGGAGGGAAATCCAATCCCCGTTGTCGTCACCCCGACATCCAAAGAAGACATGCCCCCCGAGCTGGCAGCACAGCTAGCAGCTTGGTTGGGGGAGAGTAGTGATGGCGCCACGGCTGCCGAGGCACAGGCGCTGATAAAAGGGCTTCGTGAGAAGAGAGATGCAGCTAAAGTGACTGCGCCGTTGGCGGGAATAGACAAGCCGCAAGCGGCCGAAGCTGCGTCCGGTGCAGGTAAGCGGCCATTGCCGATTGCAAGGGACGAGTCAGCACCCTCTCGTAGAGAGAGATTGGGACAACATGTGCCTTTAGCTATAAAAGAAAAGATCTGGGCTGGGGAGTACGTGAATATTTTCTCCTTGCTTGTTGATCATTATGAGGTGGAGCATGTTAAAGGTCAGAAGGACCTAATGCATCCGAGTGTTTGGCGCGCAAAAATGGCCGCCTTTAAGGTAAATGAGAATATTGGCAACTGGGGCAATGCGTGGGGTATTTTTACATCGATTTTGGGGGAACGTAGGCCCGAGTTGCTTTCTGAATTTCCCATTTATCAATCACGAATTATGGGTTACTCGACAGCGTATCAAGGTAACCACTGGTTTTGTTATGACAATCTGTTCAGGAAAGAAAAGGAACATAACAAGGGTTTGACTTGGGATTGTTACGATTCTGTAACATGGGATAAAATGAAAGAATCAGGAATGTTAAAGATGCCATTGGTTGGGAACAATGTTGTAGATTACTCCCGCCAAAATGTGGGGACGCCCTTTCGACCAAGTACGAGCACCGACGATCAGTCGAGGCCCGCAGGCAATACAGGGAGGAAGGGTTTCTGCTTTAATTTCAACAAAGGGAAATGTACCAGACCTCCGGGATCGTGTAAATTCAAACATGAGTGTAGTACGTGTGGGTCGTCCCATCCTGAGTCATCGTGCAGAGCCAGAACGGGTGAGAATGGGGTTAAGGGAGGCGCCAAACAGGTCTAATCTAGTCCGAGGGGCGCCTTTACCAACCCCGATTGATACCTTGGCAATGATTCCCTGGCTCAGTGAATACCCGGATCGTACTTCTGCTGGGGTGCTGCGGAACGGTTTTTCACATGGTTTCCGCATCCCGGTGGGGGACTTTCAGGGTGTAGGGATTTGCAAAAATCAACTTTCTGTTTTACAACATACGTCTGTGGTGCAAGAAAAAATTCAGAAAGAGGTTAGCCGGGGACGGGTTGCTGGCCCGTTTAGTGTACTCCCGGTACCGGATTTTGTTTGTTCTCCGTTAGGGGTGGTCCCCAAGAAGGACCCAGGTGAGTTTCGTTTGATCCATAATTTGTCTGCTCCACACGGCCTTTCGGTGAACAACGCAATTGATCCAGAAGTTTGTTCGGTGCGATACGCATCGTTTGATGAGGCAGTAGCCATCTTGAATCGCCTGGGGCCCGGGACGTTGATGGCGAAATCAGATATCGAGTCAGCGTTCCGGTTGCTCCCGGTACACCCAGACGATCAGCGTCTTTTGGGATTCGGGTTCCAGGGGTCATTTTACATGGATAGGTGTATGCCAATGGGATGCTCTATATCATGTGCTTATTTTGAGCAATTCAGTACTTTCCTGCAATGGGTGTTCACTAAGAAAACGGGTTTCCGAAATGTAATGCACTACCTTGACGACTTTTTGTTCCTTGGTCCCGCCGGAAATCCCGAATGTGCTCAGGCCTTAGCTGAATTCTGTGTGTTGATGGGTCATTTTGGCGTGCCATTGGCACCGGGTAAAACTATGGGTCCCACGACTTGCCTCGAGTTTTTGGGGATCGAGTTGGACTCAAGGGAAGGGTGTTTCCGTTTACCAGCTAGCAAAGTGTTAAAATTCAGGGCAGCCCTCCAAGTATGTTTGAATGCATCTAAGGTTACACTGCATCAGTTGCAACAATTAGTGGGAAAGTTGAACTTTGCCTTGAGGGTGATCCCAATGGCTCGCCCTTTTTCCCGCTCAATTGCCCAAGCGATGGTCGGCCTAAAGGAGGGTCATCATCGCACGAGGTTATCGGCTGAGGTCCGCCAGGACATGCGGATTTGGTTAGCATTTTTGGCGGACTTCAATGGCCGAGTCGTCTGGAACAAGCCAGCCGTGTCCTCAGAAGAGCTTGGGCTATGGACAGATTCAGCAGGGAGCATAGGCTTTGGCGCCATCTTCGGCACAAAGTGGTCTGCTCAAAGGTGGCCCCTATGGTGGCACGAGAAGGGGTTAACGAGTAATATTGCTTTCCTTGAACTATTTCCCATTCTGGTGGCCCTGAGAACCTGGCCAGAAGGGTTCAGAGATCATTCTGTCGTGTTCTGGTCCGACAATATGACCGTGGTAGAATGCATCAATAGTCAGGCAGCCCATTGTAAATTGATTTTGAGGCTGCTCAAAGAAATTGTCCTACTGTGTATGCAACTGAACGTGGTATTCAGAGCAAAACATGTCCCAGGGGTGATGAATCAGGCTGCTGATGCACTGTCTCGTTTTCACATGCAGGCTTTCTCGGGTTTCCTTCCTTCAGCGGACCCGGAGCCGGCACCCTTCCCCGAAGCTCTCTGGTCTCTCGGTGCCCCGAACTTCGTCACCTCGTGGGAGAGAGTCTAGCACCCAGGACAAGGAAGGCATATGAAGGGGCGTTCCAGGCCTATTTAGCCTTTTTGGGGGCAGAGAGAGGGGGACTTTGGGGTCAGGAAGAGTGGGTAGTACTTTTTCTGATGTCCTTACGTAGAGCTGGGAAATCGGTGGCTACGGCCCAAAGGCATCGTGCCGCCATTTCTTTTGTTGCCAGGGCTCATGGCATCCTGGACCCAACAGCGTCTTTTACAGTACAGAAAGCGCTGCGTGGGTGGCAACGCCTAGAGGGTCGCAGAGTAGACGTAAGACGACCGATAGGTCTAGACAGGTTGTCCCAGTTACTGGCCACACTCCCTAACACATGCTCGTCGCCCTTCGAGACCTGTTTGTTCCGGACTGCATTTACGCTGGCATTTCACGGGGCTATGAGAGTTAGTGAGCTAGTTGCACGGAACAAACAGGATGTGACGGGGGGCTTGTGCAGGGAACATGTTCAGATCAGGGGTGAGGCGATGATTGTCTCCTTTCTCAGGTCCAAGACTGACCAAGATGGGAGAGGGGACTGCACGATCATTCGCAGGAACCCCGAGTCATCCATGTGTCCGGTACAGTGCTTAGAAGATTACCTAGCACGAAGGGTGGCATCATGGGGGGGGACATTGTTGAGGCATGCAGACGCCACCCCGCTGACGAGGTTTCAGTTTCAGCGGGTGCTTGCAATTGCCATTGCCGCAGCGGGCTTGGACCCGGGCGAATTTGGGACCCATTCCTTTCGAATAGGGGCTGCCACTGAAGCTACAGCCAGGGGTCTTAATGTAGAACAAGTGAAACGTGTGGGGCGCTGGTCCTCCAATTGTTATAAGAGGTACGTGCGATTGCACATGTTGTGAAGCTGTAATCATGTACTCACGCCTCTTGTCTTTTGTTTGTTTTCAGTTGCGCAAGCCTACGCGGCAGGGCGGACTGTGCAGTCGACCCAACACCAGGCCAGCGGTCGCACGTCACCGGCTGTGAGGAAGGAGGTGTGGGTCGTGGGCCACTCATACGTGAGACGGGCCGCAGACGTATTCAAAGCAGGTGACATGATTCACGTACCTGGGGAATACGGGTACAGAGTGTCCTTCTACGGATGGGGCGGTCTCTGTATTGACCAGTTTCAGGAATTTTTTGAGGGTTTGTTAGAGCGGATGAGGTCACCGCCGTCCATAGTCATAGTGCATTTGGGGGGCAATGATTTGGTCACCACCGGTAGACGACTTCTCCTGGAGGCTATGCTTTCCACGGTAAGTTGGTTAGCGAGGAGAGTTCCGGGGTGCATAATTGCGTGGTCTCATATGATCCCACGAAAAGTGTGGCGGGGGGCTATCTCGATCCCTGCTTTGTATCATTCTGTTAGAAAATTGAATAACAAAGTGAGTAGGTTGTTCCGTTCCAAGACATTGCATTCGATCTCGCATAGTTGTATTAATGATGACAGTATGTATCTGGGGGATGGTGTGCATTTGTCGAGGGTGGGGAATGAGTTACTCATAGGTGACTTCTTAGCTTGGTTAAAATCGTTAAAACATGACCTTTAGGTAGGAGTTTTGTGGGGGGTCCGGATAGCCGGTCAACTATCCGGACCTGTGGCGGTAAGGTCATGATCGGTGAGCACTAATTGGTAGATCCCTATGAGTGGGCGTCACCCAACACGGATGGGAGCGCTCGGGAGAGGTGGCCATTGGCCCCTCAATGGGGAGGCGGTCCCGTCTAAGGGCGGGTCGCCGGAAGTAAAGGAAAGGCGGTCAAGGCCCCTTCCTTTGTAGGAGGGGTTACAGCCCCCTCCTGGGGGAATTTCCCGGGGCCAGTGTCATCTGCGACGGCAGATGCGGTAAGTTGTGTGGGGTGGGGGGAGGTCCACGATACCTTCAAGATACCACACACAAGTCTTCGAACGACCTTTAAATGGCGTCGAGTCTTAAGTGCCCCCGTCAAGTCAAGGGAAATTGTTAGTAGTTGCACTTGAGGTAAGCCTCTGTGCTGTCGCCCCTCCCAAGTGGGAGGGGTAAGTCTGGTTAGGGATCTTGACACCGGTTATGACCTTGCCGTTGGCCCTTAAACGTTAGGATGTACAATTTCAGTGTTTCTAGAGAATGTTTTTGTAGGATGCTAGTTCGGCTAGGAGAACCTCTGTATTAGAGAATATGTTAAGGTTAGCCAAACATCGCAATGTGATAATGAAATTGTACATAACATGAAACGTTTAATGTTTTAATTTTTTGTTTTAATAAATACGGCCGGGAGGGTCACTCCCTCCCACATCCAAAAACTTTAAGAACTGTTTCCGGTTTCCCTCCTTTTGGGGATTGTGTTGAGAGGGGGTGGCGGGTATCTCAGCCATATGGAAAGGGGCGACCACTCGGTCCCCCCGAACGTATGGCGGAGTGCCTCGATCCCCCCGGGAAGCCATTTTTGGGCGGGAGGCGCGTCTCGGCTGGTATGCCCGAAGCGGCGTAGCCGGGGCGCGCCTTTTCCCGCCCTAGAGTGGGCTGGCCTAGACACCGACGTAGCCAGCCCCGCCCTAGGGGCAGGCAGGGGCGGGTTCTCGCCCGCCCTGAAGACGGATAAAAAGAGACGCAAGACCAGAAGACGTCCTCTTGTTCTTGTGCTCCGAAGCTGCACCTCCTCGCTACCCGTGAGCTCGGGACAGAACGAAGAGCCAATTTTGACCCACCCACCAGCCCCTGAGGACAGCAAGTCGTTGTGCAATAAAGTGAATTTTTATAAGTATGTTTTACGTTTCGTTTACAGGCTGTGAAAGTATCAGTTTGTTGTTGATCATAATAAAGTATGGTGAATATCGTGTAAGTTGTTACGATTAAAATGATTTGATGTAGTGTTGCGTTTTAAGCATGTTCTTTCGGTCGTAGCGGCCAATGTTTTCTTAGGTTTGAGTAAGAATTGTCGTATTTATTTTTGGTAGGCGGTAAGGTCATGATCGGTGAGCACTAATTGGTAGATCCCTATGAGTGGGCGTCACCCAACACGGATGGGAGCGCTCGGGAGAGGTGGCCATTGGCCCCTCAATGGGGAGGCGGTCCCGTCTAAGGGCGGGTCGCCGGAAGTAAAGGAAAGGCGGTCAAGGCCCCTTCCTTTGTAGGAGGGGTTACAGCCCCCTCCTGGGGGAATTTCCCGGGGCCAGTGTCATCTGCGACGGCAGATGCGGTAAGTTGTGTGGGGTGGGGGGAGGTCCACGATACCTTCAAGATACCACACACAAGTCTTCGAACGACCTTTAAATGGCGTCGAGTCTTAAGTGCCCCCGTCAAGTCAAGGGAAATTGTTAGTAGTTGCACTTGAGGTAAGCCTCTGTGCTGTCGCCCCTCCCAAGTGGGAGGGGTAAGTCTGGTTAGGGATCTTGACACCGGTTATGACCTTGCCGTTGGCCCTTAAACGTTAGGATGTACAATTTCAGTGTTTCTAGAGAATGTTTTTGTAGGATGCTAGTTCGGCTAGGAGAACCTCTGTATTAGAGAATATGTTAAGGTTAGCCAAACATCGCAATGTGATAATGAAATTGTACATAACATGAAACGTTTAATGTTTTAATTTTTTGTTTTAATAAATACGGCCGGGAGGGTCACTCCCTCCCACATCCAAAAACTTTAAGAACTGTTTCCGGTTTCCCTCCTTTTGGGGATTGTGTTGAGAGGGGGTGGCGGGTATCTCAGCCATAGTTCGAATCTCGGCATCAGGTCAACATCCTGTGATTCCAGGCAAATTGCTTTGTCTCCCCGTGCCTACCACAAATGAATGTGTTCTTCTGTAATGTAAATTGTGCTCATGCCATGTTGTCGAGTTCGCGCTATAGAATATTGCAAGGAAAAATAAAGTAGGGAAACTCGAGTTCACACCCTACTGAATGCGCACTCTTAAGTGCAGCAGCAGTGCACTGTGAATCGGAGTGTTTCACAGGCCTGTCACAGATAAGAAATGCTATCAAAACGAAATCCTACAAAACAATATACTACTGGCCGGCAGCAATTCATACCCGGACAACGTCGGGACGGGCTGCTAGTTGAATATACTTTGACGTATAGAAGCAAAGTACAAGTGGAGTTGGGAACTGCGGTGGCCGTTACAAGGTAAGCACAGCAGCCTAGATCTACAAAGCCTTCATAGGAATGCAATAGAAATAAGTCGCCATCACGGGTGTCAGTAACGCAGTAGGCACTTCCATATAGACACCATTTGAACGCGGCACTATACCAACTGAAATATACCAGGTACACTGCACTCGTAAAACTGTAGTGTTAGCTTTATTTGTTTAACGAGTGAGGGCCATATTATCAAGCATGGGCGACAACATTATTGCCACTTTATCGGCAGGAAAGTAGTGATAATGGGTTTGATAATATGCTCTATAGAATTCCTATTGAGCTAATGTTGGATGTGAAGGACATCAGACATGAGCTTCGATTGGAATTCCATAGAGCATATTATCAAACCCATTATCGCCACTTTAGCGACACTTTCCTGCCGTTAAAGTGGCGATAATGTTGTCGCCGAGGCTTGATATTATGGCCAAGAGAGCGTACTGTACAACAGCTTCTTTTTAAATTCCATAATTACCTCCGAGCAGTGACAACAGATAGGTTACAACAGTCTGACAAACAGATCTACAACCTTATTACACCACTTTTGAGTCACTTTTAACAAGGGTAAAGTGATGCAAGGAGAAAATCTCAACTCCAGACTCTGCGACACAGTTTTAATGTTGTTTTCTCTCTCTCTCACTCTCTGTGACATCATTTCTCTTTCTCTCTTCAACTTAGACATTGCTGTCTGCTTAAGCATGTAGAAGAATTGTTGAAATCAAGTTGTCAATCCAACTGCCTGAAGTGTTTGGCCGCAAGGTTTATACAACGGTAAGCACAGAGGCCTAGATATACAAATCCTTCATAGGAATGCATTAGAAATAATTCGGCATAACAGGCGTTAGTAACGCAGTAGGCACTTCCATATAGACACCACTTGATTGCGGCACTATAACAAATAAAATGTACCAGGTACACTGCACTCGTAAAACTGTAGTGTAACTTTTATTTATGAAAGGAGAGAGGACCATAATATCAAACCTTGGCAACAAAATTATCGGCACTTTATCGGCAGCAAACTGCCGCTAAAGTGGACATAATTGGCTTGATAATATGCTCTATGGAATTCCAATCGAAGCTCATTATAGATGTGAAGGACATTTAACATAAGCTTCGATTGGAATTCCATAGAGCATATTATCAAACCCATTATCGCCACTTTAGCGACACTTTCCTGCTGATAAAGTGACGATAATTTTGTCGCCCAGGCTTGATATTATGGCCCAGAGTTTTAATGTTTTCTCTCTCTCTCACTCTTTGTGACATCATTTCTCTTTCTCTCTTAAAGTTAGACACTGCTGTCTGCTTGGATGTGTAGAAGAATTGTTGAAATTGAGTTGTGAAATCTACTTCCTAATGTGTTGTGCCGCAAAGTTTATACAACGGTAAGCATAGAGGCCTAGAGCTACAAATTCTTCATAGGAATGCATTAGAAATAATTCGGCATAACGGGCGTTAGTAACGCAGTAGGCACTTCCATATAGACACCACTTGAACGCGGCACTATAACAAGTAAAATGTACCAGGTACACTGTACTCGTAAAACTGTAGTGTTAGCTTTATTTGTGAAATGAGAGAGGGCCATATTAGCAAGCCTTGGCGACAAAAATTTCGCCACTTTATCGGCTGCAAACTGTCGCTAAAGTGGCTATACTGGGCTTGATCTATAATTACCTCCGAGCAATGACAACAGATAGGTTACAACAGTCTGACAAACAGATCCACAACCTTATTACGCCACTTTTGAGTCACTTTTAACATGAGTAAAGTGATGCAAAGAAATAATCTCAACTCTAGACTCTGCAACACAGTTTTAATGTTGTTTTCTCTCTCTTTCTCTCTCTTACTCTCTGTGACATCATTTCTCTTTCTCTCTTAAACTTAGACACTGCTGTCTTCGACGTGTAGACGTGTAGAAGAATTGTTCAGAATAAGTTGTGACACCAACTGCCTGAAATGTTTACCCGCAAGGTTTATACACCTGTAAGTACAAAGGCCTAGATCTACAAAGCCTTCACAGGAATGCATTAGGAATAAGTCACCATAAAGGGCGTCAGTAACGCACTAGGCACTTCCATATAGACACCACTTAAATGCAGCACTATAACAGAACTGGAATGTACGAGTCACACTGCACACGTAAAACAGCAGAGTTACCAAAACTTGTAGGGGCATAGTATCAAGAACGGCGATACAATTATCGCCGATTCAGCAGCAAGAAACTGCTGCTAAAGCGGCGATAATGAGCTTAATAATATGCCCTTGTAAATTCCCATAGTAGCCCAGGTTAACACCAGAACCTGCACTGCTATAGGAATTCACTACAGCATATTATCAAGCCCATTATCGCCACTTTAGCTGCAGTTTCCTGCGCTGAAACGACGATAATTTTATCGCCGTTCTTAATAATATGCGCCGTAATGCTTCAGCTCATTTACTCACATCTACATAATTCTAAACTCTAATTTTCTTTTTTCTTTTGCAGATTAACAATCGGATACCTTTTGGAATCCATTTCACAATTTGTTAATTACTTTGTTTAAGTTATTTTTCCAGTTCTAATATAGTTATAATTGAGTTTCGTTTATATATATTGTTTAATAAAAGTTAATAAAAAAACTACAAACTTCTTTTGTTTTGTGGGGGAGGGGTATGACGGCCCACAATAAAAATATTGTTGAAATACTATAGTCAGATAGTCAAGACTAGTATTGAAAACTACTGATTTCTACTAATGGCGGTGGACGGAGTACTTAATCAACGTTTGGCTCCTTTGCACAACCTTTCAAATAAATATATAAACAAATGACTATTAATACTGTACAAAAGTACAGCAGCGTATGACACATGAACCAGGAAAAAAAGCAACAGATTTACTAACTGATATAAAGAAAGGTTGGCTTGTTAAACTTGAAGAAAAAGAAAACGTGGGCTTCAAAACGACGCTGAGCATGCAAAGACAGTACAACTGCTACACCAAAATAAAAGGAAAGCTTTTCATACTATCATAGAAATGAAGGAGCATATTATCAACAAAAGGCGATACATTATCGCCGCTTTTATTGACAGGAAACTGCAGATGACGCGTCGATAATGTGCTTGATAATAGGCCCTTGTAACTTCCCAGAGCAGCCCAGGTTCTGGTGTTAACCTGGGCTCCTATGGTTATTCACAAGGGTATATTATCAGGCCCATTAAATATGTTTTATATATGTACATCTCAAGGTCGATGGAAGAATAAATGGGTATATAAGTGAATGTATAACGGACTGATTAAGTGTATCTTAGTGAATACATGGGTTAGTGAGTAATGTTTCAATATGTAAATATCTGTATAAGTCTATCACTTTGTGTATAAGTGACTGAATGAGTTAGTGAGTAGCTACATGATTGTCTATATGGGTTATTACTTGCTTTCGAGTATCAGTATGAGTGTCTGAATGTCTGTATGGTGCGGTGGGGGATATTACTTAGCACACAGATACATGAATGAGTGACTCACTATTTGTATGTGTTTTGAAGACAGCATGTGTGCAGGGCTGTATGGGTGGATGAGTGAATGTATGGGTGTAATAGTGAGTGAATGACTGCCTCAATAGTACATATGTTTTAAACTAGTATATGTGAGTATTGATGTATATAAGAAAGAATATATGACAGTGACAGATTGGAAGAGTTCCTGTATAAATAAGTGTGTTTCTATAACTGATTGTTTAAGAGAGTAAGTATGTGTACGTTGCTGTAGAAGTAAGTGTAGTTGTTCGTGTAGAGCTGTATATGCAAGTAAATCGATGTTTGATAGTGTATTTGCATGTGTGGGTATATTTGTGAATAACTGTATGTATAAGTGGAGGTGTTCAACAGGATGTATAGGTGTATGAGTACATATGATGAGTGAGTACATGCATGAGTGACTATACATAACTGTTGGTGAGTGAGTGGATGTGTATTTAGATTTTGGAATTACTGAATAGGTTGTTCTAACTGGTATTGGTATCTCCATTTTTTTGAAAATGTTAGGTTCTATTTTTGAATGTGTGTATCAAAGGTTATATTAGGGTGAGAGGAGGTCTGCCACTCTCTCACAAGGAGGATGTCATCAGTGATGTCATCAGTGATGTCATTTGAGATGTCATCAGTGATGTCATGAGTGATGTCACTGACCATGTCATGAGTGATGTAATATGTGACGTCATCAGTAGTGCATTGCGGACACGCCAGTTATAGTTAGCTGAACTAACTAAAACGGAGGAATTTCAATGGTTTTGTATGAGAGAAATGTCCAGCTAACTATACCATGGGTGAAAACTTTTGTTTTTTCATTGAATTTCTATGGTTTTTCAAATTCTAATTCCTAACTATAACATGGCTGAAACCTATGGTTTTTTCAGTGAATTTCTAAGGGTTTTTAAATGCTTATTCCTAACTATAACGTGCCTGAAACCTATGTTTTTTTCAGTGAATTTCAAAGGTTTTGTAAATAATAATTTATAAATGTATTAATTAGTATGTCTTTCTTTTTATACTAATTTCTTATATTTTTAATATAAATTCTTATATTTATTTTGTTTTTTAGATTATAGTTCATTATAAAATACTAACAAAACTAAATTGCAAAATATTTTTTGGATTAATTATTGCTTGACTTCGGTTGCAAGCATAACACAACTCCAGCAATGCTCTCGGGGCCGTATGCTCACAATGCTGTATCAATGCATTATCAATCCTTAAACCTGGTTCAAGCATGTTCAAGGTTTTGACGCAGCATAAGCTCAAAAGTGACTGAATGAAATGTTATACATTTCACTCAGTCACTTTCAGGAGGTGTTGCTGCACCCCCTCCTGCACAGGAAAGCCTCCTTCTGGCGCAGGGCTTTACAATGTAATTCACCCTCCAGATGCATCACATTCTTAATACAACACACCATGGCACATCTTTTGCACCACTTACCTGACATCGTTCATATCACGAATTTTACAACCCCCACCCTGCCCCTCCTCTGCCTGACGTCACCGCCCGGCGTAACGCCCTGCACGAGCCGTGGCTGCTTAAATGCAATTGCAATTTAAGGAATCTCAATTTAGAGATTCCTTAACTGCGATTTTTGCATTTGGGATGATGCATCCCAAATGCAAAAATACTGGTCACAAATGGAAAGATTCTGAGACTCTGCTCGCTTGCCACCGTTTTTTTGCTTGATGCAACTTCTTTAAAATACTCGTAAATACCAAAGAGGGTTTTCAAGGATAACATTTATGAACGTCTACCAAACGAATCTATAGTTCCCGTCGGAAGGATATTGCTATTTGCATATCATTTTGTCTCACCACTACTATGGTTCTAACACGGTTGCTCTGAAACCTATGATTGTTTTCAACCCCAATCCTAATACGAACAATTACTATTCTTTTGAATAGTTGTGACAGCCCCATTACTTTCATTTTAAAACACTTGAAACATGTATAATAATTTGCAAACTACCTTTTCAATGGTTATCATTGCTATTATGATGCCCTAATATACATCGTTTTTTACATTTACAGTCTATTGAAAAGTATTGTGGTGTCTGCAACCAAAAAGCTTCAGCAACTTATACAGAAAACTTTATGGTAAGAATTTTTTCTGAGTTGCGCCACTATATTGGAAAGCTGACTATGCACCGTCAGGGATGTGTAATTCCTATAGCCCGTCGCACAGCACATATTGTTTGAGGTCAAGGGCAAGAAGTTTTCATGTGTATTGTTTCCTTGGCACAAGTAGACCCAACTCCCAGCAGCACAAACCATATGGCTGCCAGTTAGCAGTACCACATAATGGGTAAGAGAAGGGCACTGTCTGCAGTTAACGTAATATGTTTGCCCATATGTTAATGCTGTTCAAACCTGTATTTATGGTTCATTAATTAAATGCATTTATTACTCGGGCACACACTTTAAATACATGTTGTAACCTCTGAGTGCAGAACTGTCAGTGGCTCCATTATATGAAAGCGTGCAGCTCTGAAACACGCCTGACCCTTGTATGCTTATCAGAAACTCTTACACCTCTCAATGTTCATCATCATATATTTATTGGGGCCAGTGCCATCAAGCTTTCACATTTATATTGACCTTGGAACAAGTAGTCCCAGGACCTGCAACACAAATCCTTCAGCTGCCAATTTACAGTAAAACGGTATGAAGCAGGAATGGGAAGTGTCTGCTGCCGAGGTAATATTTGTGTCCATATGTTAATGACCTTCTAACTTGTACAACATTGATGCAGTCATTATTATTAGTTAGAGGGACTGTTCCAAATAAATGTTGTAAGCTCAGACTGCACTACTGACAGTTTTTGTAGTAAAAAATGTGTACACACATTTCCAAAGATTAGCACTATGAGGCTATGTATACTGCTCCCAAAATGCTCCGCGATTTGATGCAAATAATTGCAGAAGCTTAAAAGCAAGTTTGATAATACTTTGCTTCCAAAATAAAATGTTCATAAAAAAGAGAAACCAGGAAAAAAAACATTTTGCTAAACTACTATAAAATTTCAGTTACCATTTTTTTGCACCATCATTTAATAACGTGTTAATCCATGCTAGTATTTCCCAAAAATATTAATTATGGAAAATCTCTAACTACTTTCAATAAGATTATGGGAAATAAAATTTAACAAGCATTGACAAACACAGTAGGTCTGAAGTTGATGGTCACCTTTTTACTTTTGTCATTTTGTGACTCGTTTTGGCATCGTGTTTGTTAAACGTTATTGGCATGTAAGCTGCTGCGCCCTCACTAATATAACAAACTTTGACAAAAGCAAAAAATATTTGTTGTTTTAAAAAGCACAAACTTCCACAGTAGTTACTGGCACTGAACAAAACTACTTTGTGTGCCGATATGTGAAACAGCATAATGCTTTGACTCACAGTGAAGCCATCCGATACAAAGACAGGGAGAGAGAGAGATAGGAGAGAGAGCAGAGTGGATGAGAGTGAAGAGAAAAGAGAGAGAGAGAGAGAGAGAGAGAGAGAGAGATGTAATAAATGCAAAAGGTCACAGTTAATGCCAGACCAAATTAGGGGCCCAATTATTTAAGAAAGTCTCAAAAGTGCACCTATGGAATATGTCCTAGCATTAAGTGCAGCTATACAGCTTTTGTGAATTTCCAAAAATGTACACAATTAGGACAAGAAATAGTACTCCTAGAATATTTGTGAACTACATTTTAACATGAGCAAATTTGCATGTGTAGATTTGCTCAAGCGAAAATCTGAATGTTTACAAATTCACTTTTCCTCCAACACCTTTTTTCCCAACTCAGGAAGAAGGTTGATGTCTGCCATTGTCGGGAAGAAATTTCCAACATTCTTCACTATGACAAAAGATTAGAGAAGAGTTGTTAAAAACACATAAAACATGGAAGTCAGTGGCTTTGCACAGACTCAAAAGGCCATTCTGACCCTGGAACTATGTTTTCCATGTAAATACATACAACGTTTTTATTTAAAAAAGCGATTCACCTTTAAACAATGCAATTTTAATTACAATGCACTTTTCACTTTCTTCTCAACAGGCCCAATGTTTTGAATGCAGCAGATGACTCCACCTTCAACTCATAAAAGCAAATGTAAATCATACTTGCCTTTTACTGCCTGTATATGTAAAAAATGGGTTAATTTTGTTGAGTCTAAACACACCTTTTGGATTAGGACTATGGAATAGTGGTATAAAAATATATTTCATTCTATTGTCAGATATCTACCTTGGTGATAGAGGAATTACCACTACTTTTTAGACAACCATTCAACAATAATGTGTAGAGGAGCGGTGTTGCTTCTTCTCCTTCAAAGAGGAAGATTTAAATTTATGTTTCAACAGGGAAAAAAATAATTACACAATTTCATAAAGAAAATTAAGTAGGAATGTTAGACGAAGTCTGCTCCAACTCTAAAAGAATTGTGCAAATCGTAACAGGTGAAAAAAAGCGTGTCTCAACATTACTTTTCAAGATAATTTGGACACATGACTAGACTGCGCGAGTGTCCAAATATCTAATTAGATATATTGCATGTGGTCATATATTACTTAAAAACTTTTTATGTTGGACAGTATTGCTTCTAAACACCCTTTCACTGATTTCCTCCATACCTTCAAAAAAGATTTCATGGATTTACATGCATAGTCCTTCAGGTCTGTATATCTCTAATGTAAAAAAATCATACTTGTTTTCTCTTTTGTCACTGACATATGTAAACTCATCAGTCACTCCTATAGTAAGCCTTTATAATCCTGAATGCTGAGTTTTGTGTGAGAGGATGCCCATACATAACCAAGCTAACTTTTATTTAGCTACATAGAAATGTGTAGTGTAACCTGTCAAGCACTTTGAAATAGTACCCTCCCACTAGTCCTAGAGGTGGATGTAGAATTCAACCATTCTTCATAAAATAGAATTGGATGTCACTAAGTACTAAGTATTTCTGTAATATGGACGCCCTAATACGTCCCTTAAAGATTCAAGCGAAGTCCAATCACATACTAATTGAAACACACCAACCATTAGTAACCTGTAAAAATTGCCAAACGACTCTTTCAAGGTGTGATCAATACAAAAAATACTCCTTTGGCACATCAAATATAGTACAAAAAATATGACCCACTTGCATCCCAACAACTTTGCTTGAACTGCAACACAGAAATTGCAGGACAACCACTTGCTGCTGCACCAAGCACATCAACAGCTGCAACACCATCTTTAGCAAACAATCCATAATCGCATATTGATCTTGAGTTTTGTAAACTTAAATTTCTATGCATTTATTGTGATGAACTTTTGTGTTATGCAAATAGTATATCAACCTCATCAAAAACAAGAAACAGGAGCAGCGCTGTCCTCAACATTAGTTTTTAGACATTTATCAAGCTTTTTTGTTGTAAAAACTATCCCGTCCGAAGGCAGTTGAAAATGTGCACACTTGCTGGCTTTCTTGACTGGAGTTATCAATTATTCTTGAATTTCATATTCTGATTCAAACTCGTGGCCCTTTATTGAGCCTTTTTGTTGTACCTACTACCCCGGCCGAAGGCACTGGTAAATTTGGACACTTACTGCCTTTCTTGGCTGGTGTTATCAATTATTCTTGAATTTGATATTCTGATTTAAACTTGTGGCCCTTTATCGGGCCTTCTTGTTGTACCTACTACCCCGGCGGAAAGCAGTGGGAAATTTGTACACTTGCTGCCTTTCTTGGCTGGGGTTGTCAATTGTCCTTCTTGTAATACAAATTCAAAGTGCAGGCCCTTTAATGAGCCTTCTTCATAACTATTACTCGCGAATGAGAGTGGGTAATTTGCGCACACCTCCTGCCATTCTGGTCTAAAAAAAAGCTTAACAAAAGTCTACCAATATTAAAAAAGAGCCAGTATTGTCTATGGTTATCAAATTCTCTGTTTGTTATTGTAATACAAAGTACAGGCCCTTTATTGAGGCTTCTTGCTAACTACTACCCGTGAATGGCAGTGGGTAATTTGGACACTTTCTGCCTTTCATATCTTTTACATTATTTATCTGCCACTCAATCCACACATCATCTACACATACACACACCTACTTCCTGCCTTTCTTGGCTATGGTTATCAACTATTCTTCTATTTCATTTCTGTATTCAAAGTGCAGGCCCTTTATCGAGCCTTTTTCATGTAGATACTGCACTGCCAGAAGGAAGTGGGAAATTTCTTCACAGGGGTTATGAACTATTGTTCAATTTCATATTCCTATTCAAAGCGCAGTCCCCTTATCGAGCCCTTTTTCTTCAATCAACTACCACGGCCGAAGGCAGTGGGAAATTTGAACACTTGCTGCCTTCCTTGGCCGGGGTTATCAATTATCCTTCTTTTAATACAAATTCAAAGTGCAGGCCCTTTATTGAGCCTTCTTGGTAACTATTACTCGTGAATGGCAGTGGGTAATTTGCGCACTTCCTGCCTTTCATCTCTAAAAAAAAGCTAAACAAAAGTCTACCAATATTGAAAAAGAGCCAGTATAGTCTTTGGTTATCAAATCTTCTGTTTGTTATTGTAATTCAAAGTACAGGCCCTTTATTGAACCTTCTTGGTAACTACTACCCGTGAATGGCAGTAGGTAATTTGCACACTTGCAGCCTTTCTTATTTTTTACATTATTCAACTAACACTCAATCAATACATCATCTACACGTACACACACCTACTTGCTGCCTTTCTTGGCTGTGGTTATCAATTATCCTTCTTCTACTACACATTCAAAGTAAAGGCCCTTTATTCAGCCTTCTTGGTAACTATTACTCGAGAATGGCAGTGGGCAATTTGCACACTTGCGTCCTTTCTTCCATCCTTTCTACGGCATTGTGTGTACTTCAGTACATTTTCTTAACTCCTTAGATGAGATACCCGTTTGTCAGGCTCCCACTGCGGAATCCAACTCACAGTCTGTAATGGACTGGAAAACCAAACACTAATTTCCTTTACAAGGTAGTGGGCTGTTTCCGCATCTGCTATCTTTCTTCCTTTTCACCTTATTCTGCATCCACTACCTGAAACACACCTACCTCCTAACTTTCTGCAGCCTTTGCCAAGTATTATTCTAATTCAAAGTAGAGTCCCTGAAATGGGCCCGATGTTGTAATTTTTTCAGCCCTATCACCAACAATGGTAACTTAATGCACTTACATTCCTTCCTTTGATGTCATACTCATTTCTTATGCTCCCACTGCAAAATTCGATGCCCTATCTGAATAATGAGTTGGAAAGCCAAAGATCCAGTTCCCTGACAACGCAGTGGACAGTTTGCGTGTCTGCAGCCTTTCTAGTTTTTCACCTTTTTCATCTTCCACTCAATCAACACATCATCTACACGTAACACACACCAACTTGCTACCTTTTTTGGCTCCAGTTATCAATTATTATTTCTATTTCATACTCTGATTCAAACTCGTGGCCCTTTATTGAAGCTTTTTGTTGTAGCTACTACCCCAGTCGAAGGCACTGGCAAATTTGGACACTTACTGCCTTTCTTGACTGGGATTATCAATTATTGTTCAATTTCATATTCTGATTCAAAGTCAAGGCCCTTTATCAAGCCTTTTTCATATAGATGCTGCACTAGCAGAAGACAGTGGGAAATTTGTACACTTGATACCTTTCTTGGCTGGGGTTATCAATTGTTCGTGAATTTCATATTCTGATACAAACTCGTGGCCCTTTATTGAGGCTTTTTCTTGTACCTACGACTCCGGCCGAAGGCAGTGAAAATTTGCACACTAACTGCCTTTCTTGGCTAGGGGTTACAAATGATTGTTCAATTTCATTTTCTGATTCAAAGTCAAGGACCTTTATCAAACCTTTTTATTGTACCTAATACCCCGGCCGAATGAAGTAGGATATTTTCACACTTGCTGCTTTTCTTCACTGGGATTGTCAATTATTTTAAAAGTACCTACAAGCTTAGCAACAATATTTTCTTTTGGAAACAAATTTCAAACTAATCGTCTCTGTAAAACCTCTTTGACATGTTCAGTCATTTCTCCAATTCTTATTTCTTGTAGAATAGTTCCATATTCAGCATTATTTCCCTATTGCATATTTGTAATAACTTCCTTATATTAAAAATATAAAGAAAAGTTAACATTACCAATGCTACATTACATCATTTACTTATACTACCGCAGCGCGTGAGGTTTTGTCCCAAGTGCCTGCTTCTGACTCTTTGGTGCTTGCAGGAAAGCTGTTGTTCGCAGGTAGTCCTGCTGCTGAGGTGCGGCTTAGCTGTTCGTCCGCTGACATTGTGGGATTGGAGCCTGACGCCGGAGTTACAGGGGCGCACTCCAAGTCCCAGGATTCCACCTTCCAACTCACCTGGACCAGGACAGTGATATGCCCACAGCCCGAGGCGCTATATCTAACCTCGCCGCACCGCTTCGTGGGTGCCGCAGCATGTGAGGTTTTGTCCCAAGTGCCTGCTTCTGACTCTTTGGTGCTTGCAGGAAGGCTGTTGTTCGCAGGTAGTCCTGTTGCTGAGCTGCGGCTTAGCTGTTCGTCCGCTGACATCGAGGGATTGGAGCCTGACGTCGGAGTTACAGGGGCGCACTCCAAGTCCCAGGATTCCACGTACCAACGCACCTGGACCGGGACAGCGATACGCCCACAGCCTCAGGTGCTATATCTAACCTTGCTGCACCCGCTTTGCGGGTGCAGCAGCGCGTGAGGGTTTGTCTCAAGTGCCTGCTTCTGTCTCTTTTACCCATTATCTCCTTGTCTAGCCAGTCATCTCTTTACTTTCCTCTGTATTGTAAGCTGAGTAAAATGACCTCAAAACTGACTAAGCACAGGAAGTCCCTGGTGGGAGGGTCCGTTACTGGGACTTTAGATGATTTTATCACCAGGGCGGCTTCAGTTTTGGAAAAAGAGATCGCTATTACGGAGCGTCAATTATCCCTAGACCCAGTATATAATAAGCGGTCTTCTTTGGGTCCAATTCTTTAAGCTATCACCCCTCCAAGATTGCAAATAACACCTGGCTGTGATAAGAATCCAACTACTGTGGGTGGCACATCGCCCCATATCTCCTCACATGACGCTTCTAGAGCTTCGAATATGGATACTACCCGAGATGATTTAAGTGCGGACCCAATTTTGGAAATTATATCGGAGGAGAGGGATTTTTGCCCTCCATCAAAAGAACTAAATAAAAATAGTCTCCAATCTATTCCACACGTTCAGGGGTCCACCTCTAAAAGGAAACGTAGGGGGATAAAACATAGGGGCAGAGCAGCCAAAAGCCCAAAATTATGTGTATCCCCACCTAAGGAAAACACCTACGCTCCCACAAAAATGTGGGTAAATCCTTTGCAATTACTGTCCGCTCAGTCTCAAGCTCTACTTGTAAAAACTGAGCAAATCCTTAAATCACGAATTATACCACTGGTTGAAAGGATGAAGAGAATAGGGGATACGTTAGGGTCGTTAGAAGAAGAGATAAAGTCCAACAAATACGTATTAACAAATTAGTCATAACTCCTCTGACTCAGGCCCAAAACCTAACTGTAACCCAGGATAAGCAAACCGTTACATCTGGCAAAAAGTATGTAAATACCCGGAACCAGACGGGACACAATTTAGGGCCCCCGCCTAATACTGTGTCACCGCCGAATAATACTAACGGCGATCTAAAACAGAGAAAGCAAGGTTTGGTGGGAGAGGCAAACACACACTTCAACACCGAAAGGGAAAGTACCAATGGAGGAATAAACAGACCTGCACTGCGCATAGATTTGCCACCAGAGGCAGCCCCATATGTAGCGGTATTGTCGGGAGTCCCAATTCTGGGACTCCCGACAATACCGCTTATAGAATTGCCTATAGGGAAAAAAGAGGGACACTTTGAGTTGAAAAATAAGGTAGTCCATTGGCTAACTAAAAAAAGACCGCTCCCCACAAATTTAAATGGGCACATTCTCCATGTAAGGCGAGTTGGATGGTTGGGACACAGGAATAAAAACTTAACAGGGGATCTAATTATTGTTAACTTCAAGGATAGGCATGTAACCTCCTTCCTCCAAGGGTGGTGTGGTTTGAGAGGGTAGGGAGGTATAGTTACGCGGGACTTGATCTATTTTCATCCTAGATCCCTACTTAATCCTTGTGTAAGTGGTTATTTACGATCCCCTTATATAGCTAGGGGCGCTATGCCATTTGCAATACGTCACCTAGGAGACCATCATACAGCCAGTCCAGTTGATATATTCTATAATAGTTTTAACATACCAACATGGAACCAATTTGCCCCCTTATCAGGTTTAGAATCAATCGACTGACTTCCTAAAGTATTATCTTCTCTCAGCTCTAGTCTTAAAGAAACCCAAATGATTCTAGAAATTCCAACGAATAGTAATTAGACGGTAGTGAGTGTACCTAGGGAGGGGATTGAGGGGAACTCATGTAAAGAGCAAGTTCTCCAAGAGAGAGGTGTAATAGCTAGACGTGGATATGGCGCTAACATACAGGAAGGTAATTCCCTTAATTCACCAGTTGGGAAAGCTGCCCCTAATGTTGATAAAAGTGGCACATCCAGTAATCTGCATACTGGGGTAGAACCAAGGGAGGAGACCTTGGTGAGAAATGATGTAGTTAATCTTTCTACCCCTCTAGCTGATGGGGAGGTATGTCGTATAATGTTCTGGAATGTGGCAGGCTTAAAAGCCAAAATAACGAACCCGATTTGGAGAAACACCATAAATGAGTTTGACATCCTATGCTTTCAGGAGACATGGATAACGGTGCCACTCCATCTCTCCGATTATAAAAACGTGTTTACTTCAGCAGTGGCTGTTGCATGTGGTAGGGCTAAAGGGGGTTTGTCAATATTCATATCAAATCAACTACATTACCAGAAGACTCAACTATTCTCTACTAATAGTTGCTATGAGCTAGTAATGATACATATAAATAAGGGGGCGTGCATCTTAATTATTAATTTTTATAATAATATCCCCTTAGTAGATATGGAAGTGACGCTTAAAAAACTGGGTAATGACTTGATTAAAGAAATTGACCCCAACTCCAAAGACGTATGTGTCATTTGGGGAGGTGATTTTAACTGTACAATTTGCAAGAAAGGTCGGCAAGGAGTTTGTGGGATCATGCTCGATCAAGATAAGGACTTGACACATTTCGAGCACTCTATATGTGGAGACCGGCTAAACGAAATTCTCTTTTCAGAGAACTTGGGGTATGCGAACGAAATTGGTCAGACGGAGTCTCCTTTTGTCCCGACATTTATTGGCAGGGGTGCGTTCTCTACAATAGATTTTATTATAACTTCTGTTAAACATGGACACTTGAATAAATCCTGTCAGACTTTGAACAGTGCACTAAGTGATCACTAACCGCTGGTCCTGGAGATTATAAATCCTTTCCGGGAGTTGGGTGGTGATCAATTAAGGAGGCAGAATGTTTCTGATGTAAGCATGACAAGACAAAATGGCTACTCCCTCAAATGGAATAGGGTGGTTCCAAATGAATTCATGGCCAATTTAATATCTAAATGTCTATCTAGTTTCTTGACCATCTTTGATGAAAATATCGCTAGCCAGGAAATTGTCAAACAGTTTAATATTATCGCCTGTCAAATTGAGGACAACTTATGGGTAGTATCAAAAAATCGTAAAGGAAAGACCATAAGGTGGTTTGACTCTGCATGCACTAAGGCCCATACTGAACTTAAACATGCATTACACGCCGTCCCACGTGACCCCTTGTTGGTTAAGGAGTCACGGAGAACATGTTTTTGGGTACTGAAAAAGAGGAAAATGGCAATTAAAAGGGAGGCCTGGGAATCTTTATGTGAGGCATCACAGAGCAGGGACGTTTCTGCTTTCTGGAAAGCAGTAAATGCCCCGTTCTTTGGTAAAAATACCAAGCAACGCATTGAAATTGCCATCTCCGAGGACTCATGGGCAAATCATTATTCTAACCTGTATAGTACCCTAGAAGATGGCCAAAATCCCCGGATTCAACCGTTAGGGGAAACTGGAGCTGTGGACCTAAAATTAGCTGTTAAACTAGAAGAGGTAATAGCGAGCCTCAGAGCAACTCGGAGAGGTAAAGCCCCGGGTCCAAACGGGATACCACCCGATCCGTTTAAAAACAATATTGACCTTTTGGGCCCCTTTCTAGTGCAATTATTTAATGCAACTTCTGAGAAGGTCATACTCCCCTCATGGTTCACATCTGCCATAGTGCCCATATTTAAAATAGGAGACAGGCAGAATCCTATGTGTTACCGACCAATCTCTCTATTGGACTGTTCTGTAAAAATCCTAGGGAGAGTTCTTTTAAGTAGACTGCAAAGATGGGCAGAATATAATTTTATTCTTAGCGATCTCCAGTATGGGTTCCAAAAAGGGGTAGGAACAGTCGACCAAGGTTTACATTTATTTATCCTACAACAAAAACATATTAGGGCAAAGCAGGAGCATATTTACTTTACCTTCGTCGACTTGACGTCAGCGTTCAACTGCGTATCACATAGTAAATTATGGGCCGTTTTGGGAAATTTGGGGGTAGAGGAAAAAATAATCTTTTTTCTTAGAGAGTTATACTCAGGTGCCACTGCAGTAGTGCGATACAGGAAAAATGGGGAATGTACCAGATCGTTTGGCATAGGGCATGGTGTACGCCAGGGCTGTGTTTTGGCGCCCCTTGTATTCCTAGTGTACATCAACGGACTAGAGGAAGCACTGTTAAAATCATCTAGTGACATGCCCAGGGTAGCCAAAAGACCGATCCCTGCGTTATTGTACGCAGATGATGCGGTCATTATGGCCCGGACGCCAATGCCCTACAATGTCTTATAACATCTTTCAATATCTTCATGTCAAATTTAGATTTGAAGATTCATTGTACTAAAACATTCTCCTTGAATTGTGGCCCTGGTTCTTATAAGAAAAAGAAGGTTATGTATATTAATGCTAATCCATTAGACTTTACCCCCACTTTCTCTTACTTAGGTATCCTGTTCCACGAAGCCAGCACATGGACAAGTGCCATAAAAGCAAGGAAACTTCTGTTTTGCAAAGCGATTATCACCTTAAAAAACTTTGCCAAAAAAATGGGGGAAAAACCAATTGTTGAACTTTTGAATTTTTAACGCTATGTGCATTTCAATTGCTGTCTACGGTGCTGGTATATGGGGGTATGCAAATGTAAATGTAAAAACAATCCAGGTGGCAGAAAACATGTTCCTGTGGTACATCTTGGCAGTACCTGAGAGTGTCTCAGGCTATATCTGCTACGCAGAACTTGGTCAACCCTACATCGAAGACACAATTAGGGTCCAGCCAATACTATTATGGCACAGGGTTTGGACCAACGATGAATGTATATTAAAACGTGCTATTGTAAAGGATGCATTAAGTCTGGACCATGTGAGTAGGATAAGATGGTTTCCTTATCGAAGAGATTTTATTGTGAAAATAGGTTATCAGAATTATTATGATAACCCTCTTTCAATGTGTACGATTTCGAGGAAGTCATTGAAAGTACATTGTATGAAATACCTGGAAGATATTAGAGTGACTGAGGAAATGAAGAAAAAAACTGTTGTAGCTCACCAACTCATATTGGCCCAGGGTAAAATACAACCATACCTAACACTCTACATGAGTGACCATGAGCGGTTTATCTTAACACGTTTTAGGCTAAATATTCTTTATAGAGCTTTAAGTTTCCCCATTATGAATTCCTGGTCTCGTGATTTAATTAAATGCCCATGTGATGATTTATCTGAGCAATCGGACATCCATATTTTATTATTCTGCAAGTTTTATTCATTGCCCCGGAAAAGATTGATTGTCCCCATTTTAAAGGAGATGAAAGTTAGTCGCTGTCGCCCAACTTTTATAATACTGCAGAAACTAGATGTCGTCTTAATTGTGGCTTCTATTTCCGAATATTTTAAAATATTTTTATACTGCGTAAATCAATTTGCACTTGATGTTTTTATATCTTTTAACTGTGGTTGTACTGATAATGTACCTTCTTTTTTATGTGTACTTTTATGGTTATTTGCTTTTAACCGAATAAAGTCAAATTGAATTGAATACTACCTATGGAACATAACAACAAATTAAAATACCACAATATATCTGGAGAAGCTTGCTGTGAAGACTCTTGAAGAAAATGAAACTTCTCATTATTGATGACATAAGCATGGTATCAAACTTAATGCTTGCCTTTGTGCATTTAAGAATGCTGCAAGCTCTTAAAACAGAGTACAACATATTAGTCTCAATTTATTTAAGGCACAGACAATTGTACTATGTCCTCAGATTCTGTTAACTGTACAAAATAACATTCATCAATGTTTGCATCAAGTAGCACCTTCAATATACATTGCAGACATCAGGGTTCACAACTTTAATTCAGCTTTCCTTCTACATTAATGACAGCATTGTATTCAGCCTTGCTTTCCTTAAGGCACAGACAATTGTACTGTATCCTCACATTCTGTTAACTGTGACAAAATAGCATTCATCGATCTTTCTGTCAACAACTACCTTCAATCTACACTGCGGACAGCTGGGTTCACAACTTGCATTGACCGATCTTTCTGTCAACAACTACCTTCGATCTACACTGTGGACAGCCGAGTTCACAACTTGAATTCAACTTTCCTTCTACATTAAGGACAGCATTGCATTTAGCCTTGCTTTCCTTAAGGCTCACACAATTATACTGTATCCTGAGATGCTTTTATCTGGGACTAAATGGCATTCATTGACCTTTGTGTCAACAACTGCCTTCAATCTACACTCCCGACAGCTCAGTTCACAACTTCAATTGAGCTTTCCTTCCACATTAAGGACAGTATTGTTTTCAGCCTTGCTTTCCTTATGACAGAGACAATTATACTGTGTCCTCAGATACTGGTAACTATGACAAAATAGTATTTATCAATCTTTGTGTCAACAACTGCTTTCAATCTACACTGCGGACACCTGCATTCAAAACTTCAATTCAGCTTTCCTTTTACATTGAGGACAGCACTGTATTCTTCCTTGCTTTCCTTAAGGCAGAGGCAATTATACTATGTCCTCAGATTCTGTTATCTATGACTAAATAGCATTCATCGATCTTTGTGTCAACAACTGCCTTCAATCTACACTGGGGACAGCTGTATTCACAACTTCAATTCAGCTTTCCTTCTACATTAAGGACAGCATTGCATTTAGCCTTGCTTTCCTTAAGGCACACACAATTATACTGTATCCTGAGATTCTATTATCTGTGACTAAATGGCATTCATCGACCTTTGTGTCAACAACTGCCTTCAATCTACACTACGAACAGAAGGTTTCACAACTTCAACTCAGCTTTAGAACTAAAATTATCTTCAATATCAATAACATTGAATTCAGCCTCGCTTTATTTAAGGTAGACACTAATGGATTTTATGTCTTTCGATTTTGTAACAGAATGTCACAAATAGTATTCATCTATAACTGCTCACAAGATCTTTCAATCTACACTATGGACAGCTCAGTTCACAACTTCAATTCAATTCAGCTTTCCTTCTTCAGTAAGGACACCATTGTATTGAGCTTTACTTTCCGTAAGACAGACACAATTATACTCAGATACTGTTAACTTTCACAAAATAGCATTCATCAATCTTTGTGTCAACAATTGCCCTCAATTTACATTGCAGACAGCTCATTTCACAACTTCAAATCAGCTTTCCTTCTAGATTAAGAACAGCATTATATTCAGCCTTGTTTTCCTTAACACAGAGACAATTATACTGTGTCCTCAGACTCTGTTAACTAAGATAAAATAGCACTCATCGATCTTTGTGTCAACTACTGCGTTCAATCTACACTGGGGACAGCTGTATTCACAACTTCAATTCAGCTTTCCTTCTACATTAAGGACAGCATTGCAATCAGCCTTGCTTTCCTTAAGACAGACAATTATACTGTGTCCTCCGATTCTCATAACTGTGACAAAATAGCATTCATCGATCTTTGTGTCAACAACTACCTTCAATCTACACTGCGAACAGCTGGATTTACAACTTGCATTGACCGATCTTTCTGTCAACAACTACCTTCAATCTACACTACGGACAGCTGGGTACACAATTTCAATTCAGCTTTCCTTCTACATTAAGGACAGCATTACATTCAACATTGTTTTCCTTAACGCAGATACAATTCTACTATGTCCTAAGATTCTGTTAACTGTACAAAATACCATTCATCATTATTTCTGTCGATTAGTACCTTCGATCTACATTACGGACAGCAGGGTTCACAACTTCAATTCATTTTTCCATGTAAATTTATCTTCACTATGTGTGCTAAGAAGTGCCTTCAATCAATTCTGCGCTCAGTAGAGTTCACAACTAGATACCAAGAGCGCCAGGACTGCAGAAAACATTCAATACAATCTTGATTTACTTAAAACACAGACAATTGCACAATATTCTCACATTTTCTTAAACTTTGAACACTAGGAAATTCAGCCTTCATTTATTTAATGCAGACAAAATTCTACTATATGTGTTTCACATTTTGTTTAAATAAGTGACAAAAAACATTTGTCTATGTTAACAACTACCTTAAATCTACACTGCACAGGGAACATACAAGCTCACCGCCAAAGATATTACTTACTCAGCGCACCATAAATAATCACAAACAAGAGTGAACACTTTTATGTCACAGTGAGACATACTGTCCCTTTTAAATGGAATTGATGCACAATTCAATCAACAAAAGACATTACTTAAATTACTGTACCTCCCCCCAACCACACATCATCACAATATACGTTCAAGCTCAGCTCCCAAGGTATTACTCAGTGCACCACAAATCATCACCATGTAACCGTATTGAATGAGATGACTAATTCAGAAAAAAATACATCATACTTTTTGAAGATATACTTCAACTTGAATGGACAACCAATATATATTAGAAAACTTGATTTTAAAGATTTTGCTACCAATGCGTCCTGCTTGGACCACACATCATCACACACTCTACAGAACTTTGTTGCTTTAGATGCACACTTGCTGCCTTTCTCGACTGCGGTTATCAATTATTCTTCTTGTAATACAAATTCAAATTACAGGCCCTTTATTCAGCCTTCTTGACAACTACTTCTTCTGAATAGCAGTGGATAATTTCCACACTTGCATCCTCTCTTCCAACGCACAGTCTTTGTAATGAGCTGGGAATCCAATGATCTACTTCCCTGATAAGACAGCGGTTACTTTGCACATCTGCACCCTTTCTTACTTTTTACCTTATTCATATTCCATTCAATAAACACATCATCCACACATACACACACTTACTTGCTGCCTTTCTTGGCTGAAGTTATCAATTACTCATCAATTTCATATTTTGATTCAAAGTCAAAACCCTTTAACAAGCCTTTTTCATGTACATACTACCCCGGCAGAAGACCGTTGAAAATGTTGCACTTGCTGCCTTTCTTCCCAGGGGTTATCAATTGTTCTTTAATTTCATATTCTGATTCAAAGTCAAGGCCCTTTACCAAGCCTTTTTGTTGTACCTATTACCTCGCCTAAAGGCAGTAGGTAATTTCCACACTAGCAGCCTTTCTTACTTTTTACATTATTCATCTTCCAACCAATCAACACATCATCTAAACATACACACACCTACTTGCTGCCTTTCTTAGCTGTGGTTATTAACTATTGTTCTATATCATAGCCGTATTCAAAGTTCAAGCCCATTATCGAGCATTTTTGTTGTACAACAGCACAGAGAAATTTACAGACTTGCTGCCTTTCTTAGCTGTGGTTATCAATTCCTCTTTAATTTCATATTCTGATTCAAAGTCAAGGCCCTTTATGGAGCCTTTTTGTTGTAGCTACACCCCCGGCTGAAAGCAGTACAAAACTTGCACAATGGCTGCGTTTCTTGGCTGCGGTTATCAATTCTTCTTATAATACAAATTCAAAGTGCAGACCCTTTATTGAGCCTTCTTGCTAACTACTACCGATGAATTTATTGCGCCCTTTCTAACGCACAGTGTATGTCATTTAACCAGTTGCTTCCCTCCTTAGATGTACTGACAGTTTCTCAAGGTCCCACTACAGAATCCGACAGTCTATCATGGCCTGAAAAAAAAAACACCCACTTCTTTTACAAGGCAGTGCATAGTTTCAATGTCTGCTGCCTTTCTTAATTTTCACCTTTTTCATCTTCCACTCAATCAACACATCATCCACAAATATACACACCTACTTACTCCCTTTTTTTGTGACTAAAGTTATTAATTATTCCAGAATTTCATGTTTTGATTCAAAGTCAATGCCCTTTATAAAGCCTTTTTATTATAGCTACTACCCCAGCCAAACACAACACAACTGTGATAGTTTCTCAAATCTAAACACTAACCACTTTATAATGTTCTCTGATTTATATACTGAAATTAGGAAGAAGACTTTAATTCCGCTTTTGAGGGGCAAGGGCTTTCTTCAGGTTAGACCAGCACTAATGTACCTTCAATTGTTAGACAATGCCTAGAACATTTTTAACATTGCTCGTTTTCTTATTGCTGCTGTTCGCCTTAGGAAACAAAGATTCCCACTGATGATTGAACTGTGTATTCCTCCTAAATTTTTAAATACCATGAATTTCTTTTATTTGATATATATTTCTAGTTTTAAATCATTTATATATATCTGTGTACTGATCATCTACAGTTTTATATCGCCTA
This sequence comes from Lissotriton vulgaris, assembly GCF_964263255.1. Lineage (NCBI taxonomy): Eukaryota > Metazoa > Chordata > Amphibia > Caudata > Salamandridae > Lissotriton > Lissotriton vulgaris. Next base: position 721,339,990 of record NC_141691.1, read on the forward strand.
TATGTATTGAATTGTCTTGTGTTATGGATTTGTACTATTATGATTTTTATTAATAAAATAAAGTGGTTTGAAGACTGAAGAATATAACCTCTCATAACTGAATAGAGCTACTAAAATAATGTCATCATGTATTTCATATTTCTCATTATCAATTTAAAAACTCATATCATCATACTCGTGTCATCTAATGCTTCCACAAAATCAGCATCTAAAGTTTAGTCTAGGAAATAACAGCTGATATCTACAGCATTTATATCTTTCTCTTCATTCTCCCTACTTATAAAAATTATGTTTAGCTCTTCTATGACACTGTTACTAATTTCGAAACCGCCTTCCAAATTGTTTTATTGATTTTCCATAATGAATTTCTTATGTTGTAGGTCCTTGTACAAAAACATAAACCCTTAATTTATCTTCACTGTAATATTAGCATATGTGGTGATTCATATGAAATATCTTAAAAATAATTCTTACAATGAAAGAAACATTTTCTACATGAGTGTATAGTATTTTCAAAATATTCTAAAATTAAATACAATAAATGATGTGTCACTCTGCATTGTGTCAAGTGCTTTATTTATTTCTTTATACTATCTACTATTTTGCAAACTTAAAACAATGACGTCAGCACTGCCTTAGTTTGACTCACCTCATTACGTTCTCAATTAGGGTTGAGGGAGGCAACGGAAAGGAGTAAACTACATGTCTACAGAAGTACTCCTATATTTAGAACACTGGATGAAGCACTCAATAAATAAAGTTAGATACAAAAGAACATACACAAAAAAAGGCTGCATAAAAGATACACAAAGGAAAGCAACATAAATAGGTCACCGAATCTTGAACACAAACTGGTAAGTCACCAAAAGAACAAAAGGCTAAGAACACTGCAATGGACGTGAAGAAAGGTAGAAACATACTGCAAATAAAGCGGAATTCATATATAGAAAAAGTAAAAAAGATACATGGATGACAAAGTCACTGGAGTAATACTCTGTTCCCCAACACAAAATTTTTTTTTGCAGAAGTTATATGTACAAATGTTTAAGGAGCTGCAAAGGGACCCAATCCACCGGGACTCAAAAAATAACATTGAGGACCGTGGAAAGAATGCCAATGTCCCAACGATCCCAGCCGTCTCCCCGCATCCTTCGAGAGCCGGCATTGTTTTCTCAGACTGAGCAGCTTACATGCTGCTCTCTCTAATGAAAAGCAATATACTTTCCTACTTGAAAGAGACAGCAGATTAACTTGCTCTCTCTTTGAAATAGTAAACAGATTTGCTGTGCTAAAGTGGGAGCCGCGGCGCTCCCGCCCTACAATACCAACAGCAGTGTCCCAGGGATAAGCACCCCAAGACACTGCAAGAGCCGGCCCTGAGAAATGATGGTCCCCAGGGCCATCAAGAGTTCCAGTAAGAAAGCCGCGCGGCCTCCTTCCAACATTAAAAAGTCCAGAGAAGTAGAAGTCCCCAGAGCTGAGAAATCCGTGCCATCACGGACCCCCCTATTTTGAATATTACTGCCCCAGGAAGGCGGTGGTCCCCGAAGAATGTAGGAGAGCCGTGAGCCCCCCGCATACTTCAAAATAAACAATGGCTGCCAACACTTTCTGGTTTGGAGTGCTGACAGACAGTTGACAGCCAATCAGCATGCAGCTCGTGCTCGTAATTGTATGGATTTCCATACGTGTACGTGCGATTTTTCTTTTTAAAAATAAATATATATATATCATCACACGCTTCCAAACAATGGTGTTAGCAAAGAAACGGCCAGCACTCAGATGTCTTGATCCTGTTCTTTATTTTGTTTCCAAACCCCCCTGCACCCCCGACAGACGCATTTTGCTCAAGGCTTCGTCAGTGTCGTGATTTTCCTTTAAAAAAAAAAAGAGCCTAAACATCCATGTACGACCCCCTGAGCAAGCCTAGAAGGTCGGAATATTTCTAGCCTGCCTCCTTCCCTTATATCTCAACTTTGTTTCACTGTTTTCTTGTGACTCGGTTTTACCGAGGCACAAGATGGCCGCCAACACTTCCTGGTTTTGAGTGTCTACAGACAGTTGACAGCCAATCAGCATACAGCTCGCGCTCGTAATTGAACGGATCTCCCCGCGCGTGTAGAACTCTGTCTCTAGACATCGCTATGATTTTACTTGTAATTTTCTCAGAAACTACTGAACGTATTTACACTGTTTAACAAAAAGCACAATCTGCTAACCGAACTCTACCTCTCTGCCAAATTTGGTGTAATTCCGTTCAGCCGTTGGGGCTGTATCCCTGGCTAAAGGTCCCTATGGAAAATTGCGTGGGGAAAACATGTTTTGGGACCCCCCTGTTTTCTCCGCCCCCACTTGACGAATCACCCCCAAACTTTCAGGGAAGGAGGGGAACCTAGCAGGCCATTTTCTTAGAGAAATTCACAAAGATTCGTCCACCGGCGCTAAAGTTATTCCAAATAGAATGTTGTGGATTTCCTATGGAAAGTAGGTCCTAACTGTAACTACCTACTGGCGACCGCCAGTAGGTAATATATATCCACCACGGGATTTCAGCAAGGCACTCAGCACTCGAAGCAGTCTGTAGTCACGCTACTACAAGATATATATATATATATATATATATATATATATATATATATATATATATATATATATATATATATATATATATATTACCTACTGGCGGTCGCCAGTAGGTAGTTATAATTAGGATTTTTTTCAATGTTAAATCTCAAAATTCTATTTGGAATAACTTTGGCACCGGTTGACGAATCTGCCTGAAAATTTCCTGAAAATGGCCTCGTCGAGCTCGGGTCCTTCCTTGAAAGTTTGGGGGGGATACATCAAGCGGGGGCCGAGATAAAAGGGGTGTCCCAAAACGCGTTTTCCCCATGTAAATTTCCATAGGGCGGTCGATTTCACTTTTAGCCCGAACGGCTGAATGGATTTCCAGCAAACTTGGCAAAATTGAAGGGACTGGTAGCCCGATGTGCCTTTGCTATGTCTCAAGATATGTGCTGCAGTGGATTTTGAGTAATTTAGGTTCAAAAAAATATATATATCTATAGGCGCTCTCCGGTGCGCGCACCGGAGTGCGCTCCAGGCGCGACACGCGACTTGCGAGCAGGAAGCTGATTGGCTCTTGGGTGTCTGTAAACATTCTAAACAGTCTGGAGCGGCCGCCATCTTGTGTCTCTGTAAAATCAAGACACAAGGGGTTTGAAAAAAAAAGGGGCAAATGACCATAAGGGGGAAGAGTAGACCCCCTCTGACCCCCTAGGTTTGATGTAGGGGCTAAAATAGGGTCCTGCAGGGCATTACATTTTTTTTTTTTTTTTTCATTTTGCGCGGGGGAAGTGCATGGTACGCGCACCGGCGAAGCACGGGGAAAATCCAGGACCATATTTATGAAGGCCTTGCGCTGCTAGTTTTGCGCCTCCTGTGCGTCAATTTTTGTGACGCACCAGCGGTGTAAAAAAATGCGCATTGTTATGCAATATTTAAAAAGTGACGCATCTATCTAGATGCGTCACTTTTTAAATATAGTGCAACGAGGCACATTTTTTTACACTGCTGTTGTGATGCGTCACTTTTCTGTGCGCACTCCTTATGACATTCCAGATGTGTCATATTTAATGTATGACGAATCATGTTGCAAGGACTTACAGATACATCAGTATTTCTGACATATCTGTAAACATAAAAGTGATGCGAGGCAGGTGCAAGATTTTGACGCAACAGCATCCTAAAAGTGACGCAGAGAAATCTTATAGATTTCAGTACGTCGTTATTACCAAGCTTTTTGCGGGGGAATGCCCCCTTTGCATACATTATACCTGACGCAGATATAATGTGGCGCAGAGTTTTAAAAAGTGACCCATGTACCTAGATGCGTCACTTTTTAAAAATAGCGTCAGGTATAATGCATGCAGAGGGGGTGTTCTCCCGCAAAAAGCTTTGTAATAGCGACGCAGTGAAATCTTTGAGATTTCACTGCGTCACTTTTAGGATGCTGTTGCGTCAAAATCTTGTGCCTGCTTTACAGCAGGTGTTAGACTGACGCAAGCCCTTTCACATGGTGCTTTTTCCATGTGAAAGGACACATTACTGGAGTTGCGTCACTTTTGTGACGCACTGCAGCAATGCGTTACTTGGAATGTCATAAGGAGTGCGCACAGAAAAGTGACGCATCGCACCAGTGGTGTAAAAAAATGTGCCTCGTTGCGTTATATTTAAAAAATGACGTATCTAGGTAGATGGGTCACTTTTTAAAATCAAGCGCCACATTATATCTGCGTGAGGTATAATGCATGCAGAGGGGGTGTTCCCCCGCAAAAAGCTTTGTAATAGCGACGCAGTGAAATGTTTGAGATTTCACTGCGTCACTTTTAGGATGCTGTTGCATCCTTTAAATATAGTGCAACGAGGCACATTTTATTACACTGCTGGTGTGATGCGTCACTTTTCTGTGCGCACTCCTTATGACATTCCAGATGTGTCATATTTAATGTATGACGAATCATGTTGCAAGGAGTTACAGATACGTCAGTATTTCTCACATATCTGTAAACATGAAAGTGACGCGAGGCAGCCGCAAGATTTTGACGCAACAGCATCCTAAAAGTGACGCAGAGAAATCTCATAGATTTCAGTACGTCGTTATTACCAAGCTTTTTGCGAGGGATTGCCCCCTCTGCATACATTATACCTGATGCAGATATAATGTGGCGCAGAGTTTTAAAAAGTGACCCATGTACCTAGATGCGTCACTTTTTAAAAATAGTGTCAGGTATAATGCATGCAGAGGGGGTGTTCCCCTGCAAAAAGCTTGGTAATAATGACGCAGTGCGTCTTTTTAAGGATGCTGTTGCGCCAAAATCTTGCGCCTGCTTCACAGCAAACCTTTCACATGGTGCTTTTTCCATGTGAAAGGACACATTACTGGAAGCGTCACTTTTGTGACGCACTCCAGCAATGCGTTACTTTTGTGTTTACAGATACGTCAGAAATACTGACATATCTGTAACTCCTTGCGAATTGATTAGTCATATATTAAATATGACATATCTGGAATGTCATAAGGAGTGCGTCCAGAAAAGTGACGCATCGCTGTTTTCACGTAGCGATGCGTCACTTTTCAGAAATGAGGCCTCCAGTTTATTCACTGTGTCATAACTTTCTTTTCTAACACTCACCTTCTTTCATTCCTCCTACTTCACTTCCTTTCACCTCTCATACCTTTCTGTTCTTTCTTACTCATTCTCCTTTCAATTATCAATGCACTATATTTCACTTACTCTTCATTTTTTTAAGAATATAGCTCTTTGATGAGAATTGGAGGTAGTTCTGAAAAGAACTTTTGGTTTTCTTCTTTTAACTAAACAGGAACAAAAACAGGGAATGGAAACTGCTCAACAGGAGCAAAAAGAAAAGAAAAAAATTAGGGGTGGGAAGGGCAGCGATGGTTCTCCAATGCTCGAACCATGAGCAGGACACTTTGCTCACCATAGGTGAGGAGTTGATTGCAGTATCTGCATTTGACGACCCCATGGTTAAATGCAGGTTGTATGTTTGCCACCTGCTCCTGCGATTGCTCTCTCCCAGAAGAAGTTGCTCCTCCTGTTGATGTAGAGGCCCCATCTCTGGGAACCTCTTGTGCCAGAGCCCTGACACTTTCCCGGGCAAAATTCTGGGGGTGCCTCCTCTCCACATGGCGAATCATGGTGAAGTTGCCAAAAGAATACTTTTTTTGGGGGTTACCCCGTGACAGGACCTGTTTGCAGATCCTGCACTCTACTTTTGGTGCATTCACCTTTTTCTGGTCTGCTGGAAACTTAAAAAATTTCCAGATGAAATGTTCTTTGACCTTCGGCTGAGGAGGCTCTTCATCAATGAAATCATTGGAGTCATCTTCACTGCTGGATGGTCTGGCAGCCATGATTAATCAAGAAATATGCAACAGCAAAAAAGGCAGGTCTTTCAGTCACAAAAGTGAAAGAAGAAGTGAAGGAAATGGGTGGGGATTTCATTCATTGTAAAAAAAAACTGTTAGCAACCAATGAAAAGTGTTATTTTAGGGTCACATGACCCGACGCGTTTACGCTGCGCGCTCCGGAGCACTTCCGGTGCGTTTACTCAGCGCGATCGTAGGCGCTTCCGGGGCGCAAACGTGGCGCGATCGTAGGCGCTTTTGCGTGCGTTTATGCGCCGCGAACGTAGGCGCTTCCGAGGGCACTTGCGTTGCGCGCCAAAGTGACGTCATCAAACTTTTACAGAAATGCATAATCATTTTCCTTATTAAAAAAAACTAATTTTATTTGTATGGTACGAAATGTTTTGCATTATTATTAACTTTTCATTCATATTTTTTTTCACGAACGACAGTTGCGCTCTGGGTGCGCTTTCAGATGAGCTCACGGAAAAGCTTACCGGAGAGCTTAGCTGAAAGCTTCCCGGAGCGCGCACCCAGAGCGCAAAAGAAAAAAATTATATAAAAAAAACATGAATACTTTAAAAAAAACAGCAAATTGTAAAAAAAAAAAAAGGTTAGAAACTCGATATACAAAGGAATTAGCATTTAAAAAACCTATGAAATTCACTGAAAAAACCATACGTTTCACACCAGTTATAGTTAGGAATTAGCATTTAAAAAACCTATTAAATTCACTGAAAAAACCATAGGTTTCACACCAGTTATAGTTAGCTGGAAATTTTACTGATATAAAACCATTGAAATTCCCACGTTATAGTTAGATGGACTCACTATAACTTGCGCGTGCAATGCACTGCTGATGATGTCTTATTAAGCCAGTTAACCAATCAATTTTTAAAAACCATCCATTTAGACACTTATTTAAACATTTATTCTTCCATCAACTTTTACATATACATATATAAAATATATTTATTTTTCAGAAAGACACACATTCACTGGATGGTGTCATCAGTGATGTCATGAGTGATGTCATTGACCATGTCATGAGTGATGTAATATGTGACGTCATCAGCAGTGCATTGCACGCGCAAGTTATAGTGAGTCCATCTAACTATAACGTGGGAATTTCAATGGTTTTATATCAGTAAAATTTCCAGCTAACTATAACTGGTGTGAAACCTATGGTTTTTTCAGTGAATATATATATATATATATATATATATATATATATATATATATATATATTACCTACTGGCGGTCACCAGTAGGTAGTTATAGTTAGGATCTACTTTCCATAGGAAATCGCAACATTCTATTGGGAATAACTTTGGCGCTGGTGGACGAATCTTCGCGAATTTTCTTTATATGCTTCATTGGTATTGTTTGAGTATATCTTGTCTTGAATTCAATGATTATAATTCTTGTCGAACAGTGTTAAGGTTTTCCCTCCTTAAACTACCTCATCCCATTATAACCTCCTAGCACCAGTCACTTTACTTGTATTTGCACTTTTTTCACACAATGTCACTTTATGGAAAAAATATATATATCTTTTCTAATTGACACAAAGTCACTTTAATAATATGTGCAATAATATGGTTGAAGGTGAGAATGTATCTACAGAACTAAATAATATCAAGTGGTATTATATTCCCTTCATCCAAGTATTTAGTGGCTGGACATATGTTCATTATGGATTCATCTTTTGTTGGATGATAGATTTCTATAGTTTATAGATAAAGTTATTCTTTTTTTGGATCTTCTTTTCTCTATTATTATGAAATAGTAGTGATTATTATTATTCTTTGGTATTATGATTTAATACACGCTGGTGAGCACTGACTATGCACAGTAGTTATTTAATTTACTTGATGGACAAGGTTGACATAATTTTCCCAGTGAAAACCTTCTAAATACCTTGAGGAGTTAAAAGCATTTATGATGCTATGTATATGATTGAAAAGTTAAAAATATACTGCCACAGGAGAATTCAAATTGCAAATATATATATATATTTTTTTATAAAAAAACTACAGGATTAACTTATGTATTCATACAGTTATTAACTATCATTTGCAATGGTAATGATGAGAAAGAAACAGCAAATGTATTCATACATGTAGTATGTTGTTTATGTCCATCAATGGAACATGTGACTGCACGATATCACTTTAAAAAGGGCAAAAGCAATCTGTAACGCCATGTGACCAAGGCCGCTGGGACGGCCGAAACGCATTATGACTACCTGTCTAATGGCTAAATAAACAAGAATGCTGAAAAAAGTTGGTCCTTGCCTCGTGTTTCGCTAAGGAAGCGCCGCTGCTGTGAGGTATTTGCAGATGTATATATATATATATATATATATATATATATATATATATATATATATATATATATATATTTATATATATATATATATATATACAAGTAACTCGCCACCAAAGACAAGGCTCCTGCCTTAGTAGTAAATGACGAAAAGCAGACCCGAATTCTGTGCTTCATCAGAGTGCTTTATTTCTCAGCCAGCCAGCCGCCATAATGCGTTTCGCTTCCAACGAAGCTTGATCACATGGCAAGTTGCGTTAGGCGATTACCAGTATTTAAAGTGCTTGTGCAAGGATTAAGCAAACCCAATAGCAAACAACATAGAAGACATACTGCTCAATAGCTTTACAGAATTACAGGTTAGTGCAATCATTTATCATTCATAATAATATTACGTTTAAAAAAAATCCCATTTTCGATTTAAAAAAAACATGTGTATCTGCAGATTGATATCAATTGCAAGTGCAAGATTCAAATTAATACTGCAGCCCATCCAAATATGAATATTTCCTTTCGACAGAATAGCTACTTCAAATAGAGAATTCTCCACCATGCTGTACAAATGTTGATATTGCCCATGTGGGCCATAAACCAATTAGTCTACAATCTGGCTCTGACCACAACTCACATTGATATCCTACTGGTCACAAGGAGTCGTTAATGTGCAAATAATTTGGTAAAGTGCGTGTGCAAGTGCAAAAAAATGTAATCCCAAGATTGATCTTGGCATAACCCCCACCTATTAAAAATAACATACATTAGACGCGAGACCCATCATAACCCTCTAATCTAGAAAAATCCGCAATTCATTAAAATTCAGTACAAAAACAATAAAAAATAAGAACAGAATCCCAGTTGTATGCAATAACCCTGCAATGAAAGATGACTTGTTTTATCGGTATGCAACCCAACACAAAAGGCCCCATTATTATAAACAAGTATGCAGATCCTCAGTGGCATTTAATCCATTCGGATATTTACTGTCTAATTCCAGAATATATCTTGTTTCGAAAAGTCGAAGCCTTGCTTCCCTGTCACCACCCCGTTTCAGAGGCCACACTGAGTCGATGACATAATACTGGAGATCAGTAGGATTTGCCCAATTAACTTCCTCAAAGTGCCTGGCCACCTGATAGGCTTGATACTTGCCCAATATAGCCCTTATGTGTTGGAGCATTCGTTTATGTGCCGGTAATCTGGTACTCCCCTCGTACCTCAGCCCACATGAACACTCCAGCACATACACAGCGAAATCTGTTTTGCATGTAAGTCTTTTAGTGATCGCCGGCGGGTACTGTTTAAAAGGGCTAGTGTAACTACTCTTGTTACATCCATACCGGCATGCCTTACACTGAGTGCATTTTTTGAATCCTTTAATAAGGGCCAACCATGTATTGGACATCTGTGGTTCTAGGGTATTCTTAACTAGTGATTTAGCCATATATGTACATCTCCTGAAAGTAAGCATAGGTTTTTCCGGAACCCTCAGGCCTAAAACTGGATTCCCTTTAACGAGGTTCCAATTCCGATACATGATTTTTCTTATGTCAGAGTGTTGCCTACTAAATGACAGGATCATGCATGACTGTATCCTTCCATCTCGAGTGGTAATGGATGTTTCCTTAGGCTTAGGAATTCATGTCTCATTCCGGGGCATCTGTTGAGTCCTTGTAATGGCCGACTCAACAATGTTTTTGGAATATCCCCTTGCCAAGAATCTTTCTTTACTGGCTTCTTGTGCAGCCGCACATTCAGTTTCTACACTACAAATCCGTCTGATCTGCAGGATCTCCCCATACGGGATGCTACGGATCAGATGGCGCAGGTGGTGACTAGCCGCATGTAGAATAGTGTTGCCCGCTGTAGGCTTCCTGTAAAGTTTAGTGGCTAGAGTGTTATTGTCCACATAAACTTGCATATCCAGAAAACAGATGGAGGTGGCATGTATGTGAGATGTAAACCTTAGTTTAAAACTGTTGGCATTCAATTCATTAACAAATTCACTAGCTGCCCTCTCTGTATACCCGCCAAACAAAAAATAAATCATCAATATAGCGGAGGAACAAAACAATGTTCTGCTCCATGATGCCACGGAGCTTCCCCAATAGGACCTGTTCCTCCCACAGTCCGATGTGCAAGCATGCGTAACTGGGGGAGAAACAGGCCCCCATCGGGACACCCCTGGTCTGCTAGTAAATTTGATTGTTGAGCACAAAATAATTTTGCTCCAAACACTTTGTTGTGAACTACACAATGCATGGGGCGTTTGGTAGGAAAATGTTCTATAGCCTTCAACCCATCCAGATGTCCAATAGAGGTGTAAAGGGATGACACATCTAAAGTCATTAAAAACATATCTGGACACCATTGCACACTGTCAATTTTACTAATAAAATCAGAAGAGTCCTGAACATAAGATTTCAGTCCTATGACCCAGTCCTGCAAAAAGAAATCAATGTATTTTTATATATTTACAAGGGAACTGTTTATTGCTGATATAATGGGTTGCCCTGGGGGAGTCGTTGTGTATCTTGGGGATCAAATAAAAAGTGGAGATCACTGGGTGTTCTTTCTTTAGAAAAAGGAATTCGTCTTCCGTGATTAACCCACCACTTTCCATGCCTGGAGTTTCAAAGACTGATCCACCTATGCGGCTTTGACCATGTGCATGTTGCTCTTTTTATAACAGGAAATGTCCCCCAACTCAGCTTCCGCCAAATATAAACTGCGAGGCCACAAAACTAAATTACCGCCTTTATCGGCTTGCCGCACTAAGATGGTGTTATCTGAGTCCAATTTTTTGATCAATTGGGCATAGCACCGATTTTGATTGCTGATGACATGCCGTTTTCTATTGGTGGTGGTATACAGCTTTTTGAGATCCTGGATTACCAAGTCGTGATATACATCAATGTTGTCATGAAACATAGTAGGTTGAAAGTGGACTTGGGTTTGAATGGGGTTGTACATCTACTCATGTCATATGGCCTTATGTTAGCCACCAGGTTATCCACTCCATCTGTTTCTTTTTGAACAGCCGGATCTCTTCAAAGGCATCACGATCTCCCACTGTTAGTAATGATGGACTTTTAATGGCCTCTATTGGTTTCTTTTTCTTTGGTGCCAAACTGTGAAACTTGCTGAGTTTTAGTTTCCGAATGAATCTAAAAGTGTCCATACGTGTATCTGCATAGTTGAAATTGCAGGGTGGGCAATATGATAGCCCCAGCTTGAGAACAGATTCATAATTTTTGGACAATGGTAATGCAGTCAAATTGATTACTGCGTTGGAGTTGTTACTTTGGCTGTTGTGCGGTTTTGGTAGCGATTCCATCTTCCCCTTGCGGGTGCTTTTGCCTTGTTGCCCCTGTCGTTGACTGCTTTTGGGTCTTTGGCCCCGTTTGTAGTTGAGCCTTTGGTTTGGTTGCCAGCCGGCACATGGGGGCGCAGGGTATCTCTTCGGTATATATATTATTTTTTCACTCAAAACACCAAAGGTTACTGGGACATTATAGTTAGGAAAGAGAATTAAAAAAGCTTCGATATTCCCTTAAGAAAACAAAGGTTACAGAGACATTATAGTTAGGAAATAAAATTCAAAAAACCTTAGAAATTCACAAAAAAAATAAAGGTTACAGGGATGTTATAGTTAGGCTCAGATTTCACTCATACAAAACCACAGAAATTCAGCCCTTATAGTTACCTGATCTAACTATAACTTACGCCCTGCAATGCACTGCTTAGGACCACACATATTACATCACTCATGATATGGTCAGTGACATAATTGATGACATCATCCATTGAGTGTAAGTGTTTTTAAAGAGTTTATGATTGTTAAACATATATAATAAGCTATTACAAAAGTTAAATTAGTCTACTGTTTGTATCCATCTGTGAGTCAGTGTCTGAATGGGTGTATAGGTGTGTGAGTGGCTGTACTTGTGTATAAGTGGGTGTGTCAGTAGCAGTGTGGGTGAGTTAGTGGCTGTGTGATCGGCTGTATGGGTGAGTGAGTGGGTGTGCGGATGACTATGGGTGGGTGAGTGGGTATCTGAATGGCTGTCTGAGTGAGTGACTGGGTGTGTACGTGGCTGCACCGGTGAGTGATTGGCTGTTTGAACAGGTGTTAGGTAAAGTGAGTTAGTGAATGAGTGGCTGGATTGGAGGGTCTTTCCCTTTGTGAATGGCTGCATGGGTGAGTGAGCAGATGTGGGAGTGCTTGTATGGATGTGTGAATGGGTATGTAAGTGGTTGTTTGGTGTGTGAGTGAGTGTGTCCTGAGTGCTTTATAGGTTGGGGTGATATAGCAGATGAAAGGGTAATGACAAAGAAGCCCGTGGATGGAACTGAACAGGGGGAGTCAGTGCAACAGGAGGTGTGTTGGTGTTTTACTGGTTGCGGAGTTAGTACCACTGTGGGACCGGGTGGATGAGAAGAGATGACGGGCACGGAAGGTGATGGCACATCCTTTACTGACAAAAGGTAGGGAGACTGATCACTCTGAGGGTGACAAAAAGAGGATCAGGAAAAAATACATTTTGAGAATGGTCTCCTTGGGAGTGGTAAATGGTCGAGTCAAAAGAGTATTGGCGGACTGTATGGGAGAGGCAGGTAAGGATATGGCTGTGCAACAGTTGCTGAGGGATCTGGCAAGGTTATAAAGGCAAGGGAAACAGAAAAACAGTCTTCCAGGGATGATACTGCAGCTAATGCAGCAAGTGTGTCGGCTGGCAGAGCCAAGACATCTGGTGGATCTGGGGAAAGTGTCAAGAGCAAAACGTTACAGTACATGGATATTTTGATGCCCTTGGGGGACGTATCTGACCAAGTCTATGATGTGTTTTAACTCTAAAATATGGAGTTTCAGGACAAGGAAGACTCTAAAGAAAAAGAGTGGGAGCTAGTCAAGAGGTCAGGGATGCCGACAACAATAAAAAAATCTGATGTCAGCCTTTTTGATGTACGCTAGTGTGTTTTGTGATCACCATCATGAGCAATGTGCAGCATTGTTTAAATATATGAAAATGGCTTGGTGAGCCCAGATGGATTATGGTGGCATTGGTTCGTTTTCATATGATGAAGAATTCAGAGCTTCTTTGGCAGTGAATGCAGATAAGGAGTGGGGTGACATTGATAACGAGCTGTGGATGCAATGGATGAGATCGGATAGACTGATACCGGTGTTTCATACTGCTAGTGTCTTCCTTAGCAATATAATCCCTTTAAGGTGCAGGACACCCTGTTGGCATACCCGGGGGAAGTCAATTGCCCAAAAATTACGCTTGTTGGTAATGCAACAGGGGCCCTCATACAAGACCTCAATGCAAGTTCCGCATGACAGTGCAAATTGCATAGGGAGGCACCCAATTGTCCATTGTTTGGGAAGGAGGCAAATAGGTTGGCTAGGGACCCAATTTCAAATCTCGGACAGGAGTAGAGGCCCAGTGCAGCAAGTGGTGGGAAAAGGCTCCTACGCTAGTTAATTTTGAGGCCCTTATTTACTGGTTGCAGTTTTATCCGCAGAAGTGCCTGGATACCCCTCGGGGTGATTAGCACACTCTACAAATAAGTGATTGATCGAAGAAGAAAGCAAAGTGTATGTTTTGGGGATATGTGGAAGGTTTCTGTTAATGTTATCAAGGCCCTAGATCGGGTGTTGGGCAAATAACTTGCTTCTGCCTTGGAGAATCTAGAATTAGTTCAACAAAAACACAAGAAGAAATTGGTGGATGGGAAGATTGTTAGTCTTTTTCTGCATTGGCCTTTGGAGGATTTGCCCATTTCACCATTACTTTTGGCCCCTTAACAACAGCAAGGGGGCTTTCAATAAATTAATCATTTGTCTTGGCCCCTAGGTGAGGCTATGAATGACTTCCCTGCGAGGCAGGATTCAGCTGTTCACTATGCCTCCCAATACATTGGACACATATAATCATATTAAAATATAATCAAACACTTGCACATACCTCTGAACATATAATAACAAATGCGCTAACATAGCAAAAATAAAAGCTACATGAAATTTGCACTAAGCAATGTAATTTAAGCATACGTAAAATAAATTATTCCTCAATGAAATATAATTCATTATGAAAAGAAAGTACTATTAACTGAAATAAGCAAACTGGAAGCTACATCCACATCATTGTTAATGTGAATATGACACAAACACAACACAAAACAAAAAGAAATGAAAAAGGGCTCAAAACGCACCCACTCAAATGTAAAAAATAAATGTTATACTTTTTGGAAACAAATAATGAGGGCCCTATTCCCAAAGAGGAGTTTACATGCAAAGATCACTGCATGAGAAGATCTATTCTTACATGTAGGTGAAAATATACTTAGGGATGGAGTTCACCATTTATTTGCAGAAGGGTCTGCCTAGAGTTCTACTTAAGAGTTGTCAGCCCTAAAACACGAGAGCGGAGACCCTCAAAATGATTTTACAAGTGTTTGTAGAGCTCTCTGCCACTAGGATGGTGATCCCCATACAGAGAGTATTATGGCATTGGAATAAAATTCATTTTCTTTTTTTTAATTTTTTTTTCTACAGTCAGAGCGATTGACCAACACATACAGAAACAAATATTTAACAGATCATATAGTTCATATTAACACATTTTATAAAAGAAGAACAGAATGCATTATCACGATTCTAAATGTTCATTAATTACACCCCAAATCAACATGCCAAGTCTCCGTTTTTTAACCCCCTCTAAGGCGTAAAGACTCCATTCTAATTCATAAAGGTTGTATAATTTAGCTCGCCAAAATTCAAAAGCAGGATGTTCCTCTTGCAACCAATCTGATGCTATACACAGACGAGCTGCAGTCATAGCCGCAAATAAAAGGTACCTAAATTTAAATAAAGCTGTTCCATTATCCACATTTTGCCCTATGCCTAATAACAATCGTGCCGGGGAAATCTTCAGAGTATTGTTAGTAATCTTAGTAAGAAATTTTTCTCTAAAATTAATGCAATTTATTACAACTAAAAAATATGTGAATGCTGTCAGCACTGTCACTTCCATATCTGAAGCATTTACCATCATATTGTGTGCCCCATTTCAGCATCCGCTCTGGAGTGTAATATAATGTAAATAGAGTCTTGAAAAACTGAGCCTTTAGATTGGCTGACAGAAAAGCTTCTTCAGATAACTGAATTGCCTCCTCTATAGACAAGTCTGGTTCCCCCAACTGAACCTGCCAATATATATTATGCTTTTGAAGATCATCAGGTCTGTAATTCATTAGCATATCATATAAAAAAACAATCCTTTTACAAGATCGAATGGCTTCAACTAAAGGATTAGGGACGGGTTTAACATGTTTTCGAATTAAAAATCCCGAACTTGAAGATATTTGAAAAAGGAAGCCCTAGTCAATTGATGCTTTAGAGCTAGATTGTCAAAGTTTAACATAGACCCATTTGATTCAAACAGATTCCCAATTCGGATGACGCCCTTATGAGACCAAGCTCTAGCCACCTGGTCTCAAAACACAGAAGGAAGTATTTTATCCGCATTAAATGGTGTATAGTATGTCACCTTTCCTAGTTTTATCATTCTAGAAAACTTCCTCAACACTCTAAAAGCTGCTTCCAAAACTTTGAAGCGTGTTCTCTTGTAATAATTGCCTTCAAGTTCTTTAAGTAGACTGCGTATAGCATGTGTCCCTAAGAGCAAGTAAAATATTGATGGTGCTTCAGCCGGATCATCTACCTCCTCCCCTGTTAACAATAAACAAAGTCTTTGCAAAAAACATACGTAAAAATATAACAAAAAATCAGGAATTGCCCGGCCGCCTCTATCGACTGGAAGTGTCATCAAACCTCATTGCCCGCCTCGAATTCCCAGGGGCCCAAAGAAATCTCGCACATATAGATTGTAGCTGTTGCAAATAGTTTAAAGGAATCTCCAAGGGTATGGCTCTAAACAGATATACGACTTTAGATAAAATGCTCATTTTGATAATATTCCCTCATCCGATTATTGATAATTGTAACCGTCCCCATCTATCTAATGATTGTTTGATATGATGGTGTATGGAAGTCCAGTTTGCATCCACAATTCTTTCATAGATGTCTTTATTGTAATACCTAAATACGTTACTTCTGATACCACTCTGGGGTCAATAATGTGAATATTACCAGTACATAAACTTGCGTTTTTAAAGAATTTAATTTGTATCCTGATACTGAACCGAATTCCTGGGCTAACCGCTCGATCTCCACTAGTGTTTCAGCTGGATTCACCGTCACCACCGCCACATTATCAGCATAAGTGTTGAAAACGGGATCCCCAGCTGGCCAGGGCTTGCGCCAAAGTCAGTCAGAGACCACCACTCCCAAGTCAGGGCAAGGGAGTTACACGATAAGATAACTCCTGCTCACCCTCTAGGTATCGTGGCGCGAGCAGCAAAGCTAAACTTGGAGGCGATGTGAGCTAAGTATTTGCACACGCACCCCAGCAACAACACCCAAGGCCCACCACAAAGGAAAGTCCACACAAGGTTATATAAAAAATAGCCTTTGTATTATAGTAAAAACACATTAGATAACACACAAACTTTACAATGTGCCAACAGGCACGGGCAGAATTTACAAGGGAATATATACAGGACAGGGCCACATGGACCACTGTCAGGGGTAGGCACTTGTTAGAAATAATACTTGTAGGTATAACGCTTAGCACATAAACATATAATGACTGTCACCAAAATAGTACATGTAGCACACAACCAGTAATCACTGGTAAAGAGTAAATACCTCCTACGCAACCCTAAACACTGTAGGAAAATCACACAGGGAACTAGGACCTTATCAGCAGGACCTATAGAAGGAAAACCATCACCTAAGCAGGTCACTTTTAGCAAAGGGAAGGAAACCTAAACAATCACCTAAGCAGGTCACATTTAGCAAAGGTAATAACACATAAACAATCCTCTAAGCAGGTCACTCTTAGCAAAGGGGATAAAACATAAAATACCTAAGCAGGTCACTTTTAGCAAAGGTAATGGAACATAAACAATCCTCTAAGCAGGTCACTCTTAGCAAAGGGGATAAAACATAGAATACCTACGGAGGTCACTTTTAGCAAAGGTATTAACATAAACAATCCTCTAAGCAGATCACTCTTAGCAAAGGGGATAAAACATAAAATAACTAAGCAGGTCACTTTTAGCAAAGGTAATGGGACATAAACAATCCTCCAAGCAGGTCACTCTTAGCAAAGGGGATAAAACATAAAATACATTGCACATGAGGCATTAAAACACATTCAGAGGTGCAGGTTAGAACATTTGCGCAGGAATCAAATATGCAAATAAATTACAATGCGCAGGGTGCATGTAGCACAACACTAGAATTGTCCCTCAGGCCAACTGGCCTCGCAAGGGGCTGAAATGCCCTGAGTCCAATGTCAGGGGAGGCTGCGCAGGCAGCACAGAACACAAAGCCTAAACGTAGCAACTGTCCACTAAGTGCTGGACAGTTGTGAATCACAGGTAGCCAACGTTGGAGCCACGTGGGCTCAAGAACAATGGTGAGGGAACTTAGCGTGCGAGCCTTGCAGGCTCTACATAAACAAACGTGCCCCCTGAGAGTCTCTCAGGACTCTAAATGAACAAATATGCACTTAAGAGCTCAGCGCTCTAAAATAATGAGGAGCTGTGAGCCTCGTGGGCTCTGGCAAAGAATGCCCCAGGTCGTGGGAGCCTCTCGGGCTCGTGGACAAATGTAGGCGGGAGCCTCTCTGGGCTCTAAATAAAGAAAATGCCCCCAGAGCCTCTCAGGCTCTTAAAACAACTAGGCTCCGCACGTTGGAGCCTCTCGGGGGCTCGGGGCAGGAAATCAATAATGCCTCTGCAGCCCTCAGGTCGTCGGAACGGCCCTCTGCCAACCGGGGCCGCTCACCAGCACAAGGAAACTGCCCTTGCAGCTGGGAAGCTGGAGCAACACTCACCGGCTGTTGTGGCGGAGGCTCTCTGATGCCGCGCTGGCTCTCTGCGGCGTCTCCCGGACTCACGGTGCACGGACACAGCTGCGCCCCCGGCTTTCCTCACAGGCTGCGGGGCTCTCCCTTCACTCGGGGAGCCTCGCGGCCGGACTTTTCCGACGTGCTGGGTCTTGCGGTGCTTCCTGCCTCTCAGGAAGGGGGCCAATAGCAGCGCGAGTCGCCTGGCGAGCCTCCCGCGGCCTTAGCCAATCGCAGCGCGGCTCTCCGGGTGACGTCAGCGGCTGCTCCCTCTCGGTCCCGGTGCTGCAGCGGTGAACACACGGGGCAATGCCGGGTGGGCTCTGGTTTCAATTATCAATAAAGCCCTCCCAAAGCGCTAGCAAGGAATTACACGATTCCGCTGGCAATGCCGGGTGGGCACCGGCTTTAAAGAACAATAAGGTGCTCTAGGCGCTGTAAGGAAAATGAAGCGCTATCAAGCGCCGAGGACCCACAAAAAGCGCTCCCCAGTGCTAGCAGGGAAAGGAAAGTGCTCCCAGCGCTAAAGGGCAGGTCAAATGTCCAGCAAAGTCCTGAGGTAGGCAGGGGGGAAAGGCTGGTCCCAGAGCCAGCTCACTGGGTCTCCAGGCAGGGAGACAAGCCAAGTGGCGGTCCTCCTGGCCCCAGCAACAGCAGTAGCCCCCTCTGGCAAGGATCCTGGAAGAGAACAAATTGTATGGGGACACAGCCCCTTCTTATACTGTAAAACCCTTTGTCTGTAGGTGCAGGGTGGGGGGAAACCAGTCGCAGCTGGTTTTGAAGTACCCTTGATAGCTCAACCACCCATTTCATTCTCTGGCAGGGCTAGGGTCATCAGCCGCACTACAGGGGGTGGAGCCAGCATTGTGTGTGGAAAGTCCAGCCCCATCAGGGACCAGGTGCACTCCTCCCAAGCCATCAACATGCTAATCTCACACTCACCACCCGGCAGACCCATCCAGCCTTCCTGGAGCCAGGCTCACCAGCCAGCTCCAGCCAATCACATGCCAGGCATATTTTACATTAATATGCCAAGTCCTAGAAGTGGCATTTCTAAGGAAAACCATCACCTAAGCAGGTCACTTTTAGCAAAGGGAAGGAAACCTAAACAATCACCTAAGCAGGTCACATGTAGCAAAGGTAATAACACATAAACAATCCTCTAAGCATGTCACTCTTAGCAAAGGGGATAAAACATAGAATACCTAAGGAGGTCACTTTTAGCAAAGGTAATAACATAAACAATCCTCTAAGCAGGGCACTCTTAGCAAAGGGGATAAAACATAAAATACCTAAGCAGGTCACTTTTAGCAAAGGTAATGGGACATAAACAATCCTCTAAGCAGGTCACTCTTAGCAAAGGGGATAAAACATAAAAATACATTGCACATGAGGCATTAAAACACATTCAGAGGTGCAGGTTAGATCATTTGCGCAGGAATCAAATATGCTAATAAATTACAATGCGCAGGGTGCATGTAGCACAACACTAGAATTGTCCCTCAGGCCAACTGGCCTCGCAAGGGGCTGAAATGCCCTGAGTCCAATGTCAGGGGAGGCTGCGCAGGCAGCACAGAACACAAAGCCTAAACGTAGCAACTGTCCACTAAGTGCTGGACAGTTGTGAATCACAGGTAGCCAACGTCGGAGCCATGTGGGCTCAAGAACAATGGTGAGAGAACACAGCGTGGGAGCCTTGCAGGCTCTACATAAACAAACGTGCCCCCTGAGAGTCTCTCAGGACTCTAAATAAACACATATGCACTTAAGAGCTCAGCGCTCTAAAATAATGAGGGGCTGTGAGCCTCATGGGCTCTAGCAAAGAATGCCCCAGGTCGTGGGAGCCTCTCGGGCTTGTGGACAAATGTAGGCGGGAGCCTCTCTGGGCTCTGAATAAAGAAAATGCCCCCAGAGCCTCTCAGGCTCTTAAAACAACTAGGCTCCGCACGTTGGAGCCTCTCGGGGGCTCGGGCAGGAAATCAATAATGCCTCTGGAGCCCTCAGGTCGTCGGAGCGGCCCTCTGCCAACCGGGGCCGCTCACAGCACAAGGAAACTGCCCTTGCAGCTGGGAAGCTGGAGCAACACTCACCGGCTGTTGTGGCGGAGGCTCTCTGATGCCGCGCTGGCTCTCTGCGGCGTCTCCCGCTGCGCCCAGGGCTTTCCTCACAGGCTGCGGGGCTCTCCCTTCACTCGGGGAGCCTCGCGGCCGGACTTTTCCGACGTGCAGGGTCCTGCGGTGCTTCCTGCCTCTCAGGAAGGCAGCCAATGGCAGGGCGAGTCGCCCGGCGAGCCTCCCGCTGCCTTAGCCAATCGCAGCGCGGCTCTCCGGGTGACGTCAGCGGCTGCTCCCTCTCGGTCCCGGTGCTGCGGCGGTGAACACACGGGGCAATGCCAGGTGGGCTCCGGCTTCAATTATCAATAAAGCGCTCCCAAAGCGCTAGCAAGGAATTACACGATTCCGCTGGCAATGCCGGGTGGGGACCGGATTTAAAGAACAATAAGGTGCTCTAGGCGCTGTAAGGAAAATTAAGCGCTATCAAGCGCCGAGGGCCCACAAAAAGCGCTCCCCAGTGCTAGCAGGGAAAGGAAAGTGCTCCCAGCGCTAAAGGGCAGGTCAAATGTCCAGCAAAATCCTTAGGTAGGCAGGGGGGAAAGGCTGGGCCCAGAGCCAGCTCACTGGGTCTCCAGGCAGGGAGACAAGCCAAGTGGCGGTCCTCCTGGCCCCAGCAACAGCAGTAGCCCCCTCTGGCAAGGATCCTGGAAGAGAACAAATTGTATGGGGACACAGCCCCTTCTTATACTGTAAAACCCTTTGTCTGTAGGTGCAGGGTGGGGGGAAACCAGTCGCAGCTGGTTTTGAAGTACCCTTGATAGCTCAACCACCCATTTCATTCACTGGCAGGGCTAGGGTCATCAGCCGCACTACAGGGGGTGGAGCCAGCATTGTGTGGGGAAAGTCCAGCCCCATCAGGGACCAGGTGCACTCCTCCCAAGCCATCAACATGCTAATCTCACACTCACCACCGGGCAGACCCATCCAGCCTTCCTGGAGCCAGGCTCACCAGCCAGCTCCAGCCAATCACATGCCAGGCATATTTTACATTAATATGCCAAGTCCTAGAAGTGGCATTTCTAAGGAAAACCATCACCTAAGCAGGTCACTTTTAGCAAAGGGAAGGAAACCTAAACAATCACCTAAGCAGGTCACATGTAGCAAAGGTAATAACACATAAACAATCCTCTAAGCATGTCACTCTTAGCAAAGGGGATAAAACATAGAATACCTAAGGAGGTCACTTTTAGCAAAGGTAATAACATAAACAATCCTCTAAGCAGGGCACTCTTAGCAAAGGGGATAAAACATAAAATACCTAAGCAGGTCACTTTTAGCAAAGGTAATGGGACATAAACAATCCTCTAAGCAGGTCACTCTTAGCAAAGGGGATAAAACATAAACATACATTGCACATGAGGCATTAAAACACATTCAGAGGTGCAGGTTAGATCATTTGCGCAGGAATCAAATATGCTAATAAATTACAATGCGCAGGGTGCATGTAGCACAACACTAGAATTGTCCCTCAGGCCAACTGGCCTCGCAAGGGGCTGAAATGCCCTGAGTCCAATGTCAGGGGAGGCTGCGCAGGCAGCACAGAACACAAAGCCTAAAGGTAGCAACTGTCCACTAAGTGCTGGACAGTTGTGAATCACAGGTAGCCAACGTCGGAGCCATGTGGGCTCAAGAACAATGGTGAGGGAACACAGCGTGGGAGCCTTGCAGGCTCTACATAAACAAACGTGCCCCCTGAGAGTCTCTCAGGACTCTAAATAAACACATATGCACTTAAGAGCTCAGCGCTCTAAAATAATGAGGGGCTGTGAGCCTCGTGGGCTCTGGCAAAGAATGCCCCAGGTCGTGGGAGCCTCTCGGGCTTGTGGACAAATGTAGGCGGGAGCCTCTCTGGGCTCTGAATAAAGAAAATGCCCCCAGAGCCTCTCAGGCTCTTAAAACAACTAGGCTCCGCACGTTGGAGCCTCTCGGGGGCTCGGGGCAGGAAATCAATAATGCCTCTGGAGCCCTCAGGTCGTCGGAGCGGCCCTCTGCCAACCGGGCCGCTCACAGCACAAGGAAACTGCCCTTGCAGCTGGGAAGCTGGAGCAACACTCACCGGCTGTTGTGGCGGAGGCTCTCTGATGCCGCGCTGGCTCTCGGTGGCGTCTCCCGCTGCGCCCAGGGTTTTCCTCACAGGCTGCGGGGCTCTCCCTTCACTCGGGGAGCCTCGCGGCCGGACTTTTCCGACGTGCAGGGTCCTGCGGTGCTTCCTGCCTCTCAGGAAGGCAGCCAATAGCAGCGCGAGTCGCCCGGCGAGCCTCCCGCTGCCTTAGCCAATCGCAGCGCGGCTCTCCGGGTGACGTCAGCGGCTGCTCCCTCTCGGTCCCGGTGCTGCGGCGGTGAACACACGGGGCAATGCCAGGTGGGCTCCGGCTTCAATTATCAATAAAGCGCTCCCAAAGCGCTAGCAAGGAATTACACGATTCCGCTGGCAATGCCGGGTGGGGACCGGATTTAAAGAACAATAAGGTGCTCTAGGCGCTGTAAGGAAAATTAAGCGCTATCAAGCGCCGAGGGCCAACAAAAAAAGCTCCCCAGCGCTAGCAGGGAAAGGAAAGCGCTTCCAGCGCTAAAGGGCAGGTCAAATGTCCAGCAAAGTCCTTAGGCAGGCAGGGGGGCAAGGCTGGACCCAGAGCCAGCTCACTGGGTCTCCAGGCAGGGAGACAAGCCAAGTGGCGGTCCTCCTGGCCCCAGCAACAGCAGCAGCCCCCTCTGGCAAGGATCCTGGAAGAGAACAAATTGTATGGGGACACAGCCCCTTCTTATACTGTAAAACCCTTTGTCTGTAGGTGCAGGGTAGGGGGAAACCAGTTGCAACTGGTTTTGAAGTACCCTTGATAGCTCAACCACCCATTTCATTCACTGGCAGGGCTAGGGTCATCAGTCGCCTACAGGGGGTGGAGCCAGCATTGTGTGGGGAAAGTCCAGCCCCATCAGGGACCAGGTGCACTCCTTCCAAGCCATCAACATGCTAATCTCACACTCACCTCCGGGCAGATCCATCCAGCCTTCCTGGAGCCAGGCTCACCAGCCAGCTCCAGCCAATCACACGCCAGGCATATTTTACATTAATATGCCAAGTCCTAGAAGTGGCATTTCTACACATGACACACACATGCCACATACACCATTGTGAAGCATTCATTCTCACGAGCTCGCACATACCAAATTCGAGCTTGCACTCCCCACGCATCAGGAACTACCAGGGACACAGACAACCCCCATGCATTCCTATGGGAGAGCAAGCCAGCCGAACTACATGCACGCACTTTACTCTGGGACACAGGGAAAAAGTGCGCACAGACCAGAAAATCATCCACACAGATCACAGATCTAAAGCAAAAAGATTAGGGGTGAACCTGCCAGAAGGGCCAAGTCCAACAATAAGCAAATACTATATGCGGAATATTTTAGACAATAAATGGTTTAATATGTAGATTATTAGATAGTCTATTTAAAAAGGGATTAATAAATAAAGCAAAGAGCAGAGGGGAGCAAGGGCATCCTTGCCTAGTTCCTCTTGTGATTTTAATCACTGTCGATTTCCTACCCATAGCTGCTATTGTTGCATTCGGAGCGGTGTATAACACTTGGATTGCAGTTAAAAATGTTTTGCCAAAGCCTGCTCTGTACATGATCTCCCATAAATAATGCCATTCTACGCGATCAACCGCTTTCTCAGCGTCTAGTAGTATTAATGCAAGTTCTCGCTTTTCTGCCTGGGCAATGTCAAATAGTGTTTTGACTTTATTTATATGTGTAACGGTACCTCTATTGGGGATGAATCCATGTTTATTTAGGGAAACTAAAGGTGAAATAACTTTAGAAATATGATTGGCAAGAATTGTTGAATAAAGTTTACTATCACAGTTCATTTTCAATCTCGAAAACAATATTAATAAAATAAAAATTATTAAAACACATTTTATAACTCCTAGGCACATAGGACTAATGGGGCATATAACGTTAAATGTTTGTCATTAGTTTACAGGGAATTGGTAGTGGTAGGATGTCAAACAAGTGGTTGAATCGTAGAGCTGTTACCATATTTATTGTCTGGACATTCCACCAGACAAAGAGTTTGAGGTGGAACCAATGTGTGTAATATCGTTAGTTTTTATGATCAGGTAAGATTGTCTTGTATTGGGTGCTTAAGCCCCCTATTATTGTGTACACTGATATATTTAAGGAAAAACTTTTTCCATTGAAAGCGGATGTCTCCTACAGTGGCCAGTGTGATGCTCTTATTTGAGATGATATAATGCTTATAAAATATGAGAAGTCAATGATCAGGGACAATAAGGTAGGTACTGTCGTCTCAAGGTCAGTGAGCATCAATAGAATGTCATCTGCATATAGAAATATTTGACGGGCTTTCATCTCATCATTCTGAGGTATTGCTACCACCAGTAGTTTCAATGTTAGTAAGAAGAACAGTGATGAGAGTGGGAATGCCTATCATGTCACCAATGGGATTTTAAAGGCACAGGAGAGGAAAACCACACAGTTTGGCTGGTCCAACGTACATATATGTAGCCATTGGAGATTAGATATGAAATCCTCTTCCTACACAGCTCTCTTCAGGGTCCTAAATTGAAGACCCCACTTCTAAAGTTTTCTATGTACAGAGGGAGAGGGCAAAATGGTGACAAATGCTTTTTTATATGGTTATGTGAGGACTACTGGGAGAAATGGTATGTTTCTGTTGGGTGTAGGAGGTGATAAATTACTCTCTTGAATCTATTCACTCCAATCTTTGCTAAAATCTTAATGTAAAAATTAACCAATTAAATGGGTCTCTAGCAAATGCATTGAAGAGGGTCTTTCCCAAGTCGGGGGTAAAAAGAAATCAGTGCTTTTTGCTGGCAAGAAAGCCAAAGTACCTGTGCCTATCGGAGTTGTTTAGTGTTTCAGTCAGTTGTTTCCTTTGCCAGTTTGTAGAATTCTAGGGGGAAGCCACCATCTCTCTGGTAATCATTAGTAGGAAGGTACAAAATTGCCGTTGAGCTTTCTTCTTTGGATATTTCACCACTAATTAGAAGTTCTCCTTATTGAATATATATGGCATAGTCAAATAGGATAAAAAGTTTGTTTCAAAAGGTGTGTGTATCACTGTCTCAGAGGAGTACAGATTATCAAAGTATATTGCAAAGGCCTTGAACATTTCTTGGAGATGAACCTTAAAATGGCTGTCCTCAAAATAGACTGGAGGAATTATTAGCTTTTCTTTTCTTTGCCTCTACTGGTCTGCTGATAGTCTAGATGTTCTCTTTGTTTATTGTGAGCATATTAAGCAGCTTTGGTGAAGATGGAGAAGAGAGAACGTTAGTGTGCTCTAGGTTTTTCCTATTCTGATGTACTGAGCATTCAAAATATGTCCTGGAAAGTAATTTAATGACAGATTACGTTTGATTTGTTCCTCTCTGTTTTATCTTCTATTCTGCACGATATAGCACCAGTTGTCCCTGGATTATGACTTTTCTTGTTGCTCAAAATGTCAGTGTTGATACAGACCCCTTATTTTCCAGTAAGTGTGTCTTGACATTGTCCTGTAGTTCATTCTTTTCTGAGGGTAGGTTATACCTAGACATATTCATTTGCCAGGGTTGTTGCGGTGGGGGGTTATGTAGCTGTACTAAATTACCACTATTAGTCAGCAGTGATCTCTTACAGTATTTCAATGAAGTTCAACGTTAGAAAGAAGTGGAGCCTCCTCCAACTGACCAAAACCAGTTGAGGTGGGGGTGTCATCCTATTTCCTTACTAATCAGACCATACCAATGATAAGTGTCAGATGAGTAGATTAGCAGATCTGATAACATTATATGTGGGGTCTGATATCTTTGAAAAATGGCAGTGAGGATTTCGACACTAATGTGCAGTGTGTGTCTGGGAGTCAACATGGATCTAGGACCAGTGGTTAAGTATGTGGATCTGTATTTGTCTCTATCCCTGTTAGCCTCTTCGCTGCCGTACTCAAACTGTTGTTATCTGAATGCCTGCAATGTATCATTTATTTGGTCTTTCAGATCATTTGTGGGACAGTTTCAATCTGCATAAGCTCGTGGGGGACTCTGTAATAACTGGCATTTTAACATATTCAGGAGCTTTCCCAGCTCTTATGGACGGATGAAAGCTGACAATTTGCATAACAGTAATCCACATAAATGAAATTTCTGATGCCTATATTTAATATCCCAATTACGGAGACTAGGACAAAATGTTAGGAAGGGATTGAGCTTCATGTTGGTCTTAAAAGAGAAGCCAGCAGAAAAGGTAATGTTGTGACACTGACACAAATTCCAAGCATATTTACTGGCTGCTTGGACCACCTCTCAAGGGTGCCTGTCTCAACAAGCATGCTAGAATCAGTTGTGGAGATGCTTCCTTCCTTGTGTTTCTGTGTCAAACTCATGTGCCCTGTGGAATTCTAGAGGTGAGGAGAAGGGTATACCTAGGAGTTAGGAGAGGAAAGTTTTTTGTTTTTTTAAAAATTTTTTTATTAAACAAGCCGTAGGATAAACATTGGTACATTGATTACTTCATAATTAGAAAAAATTTCCAGGCAATATACAAGAGACAAAACTACACAAACTGAAAATAACGTATGACTAAACGTTTTTCCTTTCATAAAAAGCTAAAACAAAAACGTAGTCAGATTGAAAATATAAAAACTATTGGTATGGAACAAACATCAAGATTACAATACGGATTAATAAAGTGCTAGTGCACTGTAGTATGGAAGCTGCTAATTTAAGACAGCAAGAATATTATTGTACACTTTTTTTTTTTTTTTATTTATTATTTTTTTTTTTTAAAGTGCTAGTGCAGTAACATGTAAAGTTGGCATATGTAAAGAGATTAGAGCGTTAAAGTGGGTGAACCGACAATATATATCAGGAGGAGTATTATCCTATTTCTTTAAAGTACAAATGCAAAATCGCACAACGTTAACAAATTAATATATCTTATGATGGAATACACAAACGACTGGTATAATATAGCAAATTAAATATGTAGTTGAAATTCTTAAAAATGTAGAAGCAATACATTCTAAAAATTTGACTTAAATAAGACTATTGACTTCCTTTTATCGATTCAAGCATCTCAAAATATTTCCAGTTCCTTTCAAACCTAGCAATCGCTCCCACTCTACCTGCATAAGCTCTCTCAAAGTTACATGATCTTCTCATTTTATTAATCCATTTTAATTGGCATGGGGCTATCGTAGATTTCCAATTTTGTAAGATTAAAGATCGTGCTACCGCCGTAGAGATAAAAATAAACACTTCTTCTGATTTGTTAAACCTGTTCCTATCTTTACCGATACCGAAAAGGGCTATCTCTACCTCTGGTAGTAGAATTTTCCCAATTGTCATCTCTATGTCTATAAAGATCCCCTTCCAAAAGGATTCTAACTTAGGACAGGAGAAGAAGATATGTTGCCAGCCACCCTGACCCCTAGTTTTACATCTGAAACATTTGTTCTCGTATGCAGGGAATATTTTCTGCAAAGCCTCAGGGGTATAATATAACAACCAACGAGAAAAAAAAGACATACGTTTAAAATTAGCTGCACGGAGTGCTTTGTTTCCTAAATGACATATAACTTCCCAGTCTTTATCTGTAAAAACACACTGAGTCATAAGGCTAATTTTTTCTAAGTGACAAGCAGTTATAGGAGATGGTCCAGAGGGGAAGAGCTTTTTATACCAGAATCCAATACCTGTATGTTTCTCCCCATATAGAGTTGTTAACAAAACATTAGGTGTTGTATCTAGCCCTCCTATTTCTTTTTTTATAAAATTGACCAGTTGTATATATTCGAAGAACCTAATACGTCTAGGATGTGCTCTATCTATTACCGTTTGCCAGCCAATTACAGAATTTTGGATGAGTAGGTGCCTTATTTCCCCAAATCCAGCGGATTCCCATTCTAGCAGGTGATTCAATGATATCTGAAGACCCATCTTAGCACATTCTATCAGTTTCAAATAGATAGATCCATCTGAACCATATTTTTTAAATAAGAGCCGTAATCTTGATGCATATCCCATCAGTGTCTTATATCTGGTTTTCTTAGGAAGCTTTGCAGTTTTTAAAAAGAAAAAAATTTGAGAGCCTGATTCCTCAAGCATTTTATCCCAAAAAAAATTGTCTCTTGTCTGTCTATTCCTTAATAATCCCGCCACTATGTCAAAAAAAGCTGCTTCATAATATGTTTTAAAATGGGGCAGAGCGAGTCCACCTAGATTTACTGAAAGTTGTACCACCGAAAGCTTGGCTCTTGAGGCCTTTTTATTCCAAATAAATCTCCTCAGCATGGATTCAAGTTCATTAAAAAAGGCCATGTTAACTTTAATTGGGATATTGCTAAACAAGAATAAAAGCAAGGGCAGTACGTTCATCTTTACCAAAGCCACTCTGCCAATCAAAGACAAAGGCAACAGGTCCCATTGTTCAAGTAAGCTCTTGATTTTGTTCTTCGTTTTTAAATAATTTAAACGAAAAAGTTCTTGATACTCCCTGGTTACATAGATCCCTAGGTATCTTATTGGATCCCGTTTTTCTGCTTGGGGCTGGAGTTCTAGCGGAAGAAAATCTGAATTTGAGCATAAAACAAGAACTTCTGTTTTTTTCTCATTGATCTTA
This sequence comes from Lissotriton vulgaris, assembly GCF_964263255.1. Lineage (NCBI taxonomy): Eukaryota > Metazoa > Chordata > Amphibia > Caudata > Salamandridae > Lissotriton > Lissotriton vulgaris. The sequence goes on from NC_141691.1 coordinate 721,368,996, forward strand.
TAACCCCCAATCTTTTCGTATTCCTTAAGATCTTTCATAAGATGAAGAATATTTTCTTTATCGGGGGCCATATATAAGATAATATCGTCTGCGAATAATTTTAGTTTTGACATTCCAACGATTGGGGGAGATATTGCTACATTATTCCTTAATTTTATTACTAGAGGCTCAATAAAAAAAGTGAAAAGCAAAGGGGATAAGGGGCACCCCTGTCTAGTGCCTCGATTAATTTTTATCTTCCCTGCTTGCCTAGCATTAATTATAACCTGGGCTGATGCCCCTTCATAAATATTCTGTAGCATATTAATAATTAGAGCAGGGAACCCAAAATAACCCAAGGAAGTAAATAAAACTGACCAGTTAACTAAATCAAACGCTTTTTCTGCATCAATCATTAAGATGCATGCAGGGATTGTGTTAATATTAAAAAAATCTAACGCCTGTATCAAATATTCTGTATTAGCAGCCATATAGCGACCGGCTATAAACCCCGTCTGGTCTTGATGTATTACCTCCTGGGCTGCGAACACAAATCTTTGAGCCCAGATTTTCATAAGGATCTTATAGTCCGAGTTCAACAGACCAAAACCAGTTGAGGTGGGGGTGTCATCCTATTTCCTTACTAATCAGACCATACCAATGATAAGTGTCAGATGAGTAGATTAGCAGATCTGATAACATTATATGTGGGGTCTGATATCTTTGAAAAATGGCAGTGAGGATTTCGACACTAATGTGCAGTGTGTGTCTGGGAGTCAACATGGATCTAGGACCAGTGGTTAAGTATGTGGATCTGTATTTGTCTCTATCCCTGTTAGCCTCTTCGCTGCCGTACTCAAACTGTTGTTATCTGAATGCCTGCAATGTATCATTTATTTGGTCTTTCAGATCATTTGTGGGACAGTTTCAATCTGCATAAGCTCGTGGGGGACTCTGTAATAACTGGCATTTTAACATATTCAGGAGCTTTCCCAGCTCTTATGGACGGATGAAAGCTGACAATTTGCATAACAGTAATCCACATAAATGAAATTTCTGATGCCTATATTTAATATCCCAATTACGGAGACTAGGACAAAATGTTAGGAAGGGATTGAGCTTCATGTTGGTCTTAAAAGAGAAGCCAGCAGAAAAGGTAATGTTGTGACACTGACACAAATTCCAAGCATATTTACTGGCTGCTTGGACCACCTCTCAAGGGTGCCTGTCTCAACAAGCATGCTAGAATCAGTTGTGGAGATGCTTCCTTCCTTGTGTTTCTGTGTCAAACTCATGTGCCCTGTGGAATTCTAGAGGTGAGGAGAAGGGTATACCTAGGAGTTAGGAGAGGAAAGTTGTCAGAACTCCTGTGGCATCTTCTGCACATAGAAAGGAACCTGATCATATCTCGAGCGATTGTTAAAGTCAGTAATTTTCCTGCATAGATACTAAATCTCCTGCCCCAAATACAGACTAGGAATGAAGCAGTCAGTCAGTCTTTTCTCCACTGATGTTATGGATGAAGTCAAAATCCTGTCTGATTTATTTGACTTCTTCAATGTACTTATATTATTGTCCATCGTGCCAGCATTTAGATACAATGTCAGTAATTTCCTGGATTACGGTCTCCAAAGTTATACTGAGCTGGTTCATGGATGTCGATGCAGTGGTCTGTTTTGACCCACTAGCTGCCTCCATAAATAGGAGATGTCAGCAGGGCTTTACTGAAGACTTGATTATGGGTCACATGTACATGCATTTTACTGATCACGACTGGTAAAACACATTTTGGTATGCATGAATTCCAATTTGCGATTCGGTAACATGTTGCCAAAATGCAATTTGGAATTATGAATGCATACCGATTTGATATTAGGAAGGGGCGTGCTTAGGGTGTCCCTTACTAATACCAAATCACAGCAGTATGTAAGAATGTTTTGCAACCAAAATGCGGTCACAAAACATTCACATTTTACCCCCAACTTCAAGTTGGTGGTAAACCTTCCAAATGGGGAGGGGGTCCCTGAAGGACCCCTTTCCCATTGTGAATGGTAGTACAAACATTTTTGTAGAGCAGGCAGTGGTCCAACGGACCACTGCCTGCTCTTAAAAAAATTAAAAGAAAACATTTCATTTTTCATTTTTAAACTCAACCCATTTTCCTTTAAGGAAAGTGTGCTGCATTTAATAATTATTGCTTTATTTGAAAGCAATCATGGACATGGTGGTCTGCTGAATCCAGCAGGCCACAATCCCCATGATTTCTTTGATTCCCAATGGGTCGCAAATCGCGATCTGCCACATTAATATTGATGAGGTAAGTCGATTTGCAACCCACTAGGAATTACTACATTAAACTCATGGAGTTCATACATTAGGAATAGCAATTACTTAATTGCGATTTGCAAAAAATCGCTATTTACAATATTTATACATACGGCCCTATGTGCTGAAACCATGTTGTGAAGTATTACAATAGATATCAGAACTCTATCTGGTGAGGTTTAACTTCAATGCTCAATCACCCAAGGAGAAAGTGAAAGAAGTGCACTAAAAGGCCAGTTCCTGGCCTGCGTTTCGCTTGTGCAGTAGTTTATGCAAACGAAGAGCCTCAGAGTCACGTTTAGGTACTTAAAGGAAAGAGACTGTCAGAATAATTATCAGGTGTGGACTTCAACAATAAGAAGACAGGTGAAATATCACCTCCTAATGTAGGGCCCCCGTTCATGCAAAATCTTCTCCTTACCATCCAGTATCCTGTATTTGAGTCATTACTATCCCTTCATGTGGTGTTTCATGCTGTATGATGAGGTTGATCTTAACGGAATTGCTGGAAAGTCACAGCAATTTTATTAATCTCTAATCTTTGCTCTTGCAATTGTTCGTACTTCTAAGGATGCAGTAAGATGAAGCACATTGGGAGCAGCCATGTTGGTCTGCAGGTCACCTACCTCATCAAGAAGCATCTTTCTTGCTTTATTAATGCAGTCTTGGGCATCCCAGTTCTTTGGTTCACCTCCCTGAGCCTCCCGGGTTCCCTGGAATATCCTGAGAGGTCATGGTCTACACGGCCACTCCTCTGGATCATTCTTAGGTCTTCTCCTCTGGTGCTGCTGTCTTTGCCAAAGCAGGGTCTGAGGCGGGCACTGTTTATTATCAGCAAATTGATAACTGCAGCTGTACACCTTTCGGCTGAAGTAAATATTGTTGCAGAACAATGACATTTGTAGTACATGGCTTGCAATAGAGTTCTTATTTTCGGTTCTTGTGACTGTTTTCTCTCATTGCAAGAATGTCGGGGTGTACTTCACCGCTTCTCCCACAAACTTCCACAGGCTATCTATACAGATGGGGTCTCCAACATGCATTAGGAGCTCACTCAGCGTTTCTCAGCAAGATAGCCACATTTGCTGCGTGGAAAGTGCATTCAGTCTAACTCCAGGCCAGCAAACATTGCAGAAAGTGCATAAATTCAAGGGAGGTGAAAGATTTATTATTCTAACTCAAGGCCACAAACATTTAGGAAAATGCATTAATTCAAGGGCATAAATTTACTATTCTAATTTCTGCATTACAAACATTTGGAAAGTGTATACATTTTGGGGTTTGGGGTGTTAATTTACAATGATAGCTTCAGTCTCTTAAACACTTGGTAAAAGTGCACACATTCTGGAAGGTCAGATATACTATTTTACCTCTAGCCCTAAACGCATTTGAGAAAGCGCATAATTTGGGGGGTGGATTTACTATTCTAACTTTAGTCCCACAAATATTGACGAAAGGACACAAATTAAGGGGGTTAACTTACTATAGTAACTCCATTACTACAAGCATGTTAACATTTAAATAAATTGGGGCGCTAGAGGGCGCACAAGTGGAATGGCCGCCGTTAGGTGAGGCTCCTACTCCCCGGATTCATAATTCTTAATAAATCCTGTTAAACTGGGTTCAGACTGAGCTGTTGTACATGTCACGGCTTTCTCCTATCCTGTGGCGCACTCGCTGAAAATCTGGGGCCGATCGGCTGCTGTACGCCGGCGGGCGGAGGTGCTGAAGAGCTGACAGGCTTTGGGACGGAGCCTGCGGAGTGGCGCAGTGCGGCGGCGGTGATTAGGACACACCGCGGCTCACCACGAGGGCAGTAGGCCCTGAATGACTCGGAGAGGACGCAGAGGGCGGACGCAGCATGCAGAGAGACTGAAGGTGCGTCCTCTGATCGCGGCACTATCGGGTGCTGCTCTGCCGCCCTGCGTGTCACGTTTGCCGATCTGCGGCCCTCAATGTGGGCTTTCTTTATAATCACTGCGGACTTTGCCTAGAGACTGTTGCGGCCTGACGGCACTTGGGGACTTAAGTCACACCACAGCGCCGCAGCGCGAACGCTGAATTCTCGTACCAGCGGGGGGCTTTGCTGCCCAGGCGGGGGTGCCTACGCTAGGACCTCGGTGAGTGGCGCTGCTGGTGCTATAAGAGAGTGCACAACCGGCTTGCTTAGATGTTCGACATATGAGGCAATACCTCGAGAGCCCCACGCGTCTGCAAGTCCCAGCTATGCATATTTGTGTGAATTCCTGGAGCAGCTGTTGTTGCAGTGAATAAGACAACTGCAGGTGTCATCGGGGTGAAGGCCTATACACCACGTTTTGGATGGGGGAGCACACGAGAGATGTGGTGGAGAGCCTAATGGGATGTCATGGCCATCGTAGCGGTTTTTGATGTCAAGGCCTGGTGGTGGCAGATGGTGACTGTCTGCTGACAGGGAAGAGCATACACTCCCCCCTAAACACTACAGCGGTTCACACTGTGAAGGCAATCCCCCACTGGCGTGCCCTTTGGTGCAGTCACCGGACAGACACACGAGCAAGCCTCTGCCGCTCATTATCACGCAGGATACCAGAGTGAAGGACACTGCATACCGGGCGGCGGCCTGATCTGTGTCGGACGGCCCATAGACCTGCTCCTGATCCTTTCGCAACGATGGGGAATTCGGAAACTCGCCAGCCTAGGCTCACCTTTGAGGTCACAAAGAAGGGACCTAAGCCACCGGCTGGTAAGGGGGCCTCGGAGAGCCCCGGGGCGCAGAGAGGACCTGAGGACACACCGGAGTTGGACATGCGCCAAATCCTGCTGGAGATGCGTCAAGGATTTGCCACCGTGGTGGACAAGGTGGACCGCATTTCCTCCAGACTGGACGCCCTGGTACATAAGGTGGACCAGCACGAGGATCGCATCAAGGAAACAGAGAGAAGAATCTCTGAGATGGAGGATATAATTGCCACTCCACACAGCTGACAAGGGTGGACAAGCTACTGCGAGATATTGCTGCCAAGAACGAGGATTTGGAAGCCCGGGGGCGACGCAACAACATCCGCGTCACGGGCGTACCCGAATCCACAGACACTGGGCGTATGGAGGACTATATTGAGAAGTTGCTACTAGCCTCTATAGGTGCCGACAAGTTCTCTGCACAATTTATAGTTGAGAGAGCGCACAGATCCTTAGGTCCCAGACCGGGGCCTGGAGCTCCGCCCAGGCCGATCATCGCGCGGTTGCTGAATTATCGCGACCGGGATGTGGCACTATGAGCTGCGCGAACCCAACAGGAGCTGACATACAATGGAGTCTCCTTCTCCATAGTCCCGGATTTCACTCCGATGGTGCAAGAACAAAGACGCAAATTCCTCGGGGTGAAGAAAAAGTTGCATGAGGTACAGATCGACTACGCGCTGTTATATCCCGCCCGACTCCGAGTGACGCATCAAGCAAAACAATTTTTCTTTATCAACCCGCAACAAGCGGAGGACTTCCTGCGATCCTGGCGGCGGGGGAAAAAAGGTGGACCATCTCGAGATGATTCGCAGCGGGATCAGGACCACAGCATAGACAATGAGGATTGATGCCCGCACATAGCTGATCGGAGATAACATGGATTGCTATACTGTGCCATTGACATTCAGGATTGTACTGCACCTCTAAGACGCTCAGGCCTGATGTTCCACGTTTCAGTAAGGCACAGAGTGCGGAAGACAACAGACTTGATTTACACACAGTGGTAATGTATACCGGGGACCACTCTCTCTCCTCGACTGGTGCCTAGGGGTGGTACAGGTTCGAAGGCACGAGGGGACAGGAGGGGTTGTGATGCTCTTCGGAGGTTCCCCTGGAGGGTGCTCCCCCATGGGGTGTTTTTTCTATGTTCCAGTTGTTGAGGTTGTGAGGAACATGGGGGTGAGGGGGAGGGACATGTATACTGGCAAGTTGGGGATGCTTCAGTGGGAGCGGGGTACACCTCTTTTTGAGAGGGAAGGGGGAACTAGTTGACTGTTCTGAGCAGGGCACAAGGCAGGCAGGATTTGCAATGGTGGGGAGGGCCGGGTAGGTTGGGATGGTCCCACACGATGGATATCTTCCAGACATAGGTAACGAACCCACTGATGATCACCACAGCAGATAATATGAATGCATTGTTAACGATATTGTCATGGAACGTTAGGGGTCTCAATAATCCAAGGAAATGCAGACAGATATTGACATATCTAGATAGACATGGTGCACAGTTGGTGCTGTTACAGGAAACGCACATCCCCCCACACACCACTCCATCATTTGCGAGTCGATGGGCAGGATGCAGATGCTTCTCGTCATATTCCTCATACTCCAGAGGAGTGGCAATATTGATTAAACGTAATGTTCCCTTCCTCTTACAGGGTGAGACCACCGATGCAGCGGGCAGATATGCAATAATTTGGGGCAGGCTTGGCGACTCCACGGTTACGATTGTGAAGTGCTATGCTCCCAATATCGATACGCCAGAATTTTTTGTGCTCCTTTGGGGTAAAATAGTAGACATTGGATCCACACACGTCATATGAGGGGGTGATTTCAATGTGGCAATGGTGCCTGCAGTGGACAGGGCGGATGGCATGGCACAGTATCACCCTAAATCGAGGGAAGTGTTACAATGCATAATGCTGGAAGGTATGCTAGTGGATAGCTGGAGACACTTACATCCCCAAAAGCTCGAAGGTACACACTTTACTTCACATACAGGGACCTGGGCGCGTTTGGACTATTGTCTCCTGACGTATCACTTGGCAGGTACTGTATCCAGCGCGAAGCACTTAGCCCGCACATACTCAGATCACTGCCCTGAGGTAGTTACATTGCAGATTCCTGGCCTCGACCGTCCAAGACCCCCATGGCGGTTACAGCCCACTGCGCTACTAGATTTAGCATTCAGAGAGGAACTGCGCAATGACATTGCTGATTTCTTCCCCCTTAATCAAGGCTCTGTCGACAGCGTAGAGCATATTTGGGAGGCCTTTAAGGTTACAGTGCGTGGTTGGTGTATTTCGAAGGGGTTTGGGGTCCTGCGGGACATTCAGAGAACGATTAGCAGATTGGAGGCCGAACTAAGAGACTTGGAGCACGGCATGCAGAGCGGTGACAGTCAGGGAGCGCAAGCTTTGTTTAGGAGTAAATTGACGGAATACGAAGCAGAGGCAGAGCGTGAGACACGCTTCTGTAGCAAATACTGGAGTGCTAGACGGTATGGGGAAGGGGAAAGGCCTGGAAAGACACTTGCCACCATTGTACGCAACACCTGGAGTACTAATACTATGCTGGAGATAGTCGATAGCCAGGGGGACACGCTGAGGGGCAATGTTCCCATAGTTGAGGCCTTTACTAGACATTATACAGAGCTTTATACTTCCCAGGTTAGCGATGACTGTGACTTTGTCCCTTTCTGGGACATGTGGACTTATGCTGGCTTAGTGATGTAGATAGACAATTCCTGGGGGCCCCTTTTGAACTCGATGAAATAAAAGATGCTATTATGTCCTTGAAGAATGGGAAAGCACCCGGTTTAGACGGCCTCCCGGCCGAATTCTATAAGTGCTACATCGACATCGACATCAAAAAAAGAATCCCACGGTTTGCATATAAAACAACCAAAACGTCATTCCATATTATAAACCTAAGCACAAATAATGCACCTCTAAAAAAATCAAACAAACCAATAAAAATGAAAACACTAACTACTCAAACCCCCTACATAGCCCACAAACGATTAAAAATAAGTCATTTTCTACAAAATAACATTTATTATCACATCCAAATAAAAATTTGCAAAACAAACATTAATAAATATTTACATTAATTGTTCACAACTACACAATGCAATAGATATATACCATATGTTCTTAATGCACAAACTATAGTAACTCATCAATATTTTTGCATACTATATTTTGATCAATGATGTTATTTACTAAAGTTAAATGAGGAGTTGAATGTCAGTGCTTTTTAAGATGAAAGTCAAAGTCAAAACCATACTCACTCACCAACTGAAGTTCAATGCTTTTTAAGCCTTCTGAGTACTTAACCATAATTTTTCTTTAACTATTTTTTTATTGGGAGACAGCACCCAACCCCATTTCACCCAGATAAGATATGCATAGTCTTTAACCATGCTCTGTGCTCTGCCGCAATCCCACCGAAACAAGCTGCACATTGACTTAGGCCATGTGCAGCAGTTAGAGAGTCCAGGATATAGTGCAGGATTTCGCTTTTAGCCAGACACTAAACATAATTTAGCTGGTATGCTTTCTAAATCTTTTTTTCCTCAGGGACAGTCTGTGAGGATTGCAGGACAATCACTCTTTCCCCATCCTCTCAGAACAAGCCTTTGCAATGCAATAGGTCTCGTATTTGCTAGAGTTAGTGCTATTGGAATTGTAAATGAAAATGTGTTTAATATAATTGTTTGTTTGGAGTGGAGTGGAGTGGACAATGTGAGGAGAAAATACAGAGGGGAAGGTTGACAGTGCACCTAGAGATGTAGTGGCAGAGGGCAGGATTAGAGGAAAAAGGAGGGACATCAATTAAATAAACGCGAGGGAGGGGAGAGCGGTAGATGCAGATATTGATTAATGAGGTAGTGTTTGAGGAGAGGAGAGACAGATATAAGGCGAGATAGGCTGAAGAGAGAGTGGGGCAATGGTGACAACATAAAACAGCGTGGTGTTAGAAGGCTTGCAAATATGCAGGCTTGAGAAGGGCATGAGGCACAGATTGTTTGCAAATATAAGCGAAGCCTGTATGGTGGTCACTGTGGGTCAACTGGTTTAGCAGCCCAGTGACTGCTCACAAAATCACCACACCAAAGTGGGACATATTCGATTAATTTTGCACAACATGAACCAGAGCAACCTACTCCAATGTGCAGGGATAGAGAAAAAGTGGTAGGAGAGAGACGTGTGGGGAGAACAGAAGCTGGAACCTTACAGAGAGGATATTATTAGGCATCTGGTGACATTTGATTTATCAGAAGCTTTTTTTAGGTTGGCTTTTAATACCTGTATAGACGAGTCGTATTTTGCCTTTGGAAAGCAGTTTGTGCCAAATTTAAGTACCTGCTGGGGTAAGCTGCTTCCCTCAAAGTGCACCCTCTCCCGGGGCCTTATTTATGAAGGCCTTGCGTTAGTTTTGCGCCGCCGATGCGTCACTTTTTGTGACGCACCAGCGGTGTAAAAAATGCGCCTCGTTGCGCCATATTTAAAAAGTGACGCATCTAGGTAGATGCGTCACTTTTTAACCCCCTGCGCCACATTATACCTGCGTCAGGTATTATGTATGCAGAGGGGGCGTTCCCCCGCAAAAAGCCTCGTAATAGTGACGCAGTGAAATCTATGAGATTTCACTGCGTCACTTTTAGGACGCTGTTGCGTCAAAATCTTGCGCCTGCCTCACAGCAGGCGTAAGACTGACGCAAGCCCTTTCACATGGGGCTTTCCCCATGTGAAAGGACGCATTGCTGGAGTTGCGTCACTTTTGTGACACACTCCAGCAATGCGTCACTTTTGCGCTTACAGATACGTCAGTAATACTGACGTATCTGTAACTCCTTGCGACATGATGCGTCATACATTAAATATGACGCATCAGGAATGCCGTAAGGAGTGCGCAGTGAAAAGTGACGCATCGCTGTTTTCACGCAGCGATGCGTCACTTTTCATAAATGAGGCCCAAGATGTTTACCAACACTGACTCAAGCTAATGAGCGTGGCTAAATGGCAGGTCTTCAAAGAGGGCTAGGTACACACTTACCACTGATTACACAAATGTGGGAACGATTTCATAAATGCCATTGAGACAGGCTAGTGGTCTCCAATCCTCCCTGCCTGCGTTGTTCATCTCTTCCAAAAAAAGGCAAAGAGAAAGCCAGCGTCAATCGCAAACAAAGGGCGCAAGAATGGGCAAATTATTTCATTACAAATTACAATGTGTTCCATGAGCGAGGTATGCCCCACCAAGATTTTTATCCCTTTGTGGATCATTCTGTCTCTTCTTGACACAGAAGACAGATTGTCACACACTTGGGCAACAGTAAAAGAGAAATGATGGCTCTGTCGTCAGTTTCGGAAGCAGCAGACCACAATTCTAATCTTCATTTCCGTGGCAAAATTGTGGTCCTCTCAACAAAATGTGTCATCTCTCTGTGCTACACTTTTTCATTTCTTAAGTGCCGAGATGTGGGTTAACGCAAAGTATTATACACTATAAAAAATTGACATTAGCATCCAAACCTTTCTAGTGGGTTGCACATTTAATCCAAAAGCAAAGAGTTCATTAGCAATAAATCTCCGCATGTTTCGTTAGGAGTCCACAACAACGTCCATAAAGCATAAATACCAGTAAGAGGCATTTCTCAATCAGTCGAGAGGAAACACACACAACGTCACCCGACTTGTGTACAATCTACACTTAAACAGGAAGCAAGCACCAGAGTTGCGTATGAAATGCAGTGATGCTATATGTAGCCTCGGAAGAAAACTAAACTTGCAACACATTCTTGTAAAGTCAAAGCACAAACACAACAAAAAGACACACACAGGGGGGAATAATCGAAGACTGCCTACTATTCACAAAACATTATTTATCACAAACAAGTTCACAAAATTTCTATTTCTGGTATTTGTAAAGCGCGACACTCATCCCATGGGATATCACGGCGCTGTAAAACAAAGGAGACTACTGAGGACTGTGCTGGGGGATCAGTTTTTGGGGAAAAGGTGAGTTTTTAGTTTTTGGCGGAACTGAAGGTAGTTTATGGTGTGTCTGAGGTCTACTGGTAACTCATTCCACCTTTTGGCTGCCAGATATGAGAAGGCGCGTCCGCCTGTCCTTGCCTTGTGGATGCTCTTGGATTTGGCAAGAGCTGAGTGATTCGATCTTAGGTTCCTGTTGGGGACGTAGAATTCCATTTTCCCTTGGAAGATGGTGGGGCCAGTTTTATGAAGAGCTCTGTGCGCGTGGCAAAGTATTTTGAAAGTAGCCCTCTGGCGCATCGGAAGCCAGTGAAGTTTCATGAGGCATGCGGATGCTGAGTCTCGCTTGCCTTTATTACAGACCAGTTTAGCTGCCTGATTTTGTAGGACCTGTAGGCGGGAGAACAGTTGTTCGTTCATCCCTTCGAATAGGGCGTTGCCATAGTCTAGGCGGCTGACCAGTAGGGCTTGAGTGACTGTACGTCGACAGTCCAGGGGTATCCAGGGGAAGATTTTTGCCAGGAGTTTGAGTATTGCGAAGCCTTTGCCCCAGAGTGATCGTATGTGGTCCTTCATGGACAGGGCGTCGTCCATGATGATGCCTAGATTTCTGGCGTGCTGTTTTGGTGTGGGGGCTGACCCCAGTGAGGGTGGCCACCATGTGGCGTCCCATGTAAGTTTAGCTCCTCCGAACAGTAGTATCTCCGATTTGCCGGCGTTTAGTTTTAAGCAGTGGTTGCGCATCCATTGGGCCATTTCAGATAGACAGCTGTGCCGCTTTTTCTTTGTTGTCTCCGACCCTTCATCCATTGTCACCATCAGCTGTGTGTCGTCGGCATAGGAACATATGCCGATGCCCCACTTTCTTCCAATGTCAGCCAGAGATGAAACATAGACATTGAAGAGAGTGTGGCTCAGGAGGCCCCCTGTGGGACCCCACAGCAGATGGGATAGGGTTTTGAGTAGAACTGGCCCATGTGCACGGCCTGTGTATGATTGCTAAGGAATGATCTAATCCAGTTTAATGCTGTAGATTGCACTCCTTTACTCAGGAGGGTGTTTAGTAGGCAATCGTGTGATACCGTGTCAAACGCTGCTGACAGGTCAAGCAGTATCAGAGCCACAGATCCCCCTTGATCTGTGATGCATCTGATACTGTTCGACACTGCCAGCAACGTTGCCTCGGTGCTATTGTTGGCCCTGAAGCCGGTCAAAAGCTACAGATGCCTACAATAAGTAGTCTTACCCCCACCCCAATGTCCATCCTTCCCGCTGCTCGTCTCCCCAGCCCCCCCAGTCACAGGTGCGGAGTATCCCCTAGTCAGAGCGTGATATCACCGAGGTGCCCGTGTTTTAGCCAGAATCACCTTACATATCAATTTAAAAAAGGAAACCACGAGTTCCAGAATGCAACGCCCTGTCGGATGAGCAGTCCGATGGTACTGGACATGTGTTGTTCCCTTGGCCCCTGGGCTCTAAAAGGGGCAGGTCAGGTGCGAGGGAGGTGCGGGCAAGTGTATGGGAGGTGGGATCATGTGGCAGGGAGGAGGGGACAGGCTATGGAAGGAGGGTACAGCTGCGTGGGAGGAGGGAGCAGGTGTACGGGAGGAGGGACAGGTGTAAGGCAGGTGTACGGCAGGCGGGGGCAGCTGTATGGGTGGTGGAGCAGGTGTACTGCAGGTGGGTGCAGGTGTATGGGAGGAGGGGGCAGGTGTACGGGAGGTAGGGGCAGGTGTATGGGAGGTGGGGGCAGGTGTACAGGAGGAGGGGGCTGGTGTACAGGAGGTGGGGGCAGGTGTGTGGGAGGTGGGGCAGGTGTACGGCAGGAGGGGCAGATGTACGGCAGGAGGGGAAGGTGTACAGCAGGAGGGGGCAGGTGTACGGGAGGTGGAGGCAGGTGTACAGGAGATGGAGGAAGGTGTACAGGAGGTTGGGGCAGATGTACAGGAGGTGAGGTGAGGTGTACGGCAGGAGGGGCAGGTGTTTGGCAGTTGGGGTAGGTGCACAGGAGGAGGGGGCAGGTGTATGGGAGGTGGGGGCAGGTGTAAGGGAGGTGGGGGCAGGTGGGGGCAAGTGTATGGCAGGTGGGGGCAGGAGTACGGGAGGAGGGGGCAGGTGTACAGGAGGTGGGGGCAGGTGTATGGGCGGTGGGGGCTAGGGATGGGTTTTTTCACCTTCTTGTGCTGGGTTTGGAGTTCAGGGATCTATCTTGGCCTTCCAAGAAGGGGATGGGGGCAGATCAATTTACATCTCAAAAGTAAAAGTGAAAGGCGTCAAAAATCTGCAGCTGGAAATCCCCTGAATGAGAGACACTGGGACCGAGGGAGAAAATACACTCTGTGACAGGACGGAATGAGACGCCCTGCGGGGAGGGGGGGGCCTCCCTGGGAGAGGGAGGGGGATACCTACGGTGCAGAAGAGACACCTGCTGTTGTGAGAGATGGAGAAACAGACATTCAATGCAAAGAGAAGGCAGTTCAAATGGGAAAGAGACCTAAGAACCTGGAAGAGACAGCCATGTTGCGGATGAGACGGCCACCAAAGGACCAAGAGATTTATTCTTATGAAGAGACGCCCTTGTAGACAGAGAGACCCTCCTTGAGGAAAGGAGACACGCAGCCCAGGAAGAGGCAGCAAAGCAGCCTTGATCATGACCATGAGGAAGAGACACTCTCACCCAGAAAGTAAGCCCCCGTCCCAGTGCAGAAACTCACACACAGCTGCACTCAGCAGCAGGGACAGTTTGTAGATTGTGGACGGCTGCGCCATCTCGAGAGTGTTGAAGAGAGGATGAGAGACCGGCGCAGGGTGCAGGAGACATGTGATCGTCTGCTTCTCAGACTGCCTCCCACACTTGGATTGTCAGCGGTGGTCGATGCGTCCCGCGCAGGTGTCTGTCTCTTTCTGTGTCCCGACTGTGCTGCCGTAGCTCTCTCTATGACTACAGGAGGTGGGGAGGGCGGTGGTAAACACACTAAATGTACTTTCACTTTCACCTCTTAGCGTCCAGAAGCGCATGCTTGGCTTGCATTGGTTGTGTGTTCGCTGGGAGGCCAAAATTACTAGTCTAACACCAAACCTAGAATATATGGGAAAAGTACTTTTAAAAGGGGTTAAAAGGTTGTATTTTTGGATTGCTCTGACAATGGTGCTTAAGGGTAACAAAACGGATACAACTGGAGCAGTCGCACGATCCGAGGCAGTTCAGGCAGCTCTCCAAAAAAGCAGAAGCCCGCGAGTGGTGCGCGCGCCACAGCGAGCCGTGGTTTCAATTATCGCACCTGTGTCTGGGCATGATAATTGAAACCCCATGGCCTATTGGTGTCCATTACGCACCCCAAGCGCGTAATAGACACCAATAGGCCATGGGCAGAGCAATGCGCCCACCTTTGACCAATTGCGTACAGTCTTTTATTAAAAGACGCACGCAAAGGCCAATCGCATAGCACAAAAGGAAAAGCACACGCATAAGCATGTGCGATTCCTAGATCAATGCTGAACCCCGTTTTTCAGGTACTAAATGTCTTGCGCTGCACGTGCATTGCTGCGTACTGCAACGCAAGGCGCGAGACCTTAAAAAACGAAGGACCATCCCCTATACCTTAAACCCTAAGCCATTTACATAACCATGACTAGTAGACAGCTTCGTCTCCACTGAGCCTCAAGTGATGCACATTGGCCTAGGATACTAGGGCCCGCCCCGCCCAAATGAACAGTGTACATCCTCTGGTCCAGCCTAGGAACCTTTGACCATAGGGCCTGGCCTTTAGCTGCTAAAGAGGGGAGCAGTGGTCAAAATGTTATCCTTGGTCAATTACTTTGGTACCGTTTGATGAATTTGATGAAATTTAGCAGAAAGTCAAAACATTAGCCTCTGTCTGTGTATGTGAAATTTCATGGCGATCAATCAAATGGTGAACAAGTTATTAGTAAATCAACCCCTGTGTTTCTCTTAAAAGGGGACTGTAAGTGCTTAATGTGCTGATTGCAAAATTGTTGCATATAAAATAAAAAAATCTCATTTTACCAAATTCTTTAACTGTGCCAACCCCTTGCTAGATATGCACAAAACTTGAGATGCTTAAGAGGCTTACTCTGAGTGTAACTTGATAACTGTATGCCAAATTTCATGCAGTTTCATCAAACTGCTTCAATGCTATTAGCAAATGAACATATGTTTGACCCCTCCCTCCACCTTTGCCTCCTACATGACAGATCTGAACAAAGAAACTTGAAACAACAAGAGTAAGGTTATCTGAATACAAACTGATCCTGAGTTTATTTAGAGAACTCTTTCAGAATTGTATGATGAGAATTAGTACATGTGTATTTCCAGCTTTATCATCATTGATTAAAACTGGCAGAGAGCTAATAAAACAGCAAAGCTAGCTGTCAGAGTAAGTTAGTGTATGTGAGGGACATGCCAAAAAGTGTTTTTCTGATGTCATTCATGGTAATTAACTGGGCATTTTTTATATCCTCCAGCCACCTACCTGCACGGTAAATTATAAATCTCTTGTTTCAACATTGAAAAACATCATATTTGGATGCCCTACAGAATTTTATTTGGAAGTTCAGTCTAATTATTGAGAAGTGCCCATGGGTAGTCCTAATATTATCATGTTTTTTTCTAGATACCCCTTATCAGTGCTAAATATGTTGAATATTTAGAGACTAGTGACAAATATAGAACACATTCTGTATCTATTAAGGCCATTACTCACCAAACATGAGGTATAAACAATAGTTTCATGTAAGATGATAATCTGATTTCTTTATTATTAATATTTAAAGAACATAAATTAACAGTGATAATAAATAAAAGGTTTGCAGCAACATTTCTGCTAATGGTTTCTTCTAAAAAATTCAACAATGACCAGATAATGTTACATAAGCTCATAATGATGTCTGATGCATTAGAGAGGAACTTCATGCCAGAAGATTGAGATTGCCCTTGTTAAATCATATCTCCTACTTTTGCTGAAGGCTAAAGGGGGGCATATTTAGCAATTGCTTACTGGGCTTATCAGCCTGCCTGCCAGTGCAGACTAGAATGGCAGACAATGCGATTATGCTGAATATTAGCCTCATTGTTCCAAATAGGTATGCAGGTGTGATCCATGTTTGAAACTCAAATTAGGAAATTTCTATGGTGTTAAGATTAGTTAAATTTGTCTAAGAAGGTGAGTGTGAGAATCTAGATATTGACATAAAGAAACCTCTATACACAGACCATTGAGTTGCAATATGTTTGCTGTTCAGACTGCTTGTGAACATTGCTGCTACTGATAGAGTGCGCAGGTCACCCAGCTAGAATTTATACAGATACTCACCTGGGCCCATAATTCCCAAAATCGTATACTTTTAACCTTTGTTTGGGTAGCTCACGCTCAACTATCAGTATATTATGATTTCTATTACTGATTCCTATACCAGTATCCTACAAATCTTTGACACTAGATATCTTCACACAATGGATAAGGGAGTTTAGTCAAAAGTAAGGCACTCAAATATCCTAACATTTGAAATTATATAATAACCACAGAGTCAAGGTAGGTGCAAACTTTTATCTAATCATCATCATCATCATATGTCATGAGTAAACAGTTAAAAGCGATAAGACTATCAATAACTAAAATCAGAAATAGCGTATAGCTATGAATAAGATAGAGTATGCTAAGCATTTATAGACTTAAGGTAAAAGGGCAAGGAAAAGCAAAGAACATGCTAATTTTAGAAAAAACAATCTTTTGTATCCTGATTAAAGGAGGGTAAAGAAAGGGAACATACTAAACCCAAAAGACTTTCGCAATACCCTAATAGTTTGAAAAAGGAGAAATGCGACTATGTAATTCGAGAATTCGGTTTCAGCACAATTAAACTATAGGGAAGGTATAGATTGGAACATACTATTAAATTCAGCTAATCTCCTTAAACGGAGGGTGAGATAAGGGAACATATACTATATAGAAACTATTTAGCATTGACTAAAGGTGGGTTGAAAATTAAAACATGCTAATAGTCAGTTAATACATGAATATCTTATTTAACAAGGGATGGGAAAGAAAAGGAACATATGCAATCAAGATTTGCAAATTCAGGATGAGGAGAAAAGGAATGCAAATGTATCTACAAACACCCACACAGACTTATATTTACCTAGGATAGAGTGAAGACCAACCTTGGCCACGGGTCAGTTGGAAAGAGCAGGAGGAACCCCAAGGACTTCAGAGCCAGTAGGCGAGCAGGTGCAGCTCATGGACAATCAGGACAGGATAACCCCAGGATTTGGATCAGGACCGGTTCCCCAAAGATTTAGACCAACACCCGCAGCTTCGGTTGCAACGCCTGCGCTACTCCCTCTCTGCAAGGAATCTGCCAAAACCCTGACTAGGTTATAAATTTTATCAGCAAAGTGCTTTGCCAGCACTTTCACTTCCCAAAAACCCCGATTGGGTTCTCGAACCTCCCAACAGAGTGCTCCGCGGCTCTCTGCTTTCAGTCACCTATTGAGTGCGTTGGGTCAGTGACAAGTCAGCTAATCAGACAAGTCGGACAATTTCTCTAGCTAAACCTACGCTAATTATACTGTTTTTCAGGTCAGTGTACCACCTCCCAATGTTGCAAGTGTAAGGATCCCCAATTTTGATTGGACAAAGGAGGAGGACAGGTCATCACACCACCTATTTTCTAGACTTTCTCTGGCTCATTTGCCCACATGCATCAAACTCCCGTTTTGCGATTCCAAATTTGCGATTTTTACTGAATCGCAAATAAGGAATCCCAAAAAGGGATGCATTATTGAAAGTGCATATTATTTGCGATTCGGTAAAAATCGCAATTTTTACCGAATCGCAAATATTATGCGAATTCCAATTTGCGATTTCGCAATTCCCATTGATTCCTATGGGCCAAAAGGCTCATAGGAATCAATGGTAATTGCGAATTCGCAAATTGGAATTCGCAAAATGTTGATGCATTCCATGGGTGCAGGGGGGGTCCAAAGGACCCCCCCCTGCACCCCTGAAATGTATTTCAAAATGGATGTTTCACACACACATGTCCTAAGGACATGTGTGTCTGTAACATGACAGTGTTTAAAATGCTCATTTGAGCATTTTAAACATTTTTCGCAAATTACCACGAGGTTCAACCTCGTGGTAATTTGCACTTGCAATCTTTAAATTCGCAATTTTTTTAAGAATGATACATTGCATTTAAGGAATCACAAAATTGCGATTCCTTAAATGCAATCGCATTTTAGAAAATCGCAAAATTAGCGATTTTCAACAAAAAAAATGATGCATCTCAAAAAGCATTTTTGGAATCGCAAACGGCCGATTTTAAGGAATCGCACCGTTTGAAACTCCAAAAATGCTTGATGCATGTGGGCATTTATTCAGATTCTGTTCACGCCCCTTAAATTCCAGGTTCTTAAAACATATGCCTTTGGTTAACAATGGTGAATATAACATTGAATACAATTGTAACAATTATCAGTACAGTTCAGCTTCTTCTAGCTGGGTCACAGTTCGGGTTCCCAGGCGCATCTTGGCTGTTGCTGCCATCTGGCTGGGTTACAATGCTGCGAAGTTCATTTTCCCTCCTTGTCTGGAATGCGTGGAAGGGACTTCCAAAATGGAGTATTAAGCACCTCCCAGGCCCAAAGAGTACGATACATGAAAAGTAAAAGGAAACAATTTAGAACACAGTAATAAATTATTACACTGTATACCATGAATTTCTATACTATACCCATTACTTCAATATAAACTACAGCATTAGGATTACGCAAAACAAACAGCTTAGCGAAAGCAGCAATGCAAGCTTCTCGCATGTGAGAACATATAACAGCCATTTTAGCACTAGTGCACAGATGCGAAAAGGTTCCCTCCAGAACTACGAGTACGTCATGTCACGTGGGTATGACAGACGCATGCGCAGTAGAAATTCCAGTGTAGCAGCAGTCATTTAATATGCAAGCGTATTAGGATTAGAAAACACATAAGCAAGCTTCATCTCGGACACCCAAATGGGGAAAGAATAAGGGGCAAATTAGTAAGACAAACATGTTGATTACATAGTTAGGGTTATTCGAGGTTCATGAGTATGAGCAAGTCGCTTTACGTGCGAATCCTTGCTCCATCACTACTATTAAGTACATTTTTTTCATCATAGCTACTATCCACATTGTTTGCACTAGTATAGGATTTTGATTTTAAAATTAATCTTTCAAATATTTCCATTGTTTCCTAGTGTTCTTGAGAGTGTCTTTCTATTATGAAAAAGGGTTTAGGTACCACTAATAATCCCTGTGATATCTCACAGAACTGATTGTTACTTGAAACATATCTCACTCAGATATTGCTCAGTGGGTTTGGGGTGGTTGCTGTCCAATTGTTTTTTATCTCGTGTTGGCACATAGACAAAGTCCTTAGTGCTAGAGGATCTAGAAACCCTACATTGGATCATATTCTGGAATATTGTTCCAGAAAACATATAATTGGTGCCCTACTGCAGGGCCATTCTTCAAGGCTTTTGAGCAATTCTGAATGACACACTCAAATAAATAATTATCAAAATTTTAGGAAGCATTCATTGTAACATTGCTTATTTTCTGCTGAGGATTTGTCATGTGCTTGACTTGTAAAAGACTATTCCCCATTTTGGTTACATTTTTTGTATCTAATGTGTTGAATATGTTTATTAATAATGGTGGAACCTATTGCTAGGGGTATCCCTATCATGGTGATGGGGTAACTTTCATTGTAAATGTATATGCTGTGTGCCTGTAGGAAATGGGGGGTTACCCAAATCTTCAAGGGGGTAGCATGGCATCAAGCGGGCAGGCCAAACTTTGAGGACATGTGAAGCACTCACGCAGTACCCACAGACGACACACCAGGCACACCACAAAAGAGACGCAACTCCACCTTTGGTTGGAAAAGAAGTAATTTAGTGGTATCTCCAACCTGTAAGGTAAAAAGGAAAAATACACTGGTATCCATAACATGGCGCCAACTGGCACCCAAGCCAAGTATTTCAGAGGGGGATTATTTACATGGGACAAAAAGGGTTGAGTCCAAAGTCCATGGCTGAAATATCAAAATGTTAGCATTTGGCACGTAACATCAATGACACCTATATCAGGGAAAAATGCACTTGGCGTATTCGCCCATTAAACATGCAACCAAACATTAGGGGTAAGAACCCAAAATAGCTGGCATTGGCGACTCCTGCAAAGTGAATAGGAATCACCTGGCATTAATATTAGGCAGGAACACCTGTAATAAAACATCAGGTTTCTTCCCCCCTCCACCTAGGGAACTACGCGTCTGGCAGGGCCTACTCAGGCCTTCATCCTTGGGAGGTTGGCTGAAATTGTAAGTTGCATATTAGCGTAATTACACCTAATGCGTGACAACGCCAACCCAACCCCTGTAAGGGAAAAACATCATATAATACCAGACAGGAACATGAATCCTCAGCCCCCCCTGCAACCTGCAACACAACCATTAAGCAGGGCATTGGCATCAACAACATAAGAACCAGGCCTCTAATAGACTCCCTAGGGCACCCCACACTGGCATAAAGCTTGGCCCTAACTCGGGAGGTCAGGCAGGCAATAAACACTAGGCGCAGTGGCGCATCACACCTGGACAGGTAACATGAAACGCTGCGTTACCCTAGGCAACCAGCATCCTGATCAGAAATGAACATGGCAAATAACCATTGCAGGGCTCAGGGATCAACAAGCCATTAACAACCAGGCTGAGTTACCCAGCCCTTCACTCTGCAGGGCCTAACACCTAGCTAGGGGTTAACTTGTCCCTGTACCAATCCCGGGGGGGGCCTCAGTAATGTCCCGGCCCAGTCTAGAGGCTTAAAAAGGGGATCAATAGGGCCAATGAAGCTCAGTACAGTTTCCAGGGGCTAGCCCAAGTCCTGGGGCGAGCACCGACCCTGTGCCCCGACCTCCACACAGGTTAATTACAGCCCCACTCACCGGGCTACTCCGGGGGTCCTCTTCCCCTGCAGGGCTCTTTTCCGTGGAGGGGGGCAGGCACCGGCAATGTGCCTCGATGCCCCCTCCTCTCTCTCACAATGACAGTCGGGCCCCTCCTTTCTCACGGGGCCCCAGGACTTCACTGTGCCGGTGGGCGGGGCTCTCCTCACTGGCTGGGAGCCCCGCAGGAATACAGACTTCCTCCGGCCGACTCCTGTGCGTGATGGCAGGGCTCCGCCACCACACGGAGCCCTGCAGGCGGCGCGCGGCTCTCGTGGTGCCCTGCCCGGCGGGGCGGTCTTGCCGCAGGCTTCTCGCCTTCACCCGGGCCCCTTCTCCCTCACGGGGCCCCGAAACTTCGCGGCAGCTTCCACGAGGCTGCAGGCGCCTCGACCGAGCGGGGCTCCCTCCTCCGCTCTCAGGCCTCTTCCTGCTGCCTGGCTTTGTTTGGGGAGGCGGGGCTGGCACCGACAATGTGCCCCGGCCCCGCCTATCCTCCCGGCCCCTCACTCAGGGCATAGACCGGCAGGGTAGGCTCCTGCTCCGGTCAATCTCAATCGGGGCTCCCCTCTTGCGATCACGGGGCCCCGCAACGACTCTTCACCCGGGTCCCCCTCCTACCTCACGGGGACCCGGGGCTTGGATTCAGCTTCTCCGGGCCTTCCCGGCCAACAGCCAATCCCTGCGCGGCCTTCAGAGGTCACGGCCGCGCAGGCCAATCGGTGCGCGGCGGGGGCGGGCCGATGACGCGGCCAGGCCCCTGTCACATGACGCGAGTGCCGCGGCCTCAGGGCCTAGCGCGGCACCTTCTTCACTTCGGCGGCCCTCTCCTGGTACCGGGGGCCGCCGCGTCGATCCACACCACAGCGGGGGGCCTCCCTGACAGCTACCAGGCAGCGTGAGGCAGCGCGAGGCAGCGCCAACACTCCCCGGGCCGCGACGGTGATAAGGGGTAGGCTCCCTTTATTTAATTATTTATATGGCGGACAGCTCGCCAAAACGAGGGTAGGCTCCTCCAGCGCTATTCCTCCTCAGCAAACGGCGCAATTCACAGCGCTCTGCTCCTCCCTCTGCCCACAACCTCAGCTCCTTCCTCAGACCACGCAGAGGGGGGTAGGAATTCAGCACTTCTCCAGCGCTTCACCACACAGCGCTATGCAGGGCACAATTCAAGTTTCTAGCGCTTCACCATTATAGCGCTTCCCCAGCTGTACAGTTCAGTTCAACGCGTAACTTCACCCAACGCTTTTTCCCAGTTATAGCGCTTGACAGGCAGTGCCTACAAGGGGGTGACAGTTCCTAGGGGCATACTCTTCCCCAGATGGCGCTTTGAAGGGGGCCACAGCCTCACAAGCGGGCGGACAGTCCCACAACAGTACCTCAGGGGCACACTCCTCACCTCCTGGGCGCTTCTTCACGTAGCGCTGGCGTGTTACCCGGTCCAAACAGTTCCAGTGACCTGGGTAGGGGCCCTCCCTTGTCAGGGGCCCATGGGGACAGCAGAGGGGGGGTTTATAGGGGTGCAGGGCCCAGCTCACAGGCCCATGTGGCGGTAGCACCTCACAGCAGGTCCCCTCTCTTCCTTGTCCCAGCGCTGACTGACTCTCTGGTGACACTTCCCCCTATTTATATCCTCCTCCCAGGCAGTGCCAGGACCTTCTAGAATGTTGGCACATCTAGCCTAAACTGGTTCTAGGGGAGGGGGTGAGCACCCTGGGTGCCAGGCTTTCCCTCCAAAAGCTAGGGGTTGCTGGGTATTAATGACTAGACCGCCAACCTAACGCAGTCAGGTGGCACTACCCAGGCCATGGCATTCATTTTAAAATCACATTACATTTCAGTCAGGTACATTTTTAAAATGGGGGATATTTTCTGTACACCATTTAACATCATGTAATTTTACATTTTCAACAAGGTGTCTCACACCACTCATGGCCTATACAGGTTTAATCCCATGGGGGAGACATCCTAGGTAAGGGGGTCAAAAGCGAAAAATTTTGGGGGAAAAAGGCCAAGTCCAACAGTGCCCTTTTGAACTAGTTTACTCATGGGTGGAGTTTGTTGCTGTAGATCCCGATACTGGGAATTTTCATACATAGAGACGTTTCAATCCCAGCTAATTATGAACCCCACTGCAACTTAGAAGTCCCATTAGGTTATCAACAATATGAAGCATGGTTAAGTGGCCAGCTACCACATATACTTCAAAATATTTGAATGGACCCCGTTTGTAATGAAGGAGCTACCTGGACCATATTTGCTGTTTATACTCCAAGAAGCAAGACAATCAGATAATGCCCATTATTAGGTGAAGTCTGCCCTACAGTCTGCTGCTACTGGAACAGTCATTCCCAGTCCTGTATAAGAAGCACATCCTGCAATGCAGGCAATTAGTCCACAAACGTTATGCATTATAAGCAATTTTGTAGGAAGCTGCTGTGTATATAAACTCTGCAGAGTCGCGGTTGATCAGAAAAAGATACCTTTATTATCCCGAGCGCCAGGAATGCAGCTGTTTACGTGCGCGGGCTATTGACACTCTAAAATGGCCGCCCGCCAATATCCCAGCATGCACTTCGTGTCGCTCTCAACCACTAGAGCGCGACACCACATATCGCCCCCTTTGCAAAGAGGGGAAAAAACCAGGAGGGGAAGGTGGGGGGGAACAAGGGAAAGGAGGGGTGAATATAGTCTTACTTGAGCTTCATGTCAAAGTTCTCAAATCTCTTCGGCAACTTGACCAGTCTACCCACTCTTGTGCATGGGTGAGTCGGGACAGGGTCCACTTGCTGGCCACTCATTGGGAGACTTCCGTCTCTTATATCCTCGATCAGCCTCGACCATTCTCTTGCATTCGCACCAGGGCTCTGGGCTGTAGACTGACTAGATTCATTCACGCCATCGTCCCCATCCGGGGTGTCCAGATCTTCTCTCTCTTGGTTGGACGTGATTGGGCCTTGAACTGCTCCTTCCGGTGCTTGTGCCATTTCTGGAGACCTGCTTCCTTCCAGGGCGGTGGGATCCATTCCTGTAGAGTTTTACCACCTCATGATCCGGTTGCATCTTGCCATCCTGTCCTGTGACCATATTTTTCCATCACTTCGCAAGGCCGACCTTGCGTAGGGTAATACAACTTGTAATGGTGGGCTAAACTTACTGTCTCCTTTCCTCTTTAATTCAGCCTGTTTCAACCTTACCCATTCACCTTTTTCCAGGGTGACTTCCTTAACATTATGCCGTTTGTTGAAGTATTCCATGTATCAGGCCTGTGCTTTTTCCATATTGCAACGTGCCACTGCCGGGGACCACTTGCTTTGGATAACGAGTTGTTTCCACGCTAGATTGTCTCTTGTGAAGGGGTCACGCCCACGTAGGATTTTGAACGGACTGTACCCGGTGTTCACCGGGGTGATGCGATAGACCCAGATCATTAGTTGGAGTTCCTTCTCCCAGCTTTTTCCTGCACTTATTGCAGCTTGTACCGAACCCATGATCCCGCAATTGAACCTCTCTGCTAGTCCGTTCCCTGCCGGATGGTACACTGGGATGTGCTTGACTTCTATTCTGTTGCATTCCATGAAGGCCTTCCATCTCGCTGATACAAATTGCGGCCCGTTATCACATGTCACGATCCTTGGGATACCTTCTCTTAAGAACATGGCGGTGAGGAAGGACAGCACTGCTTCTGTATCGGCTTCTTCACACACCTCCACTTTCAGCTACTTGGAGTATCTATCCACTAGCACTATCGCATATTTGGGTACCCCATTTGTATCCAAGATGGGGCCCAAGATATCCACTGACAGTTCTTCCCAAGGACTGGAGGGACAAGCGAATCTCCCTAGTGGTGGGCGTAGCAAGACTTGTGTTTTGTCAGCGTTGTTGCATTGTTCACACATTCTTATTTGTTTTTCCACTTGACTGTCTATGGCAGGCCACCAATACTCCTGCTTCGTCCTAGCCTTTGTCTTTACTATTCCCAGATATCCTTCATGTAGGATGGAAAGAAGATGATTTATTAAGGGCTGTTGGGGGACCACTTTGTCTCCTCTTAGTAGGAACACTGGGTTGTCTCCGATGGACAATTCTTCTCAGACTTCCCAAAACTTTCTCAGACTGCTGTCTAAGTGCATCTTTTCTGGCCACCCTTGTGTCACATACTTCTTTACAGCATTGAGTGTGTCGTCATTCGCGTAGGCCTTCTACCACTCCTGCACACTAATCACTGTGTATTCTTCCCATTTCATAGCTTCTCTATCTGCTGCAAGTTCCATCGCCGCTTCCCTGCTTAGGAAGACCGCAACTTTGTTTCTGGTGCCGGGAAGGTACTCCTCGTCATATACGTAATCCAGTAGCCTCAGGGTCATCTTCACAATGCGGGGTGTCGCATGTGCATGCCTGCAGGAGGTCAGGACCCTCACCAGTGGTTTTTGATCCGTGCGGAGCAGCAATTTTGAGCCCCATGTGAACTGCCATGGCCCAGACTGCTGCTAACATTTCTTTCTCTATCTCACTGAACTTCTCCACGTTGGGTGCTAACGACCTTAAAGCGAAGCTGATGGCGATGACTTCCCCTTCATGAGATTTTTGTGTTGGTACAGCGCATAGCCCCTTGTCGCTGGCATCAGTGGTCAGAATAGGCAGCGCTGCCTGATCAAACCCATTGAGAGGCACTGCAGCCCAAATGTCTAGCTTCAAGCGTTCGAATTCCATTTGCTCTTCTTCCGACCATTGGAAGGTATTCTTCTCCTTTAGGAGTTGCCGCAGGTGGGGTGTCTTGGATGCGAAGTGAGGTATGAATTTGCTGTAAAACTCCGCCATCCCAAGGAAGGAATGAACGTCTTCCTTCTGCTTTGGTATGGGTGCTTCTTTGATGGCTGCTGCATTTGCTCGTTTTGGCTCGATACCTCTTTCGCTAATCTCAAGCCCCAAGTATGTCACTGATTCCACTCTAAATTTGCATTTTCCCACTCCACAGTGAGTCCATTTTGTCCCAACACCGTCAAGACCGCCTTTAGTTTAGCGTTGTGATCAAGTTTTGATTTCCCCATGACGAGGATGTCATCCTGAAAGTATTGCAATCCTTCTATCTTCTGGAACAGCCGGTGCATGAGCTTCTGAAATACCGTGGCAGCGGACGCTAAACCGAACGGCATTTGTTCTTGCCAACCTCTCGTTTATCCGCGGTAGTGGGAACTTGTCCACTGCTATGTCCTTGTTAAGTTCCCTTAAGTCCACACAGAGGTGCACCTTGCCATTGGGTTTCAGCGCCACTACTGATGGTGCAAGTCACTCTGCACTTTCAATGGCCTCAGGGTCATCTTCACAATGCGGGGTGCCGCATGTGCATGCCCGCAGGAGGTCAGGACCCTCACCAGTGGTTTGTGATCCGTGCGGAGCAGCAATTTCGAGCCCCATGTGAACTGCCTGAACCGCTCCATGGCCCAGACCGCTGCCAACATTTCTTTCTCTATCTCACTGAACTTCTCCACGTTGGGTGCTAACGACCTTGAGGCGAAGCTGATGGTGATGACTTCCCCTTCATGAGATTTTTGTGTTAGTACGGCGCATAGCCCCTTGTCACTGGCATCAGTGGTCAGAAAAGACAGCGTTGCCTGATCAATCTCATTGAGAGGCACTGCAGCCCAAATGTCTAGCTTCAAGTGTTCGAATTCCATTTGCTCTTCTTCCGACCATTGGAAGGTATTCTTCTCCTTTAGGAGTTGCCGCATGTGGTGTGTCTTGGATGCGAAGTGAGGTATGAATTTGCTGTAAAACTCCGCCATCCCAAGGAAGGAATGAACGTCTTCCTTCTGCTTTGGTGTGGGTGCTTCTTTGATGGCTGCTACATTTGCTCGTTTTGGCTCGATACCTCTTTCGCTAATCTCAAGCCCCAAGTATGTCACTGATTCCACTCTAAATTTGCACTTTTCCCACTCCACAGTGAGTCCATTTTGTCCCAACAACGTCAAGTCCGCCTTTAGTTTAGCGTTGTGATCAAGTTTTGATTTCCCCATGACGAGGATGTCATCCTGAAAGTATTGCACTCCTTCTATCTTCTGGAACAGCCGGTGCATGAGCTTCTGAAATACCGCGGCAGCGGACGCTAAACCGAACGGCATTTGTTCTTGCCAACATCTCGTTTATCCAGGGTAGTGGGAACTTGTCCACTGCTATGTTCTTGTTAAATTTCCTTAAGTTCACACAGAGGTGCACCTTGCCCATTGGGTTTCTGCGCCACTACTGATGGTGCAAGTCACTCTTCACTTTCAACGGCCTCAATTACTCCGTTTCTTTCAAGGCGATGTAGTTCTTCTTGCACCGCCTCTCTGCTCCTGAAGGGAATATTGCAAACTTTGCGGCTTACGGGTGTTGCTCCGTCCTTGAGGCAGATTTTGTGGGTGAATTTTGTCAGTCGCCCAATCGTGCCTTTGAAGACTTCTTGGTATTCCTCCTTCCATGCATTTTTCACATACGCTTGGACAGTGTCAGTCATGAGCATTTGGGTCGTGCCTCCCGGGTTCATTTGGATGCCTAGGGCTCTTTGGTCCATCCATCCTAGTACTGAAGGTCCTTTCTCTGCGAAATACAACTTTCCTTCTGCAGTCCGCCCCTTGAACTTGAACATCAGTGGACAATAACCTACCAGTGGTATAGGATCACCTGTGAACGTGACTGGATGTATGTCTGTGGGGACCAGGTGAGCACCTACTCGGGGTTCAAAGTTTCGCTCCCATATATTGCGCTGGAATATTGTGTACAGGGAGCCTGAATCCGCTACCATGTTCACCTGTATACCTCCAATGGACATTTGTAATGCCGGCTTCCAAGACCTTGTACAGTTTATTCTTAGTACCTAATCATCTATGCATAGGACTTCGTCTTCTCTTTCTTCTTCAGGGCATTCTTCATCTCTGTCTGATACTTCTGCTTTCAAGGGCTTGCGTCAACATACTTTTTCATAGTGTCCCGTTATTCCGCAGTATGAGCATTCGGCTCTGAAGGCTGCCACATCTGTAGCATGTATTTCTGCTGTCTCCTGGCAGTCTTTGGGGTTTCGAGAACCCGGAAGGATATTTCTTCTGGTACCTCACACCCTGCGATGTTTGCTGCTGCGTCACTGTCCGAAATCTTACACACCGGAGTCTTATTGATGTTTTCTCTTTTCGGTGCTTCTGCGCATCTCTTAGACAGTTCAGCTTTCTTCACTAACGCCACAACTTCCTTGAAGGGGGCATCTCTGTTGACGCATAACTTTTCCTGAATCGCTGTGTTCACTCTATGAATTATGATCTGGTCTCTGATGAGTTTGTCGTGAAGTGCGCCAAACTTGCACGTCACCGCAAGCTTCTGTAGTGCCGCTACATACTTGTCTATCGATTCTCCACTGTGTTAATTCCACTAGTAGATGTTGCACCTGTCGATTGCTGTGCATACTACTGGGCGATGGTGGGAGTCTAGATCTTCTAACGCATGTTGGAACACATCTGTGTCCTCTGCGGGTCTGGTCTTCTTCACAAGGTTGTCGTATACTCTGATGCCTTCTGGGCCTAGGTTGTGTAGGAGGATCTTCTTCCTCCTTGAGCTGGAGAAGGTACCATCCCCTTCATCTTCTAATGCAGACTGGTAATTTAAGAAATAGCGCTTCCAGTCTTCCCATGGCATTACAGGCTCACCCATTTTGGGCAAGAAGGGGACAAGATTGGTGAGGTAGGAAGATTGCGCACACATTTTAGGCGCGTTGCATGACTCTGGAGGTGGTTGTTCTGTGGTCCTGGTGGGCTCCCTGGGGCTTGCCTGTCACTGGACGCTAGTGCTTTTGTGGTGGAAGGGTTGCTATCCCCTTTGTGGGCTTGGCTGCTGTGCTCCAGCGTTCTGTACTTTCTGCAGGGAGCGGTGACTGATGCTGGCTACAACCAACCAACGCACACCATGACCGAACAACCCCCCCCCACCACCACCCTCCACGCCTGGACCCCGATCAGCACCGAAGACACCATCCGCACGATGAACTCCATCCACTCCGGATCACCGACCGACCCCTGCCCTCACCACGTCTTCAACAAGGCCGACGCTGTCATTGCACCCCACCTGCGAGACATCATCAACACATCCTTCGACACCACCATCTTCCCCGAGAGCTGGAAACACGCCGAACTCAGCGCTCTACTCAAGAAACCAACAGCGGACCCCACCGACCTCAAGAATTACCGCCCCATCTCGCTCCTCCCGTTTCCAGCCAAAGTCATCGAGAAGACCGTCAACAAGCAGATGGCCGCTTTCCTCGAGACGAACGGATCCCTCGACCCCTCACAGTCCGGCTTCCGAGCCAACCACAGCACCGAGACCGCCCTCATCGCCGCCACCGATGACATCCGAGCCCTGATGGACAACGGAGAAACAGCGGCCCTCATCCTCCTAGACCTCTCCGCGGCATTCGACACGGTCTGCCACCGCACCCTAGTACGGCGCCTCAGCAACGTCGGAATCCAGGACAAGGCGCTGGAATGGATCATCTCCTTCCTCGACGGGAGAACACAGAGAGTCCGCCTACCACCGTACAAGTCAGAGGCCACCGAAGTCATCTGCGGCGTCCCTCAAGGATCATCTCTGAGCCCCACCATCTTCAACGTCTACATGAGCCCCCTCGCGGCCATCGTACGCAAACACAACCTCAGCATAAGCTCCTACGCCGACGACACCCAGCTGATCCTCTCCCTGACCAACGACCCCGCCGCCGCCAGAGCCAACCTGCACGAAGGGATGAAAGAGGTAGCCGAGTGGATGACGACCAGCCGCCTGAAACTGAACTCGGACAAGACGGAGGTCCTCATCCTGGGCTCCTCTCCCTCCGCCTGGGATGATTCCTGGTGGCCTCCCGCCCTGGGCACCGCACCCAAACCGACAGACCATGCACGCAACCTGGGCTTCATCCTGGACTCCTCCCTCTCCATGACCAGGCAAGTCAACAACGTCTCCTCGGCATGCTTCAACATCCTACGCATGCTACGGAAGATCTTCTGGTGGATCCCCACCGAGACCAGGAAGACCGTCACCCAGGCCCTCGTCACCAGCCGACTGGACTACGGCAACGCCCTCTACGCCGGTACCACCGCCAAGCTCCAGAAGAGACTCCAGCGGATCCAGAACGCCTCAGCCAGACTCATCCTCGACATCCCACGAACCAGCCACATCTCCGGACATCTGAGAGACCTTCACTGGCTCCCCGTCAACAAAAGAATCACCTTCCGCCTCCTCACCCACGCACACAAAGCCCTACACGACCAAGGCCCGAGCTACCTCAACAGCCGAGTCAACTTCTACGCTCCCAAACGCCACCTCTGATCAGCCAACCACGCCCTCGCCGCCGTCCCCCGCATCCGAAGAGCGACTACAGGAGGAAGGTCCTTCTCCTACCTGGCCGCCAAGACCTGGAACTCCCTCCCGACCGACCTGCGCCTGACCCAAGACCACCTCTCCTTCAGGAAGAAGCTGAAGACCTGGCTGTTCGAGCAGTAGCGGCTCCCCCCCCCCCCCCCCCCCAGCGCCTTGAGACCCTACGGGTATGTAGCGCGCTTTATAAGTGTCACTGATTGATTGATTGATTGGCTAGGTAAGAGCTTTCCTTTTCTAATCTGCGCTGTGCACGTGCACTGGTGCACTGCAGGGTCTCTCCACCCAGGCTGTGCATGTGGTGCAGTCTCTTTCCTCTCCTCCGATGGCCTGAGTGTTATGCAGCATACTTGTTCTGCTGTATATGGGGCAGCCTTGCATGGCTGGGCAGTGTGTGCACTACCACCTTACTTTTACTGGCCAGGGTGTGCTATCCGTCGTGTTGCCCCAGGCCTGTGGCCTTACTGGGTCATCCCCCCAGTGCCTCTGGGTGTTGGAACAGGCAGGGGGTGGCAGTTCTGCCAATCGCCGAATTGGGAACTCTTGTGCGCACCCCCCCCGGCAGCGGCAGTCACCTCTGCCGCGCTCGGGATGGGTAAAACCAAAGGAAATGATGGACGGAGCATTGATAATACAATCACTCACCCCCAGTCAACTGGTCTTGGTTTAATCCATCACAGTTCTTTAGCCCACTCTGCCACTCCAGTTCAGACATGGTCATATGCAAATCAGTCTGACCCTGTGCCTCATGGGAACAGTCCAGCCCGAACTGCCAAGCCATGCCTTCCTTGGACCGGAAACAAGCTACCGAGGACCGGTTTCTGGCATTTCCGCCTTCTTCAGCCCGGCTTGCTTGAATCCAGTGGCAAAGTGAGCAAGGGACTCATGTCTGAGCATACCCTGCCAACTTATGGCAAACAAAGAAAAACCAAAGGAAATGGTGGACGGAGCGTTGACAATACAAGCACTCATCCCCAGTCAACTGATCTGGGTTTAATCCATCACCGTTCTTTAGCCCACTCTGCCACCCCAGTTCAGACATGGCCATATGCAAATCAGTCTGACCCTGTGCCTCATGGGAACAGTCCGGCCCGAACTGCCAAGCCATGCCTTCCCTTAACGGGAAACAAGCTACCGAGGACCGGTTTCTGGCATTTCAGCCTTCTTCAGCCCGGCTTGCTTGAATCCGGTGGCAAAGTGAGCAAGCGACTCACGTCTGAGCATAGCCTGCCAACTTATGGCGAACAAAGTAAAACCAAAGGAAATGATGGACGGAGCGCTGACAATACAAGCACTCACCCCCAGTCAACTGATCTGGGTTTAATCCATCACCGTTCTTTAGCCCATTCTGCCACCCCAGTTCAGACATGGCCATATGCAAATCAGTCTGACCCTGTGCCTCATGGGAACAGTCCAGCCTGAACTGCCAAGCCATGCCTTTCCTGGACCGGAAACAAGCTACAGAGGACCGGTTTCTGGCATTTAAGCCTTCTTCAGCTTAGCTTGCTTGCGGAATGGTTCCGTCATGAGCACAAGTTCAAGTGTGCTCATGATGGTACCATTTCGTCACGAGCACACTTTAAAAACAACTGTAAACAGCAGAGGGATTACCCTCTTTTTTTTGCTTTGGGAGGTGGGGAATGAGCAAAAAAAAATGCGGTGCTTTATTTAATACTTTCTAGGAAGAGAATATCGAGAGGTAATTTATGAATAGTGAACACATAAGAGATCTATCTGCCGACAGGGGCATAATAGACGTAAAGTCATTGAGTGAAAACCGTGCTACAGCTTTATTTTCCTGTATTAATGCGTTATTGCAAAATGAATTTGTTTGTTGAGTTGAAATAGATGTGTTAATTTTATACCACAAACTCCTCCAAGTTCACTAAACAATTATGTAATAAGTGACTGCAACGTAGTATGTTTACTATGTTTATGATGACAAAGCGGAACTGATCTCTGTACCTTTAAATATGCACTTCACTTGTAAAAATGTCACCTGTGAACAAGCTGTGAGGTTAACAGCGAAACGCGTTGGGCACCCATTGCTGAGTCAATAAACACCGTTTGAAATGAGGCCACGGCACCAGTGAATTCATTTGAATGCTGACGTTACTGGGCTGTGTTGGTATATTTCTGAGTGGCGTCCCTGCCGTGCTGCCCGCCGTGGAAGTGGCTCGGAATTTGCCGAGACTTACGTTTGGATTTGGAATACTGAATCTGAGCCCACCCTGCACGAGAGACTGACGGGAGACAAAGTCAGGTGATTGCCTCTGAAGTCGTGGCTTCGCGGAGGTGTAAGGAAGGTGGGAGGACTTTTTCTTCACCCCAGAGCTGAGCCTCGACGATTGGGTAAATCGACTCACGGAGTCAGAACAGTCTCGTTCGAGCGAAGGGGAAAATGGACAGCTGCTAATTGTGAAGTTACTTTGGCAAAGCTGACAAAAACGGCAAGTGTAATATGTGAAACATTGAGTGTTTACTAAATGGCAACAGAGAGGAACAGTAAGAGGAAGGAGGTAGCCAATAAGCTGTTTACAAGAATAACGACAGTGGGAACGGCTTCAACAGGAGCCCAACCCGGAATCAGTGTACCGGATGATAAGCGCAAGCTTTGGGACGCGCTGTGGAAAACATTGAAAAAAGAACAATCCAAAGGATGGGAGGCAATGGCTCTGAGCCAGTATGTGGAAGTCGGAAGAGTGCCAAGAGGCATACGAATTTACATTATCCCTACATTCCAGAACCCTGATTCAGACATGATAAGCGAGTGGATTGGGAAAAATGAGGAATGTTCCAAAAACATGGTGAAGATCCTCATGAGTATGCAGAAAAAGAGTGCAACAAATTAAATGCAGAAATAGATGAGTTAGTGGGGAAATTAAAGGACCTCTACAGTTCAGAGGAATTTGAACTAGAAATGAACAAAATGAATAAAAGATTATTGAAAATAGAGGAAGAAATCAAACAGAAAAAATTGTCAAAATTCAAGCGAGATGAAGCCGATTACCGAAATGGACAGATATTAACATTCAGTAAATAGTTTGACCATTTAAGAAAAGAATCAACTGACAAAAGTAAGGACAAAAACAAAGAAGATACAAGACCGGTTCCAACTACTGGAACAGCAACAGAACAAGATGAAATAAGTGACCCTCAAGCCTCAACAAGTGAAAATAGCAACCCGAATAATTTGGACGGGGTAAAAGAGAGATTTTTAAAGGAGATCAAGCTAATGGCGAAAGGAAGGGCACAAAACATCCAAGCCGGAAGCGAAAGTCCAGGACAAAGTCGTGGATGAGGAGGCAGAGGAGGAAGAAGGAAAGGTTATACCACAAGCAGTACAGGAGAAACCCCGGTGGGAATGCTAACAAGGGGAAGAAAAGTAAAGAAATGAAGAACAACAACACGACTGTGGTAAACCTTTCTAATTACCTATTATCTGATGTAGAACTGGATGTTTTATCTAAAGGATTGTCCTTCTGTCCTTCGGCGAAGTTTAATTACACTGAGACACAAATTGATCTTTTTAATTTCACCAGAAAATTGAAACTAAAAAAATGGTTTGCAACTCATAAAGGTAAAAGAGGTGATAAAGTCTCTGAGGTTCCAACGAGTCTAAATGTGCATGACATTGAAACATTACACGTGGTCCAGGAATTGGGTAATCCAGAGAATTTTATTGACGATTCTTTTTTTAACTTAATCAACACGGAGATGGATATTGAGATGAGTAGTGGCAGTAGCTTCAAGCCAAAATCCATCTTTGTCCCACAAATAAACAATGATGCAATAACTTGCTTTGAAAGGGGGATGATTAAAGAGTTGAAACATTTGGATAAAAAAGGATGCAAAGGTAAGCAAAATCTGACAAAAAGTCAACGAGATACCATTAAGACTCTAGAGGAACATAGAGACTTTGTAATTAAAAAAGCAGATAAAGAGGGAAACGTGGTGGTTTGGCCACTACAGATGTATCTAGACGAAGGACTAAAACAATTATTAGACAGTACCAAATACAGTGTGGTGGCGAAGAGTGAATATGATGCATCAAATAGGTTTGTGTTTGATAAATTGAATGGGTGGCGGGATCAGGGTATTTTGGAACAGAATGAGTACTTATTTGTGAACTGCAAAGATCCAACAATTCCTATCTTGTACCTCCTGCCAAAAATACACAAACACTCCACTGTGCCACCAGAGAGACCAATCTTGTCCTCACGTGGAAGTACATTAGAAAATGTGTCCAAGTACGTGGATTATTTCCTCCAGCCTTTTGTACAAGGGTTACCGGCCTATGTGAAAGATACTGGTGATTTTGTTACAGATGATAAAGGACATAGAATGGAAAGAAGGGTACCTTCTCTTGAGTATGGATGTATGCAGTCTATACACCAGCATCCCACAGAATTCTGGGGTGGATGCCTGCAGGCACTTTCTGAAGGGAAGGTCCTTATCATTTCTAGTACACACAGAAATGATACTGGAAATGATAGCGATCTATTTGAAGAATAACTTTATACAAACAAACCCAGCGGACGGCAATGGGAACCTGCTTCGCCCCCAGCTTTGCAGGTCTTTACCTCGGCTGGTGGGAGGAGCAGGTAGTCCGGAAAATCAATCAGTACCAAGACCATGTCGTCCTCTGGGCACGGTACATAGATTGTAAGAAAGGAGGCAAGGCGCACAGCGTAATTGATTCTTGAAAAGTTAGTGTGTAGTTGATTGAATTTTGAAGGTGAATGTTTTGTAGGATTTTTAGGGTGCTCCAACAAGTGGCGTAACCGTCCCAATACGCCGTAGATTGGTGGCTGGTTGAGTGCGTTACAGGGTGTGTAAAAGCATCCTTGTATTTGGGCACACCATTAGGTTTGTCAAAAATACGACAGACTCCTTTGAATTTCAAAATTAGTTGCTTTTAATTTTAGTTCAGGTTTCTCATAGTTCATTTAATTGCATTTTGCAAGTTCATACTATCCATATTGATGCATATGGTGAAATGATTCAGCGCTGTTATATTTCACATAAAACAAACGCTCCAATGCATTTCGGGCAAGAGAAGCCCTTTTTCAAGGAGCTCTGAAAACGTAATAATAAACACTTTTAGAATTCAGAACTAACTCAAAAGAAAACATACATGTATGCTTAAACTTTACAACAATACTCTTCTGATTGAACCCATAAATGCACATGCTTTATTGATGGTCTTCCAATAGGTTCGTGAAGGGACTCTCTCGTCGATACGATGGGTCGAAATGGGGGGTAATTGATGATCGCACCAAAAAATTCCTGGTAGTTGAGCATCCCAGAAGCCCAACGATAACCATGTTACCAAAGATTCATAAAAATCTAACGAACCCCCCATTTCGACCCATCGTATCGACGAGAGGGTCCCTTCACGAACCTATTGGAAAATTCCTTGACCGCCATCTACAACCATCTGTCATCAAGCTTAAAAGTTACATTAAAGATACAACAGAGTTTTTAAAAAAACTTTCTGAAATTACCATTACCAACTCTGAACAACTGATCCTCTGCACGGCAGATGTCAAAAGCCTCTACACCTCCATTCCCCATGGTGGTGGAATCGAAGCCATTGAAAAAACCTTACTGAACAGCAACATCACTGAATCTCTCTAAACGTTCCTTATGGAACTAATGATATACACACTCTACCACAGTTACTTTGTATACAATCACCAATGGTACCTACAAATGTCCGGAATGTCAATGGGCGATTGCGCAGAACCGACATATGCGAACCTGTACATGGGCGAATTTGAATCAAAATACATTTACACCGACACCAACTGGACTGACAACATCCTACTATACGTCCGCTACATTGATGATCTCTTCTTCATCTGGAAGAATACACAAGACATTCTCGAGAAGGCTTTAAACTCATTAAACACCAAAGACAATCGCATCATACTAACATGGAACATAAGTGACAAAGAAATCTCATTTCTTGACGTCAAGATCAAAATCACAGAAACAGGTCTAGAGACGGATCGTTTCCGTAAAACAACTGACCGGAACAATACCCTCCATCACACTAGTTTCCACCAGGACTCGTTGATAAGACACTTACCCTTTAGCCAAATGCTAAGAGTCAAAAGAATTGTATCAAATCCAGATGTGTGCATCAACCAAATGAAAGAAATGGGTAAAAGATTTAAAAGTAGGGGATACCCACAAGAAACCCTCAATGAAGCCATCACCAAAGTATCCAACATTACACGAGAGGAAGCCCTTAGAGGATCCACCACTAAAAAAGACAACAACAGAACAGTACTTGTATCAAGATACTCTACAGCCAGCAAAACCTTCAAAAGCATCATTTTGAAACATTGGCGCATTTTATCGTCGGAACCTGACTTTGGAAATCTTTTCAAAGAACCCCCGCTCTTTGCCTATACAAGGACGGAAAATCTAAAAGAACTACTATCTAAACCACCACCCGAACAGATGTCACACACCGGGACACGTCCGTGCCACAATTGCAATAGTTGCAATAATGTCATCCTTGGAAACAGTATAAACCACCCCATGAGAGGTTTCAAAATCAAACTCAACGTAGACGCCACTTGCGACTCCTCCAACCTTATATACCTTCTTAAATGCCCATGTGGTATGATCTACGTGGGAAAAACAACCCGGAAAATCAAAGTTCGTCTCAACGAACATAAATCAAATATCCGTACTAAAAATCAGAAATCAAATGTAGCGATCCATTTCAATGACTTCAACTACAATGTTGCCCAACTGAAGTACATGGTACTTGAGACTGTACGCAAAGATGAAGGTAAAGACAACAATAAAGTTCTCCTCAGACGGGAAACCGCTTGGATCTACAGGCTTCAGGCGATGAAGCCACACGGTCTGAATGACCGAATTGAACTAAGTGCATTCCTATAGTACCCTGCCAGGTACTTTTTCCACACATTGCCCCTTGGCAGCATTCACTTGAGTGTTACTATCAACTGTGCAGAAATTTGTACTCTTGTATGTTTCATGTCAACCCGAAATGTTGCATCATGCATTCATTGGTTTACACATAACACCCCCAACTTTCTTCTCGTAGCATTACCCCTTTCCAACTTGGCCACCCTCTATCCCCTTCCCATCCTAGCTCCCTAGCCCTTTTACTATGTTCACATTCTTGTCACGTGACTCGTCACATGACTCCGCTTAACTCCGCTAGCGGAAACCTCTTATCTAACTCCGCAGGAACTCCGCTTCAGATTCCTGCCACTTTTGCAGCCAACGATCCAACTGATACGTCTCGTACGCATCGAACCTATTCACAAGTAAGTCGGGGCCCCGACGAGTATCAGAATATTGTTTCGCCATTTTGGCTTGAAACTAACACCGCTAACTTTCTTCTCCCTCGCTTTTTCAGGTTTTCACCCAACAAACCTATTACCCGGACGTAAGTGTTTTTTGACACTCGTTTGCACCTTCCCCACTGTAACCTTTTGGTTTTAAGAACCGCGCCGCCCCAATCACTTTCCCAATGGTTTATAAGGTACACCCGATAACACCCCACAAGACCATCAATAAAGCATGTGCATTTATGGGTTCAATCAGAAGAGTATTGTTGTAAAGTTTAAGCATACATGTATGTTTTCTTTTGAGTTAGTTCCGAATTCTAAAAGTGTTTATTATTAAGTTTTCAGCGCTCCTTGAAAAAGGGCTTCTCTTGCCCGAAATGCATTGGAGCATTTGTTTTATGTGAAATATAACAGCGTTGAATCATTTCACCATATGCATCAATATGGATAATATGAACTTGCAAACTGCAATTAAATGAACTAAGAGAAACCTGAACTAAAATTAAAAGCAACTCATTTTGAAATTCAAAGGAGTCTGTCGTATTTATGACGAACCTAACGGTGTGCCCAAATACAAGGATGCGTTTACACACCCTGTAACGCACTCAACCAGCCACCACGGTACATAGATGACATCTTCTGCATCTGGAATGGTGACCAAATTACGCATGGGCGGAAAATCCGTTCCGCTCGCGGATTTTGCGGATTTTCGGTAAATTCGCAATCCGCGAACGCTCGCGAATTTAACGAAAATCCGCAAATTCGCACGCAGCGGATTATTTTTTCTTGGTGATACAATTTTGCAGCGCGCGGCGTTCACTTACCGCCATTCAGCGTTTGCCGAGTTGTTTTTCTCGATATTTTGCGAGTGCTGCGCCATTTTGAATCTTGCTGCGAGATCCCGCGGGAGTTTGGCAACCGCGATTACGTCATCGCGCTCGCCACCTTGCACAGCGAGAGTTTGTCAACGCGAGTACGCCATGATCACGTATCGCGGGAGTTCGCAATCGTGAACCTGTACATGCGGCGGGCAGCAACAATCTCGCACAAGAAATCCACCAGCAAGCCGCATAAACCTTCTGAAAATGATGATTTTTATCAGAATAACTCCTCAAGTTGACATTTGCCTGCACTTTTTTTTGCAAGGAGTCCATTTTTGGGTGGGGGGGTGGGGGAAGGAAGTGCCCCACAGTCTCCAACTTCCTGTTCCTGTCCAGCAGGCTCCTCCCAGTGCTTTCTTCATGTGCTGGTCACTTTCATTCGAATTCTTCACCTGGAAGGATTACTTTTTGTGGATGCTTCTGGATATTTAGATTTGAGGCCTTTTTGACTTTCTTTGGATCACTTTTGGATTAGAAATTTCACAAGTAAGTTTGTTTGGGGCATTACAGTTCCTGCAACTACAATTTCGTAATTTTCGATTTTTGGGCTGTTGTTGGGGCCTTTTGCCCAGGGGTACTCAGTGGTGGGTGGACGGAGTCTTTCTGTGGGGTCTCTTTAATAAAAACATCATGGAGGGCCTGGATGGCTTGGGATTGTGCTGATTTTTCTGTGATTTTCGTTTTTTTGGGCTGTTGTTGTGGCCTTTTCACCAGGGGTAGTGAGTCGATTTTTTCGGGTGTTCATGGGGACAGGCCATGTGGGTTGGGGCCAGTTTGAGTGCTGCTACAGGCCCTGGCCATGTGCTGGGAGGGAGGGGGCCATTTTGAATGCAGGCAGTGTTCTTAGGTGTGCAACTATTTTGCCTAGCTTTCAACCTTTATGCCCAGAGGTAGTGAGTGGTGCATAGGCCTAGTCTTTCTGTGGGGTGTCTTAAATTTAAACATCATGGAGGGCTTGGGATTGTGCTGATTTTTCTGTGATTTTTGTTTTTTTGGGCTGATGTTGTGGCCTTTTCACCAGGGGTAGTGAGTGGTGCATGTGCCTAGTCTTTCAGTGGGGTGTCTTGAATTTAAACATCATGGAGGGCCTGGATGGCATGGGATTGTGCTGATTTTTCTGTTTTTTTCTATTTTATGGGGTGTTCATGGGGACAGGCCATGTGGGTGGGGGCCATTTTGAGTGCTGCTACAGGCCCTGGCCATGTGCTGGGAGGGAGGGGGCCATTTTGAATGCAGGCAGTGTTCTTAGGTCTGCAACCATTTTGCCTAGCTTTCAACCTTTATGCCCAGGGGTAGTGAGTGGTGCATAGGCCTAGTCTTTCTGTGGGGTGTCTTGAATTTAAACATCATGGAGGGCTTGGGATTGTGCTGATTTTTCAGTGATTTTCGTTTTTTTGGACTGTTGTTGTGGCCTTTTCACCATGGGTAGTGAGTGGTGCATGTGCCTAGTCTTTCTGTGGGGTGTCTTGAATTTAAACATCATGGAGGGCCTGGATGGCATGGGATTGTGCTGATTCTTCTGTGTTTTTCGATTGTTTGGGGTGTTCATGGGGACAGGCCATGTGGGTGGGGGCCATTTTGAGTGCTGCTACAGGCCCTGGCCATGTGCTGGGAGGGAGGGGGCCATTTTGAATGCAGGCAGTGTTCTTAGGTGTGCAGCCATTTTGCCTAGCTTTCAACATTTATGCCCAGGGGTAGTGAGTGGTGCATAGGCCTAGTCTTTCTGTGGGGTGTCTTGAATTTAAACATCATGGAGGGCTTGGGATTGTGCTGATTTTTCTGTGATTTTCGTTTTTTGGGCTGTTGTTGTGGCCTTTTCACCAGGGATAGTGAGTGGTGCATGTGCCTAGTCTTTCTGTGGGGTGTCTTGAATTTAAACATCATGGATGGCATGGGATTGTGCTGATATTTCTGTGTTTTTCGATTTTTTTGGGGGTGTATAACTGAACTGATGTTCCTCTGTCTTCCATTGCTTTTAGGTGCACAAGACTCAAGAGAACCACCAGTGCCAGGAAGAAGTCCTGCAGCGGTGTGTGTGTGCAGCATAACATCACGCGAAGTCACGTCTGGCCACAGACAACTCTGCAACTCGTGCAACTGGGGCCTGCTGTTCTGACCTGCTCTGAAGAAGATGGCCCCAAAAAAAGTTCCCCGTAGCTCCTCTAGCAAGAAAGTTGCCTGTAAGGAGCAGAAGAAGCAAGTTATCAAGGAGACTGGTCTGCCGCCCGCCACATTTTTTGGGAGTAAAAAAAAAAGTACGCCTGCAGCAGCAGCGGGATCTGCTGGGGACCAAGCTGGGAGCAGCACCCCCGCTCCATTGGGCTCAGTGCCACCACCACCACCATGCCAACTTAAGTCCAAGCCCTTGAGTGCTGCAGAGGCACTTAGTCTAGTTGTCCACCATCGACCAGTGATGTTGGCTCATCGCAACAAAGTAGCAGCAATGTCCCTCAATCAACACAGGTTGTTGTAACTCATCTGACGAGTGCTGAACCACCACAGCCACAACATGTGCAAGTACAAGCCCAAGTACATGTGGAAGGAGAGGCAGCGCAAGGAGATGCGCAAGCAGAGGTGTATGGAGGGTCACAAGTGCCCACAATAGTTGTTCCTCCCGAAGTAGGGGCACATCAGGAAATCGACAATCAAGCCGAGGTATCATTTGAGGAAGCCACTCCTCCTGATGATCATTCATTGTCTTCCACATCCCTAGCAAGGAAAAGATCAAGGGTGGTGTCTACATCTTCTTCAAGCCCACCTCCTTCTGATGATATGGATGAAAATTGGGAACCACCACGGCCGTCTGAGAGTGAGGCACACCATGATCTGACAAAGGTAGTTAAGTGTAAAAGGAAGGTCGTCGAAAAACTCATAGTTATGGAGTGTGATGAGGCTCAACAAGAAGTGGCGGATACTGCTGCTGATGAAGGCTCTCACGACGGCGACCCAGTCATCATAAAGGTCACTGCAGCCCCAGCGGGCATGCAGCAAACAGACATTTTGACCCTAGCCCGAGAAGCTGCTGAGCGTGATGATGATGTCGACGAGGAGGCAATGGAAACACAACAATCATTGGAGTTAACTAGTACACGAACACCTACCGCTTCCATATTTCTTCCTCGCCAGAAGGGACCTCCATCCACCTCGACCTCAATTAGTGGTGGTGAAAGAGCACAACGTACTAAAGTTCGGCAATCCACATCCTCCACTTCATCTGGCATTAGCAGCATGACCCCCACCACCAGTATCGCCGCCTCCTCCGGCCCCCACAGACAATTCAAGTCCCCAGCTTGGGACTTTTTTAGTGTTTGCCCAAAAAGGGAAAACGTCGCCATTTGTAGCATTTATAAGGTTGCAGTTAGTCGTGGTAAGCTTGGTACCAACTATGAAACCGGAGGCCAGAGAGGTCATCTTAAGAGACAGCACACTGTCCAATGGTTTGCGCACCTACAGGCGATCAAGGAAGCCCGAATTGCACGTCAAGAAAACGTTGATGTTTCATCTGATGATGACGAGGAGGAAGAAGACGTGTCAAACACTTCACTTACACCCAGTACCCCTGTCAGCAGCACACCCCATGTGAGCCACAC
This sequence comes from Lissotriton vulgaris, assembly GCF_964263255.1. NCBI lineage: Eukaryota > Metazoa > Chordata > Amphibia > Caudata > Salamandridae > Lissotriton > Lissotriton vulgaris. The sequence continues at coordinate 721,411,233 of NC_141691.1, forward strand.
TAAGAGTGTGGGAGAGAGTGAGACACCAATGCGAAAAAGTTCATCAGCGAGCGTAACTGGGTCGAAGAAATCATCATCATCCCGTAAATGCTTGGTCCAGGGCAACATTAGAAACATGTTGTTTACAAAAGCGCCATATGAACGCAACCACCCACTGACGCGTCTGTGTAACACTAAGCTGGCTAAAATGCTAGCTCTGGACCTTCTCCCTTTTTCTTTTGAAGAAGGGGTTGGTTTTCTAGAATTAGTGGCAGCGCTCTGCCCTAAATGGAAGGTTCCTAGCCAGTTCTATTTTGCCAGAGTTGCGGTTCCAGCACTACATGAAGATGTGCTGGAGGTGATTGGGGCAGCTTTGCAGAAGAGTGCTGTTCGCACTATACATCTGACAACAGACATGTGGACCAGTGGCGCAGGGGCTGATTACATGTGCATCACTGCACACTGGGTCTCTTTTTCAGGGGTTAAAGCAAAGCTAAACGCAGGTGTTGACTCGGACCAAGTTTTTAAAGCTGCTCGGAAACATGCAACACTAGCCATGTTTGGCTTGGAGAAACGTCACACAGCACAAAACATTTTGGATGAGTTTAACACAAAGGTCTTCACAGGCTGTCCCCCAAAAAACGCCAGATTGGTTATGTTTCCACAGATAATGGCGCCAATGTGGTTAAGGCCATGGAGCTAGGTCACTATTTGAGAGTGCCGTGTTTGGCGCACTGTATAAACCTGGTTGTTATAAAATTCTTGAGTGATAAAGACAGTCCAGAGTGCGAGGTAGTGGACACCTGCCGAAAAATGTGCAACCATTTCAGCCATTCTTTTAAGGCCCGGAAGCATCTGAGGAGCCTGCTACATGAACGTCGAATGACAGTGAAAGCACTCATCCAGGAGGTGGCAACACGTTGGAACTCAACCTTCTACATGCTTGAGCATCTGTATGAGCAGTATACAGTACTCAATCACTATTTCTTAAAACAGGGTACAGCTCAGAAGGACCTGAGGATGGATGCGGCGCAATGGGAGCTAGTTAAAAGCCTGACAGACATGCTTCGTCCTTTTGAGTTCTTCACGCGTGCAGTCAGCAAGGAGGACTGTAATTTGGGAAAAGCTATCCCATTGTTGTACATGCTGGAGCACCAACTGAAGGCGGTGTCTTCTGTGTTCCAAAAGATGAAAAAAACCAAGACCATTTTGTTTTGGCGGAGAAATTATTAGGGAGAAAATTACAAAAAACAATTTGATGGACAGAATGTAGATCAATGTCTTACATTCACCCCAGTACAAGGATCTGGGCCTAAATCCATCGTTTTTTGCACTCCACACCACCCTGGGTTAGATAATGGCTTTATGCAAATCAGCTCTGACCCTGTGCCCCATGGGAACAGTCCAGTCCGAACAACACAGCCATATCTTTCCCAGACCGGAATCAAGCATCCGAGGACCGGACCGGTTTCGAGGTAACACCTCTCATCAGCCCGGCTAGCTTGACTCCAGTGGTGTGGAGGCTCTGGGACCCACGTCTGAGCTACCCCAGTACACTCAGGGAGAAAATTACAAAAAACAATTTGATGGACAGAATGTAGATCAATGTCTTACATTCACCCCAGTACAAGGATCTGGGCCTAAATCCATCGTTTTTTGCACTCCACACCACCCTGGGTTAGATAATGGCTTTATGCAAATCAGCTCTGACCCTGTGCCCCATGGGAACAGTCCAGTCCGAACTACACAGCCATATCTTTCCCAGACCGGAATCAAGCATCCGAGGACCGGACCGGTTTCGAGGTAACACCTCTCATCAGCCCGGCTAGCTTGACTCCAGTGGTGTGGAGGCTCTGGGACCCACGTCTGACCTACCCCAGTACACTCAGGGAGAAAATTACAAAAAACAATTTGATGGACAGAATGTAGATCAATGTCTTACATTCACCCCAGTAAAAGGATCTGGGCCTAAATCCATCGTTTTTTGCACTCCACACCACCCTGGGTTAGATAATGGCTTTATGCAAATCAGCTCTGACCCTGTGCCCCATGGGAACAGTCCAGTCCGAACTACACAGCCATATCTTTCCCAGACCGGAATCAAGCATCCGAGGACCGGACCGGTTTCGAGGTAACACCTCTCATCAGCCCGGCTAGCTTGACTCCAGTGGTGTGGAGGCTCTGGGACCCACGTCTGAGCTACCCCAGTACACTCAGGGAGAAAATTACAAAAAACAATTTGATGGACAGAATGTAGATCAATGTCTTACATTCACCCCAGTACAAGGATCTGGGCCTAAATCCATCGTTTTTTGCACTCCACACCACCCTGGGTTAGATAATGGCTTTATGCAAATCAGCTCTGACCCTGTGCCCCATGGGAACAGTCCAGTCCGAACTACACAGCCATATCTTTCCCAGACCGGAATCAAGCATCCGAGGACCGGACCGGTTTCGAGGTAACACCTCTCATCAGCCCGGCTAGCTTGACTCCAGTGGTGTGGAGGCTCTGGGACCCACGTCTGAGCTACCCCAGTACACTCAGGGAGAAAATTACAAAAAACAATTTGATGGACAGAATGTAGATCAATGTCTTACATTCACCCCAGTACAAGGATCTGGGCCTAAATCCATCGTTTTTTGCACTCCACACCACCCTGGGTTAGATAATGGCTTTATGCAAATCAGCTCTGACCCTGTGCTCCATGGGAACAGTCCAGTCCGAACTACACAGCCATATCTTTCCCAGACCGGAATCAAGCATCCGAGGACCGGACCGGTTTCGAGGTAACACCTCTCACCTGCCCGGCTAGCTTGACTCCAGTGGTGTGGAGGCTCTGGGACCCACGTCTGAGCTACCCCAGTACACTCAGGGAGAAAATTACAAAAAACAATTTGATGGACAGAATGTAGATCAATGTCTTACATTCACCCCAGTACAAGGATCTGGGCCTAAATCCATCGTTTTTTGCACTCCACACCACCCTGGGTTAGATAATGGCTTTATGCAAATCAGCTCTGACCCTGTGCCCCATGAGAACAGTCCAGTCCGAACTACACAGCCATATCTTTCCCAGACCGGAATCAAGCATCCGAGGACCGGACCGGTTTCGAGGTAACACCTCTCATCAGCCCGGCTAGCTTGACTCCAGTGGTGTGGAGGCTCTGGCACCCACGTCTGAGCTACCCCAGTACACTCAGGGAGAAAATTACAAAAAACAATTTGATGGACAGAATGTAGATCAATGTCTTACATTCACCCCAGTACAAGGATCTGGGCCTAAATCCATCGTTTTTTGCACTCCACACCACCCTAGGTTAGATAATGGCTTTATGCAAATCAGCTCTGACCCTGTGCCCCATGGGAACAGTCCAGTCCGAACTACACTGCTATATCTTTCCCAGACCGGAATCAAGCATCCGAGGACCGGACCGGTTTCAAGGTGGTGTGGAAAGCAAAAAAACGATGGATTCGGGCCCAGATCTTTTGACTGGGGGAATGTGTGACATTGATCCACATTCGGTCCATCACTTGTTGTTTTTGCAATTGCCGCCCTAAGTGCGCTGGGGATGCCCAGACGTGGGTCCCAGGCACTCCACACCACTTGGAGTCAAGCTAGCCGGGCTGATGAGAGGTGTTACCTCGAAACCGGTCCGGTCCTCGGATGCTTGATTCCGTTCTGGGAAGGACGTGGCTTTTGTAGTTCGGACTGGACTGTTCCCATGGGGCAACAGGGTCAGAGCTGATTTGCATATCGCCATTGTCTAACCCAGGGTGGTGTGGAGTGCAAAAAAACGATGGATTCGGGCCCAGATCTTTTGACTGGGGAAATGTGTGACATTGATCCACATTCGGTCCATCACTTGTTGTTTTTGCAATTGCCGCCCTAAGTGCGCTGGGGATGCCCAGACGTGGGTCCCAGGCACTCCACACCACTTGGAGTCAAGCTAGCCGGGCTCTTGAGAGGTGTTACCTCGAAACCGGTCCGGTCCTCGGAGGCTTGATTCCGTTCTGGGAAGGACATGGCTTTTGTAGTTCGGACTGGACTGTTCCCATGGGGCAACAGGGTCAGAGCTGATTTGCATATCGCCATTGTCTAACCCAGGGTGGTGTGGAGTGCAAAAAAACGATGGATTCGGGCCCAGATCTTTTGACTGGGGGAATGTGTGACATTGATCCACATTCGGTCCATCACTTGTTGTTTTTGGAGAAATTATTAGAGCGCCTACAAGGTGATCAACGTCTTAAAATCATCCACTCAGAGCAGCATTACATTTGTGCTACTATTCTGGATCCACGCTACAAAAAGGCGCTGGCAGGCCGAGCATTCTTTCCTTTTGCTGATGAAGATGTTACAAAGTACAAACGTTGGCTAGCCTTGTCAGCCAAGAGGTTTGAAAGAGAACGGCAGCTCATTGAAGGAAAATGCAGTACATCAGCATCAGCATCAGCAGGCCATCCCCAGTCAAAACAATCCACTTCTGCACCTGTGGCTGTGGCACAAGTGACCTCTCAGCCGTTAAAGACACCGGCAACCGGATCATCTGCACCAGACACAACAGTAACATTGGATGCTGAAGAGGATTAGCTAACTCTGCTTGGGTTTGGTTCTCAAAAGGTCACAGCAACAGCTAAGCAAAGTGGAGGAACCTTGGAGGGCCTTGAGTCGATGGTGCAGGACTACCTGAATGACTCAACAGAGGTCTATGTTAATGCTGACCCATTGGCGTATTGGCATGGGAAAAAAGAATTGTGGCCACAGCTCTCCAACCTGGCTTTAAACTACTTGTCTTGTCCACTTGCAAGCGTGTCTTCTGAACGTGTTTTCAGTGCTGCTGGTGGCATTGTAACTCCCAAACGGAGCCGCCTCTCGCCCAAAAATGTGGAGAGGTTAACAATGATCAAGATGAATCAGCACCTCATACCACCAGATTACAAAGTACGAGAAAGCACGCCGGATGAAGACGAGGTGGACAGCAACGTAGATGAGGGAATTTCTTCTCTGTTAGGTGACACTGAGCTCACCCTGCCTGAATTCGCTGAGTATGATGACGAAGCCTTAGTCTTATTCCCTGACACCAAGCCCTGAAAATGAGACAATGAATCAATAACTTTCTTTTTCATCCTTATTCACTTTTATTCCTGTGTGTCTGTCTTTCTTTGTTGTGCACAGTTAATATAATTCATTCTTTAATCACCTAATCACAAAAACAAGCCCATCAGCAGAACTGTCTTCACTTGTTTGCTTATTGATTTGAAGGTGCCGCAGTCTGAATTCCTCAGGTTCACAAGTTCAGAAGAACATGCTCCTCTACCCTCCTCCTCCAGACTCCTATTTCCCTCAAAGCAGAGGGCTGGATTACGCCCAATGAAGAAAGACTCAGCACTTGTGGGGGTGTTCTACTTCTTTGCGGGTGAGTTGACGGCTCTGGGGCCATTGCTGGGAAGCTCTAATACCGGATAAAAGTGGTTTGGACCAAATCGGAGGCGGAATTTTTTGTGTGTTTTTGCTGACTTGCTTGCATTTGAGGTGCTCTTTGGGGGGTTCCGGGTGTTTGTGGGTGAGTTTTAGGGTCTGGGAGCACTGCTGGGACAGTCTAATCTTGATTGCATTTGCTTTTCAGGAAATCTGTGGTAGAAAACGGGAGTTATGACCTAGCAGCACAGCGCGTTTGGACCGAAGGCCGAGAAATATTGTAAGTATAAGATTTTCCTTTTTGGCTGTTTGGGGGTGTTGTGCTTTTTGGTGGGTGGGTTGGCGGGTCTTGGGGCATTCCTGGTAAGGTATAATACCAGATAGAAGTGATTGGGACAAAATCCATGCAGAATTTTTTTTGCTATTTCTGACATTTTGCTCAATGTAGCGTTTACAGAGGCCTGTTTGGGGGGCTTCCTGGTGTTTGTGGGTGGGTTTCGGGGTCTGGGAGCACTGCTGGCTATGGATACTTAAGTTTGCAAGAGGTTTGAAGCAAATCCATGGTGGCAGAGGGGAGTTAGGGCCTAGCTGCATAGCACGCGCGGAGTGATTTGGGAAATTGACAAGAAAATGACTAAGTCCCCATTTTTTGTACTTTTGCTTTTTGGCTGTTTGTGGGTCTTCTACTAGTTTTCTCCTGGGTTGACGGCTCTGGGGCCATTGCTGGGAAGCTCTAATACCGGATAAAAGGGTTCCGGGTGTTTGTGGGTGAGTTTTGGGGTCTGGGAGCACTGCTGGGACAGTCTAATCTTGATTGCATTTGCTTTTCAGGAAATCCATGGTGGAAAACGGGAGTTATGACCTAGCTGCACAGCGCGTTTGGACCGAAGGCCGAGAAATATTGTAAGTATGAGATTTTCCTTTTTGGCTGTTTGGGGGTGTTGTGCTTTCTGGCGGGTGGGTTGGCGGGTCTTGGGGCATTCCTGGGAAGGTCTAATACCGGATAGAAGTGGTTGGGACAAAATCCATAAGGAAAAGCCTTTTGGCACTTTTTGTAACTTAGGGTTCGTTAGGGTTAGCCCTAGCAGCAGGATTGCATGTGTTTCGGGGTGTTCTAGATTTTTGCAACTGAGTTCTGGGGTCTTAGAGCACTCGTGAGAATTTGTAATTTTGGTTGTAAGTCATTTGAAGAAAATCCATGGTGGGAAAGGGGGGATTTGGCAAAGTTAAAGAAAGCCTTTGCCACTATTCTTAACTTAGCGCTCGTTAGGGTTAGCAGTATTTCTATTGCATATGTTTGGGTGGGGGGGTTTTCGAGTCTTGGAGCGATGCTGGCTATGGATACTTTTGCTTGCTTGCAAGTGGTTTGAATAGAATCCACGGTGGGTAAGGGGGTATTTGGGCCAACTTTTACTTTCAAAGTACGTTTTGTCACCAGTTTTCTGCTAGGCCTCGTTTTTTTAGATCTGATTGGGGGTCTTCTACATTTTTGCGACTGGCTTTAGTAAGGTCTGGGTGGGAGCACTGCTGGGAAGGTCTAATTTTGTTCTAAAACACAGTTTGCAGTACACCTAGCTTGAGGGGAAAGATCCACTAAATTAATTTGCCCATACTTATTTATCCTTCAAAAGGTGACTCGGACAGAGTACACACTTTCAAAAATATTGTACTGTCTATTAGGAAAATCAAAGTGTGACTTTTTGCACTACACAGCGTACATACCTTATATTTATTTATCAGTGGTGTTGTAATATTATATCACTTCCTGTTTTTTGTTCAATAATTACAGGCCGGGTTTCAGTCTGTGCAATGGGGAAAAAAGGATGGAGTCAGGCTCCACATTAGCGAGCCGCAATTCAGCATCCGCCAGGCAGGCAGTGGACAGGGTGTCTTCTGGTCACCAACATTGATGGACGAAGCGTCAGCTGGAATGGAGGAGTGCCGCTAATAAGAGGAATTGTTTGCTGCATGCAACTTACTTACCAAATTCAACAGGACAACTACAACAACATACAGATACAGTATCAATTGTTTTCTTCTATGAGTGTGACTGCATTTCTTGGATCTCTCTCTGCTTCTAAATTGATCCCTACAGCCATTCTATAGGTTTTACTTCGGCTATTTTTTAAACCTAATTTAATGTAGCCCTGTACTGTCGCATTCTGTCATTCACGGTTGTCGAAAGTACTACTTACTTTTCAGTAACAATGCATTCAGTAGTGCATGCACTTCCTTTATGTCACGTAAAAGATTTATGGTTAGCTTTGTACCCAAACATTTCTTTATGTTCAATTATTGTTTGTCCATGCTGTGCTTTTTTTTTTCTTCTCTCAACAAAACCTACCCAAAAAGAAACCCCCATTCCCATCCATTTCCCAAACCCTAACCCTCTTTCCCCGGGCTGTGTGGTTTTGCTTGATGTGTGACTAAATGACATCAATAATTCCACACACTTGCTGGGGAGGATAAGGTCATAGCAACAGGCTGGTGAAGGAATCCGAGGATATATTCTAGACTTACTCAGCTTCAGTACTATTTCTTGTAGTAGTAGCCAATGTCAAAGAAATCCAACACAAGTACAAGTAATACTTTCAATACTTTACCATTTGTTAGGCTACATTGTGGCACTGTTCTAGTGTACTGTCACCTGCTATATTCTCTATCGTACCGTTGTAATGCTACAGTAAGGACAAACCAGGTTTAATTTTCTTTTTTTCCATAGGCATGCAACTGCCACTGTGTCACACCACTAATACCACCACAATGAGGAGGAAATTTCATCTGCCCTGGATTACCAACCTTAATCGCCATTTCCCGTGGAGCCAGCCCTGGGCCTAGCCCTACTTTCAAACACAAATTACAGGTAAGATAAGCGTTTGGTTGGAGGTAGTATAATGGAGTATTAGGAGAGACGAGAGATTGACGGTAGTACTACTAAAGTCCTAGGACTATTCAGGAAAACAAACTTACTGTTAAACCCCCACCCACCAGACTCAAAAGCAGTAAAAAACAGGTATGGTCAGATAAAGTTTCAAAAAATATATTTTTGTAGCCCTAACAAAATAATCTCCCGCAAGATCCTCCCTAACTCCAACGATTGTCCTTCAAAAGTCCCAAAAACAACCCAACTCCTAATTCCCACCCCCAAAAAGTCTCTAAAAATGGGGCAAGGGACACTATGGCAGGGTGCTGTTGCCTTTAGCAGCCAGGGCATCATGCTCCTTGCGGAGGGTGGCAAGTTCGAAGCGGAGGCCCTCCACCAAGTTCTTATGGGGGGCAGCTGCTGTCTTTGCTGCTCGGCGTTGGCGGTTGGCTTTGGTAGCCCGGCTCCGTACCGCTGGAGCACTGCGCTGGCTGGCAATCCGTGGGGGCACGGAGGAGGATGCAGCTGTCCCAGTGGATGTTGTTGTTGTTGTACCGGTAGACAGCGTGTCCTCCTCCTCCAGGGCCACCAGCCGCCGATATTCGGCGACAGTGGCATCCAGCCTCCGTTGCCGGGCCATTCGAGCCAGCTCCCTCCTCCTTGATGGTCTGTTTGATTTGGAAGGAGCAACTATATGAAGAAAGAAAGACTAGGGGCCAGATGCATCAAGCATCCATTTTGCGATTCCTTATTAGCGAAAAATAAGGAATCGCTAATAAGGAATAGCAAAATGGAATGCATCAAGCAATCACTATAAAAATAGCGATTCCTTAGAATTCCTTAATTGCGACTCGCAAATTGCGAGTCGCAATTAATGAATACCTCCCCATTAATTCCTATGGGCCTAGAGGCCCATAGGAATGAATGGGAAGACAATCGCAATTTGCGAATCGCAATTAGCGATTCGCAATTTGAGATTGCGAGTTCAAGGGTGCAGGGGTGTCCAAAGGACACCCTGTTACACCCCTGAATGTGATCTGTACACATATGTTGCGCACACACATGCCCTTAGGGCATGTGTGTGCGCAACATGAAACTTTGAAAAATGCACAAAAGTGCATTTTTCAAAGTTTTTGCAAATTACCATGAAGTTGTACTTCGTGGTAATTTGCGTGCCCTATTAGCGAATTCGCTATTTTTGATACTTTCATGCATTGCATTTAAGGAATCTCAATTTGAGATTCCTTAAATGCAAACAATCGCAATTTAGCGAATTCTCTATTTGCGATTTTTGCATTTGGGATGATGCATCCCAAATGCAAAAATTGCACTCGCAAAGGGCCAGATTCTGAGAATCTGGCCCTTTTGCGAGCGCATTTCGCTTGATGCATCTGGCCCTAAGTCTGTAACCAATGCTCCTTAAGATTAACACAAAATGATTGAGCAGAAAGTTGTGTCACAGTACAAGTAGCAAATTGAAAGCACAGTACATAACTATTGAGGACAGTATCTATGTACCATATTTTCCGGCGTATAAGACGACTTTTTAACCCCTTAAAATGTTCTGGAAAGTCGAGGGTCGTCTTATACGCCGGGTACCAAAATTGACGGTATGTTTTACATAGCGCGGACTTCACCCGAAGGTGTCAGACCGCTTCTCAATTGAAAATGGTGCCGCTTAGGGAACTCAAGCACAAGAACGAAGAACGTAGGCGATGGTGGCACTGTGCAACAACACGATATCAGCCCCTCGCCAGGCACTGTGGAAGTACGTATCAAAAGTAAACCCACTGAAAGCGGTCTTGAAAATAAATTACAGTTACGGTACCGCAGGCTGCTAATGAGCAGAGCAGAAGTACAGTACGGTAATTTGATCAGAACTGATGGCAGCCAACTACAGTCAACTACGGTAGCACAAGAACGAACGTTACGTTGGCGATGGAGGCACTGTGCAACACGATATCAGCCCCTCGCCAGCCAGAGGCAACTCAAACACTGCGCAAGTATCAAAGGCAAACAAATGGCGCCGTGAGCCCTACCTAGACTGCAGACTGCAGCTGCACACGCGCCTCCAACCGCTTGCACATCCCCAGGCAGACGAGGCGCTCCTCCACATGTGCTGATCTCTCTCTCCTTCCATAATTCTTACGCTCATCGGAAGGAGAGGAGCGTCAGTACCACATGATCTCCTCAGTCCATGGGCATAGAAAGGGGACTGTAGGATGTTAGGAAGTGGGGGTAGTCTTATACGGCGAGTATAGCACGAAACCTACATTTTATCAAGAAAAGTAGGGGGTCGTCTTATACGCCGGGTCGTCTTATACGCCGGAAAATATGGTAACCTCCAACTTCGTCACCTTGCTCTAACATTAGTGGGAGTTTAAGGAACAAATTCTACGAGCACTATGGACTTCCATTACAGTCGACTATACAAGTACACCAGTCTTATTCTTCTTCTTCTCTCTTGTTTAGGAAAATTGGTACGTTATCTTATGCAAGCCGGCATAATGCCAGGAAGTGAACTTGCACCCAAGAAAAACAGACGCACACCATGATGAGTGAGACAGACTTGCATTACTGTACCGATCCAGTACATGCAGGTGGTGAAGCTCTTACTTTTCTATTATGGATGCCACTGAGAATACTCTGTTAAAAGGGCTACTGCTTAATTAATTTAGCTTTCATCTGTAGGAAGGTAGATACCTGACTATGGTTACCCCCGACTTTTTGCCTGGTGTTTTGCTGGTTTTGCGACTTAGTTGACCTGGGGCCCTGCCAATCAGGACCCCAGACCTACTGCTCTCTCTCTAAAATGGATTCCATGTACCTTAGGTGCATTACCCATTTGGAACTGGGCCACCTTGTCAGACCCTGTAAATCAGGGCATCGGTGTACCCAGGGCCTACCAGAGGCTGAAGCATGTATTATGCCACCCCTGGATGGCCATCTAAATCTGACACAACTGGCTGCACGACAGCTGGGGCAAGGTGGTGTACTCGCCCTTTGCTTTAGATATAGTATACCTATATCTAACCCTAAAATGGACACCCGAATTCCTATCAGTCACTCCTATGGCAGGCCTTGACAATCCTGAAGGCAGTGTGCGTGGAACCGTGTGAATTGGGCTTTGGCACGAGCCGAGCCCGGTTGCAGCTTGCGGAACTAAGACCCAATGGCTGTTCCATGATAACGCATACCATATCGCTAACTTCGGTATCGCGTTATCAAGACATGTCGAGTAAGGTGTCATACGAATCGGGATACTGACCCCTCACCAATGCTGGCAACAGGGTTAGCATTCCACCCTTCTAGAGGGACACGACATGTACGTAACTGTGAACCCCGGTTAAAGTTAACTGAAGCCTCAGCTCCACAAAATGGATGCTGCCACCACAGACACGAGTCTGACCTCCTGCTGCTGGGAGTCCTTACAGAGAGGAGAGCTTGGACAAAGGGTTTCCTGTCCGGGGCGGTGCTCGCACCATCCCAGACAGGGTTTTGTGTATCCTGGGTAGGCAGGGCTTTACAGGAAGGTGACTGCGGAGTGGCACCCCGGTGCTCACTACGCATCTGCCGGATAGAACCAGTTCCAGGGGCACGCAGCCCCTGACCTGGGGAAAGCCCGGCAGGGGAGAGGGGTGTAACTACCCCCCTTCCTGGTCCCACCCCTAGGGCAGGACCTAGTCATGTACCCACCCCTTTCTTTAGGATAAAGGCCGGAGCGGGGACCCTTCCAAATTAGATCATCTTTGAATCAAGAACTACTTTCTATTAAAGGACTTCGAGACTCTTCTTAAGATTTCTCCCTTGTGGCTAAGAAGTAGTCACCCTGCGTCCGCAGTCACCATCCAAGAACTCTGCGGTTTGCTGCAAGTCCTTCCTCCGGAATCCGACTGCCCAGCTCGACGAGAACCGGCTTCCCTGGCACCTCCGACCTCTACCCACATCGTCAGCTCAGCTGAGATCTGTGGGTGCGACGAGACCTCGAGGGACCGGCCATCATCAAAACCTGCACGCTTTCTTAACCAGCACAACCACCGAAGGAATCCTCTGGTGAGTGCTCTGGGGTCCGAGAAGCCCCGACCCTGAGCAGCACCAGCACCGAAGTGCAGTCTCCCAGCATCTCCACGATCTGCGTGGGGCCCTTCTGCTTCGCTGCTCAGCACGTTGTCCGATCACTAGCCGCTGGCTTGTGACTCTTTGACGACAATCAACAACCAATGTTGCTGGTCTGGTTGCTCCAGACTAGCCTTTGCTCCCTTCTACGAGAGGAGCACCCCGGACCCTCCTGGTCCACCCAAGACGCCATTTTAGGCCCACCACGTGGCCCTGAAATCTGGCAAGGCTTGTTGCCCCAATCCTGGGCCCAGCGACGCCGACAGCATCAATCTTCGTGGGACAGCTCGCACCTCCATCCTGTTCGCCGACAACCCCTCCTGGTCCGTGAGACTGCAGAGCCTAGCGTCGCCCACTCACCTAGTCGAGGTGACGATCATCCGGTGCCCTCCTGGTACCCTCTGACTACTGGCTAGTAGTACGAACTTGGTCCCCTCTGCTTTCAGGTGTCATCTATCTCTGATCCAGGCTTGGATCTCTACGAACTATTCTCCACTGGTCGCCGGCCAGCAACTCCTTCCTTCCGGCTCCTGGCTCGTCAGCGAAGACCCCCGAAGCCTGTAAGACTTGTGCAGCCGCAGCCCTTGTGGCTAGGTAACTTCGGCATTTCGGTGCCCGCATAGCCTCCTTACTTAAGGGTCCCGAGTCCCTCGCTTCCGACTTGCCTTATCGGGTCCGCCCGAGACCACTAAACTTTCCGTGCCCTCGGGCACTTGTATTGATTGTACACTTGAAGTATTTTCCTAAGAGTTTTGTTGTGTGCTTAGTACCCTGTCCTCATAAGGAGTACAGGGCTGTTGTGATTCTAATAAATACACTGTTTATTTTCATAACACTTGTGTGGTGTCCTTTCACTTGGTGTTCAAGGGGTATGTGATGGTATAACAGCTGGCTTAACACGCCCTCTAGAGTTTAGCCCAAAGACTGCTCGTATCCACGCTACTAGGATAGCTGGTCTAAGGTTGACTTACAACCAATCACCATAAGGGTCGTTTGGACCGATGCATAGTGATCGCTAGGATAGTGAACACTGCATATCGGGCCAACTTCTCACATCACCCTATAGTGCAAATGCGTACTAGAAAAGGAAAATGAAGAAGCTAAATAATCTGATTATCTATCACTTTACATGGGATGTATTTGATGACATATGGGATGACTTTCGGTGCTTTGCTTATTATTGAGTGAACAGTGTTACACCCACACATGAATGACGTACTACTACTAATCTAAAGTTATTAAGAGAGGTAGGGAGTGTCCACCATAATAACCGGATATATGCTGTGCTTGCAGTTGCAATACAAACTACTGCTACTATTCATGGTAGTATTTGGACAAAATTACAACTTCTTTTCCTTGCCTTTCCTACACTGGAACAGACGTGCGGGTGCGGTGTTACATGCTCTTCAAAGTAACACTTAGTTCATCCAGTGACCGTCTACTCCCTCTAGATACACATTTGCTATCTAAGAGCCAGATAGTACCATGATCCAGGCATCCATCCATTCAAAGTATATGCACACATACAGTTCCTGTTTCACCCAGCCAGGCTGTTCTCCTTCCACCCATCCTTACTTCATCATTCACTCAGCCATGCACCATACCATATTCTTTCCTTCCCAGCCACCTCGGGGACCAAGCAAACACATATCATTCTTCTTTGCCAGTCATCATTACATTTCTCGTCCTTCCACACTTACTCACACCCTTCTTTCGCTTTTCGTTCATCCCATCCATCAAGTTCATCTCAGATCTGATTGGGATTCTTTTCGCCAAAAACTTCACAGCTAAGTCGAAGTACATTTAGAGGAGGCTACTACCTGGTTGATTTATAATACACCTGTGCAGAAAGCACACTCTGTAGTCTTCAATGTCAATAAGTAAGGAATATATAGCTTACCTCTGCCCACCACCACCGTGTTATCCCTCACAGGCATGTCCGGCACTTGCACCGCCTCCTCCCCAGAGTTGTTCTCCTCGTCCAATACCAGCACCTCCGTGCTGGCCCCGCCTCCAGATGTTCCACCTACAAAGTACATTTAAGAATGTTAGAATACACCACTCACTACTATATAATATTTGGTCTAGGAGGAAGAAAGAAATGTGAAAAAAACAGAATACAATGTAATAATTTGTGACTGTCTACTCTAAAGTAAAAATGTCCCTTTTTCCAGGGAAGGCTGTTGTCTTGCTGCACCTTTTTGGCACAACTGATGAATGCTTGCTTTTTATTTTTAACACGCACCACTTTTTCTCCTAACAGACAGAAGCTTGGCTTCTAAGAACACGAGCAGGATCAAGTTCAAACCAGGTGAGAGCTCGGCTCGACCACAAGAAATGTGTCCAATTAATCGTCAGCACTAAGCACTTTTCCATTTTCAGTTAAACGTTTACTTTTATGACAAACTTGATTTTAATAAATGTGTTTACTTTTAATAAAGGTTTTAAACTTAAATAGACTCTGTGGTTTTTGGTCCTCCAGACTAGAGTGGATGAGCTAGTGGACAGATTGACGAATAAGAGAAAATTACACTGACAGGCTTGGAGAAATGCTGCAGCATGTCACATACTTTGAAATGTGGGTCCTACAAAGGCATCCAATATTACGGATATATTTTGAGGACCCATATTCGTGACGGGAGTACCTTCATGTCGCCATTGCATGGTAGCTGTGCTGCAACAGATAGATGGGAACCCCTTTGAGAGAGTATTGCCATAAACTGTGCATGCGGAGTTTACACGTCTAAATTGTTTCTTCAGAATTTGGTCATACTTTATTTTCTCTTAAGCATTCACTACTCTGTGCCTTTCTGTGTCTAAGTGAGCCAAGGTGTACTTAAATTGTAACAGCAACAAGGACCTAATTCTTAAACACCACTGCTAGTACGTTTTGGAGTGCTGCAAAACATACTACAGAATGTACTACAAAGTGTATGTGTTTTCTATATTTAAATGGTTAGCATTCTCCAGGCCGACCGATTAGGCTCTGCACATGTAAGTGTAGATTTTAGTTATAGATTTGGTGGAATGGGTTAGAAAAGGGGCAGACTTACTACTGAAGGGGATAGGATTTCTGAGGAGTATGAGGGGGTTAAGGAGGGTGAGGGAGGGGTTTAGGAGGGACATCACCCACCCACACAAGAGTAAGGCAACTGCATTACTCTGGTGTGTAGACATGTAACTTACAGTTTTGCAGTAAGTTTAAACTCATTGGGCTTGATTCACAAAAATCAACATACACTTTTGTGTAGGTTTACTATTTTTTAGCTATTCACAAACTCCGAGTTAGCAGTATGTGTATGACTGCGATGGCTACGCAATCGTGGTAAAGAACTCCTTTTTATTTATTTTTTATTCTTGCACACAATCAAATTCTACATGTCAATAGCAATCCTTACAGCATCCTCATATTAATTCATGCGAGCACAATCCATTCTGCCAACTTAAGATACATGTTCGAACATTTTCATACATATTCAGACATATATACAGATATAACTATTCTCTTTTTGCAGCAGCGTTATAGATATTCCTATTTCCCAAAAAGTGCAACTGCCACTTGTTCCGTAAATACAGTACTAATGACAGTGATATTATTAGAGCAGATAATTCAGATTTCATATGGGTTAATGTGATATAAAGTACATTCTTCCCATAAACAAATAAGCATACAGTTTTAAACATTTCTCCAAGTTCCTATAGTGCAGGTGTAAGATAGAATTATGAAAAAAAGAATCCCTAGGGTAACAATTTAACCATACAAGCTTGACTTAAAAAGACTCATCATTCACATATATCAACCCTCTCATTCAATATATCAGCTCATTAGAGGATTAAGCCACATGTATAAAGGAAAAATACTCCGCTACTAAATAAAAAGCATATGACATACATTTATTTTGCCTAGTACAAAAACTTCTCAAGATAAAAAATACACACAATGAAATCCCATCCGTTCGTGCACAATGTTAAAATAACAGTTCATAAAAATTCATCAACAGTACGCATGAAAATATAAAGAGAGTGAAAGAACAAAAGTCAGACCAAACAATTTTGTCTTAACTGGCTACACATCCGTTTTTGTGTTCCCACAAGAACATGGGCTAGAGCATTCCATACTTTGCTTTTTAGACACCACTGTTCCCAAGTTGGATTGTGTACAAAGGTGTGGCGTCGACGCGTTTCGATGGAAAATTCTTTATAGGTCCATCTCTTTCAAGACTGTGTAAATACACTATGTTTGATCATTTATTTTTCATGCCATAACCTACAATGAGATACAATCGTTACTGTTCTATTACTAACATACAAGTATCTAAAAAATACAATCTTTACATTATATAATTCCTTCAAGGCCACTAGAGGAGGAATGGACACGGAACTCAGGGCTACAGGGAGAAACAGGGGGGGATAACTCAAGAAAAATAACCCAAGGGAGGGATCAGACAGAGAAGAGGAAATAGGAAGAAAAGAGAAAAGGGAATAGAAAAAGAAAAAGAAAGAAGAGAAAGAAGAAAGAAAAATCGCCCGTTCCGTTACCTTTCCACTCCATTAGAAGCACTCTATTTGTTTTTTCTCTATTTCCGCCCTTATATTTGTAAGAGTCCCCATCCTCCATGATTATTTTTTTACAACAGTATTAACATTTTTTACCTCCCTTATAAACACATATAAAAGAAAAGATTTCCTAGCTACAAAACCACTTTTTTCCTTTACTAATGTGTCCCAATCTTAATCGAACTTGCCCAAAGCAGGCTCGCATCCATACTTGCCCACTACAACAGTCGATCTAAAATCTCACAATTTCATACATCCTCACCTTCGTGTGTATAAGAAGAAGAAAAAAGGGGGTGAGGGCCTCCCTTATTGACGGGTGTTTTCAGTAAGTAATTTTCAGAGAAACTGTAAACGGAAAGGCGAATTTTAATACCAAGTCCATTATCTGACAAACCTGTTACTCCTGTTCTCACATAATGTTCTCACCTTCTAGGTTGTTGCATATGGATACCACTTTTGTGTAAGTTTACTATTTTTTTGCTATTCATAAACTCCGAGTTAGCAGTATGTGTATGACTGCGATGGCTACGCAATCGTGGTAAGGAACTCCTTTTTATTTATTTTTTATTCTTGCACACAATCAAATTCTACATGTCAATAGCAATCCTTACAGCATCCTCATAGTAATTCATGCGAGCACAATCCATTCTGCCAACCTAAGATACATGTTCGAACATTTTCACACATATTCAGACATATATATAGATATAACTATTCTCTTTTCACAGCAGCGTTATAGGTATTCCTATTTCCCAAAAAGTGCAACTGCCACTTGTTCCCTAAATGCAGTACTAATGACAGTGATATTATTAGAGCAGATAATTCAGATTTCATATGGGTTAATGTGATATAAAGTACATTCTTCCCATAAACAAATAAACACACAGTTTTAAACATTTCTCCAAGTTCCTATAGTGCAGGTGTAAGATAGAATTACCCTATAGATAGCTCTTACCCATATACTAAAGATAAATTCAAGAATATGCATACATCTCGCTATCCCTCCCTTTCAGCAGCAAAGTTAGAAGTATTACAATTTACATAAAGTGCAAAGTGACTCTCAATCCTTAGGGTACAATACTAATAACAGTGGTTTCTTAAAAACAGGAAAATACAGGTTTCATGTGGATAATAAACATAATATGGTAGAAAAATATATTCTTCCCCTTACAGGTACCAGCTGATAAGTTGTAGATTCCCCCAAGATCCTAAAGTTAAAATATAACATAAGTTAAAATATAACATAAGGTTTCTCAAAAGATAGTGCTGGCTCCCTCAATAGAGGACTACTCAATAAGGGCTTTCTGATCATCTATATATCCCTCACTGTCCCCGATCCATGTAGTAATGGGGGCCCATATGCTTCGGTCCAGATTCTTCTTCCTTCCACCTTTCAGATAGTACAGAGGAGTTTCTATATTATATATGGACAGCATCCTTGCTCTCCAACTTGCAAATTTAGGGGGGGTCTGTAATTAACCATTGCGCTACGATACAAATTCGAGCTATAGCCAAAGCTAAAAATTTTAAATCATGCCTCCACCCTTACCACCTCGCTCATCTTGGTGGCATCTGGTACCCCCAAGATCACCTGGACAGGAGTAATAGAGATCAGTGCACCTAATATCTTTTCCAAAAAATTACTGATATCCTGAAGAAAAATTTCCAATCTAGGACAAGAAAAAACATATGCAGACTATCAGCTGATTGTAACCCGCACCTGTTACATTTTCCCCGCATCCTAATATCCCATTAAGCCACCTTTGAAGGTGTGTAATACAAATTGGAAATTGACATAAAATGTTGATTCTTCAGGCTCCCTGTTATTAACACCTTATTTGCCAGTACCAGTTGCTCCTCAATATACATTCCCTCTATTCCTAACCTGGATTCCCATGTCGCATTTTGTGTGTCAACATTGTCAGGGAATCCTTGCGCAGATATCTCATATATTTTACCTATTGGAGCCTTGTTTTTCATTGCTTCAACGAATGGTATTTTCATAGTTGATCCTACATCTTTCATGTCTCTGGCAAGGAAACATCATAATTCTAAGTACTTAAAACATTTTCCCCTGTCTAAACCATATAACTCTTGTAGTTCTAAGAAGGAGGATAGCTGCCCATCTCTATACATATAACCCAGGGCTTTTAACCCCTTGATCCTAGAATATTAACGGAAGGGTAACTGGTGCTATCAATGGTGTGTAGATTTTAAATTTAGGAATTTTTAATTTCCGCTTCACCTGCCTTCACACTCTGTATGCTGCTTTAAAATGTTAAATCTTGTCTTCTTGTAGTTACTGGGTTCTAATATCTTGACCAAGCAGCCCCTGGCCTTATTCCCCATTACTACCTCATAGATAGTCGGTTTCTCTACATCATTAATCGTTACTGGGTTCTCAAAGATCAGGATATGTTGCAGCATGCAAGCCCAATAACACACAGAGAAGCTAGGGATTGCCCACCCACCATGCTGTCTTGGGAGAATCATCCATTTAATAATACCAACATTTATAAAGTGCAAACAGCTACCTCAAACATAGGTGTCCCAGTGCTCTTGCAGTGGGCGGCATGCAAAGGAGACCAGAAAAAAGCAGACCCCAGGCGCATTAACCTAGGCCAAAGAGTCAAGTTTTTACACCTTTCCAAAATAGTGGCTCTGAATCAATTTGGCGGATATTGTTTGGCAAAGAGTTCCATAGCTTGTGGTCCCTACAGTAAAAGATCTGCCACCTAGCCGAGCTTTAACAAATCGCGGAGTACATCACAGATTTTGAGAATTGGACCTCAATGAACAGTTCTGCTTATATCGACATAGCCGTTGTTTCAGGTAACTAGGACATTTACAATGAATTGTCTGGAATGCCAAGGTCAAAGCATTAAACTTGATCCTTCTTCCTACCGGTAGCCAGTAGAACTCTTTAATATGCAGAGAGATATGATGGCGGAATGGTACCCCTCTGATCAGTCTCTCAGCCACATTCTGTACCATCTGCATTCTTCTTACTAGGTACTACGGCAGGCAGAAGTAAAGACTCTGCAGCAATCCTCCGGCAGCAAATGTAAGAATTTTCGTAGATTTCTCAATTTGCTTAAACAGGAGGCTGTCACCTGCTGAATTTGGGCGGAGAAAGAGAGATCTGATCTGCTTCCCACTTCACTCCCAAGTTTTTTGCTGTAGCTGCTGGGGTGGGAGGCAAATCCATTTCAGCTGGCCACCACATATCAGCTGCTGGCAGCAAGTCCTTGCCGAAGAACAGCACTTCAGTTTTCTCAGCATTAAGTTTGAGTTTATTGTTGTTTATCCATTGGGCAATGTCTTTTAGACAACCCTTAAAGCTCTTGCAGGAGTCCTACGCCTGGTCTTTAAAGGAGGACACCTGCTGGGTATCGTCAGCGTATGATATCAACTTCACTCCCCAATTGGCTATAAGTGAGAACAGAGGGGCCTAATATATATTAAAAGGAAGCAGGCTCAGTGCAGACCCCTGAGGTACTCCACACCATAAATGTTTGGGTTCCAAATGATGGGGATGCAAGGTGACTTTCTGTGTGTGGTTTTTAAGAAATGACTTAGGCCAGGTAAGTACCACTCCCCCCATTCGATGGCCTGGAGTCTCTGTACCCGAATTTGATGGTCCACCTTGTTGAATGCTGCGGATAAATCCAGGAGCACCAGCATCGCTGATGCTCCTGTATCCACAGACATTCTCGCTGACTCTGCCACCTCTAACAGAGCTGTCTCGGTACTGAAGCCAGTCCAAAAGCCAGATTGAGTATCATACAGAATATCATGACTCGATGACTCAAGCCAGTTGTCGCTGTCCATCAACTGTTGTTTTAGCATTAGTACCATTTTTTCCTGCATTTTTGTTGGTGCTGGTAGTAATGAAATTGGTTGGTAATTATTTAATTCCCCATTAGGTTTTTTCCAGAGGGCGAAGAGTATGGCATGTTTCCATGTGTCAGGGAAAATACCTGAAGTGAGAGATGTATTCCATATATGATCCAGGACATGGATAAGAGAGTGAGCCAGCTCTTTCCACAATATAGGGGGGCTGGGGTCCTCCGGGGAATCTAACTTACATCTCTGGATCTCAGCCAATGATTCCTGCTGAGAAATAGGAAGGAATTCCGTAAGGGAGAGCTTGGGCTTACTACTCCCATTTGCTTCTGTTTTTTCAGTCTCTGCTGCAGCTATAAAGTGTTATAGACTTTCCTAATTTTGCTATCGAAAAAGTCAGAAATTTTGCACACAGAGAAAGGATGGTTGCACTTAGATCTCCATCTTCCTCGGTTTAGAGAAGGATTGAGGACCCTAAATATGTCTTTACTTGAGTTTTCTGCATTATTGATTGCGTTTCACCACGTAATCCCTTCTTGTCTCTCTCATCAATTTGTTAAGCCCTTTCAGTGCTTTCTTATATCGCAACAATGCCATAGCGCTGTAATCCACCCTCCACTGTCGTTCCAATTTTTTGCACCTACTTTTATTCATCCTGAGAGTCTCTGAGAGCCATGGGGCTGAGGGGACTTTCCTCATAGTTTTGGAGACTCTGGATGGGACAGTGGACTCCACAGTGGCAGAGATCCACCTATTTAAAGCATCCCCATTGAGATCCTTTGATAATAGTGGTTGACTATCCTGCAGAACATGACCTGAGGACTCAACGGTCAGCTTCTTCCAATTTCTTTTTAAAAAATAACGGGTTCCCCCATGCTGAGTAGGTGCCACGTCCAAAATATGTAGCTTTCTCCTTCTGGCATGCTGTTACCTACCTCGCTAGATGCCCTCTTGGGTTCACAATAGCCCCATAAAAGCAAATATTTTCCAAGTTTGATATTCAAAATGAGCTGATTTCTAGAGGGATAGTCCTAAAAACATTCTTTAGGTAAGAATGGCATTTTAAACACATTGTGCCTGCCAAACAATGAAAGATGGAGGGGATCCATTATTTCCAGCTCCCTTCTGGCGTTATCTACAATCAGAGCCATGTTCAAAATCAGCAAGTTTACCCAGCAGCCGTAATTTTTATCCCGAGATAAGCCACCTCAGAGGCTACCTGTGGATCTGTGTATTAAATTTTCCATGCATACAATTTGCGTTTTATCCATGCATAAAAGTTGCGTTTTATCAATGTTTAATTTGTATCCTGACCAAGCCCCAAACTGGATGGCTAAGGCCTCAATCACAGGGAGGAATATGCAAACACAACAGGTGATGGACCGAATGTGGATCAATGTCACACACTCACCCCAGTCCAAAGATCTGGGCTCAAATCCATCGTTTTTTTGCACTCCACACCACCCTGGGTTAGACAATGGCGATATGCAAATCAGCTCTGACCCTGTGCCCCATGGGAACAGTCCAGTCCGAACTACACAAGCCATGTCCTTCCCAGAACGGAATCAAGCATCCGAGGACCGGACCGGTTCCGAGGTAACACCTCTCATCAGCCCGGCTAGCTTGACTCCAAGTGGTGTGGAGTGCCTGGGACCCACGTCTGGGCATCCCCAGCGCACTTAGGGCGGAATATGCAAACACAACAGGTGATGGACTGAATGTGGATCAATGTCACACACGCATCGTCTCGGATGCTTGATTCCGTTCTGGGAAGGACATGGCTTTTGTAGTTCGGACTGGACTGTTCCCATGGGGCACAGGGTCAGAGCTGATTTGCATATCGCCATTGTCTAACCCAGGGTGGTGTGGAGTGCAAAAAAACAATGGATTTGGGCCCAGATCTTTGGACTGGGGTGAGTGTGTGACATTGATCCACATTCGGTCCATCACCTGTTGTGTTTGCATCAATCACAGGGAGTGCAGTAGTCATATTAGTAGTGGCCACCGCTATATGTTCAGCATATGTCAAAGCTCTATCCTCTACTGTATTTAGTATCTGCAGTTTGATACTACTATTTTCTCGAGTTTTCCTAAAAATGTATAATTGTATAAAGCAAATAATAGCGGACACCCTTGTCTACTGCTCCTTGTAATATCAAATGCCACTGAGTCTTGTCCCGCTATACTGATAAAAGCCATAGTTTAGTGTAGTTCCTATATTCCCAATAGACTTTGCGCATTGGAATAATATATCCTATAGATGTGACATAGGACTAAGGTTAGTATGTCTCTATCGAATATACTAAACTTAATTGTGAGTGCCAGTAGCTCAGAGGTCACTAGAAACTTTCTCAAATTCACAAGAAGGGATTAGTTTCTGACAACCGCATAAACATGACACGTTTGTTTCCCTAGAACTGGAAAAAATATCTTCAGAGTTGTGGAAACAATAGATAACTAGTTCACTCAGTCAATCATGCATGCTTCGCTTCTACAGACTTTCAGAGAAATAGTGAGAGGGGCGTTTTCAATAAAAGGTTTATTAAACAAACTTCCTTCTCATGCAAGAGAGGTGAACTGCTACACTCGTTAGACAGAATGCAAAGTATAATGCGTACAGTGCGAACAGTATTATAATACTGTATTAGCATTGTCTAGTGCTATGACATATAAAAATACATACATAAATAACACAGATTAAAATACTCAACTGGTGCTTCTAAAATACGCCTACCTCAATGTACCTAACCTAAGTCTAGTATGAGGGAAGAAGTAAGTGCTGTTTAGCATAGGTTTTAGTTCTGCCAAGAATTGCCAAAGGATTTTCTAGGTTCTAATCTGCTCCATACCTCGAGAATGAATGAGGTTGGTATCTCTGTCTTGGACACGGTTTCCCAACACCCCACAAGGGGAGTCAGAAACACTGGAGCTGGATTCTGGGCAGAGGAGGACAGCTTCTTGTCACTGCGTCAGCTGGAGAGTCAGCTTCTTTTGGCACTTGCTGTAGCGAGCTGCGTCGGGCAAGTAGGTAGACGAACTGCACTGAACCACACCCTGCTTTGCAATAGCAAGTGAAGGTATATTTATACCTTGAAGGTGTTTAGGAATGCCAGCTTTTGACGTAAAGTCGGGCATATGAACTTCATGGATGAACCCCTAAGGGATAGTTGTTCATGTATAATAAATGAGTTTTTGGAGAAATCAATATCCAGGATAAAGGAAGTCCCTTCTACTTAAGAATCTGGTTTTCCAAGAAATTGTTGTGATGTTGATGAATGGATGGAAGTAGCCATGTCTGTATTTGGGTAGCATGGGCTATGCCTAAATAAGGGCTTGATTTCTATGCCTATATAAGGGCAACGCGAATTGTACCTATATAAGGGCATGAATCGAAAAATTCATCAGAATCTAAAATGCCATACAACTATAGGTGCATAATACAGTGCTTTGATTGCCCCAATAATATTCTTGCAGAGCATTTTCCATCACAAGACTGACCACAGAAATTGCCATGAAATGCAGTCAAACGCTGTCTCAGTGTCTAAGAGAACTACTCCTAATGGTGATTTTGTAGCTAGTGCCCAGTCTAGTAGGTCTAGGACCCGGCGATCTTGATCTGTTGTGCTTATGCATGTTGATACGTTGATACTAGGGGAGCAATAATTTCCCCCAGACAACATTCAAGTTTTTTGGAATATATTTTGCCATCACAATCAATAAGGGAGATTGGTCTGTATGAGCCAGGCATCATTTCTGGTTATACTTTACTTTCTTTTTGAACACCACAATAGTATTAATTTGCCAAGAGATAGGTACACCCTCCCCCTTTGAGCCTGCACAAAGGTTGGCAGCTTGTCCTGTTGTAATACCTGGAAAAATGACCTGTAAAATTTCAGCGGAATGCTATCAGGTCCAGAGGCCTTACCCATGGCTAAAGAGTATAAAGTCGCTTCTGTTCCTTCCAAGGATATCAGGGCTGCCAGCATTGCATGTTGTTTGTCTGTAACCTTAGCAGCATCTAAATCTCTAAACAAATTCCCAGCCTCAGCTACTGATAGAATTATTTACTCAGCATAAAATTGCTCCTGAAAACCCCTTGAAAACATTGAGCACACCTGATGGTGTCTCATGTACTTATCCTGACTGATCTCTAATCTTTAAGATTTGGTTGGTCACTTCCTTCTGCTGAATGCATTTGACTAATAACCATCCTTTGTTCTCCCCCTTCTCAAAAGATTCTGACTTAAATTGCATCAACTTTATTGCCACATCAGCCCCCAAGATACTGATTAATTTTAGATTTCAGTATTGCTATTTCTTGTTGGCTCCCCTGGGTATTCAGCCCCTCAGACACCGTATGCATGAGTTTGGTTTCTACTGCTCTTAGTTGCTCATGCCAGCCACAAATCTCGGCCTGCTTTAACTTTTGGTGGTAGAGAGAAAAGCTCTGGGTTTCCTCTCTAACCCCGGCTTTGATAGCATCCCAGACCATAATATCTGATGCTGACTCCCTATTAATCTCAAAATATTCCGGGATCACTTTGCCATGTGGTCCCTATATGTTTTATTAAATAAGAGCTTGCTCTCAAAAGGCCAGAATGTTTGATCTCTCACAGCCCCCATACTTGGGAATTCTACCACCAGGGTGTTACGATCTGATAAAGCCCTAGGGATACTCTCAATCCCAACCTGTCCCACCACTGTGGTTGAAACAAAATAATAATCAAGTCATACCAGTTTATTATGCAGCGCCTAATAACATGTAAAGCCCGTGTTGGGTGCTTTATATTTAGCCCATACATCTGCCAACCCATGGTCCCTCACCAGGCATTGCAAATGCCTTATAGACCCTTGTTTTTTTTCCCAAATACCATTGGTCTCTCCGGAGATCATCTTAAATATCTATTTGATCATTTACGTCTCCACAGAGGATTAGGGGGTGTGGCCACAATGTAGCTCAATGTTTAAAAACACCTCGGCCTCATCTAAATTGGAGCCGTACGCAGAATAAATCATAAAGGAGGTATCTCCAGCCCCCATCCCACATTCCATAATAGCCGCGTAAATGGGTTTGCGACCCGTTTGCACATGCTAATTCTGATAGGGCCATGTACAAATACTTTTTGCGAGTCGCAAATCATTTGCGACTCGCAAACTAATGTTGTACCTCTCGCTATTAGGAAGGGGCGTTCACTTATTATTGCGAGTCACAATCCATGTACCAATGTTTTGCAACAACAATTGCGGTCGCAAAGCACTCTCAAATTACCATCCTCTTCAAGAGGGTGGGAATGCAGTTGCAAACTCGCCACACTGCTGCAGCAGAGTCTCTGCCTCTCTCTTTGCTCTTTGGGAGCTGTTGTACATGGGGGGTTTTCTAAACAGATTTGCATAAAATACCTCAGCTTCTGCAGCTCCCGAAGCGGAGCCCTTTGTAGCGGCTCCTGCCTTTTCTGGAATTCTCTTTCCCATGTGGTTCTTTGCCGACCGCACAGTATCCAGTAGAGCAAACCCCAAATCGGCTCCCGCTGCGCAGCTTCTCAATCCTCTTGCGGCTTTCGGCTGGGACGTCATCAGCCCACCTTCCTGTCCCGCTCCGCCTACAGCAGCAGTGCCGGCTGCATAGTCAATCAGCTGTCTGCTGATCCGTCTCCAAACGAGGTGAGCCTCGATCATGCGCCTCGCTATCGAGTCCCAAAACCCATCCCAAGATCCTGAGAGTTTTTTCAATCTTCTCATTTCCCTCATCAAGGTGAGAAGGCCCATATTTTAAGTTTGATAAACCACGCAGACGGGAGGGCACAGAGCACCCATGCTCACATGGCCGCCATCTTGATTTGCGTGTCTGTGGTGGAGAGCTCCACATATAAAAAGATAGGATAAGATTGTATAGCAACAAACTAGTAAACTAAAACAAAACTTTAAATTTAACTTTGTGAATCAGGCCTAGAGTTTGCGAAGAACGAAAGTAGCAAACTTACTACAGATTGTAAACGTACTCAAAAGTGTAACTTACCTTGGTGAATCAGGCCCTTAGTTTTATTCTCTGAACACTTTAATATGGGATGAATGTGTATCTTTCCCGCGTTAAACTGGAAAATATTTTTGGCGCCATGTCTATAGTTCTTACAGTCATAATGTTGCCTCAATTTGAACCCCCTTTGAGCTTCACTACTTATTTCTTTTTTTTTAAAGTTGGCCCCATTTTGTTTAATTTCCATATATTTAATGCATAATATAAAATCCCACCTATTACATGGTAGCGCAAACTGCTGTCAGGCGCACTAAAATAAAAAAAAATCTGGCATTTATTCTGAATCTACTACTTTAGAAAGTACATTATTCCAATTTTATGAGGAGATAAAAAAAATAAAAATAAAGAGCACAGTTTATTTGCAATGGAACATTCTTAGTATCTCGACATAGATGAATTAATTCGTGAGGAGCGAGAGTTTCATTTCAGCACCTATCATTTCTTAGTTTGTAATGAAGATATTTTGTCTTCGGCAATCTGGAATCCTACAAAATTGTAAGGATTTTAGCAGTGAAAACACCTTAAAAACAGCAGCAGATGTCTAATGTGACACTTATAGAGAAAATTAATAAAGACCTGATGTCATGCTCCTTCTAGGAAAGAGTGTGAAATGCACTGTCTCAGCACTGCGTGATTAGTATCTGCGGCACCCCTAGCTCCAGGCTTCTGAATTGCTTTTAATTTTCAAGCTTTTTGAAGAGTTCATTCTTGCACGGCTTGCAAAAGGTATGCAATGTGCATCTCTGCTATGACATTGACATGCTTGCTCCATGGACTAAAGGATTATGTGACGCAGCAGAAATTTCCAGATGTTACAAAAAAAGTCACTAACATAGGATGGATCACGGGGTCCACACTTTGAGTGACAAGAACGCCCGTTTTTAAGATGAACCAACCAATTTTTTAGTAAGATATTAGTGGAAAGTCGTGTTTTCATTACTGATTGCAGTTTCAAATGCCTCTCAGTATGGTAATGTGCAAAAGTCAAAAGTGCCAACCCAGAACCCAAAGTGAACCTGGAAAACTGAAACAACAAGCAACAATGGTCTCCTAGTCAGTCCAGTGTCACAGACATCTTCAGAGAAAATCATCATTCACATAATCTTCAGAATGTCTATAAAGCAATCTTGGGGCATACTTACAAAAAAATGACAGGGCACAGTGCTACGCCAAATTTGCCAACGCAGCACTCTAACATTTTTAATATGCAGTGATGTACTGTTTCACAAGAATATGGCACACCCCTGTGTTTTCCCTTAGCGTTGGCGGGAAAAAAAGCTGCCTAGAGCCAGCTCCGGCACCCTGTTGCCATGTTGCAAGGATGCCTGCACTGAAGGGGCATTTGTTTATGTGAAGAAAGGGACTCCTTCCTGCACGTAAACAATCATTCATGCATTGGTGATTTGCTCTTTCTATCTGTGCTGCAGAATGCAACACACATAGAAAGAGCAGAAAATGAGGAGAAATTCATAATTTCTACTCGTATTTCCATGCTAAGGCCAGGTATTCCCTGACATTAGTTTTTGGTGCTGTAAATGTGGGGCGGCATCAAAAAGCAATGTGTATTGCGGTTGAACGCCTACTGCATCACCTTTTGCACGCCCCTTTGCCACAGAGAACTGTGGAGGAAAGGGGCATATTTACAAGGTGGCGTTAAGCCACATTAGGTAGTAAATATGGAAAATGATGCTACACAACCGGAGTGACAAAAAAAGTGATCTTCCAGTGGCGAATGAGGCTTGAAAATATGACCCCTTGTGTTCACAATCTAATATGCCTAAGAAGCAAGGGGTTATCGGAGCAACTGTCGAGCTTCATAGATCAAGGGAAAAAACTCCAAAGCTCTTTTGCCTGTTTAGCTAAGTTTTTACTATAGCAAGGTGTCAAAGGCAGACTCTTTACTTATTTGCGCAAAATGCGCAATCCATATTGTAGGCGGGCCACACAAACATTTGCTGTGCAATCTGTAATAACAAAGACCCTTGGCAGTGCAAGAAGTGGGCCCAAACTCCTGTTGTACCACCAAACGCTTTTGATAATATGGTCCATGATATCATATTTCCACAATAGATAAACTTGAAAGGAGGTACGTTTTCAGATAATAGAGACATGTTTCTTTAGAGAAAGATGAGTGGCAAGATAAAGGAGTCATTCACAAAAGTATTTGTGAATGCAGGAAGAGTAGGCCAGTATTACTCGTTTAGGTACTCTTACATATTTTGGTGAATCGGCCCTGAACTGTCCAAACTCCCTATTAGTAAAAGTACAAAGAGGGCACAGTCCTTTCTTTTATCATTATGATTCTAATTGATTAAGCATATTCCTTAAATATTCCAATTGTATTCCTAATTTAGATATGTTGTGGCCAATTCTCGAAGTCGTGTAATAACATGTAAATTACCTAAAAGAGTAATACAGAAGTACCTGTTTCTGTATGCTACATGCCTTTATGAATAAGCTGACTACCACAAAGGGCCAACCCATTCCCTGCTTTTAATTCATAACAAGATAACACATCATCTGTTTTGGGCTTGTTCCCTATGTAAGTCATGCTTTCGCTCCTGCACCATCTCCCAGTAAAATTATAATTCACTTTAATACACTTTCCTTAATATACAGAGTGCTTTCACCCTCACAATTCATAAATATACTCAAAATCCTTGCAAAATAAAGGTAGAATCCTACACAAGAACTTAGGTAAACACAAGCTGGATGAACAAATGTGGCCATCCAATTTCTATCACATTGCAAGCTTTCATTCTTCATCTGCTTTGAGCATGTACATATTTATAATGCTTCAGGCATAGGTGCTTTCAAGCTCGTAAGTATTGCAAGAAATGTGAAACTAAAAGCATAATATATGGTATTCGTCATTCTGAGTCGCTGTCTACTAAATTGAACACATTTGAAATTCTTTACACCTTCGCAAATCATACTGAAGAACATTACGGATTTTTTTTTGCAACCAATCCCTTTGCACTGCTGAGGACTATATAAGCGGGAAGCTGGTGTAGGTTATTTCAGCCCTTAAGTTCATTACTGACAAGTAACTGTAATATTTCATCTTGCTTTGTTAAGTTATGAGCCTCTGGATCTAGAAAATGCGGATTGATTGTGGAGCCCTAGTACACTGCCATGGTTTTTCCACACTCAATGCAGAACTTGCCATAAAGTGAGCTTCTTGTACGATGCCTATACATTTGACTTCTAGACTCATCTTCCCCAATTTTTGCTGCAAAAAATACTAATGCACCCTAAGAAATAAATTTTCCACACTAAGGGCTTGATTACGATGCTGGTAGGACCAACATCTGCAGTTCTGTTGGAGGCGGTCAGACCGCTGCGGTCTTGTCAGAAGCGGTCGGTCCAACTTCTGGATTGCGATGCATTCATCCTGTTCTCTGACCAACCGCTGAAAGACCACCGACTCTGACAGCCTTTCTCCAACCACGGAGATGGCAGTTGGAGAAAACCTATACTTGGCAACAGTGGTCCTATGCGTAAATAGTTACGACCAAATGAATATAGACACAATGGAGCTATATTAGTTGACGTGATTTGTCCAGCCGGACAGTGATCACAAAGAATTTTTACTATTTGAAAAGTTAGCAGAGAGATTATCTTACATTCACAAAGAGTGAGACACAAGCCTGTGCCTTCACGCTTACAAATTGGCAAGGTAGAGTGATAGAGAAAGGCAAAGAGAGAGATAAGTTAGGCAGAAAGTGAGCGATTTCTGAGAAATGGGAAAATAACAGAAATTCAGTTACACCATTAATCACAATTTAAATATACATTTGCATATATGGCATAAGAGGTCGACGACGTTTCGATTCCATGAACAAAATACAAGGAATCATCATCAGGACAAAAAGTTTTGTGCCTAAAATTTGCATAACACAATAGCCTAAAGAAGAAGGGAAAAATGGAATATATCAGTAAGGAAAGACATAACAGCCTTCATTTGTGACATCATGTGAAATGGGTGAATAAAATTCCTTAAGGGAACAACTAGTGGTGGCACGCGTGATAGATCTATAAAAGGTTCATCGAGTGTTGTCTACCGTGTAAGTGAGAAGAACGATGGGCCTGTTGCCAGTATGGGTCAGAACAATAAGAGCTCGCCTAACGGGAGAGTCTTGAAACATGGAGAGTGCTGCTGGGAATCAATCAATCAATCAAAGACATTTATAGAGCGCACTACTTACCCGTAGGGTCTCAAGGCGCTGGGGGGAGGGGGGTGCCGCTACTGCTCGAACAGCCATGTCTTCAGCTTCTTCCTGAAGGAGAGGTGGTCTTGGGTCAGGAGCAGGTCGGGAGGGAGGGAGTTCCAGGTCTTGGCGGCCAGGTAGGAGAAGGACCTTCCTCCTGTAGTCGCTCTTCGGATGCGGGGGACGGCGGCGAGGTCGTGGTTGGCTGATCGGAGGTGGCGTTTGGGAGCGTAGAAGTTGATTCGGTTGTTGAGGTAGCTCGGGCCTTGGTCGTGTAGGGCTTTGTGTGCGTGGGTGAGGAGGCGGAAGGTGATTCTTTTGTTGACGGGGAGCCAATGTAGGTCTCTCAGATGTCCGGAGATGTGGCTGGTTCGTGGGATGTCGAGGATGAGTCTGGCTGAGGCGTTCTGGATCCGCTGGAGTCTCTTCTGGAGCTTGGCGGTGGTACCGGCGTAGAGGGCGTTGCCGTAGTCCAGTCGACTAGTGACGAGGGCCTGGGTGACGGTCTTCCTGGTCTCGGTGGGGATCCACCAGAAGATCTTCCGTAGCATGCGTAGGATGTTGAAGCACGCCGAGGAGACGTTGTTGACTTGTCTGGTCATGGAGAGGGAGGAGTCCAGGATGAAGCCCAGGTTTCGTACGTGGTCTGTCGGTTTGGGTGCGGTGCCCAGGGCGGGAGGCCACCAGGAGTCGTCCCAGGCGGAGGGTGAGGAGCCCAGGATGAGGACCTCCGTCTTGTCCGAGTTCAGTTTCAGGCGGCTGGTCGTCATCCACTCGGCTACCTCTTTCATCCCTTCGTGCAGGTTGGCTCTGGCGGCGGCGGGGTCGCTGGTCAGGGAGAGGATCAGCTGGGTGTCGTCCGCTTAGGAGATTATGCTGAGGTTGTGTTGTCGTGCGATGGCCGCGAGGGGGCTCATGTAGACGTTGAAGAGGGTGGGGCTCAGCGAGGATCCTTGAGGGATGCCGCAGATGACTTCGGTGGCCTCTGACTTGTACGCTGGTAGGCGGACTCTCTGTGTTCTTCCGTCGAGGAAGGAGATGATCCATTCCAGAGCCTTCTCCTGGATTCCGACGTTGCTGAGGCGCTGTACTAGGGTGCGGTGGCAGACAGTGTCGAATGCCGCGGAGAGGTCTAGGAGGATGAGGGCCGCTGTTTCTCCCTTGTCCATCAGGGCTCGGATGTCATCGGTGGCGGCGATGAGGGCGGTCTCGGTGCTGTGGTTGGCTCGGAAGCCAGACTGTGAGGGGTCGAGGGATCCATTCGTCTGAAGGAAGGCAGCCAGCTGCTTGTTGACGGTCTTCTTGATGACTTTGGCTGGAAACGGGAGGAGCGAGATGGGGCGGTAATTCTTGAGTTTGGTGGGGTCCGCTGTGGGTTTCTTGAGTAGAGCGCTGAGTTCGGCGTGCTTCCAGCTCTCAGGGAAGGTGGCGGTGTCGAAGGATGTGTTGATGATGTCTCGCAGGTGGGGTGCGATGACAGCGTCGGCCTTGTTGAAGACGTGGTGAGGGCAGGGGTCGGTCGGCGATCCGGAGTGGATGGAGTTCATCGTGCGGATGGTGTCTTCGGTGCTGATCGGAGTCCAGGCGTGGAGGGTTGTGGTGGGGGTGGTTGTTCGGTCTTGGTGTGCGTTGGTTGGTTGTTGAAGCTGTTGTGTATGTCCGCGATCTTGTTGTGGAAGTATGAGGCGAGGGAGTTGCAGAGGTCTTGCGATGGGGTGATGTCGTTGTTTCCTGCGCTGGGGTTGGAAAGCTCTTTCACGATGTTGAAGAGTTCCTTGCAGTTGTGTGCGTTGTTGTCCAGCCGGTCCTTGAATGCAGTTTTCTTGGCGGCGTGGATCAGCTGGTGGTGCTTTCGGGTGGCAAGCTTGAAGGTGGTCATGTTGTCCGGTGTTGGTTCCCTTCTCCAGACTTTCTCGAGGGCTCGGCAGTTCTTCTTGGAGCTCTTGAGTTCGTCGGTGAACCATGGGCTTTCTTGCTGCCGGGTCTGCTGGGCGGGATCCTCAGCAGGGCGAGCTCGTCTGCGCAGTTGCTGATCCACTTTGTGAGGTTGACGGCGGCCTGGCTGGGGTTCGCTGAGCTGGCAGGCGGGTGCTGGCTCAGTGAGGTGGCGAGCTGGTCGGCTGTGATCTTGTTCCAGCTTCTGCGGGCAGCCTGTTGCTGGTAGTGGTGGGTAGTCGTTCTTTTGAAGGTGAAGTGGACGCAGCTGTGGTCCGTCCATTGAAGCTCTGTGGCGTGGCTGAAGTCGATGTCTGTGCTGGATGAGAAGACTGCGTCGAGTGTGTGTCCGGCGAGGTGGGTGGGGGTGGACACCAGTTGCTTGAGTCCAAGATTGGCGAGGTTGTCGAGCAGGGTTCTGGTGTTGCGGTCGTTGTTGTTCTCCAGGTGGAAGTTGAGGTCCCCCAGGGAATACGTCTGTGAGTGCAATCACACGTGGACATGCGTGTGTCAGCAGTAGTGCCACTAGTAATGCGATCGTAAGTGCACAGTGCGTGCATCGGCGCAGGTGGTGATGCTTCTCGACCGAGTGACTTTGAACATTTAGAAGCTACAGACCAGACTCACCAGCGAGAATTGCTGGGGGACAGGACTAACTAGTTGAGTAGTCCATCCGTTAAACAGGTAGGTGGAGGTAACGGCGACGCTTCAGATTTGCCTAATAGTGGAGCCTGATGGAGAAAGGGGAGGGAATGAGGGTTGCAAGGAAGTACCGTTCGTGATCGCAACTAGCCTCATAGAGCCGAACTTACCGGAAGCCGGAATAAGTGGTCACCGGTACTTGAGTTGCCCGCTTTAGAGAAGCGGAGGGCGGGGAGGAAAACCCAGCGTCAAGGTATAGGCGCAAGATGATGAGCCTATGGGCATGAAAATAGCAAGTTAGACGAGGGTTGTGGTAAGTGGGTTGTGCGCGGGGATCTGCGGAAGTGTACACTTACCCTCGGAGTACGGGAACTAGTATCCCTTAGAATTGGTAAGCGAGGCTATTAACCGCAATGGGGGATGATTACAACGCCAGAAATAAGGCGTGGAAGGACGAGCCTGTAAGACAGTTAAGCAATAATTTAGGCATCGATTCCGGGGCCGGTTCATGCAAGAAATCCCTACAGGAACCCGCACTCACCTATGGCTTCGTGTCAATGAAGAGCCGCGATGTGGCAATCAGCAATGTTCCAGTGTGAGTAGACGCCGGAAAGTAAAGACGTTTGTGCTAATTGCTGATTGGTCTGGGGCGGGCAATAAACATGGACAAGGGACTGGTAACGGCGGCCATCTTAAGAGGGCTAAAAGGTTTCAGTGAAAATAAAGGAAGGGGTAGGTGAAAATTACGTGGCGGCCATCTTAAGAAAGTGAATAGAAACATGCAGTAGTGCAGTGCATGCAATAAAATAGCGTTTATCATTGACACAGTTAAACAACCATCTGAAATGTCGTTGGATTAGTAATGCAGTAGTAGTACAACTTGTATGGTGGAAACAGATGCATAAGTATCTGAATTGTCTCTGCATTGGGACCCATTTATAATAGGCATGTCCAGTCCTCTTGTAAATTAAGGCCAGAGTTGAGACTATCAGTTCTTAGTATCCATTTTAGTTCTTCTCTGTTCAGCATTCTGGATAGATTGCCTCCTCTGGTTGGTATCGTAATTTGGCTGATTACAGTCCATTTCAGTTCATTCTCCGAGTGTCCCTTGTCCAGAAAATGTTCGACCAGGGAAGCGTTGGCAGGCTTGCATCTGATTCTGCTTCGATGCTGTGATATTCTGAGTTTGATCTTTTGTCTCGTTTGGCCTACATAGATCATGTTACACGGGCATAGAATTGCATATATCAAATTGCAACTATTGCAGTTGGTAAAGGTTTTCAGTACATTTTTGACATCTTTAAACACAAACTCCTTGCTCTCAATGCAATAGTCACACACCACACATGTACCGCATTTGGAATGGCCTCTCAGTGGGGGAAGACACCAAAGATCGTTCACAGTGGTATTGGTCTTTGCTAAGGGCGGGAGTGCCG
Organism: Lissotriton vulgaris; assembly: GCF_964263255.1. Lineage (NCBI taxonomy): Eukaryota > Metazoa > Chordata > Amphibia > Caudata > Salamandridae > Lissotriton > Lissotriton vulgaris. Next base: position 721,446,269 of record NC_141691.1, read on the forward strand.
CTCGCACCAATTGTTCTTTCAAATTTTTGTTGCATTTAAATGCAAACAATGGTAATTCAAGGGACAGATTGCCAGAGTTAATGATATGCCAGTTTTTTTTAATGCTCTTCTTTATTTTATTAGAGGCCGAAGAGAATGTGGTCACGCATACAAGTTTATTAGACTCCTTCTTGGCCTTGGGTTCAAGTAATGTCTCTCAGGGGCAATACCATGCTCTCTTCATAGCATTCCTTACCAATCGTTTAGGGTAGCCCCTGAATTTCAGTTTGTCCGATAGAGTGTTGGCCTCCCTAAAGTAATCCTGTTTTTGAGAGCAATTTCTACGCAGCCTTAAAAACTGTGAGTAGGGGAGACTGTCCCTCAGAGCTCGGGGGTGACAACTATCGTAGCGCAGGAGCTTGTTTCTCTCAGTAGGCTTGCGGAACAAAGAGGTAAATAGTAAGCCATCTTTGTGTTGGATATCAAGATCCAAAAATGAAATGTGGACTTTACTATGATCTACAGTGAAAGTCAGTCCATTACAGTTACTGTTTAGCCAATGCACAAAAGTTGGTAGCATTTCAACAGAGCCTCCCCATATCATAAACACGTCATCTATGTAACGTTTCCACATGAGGACGCACTGATGGAAAGGATTGGTAGCAGGGAGGATGGTAGTACATTCTAGGTAGTCCATATACATAATGGCCAGGGTGGGAGCAAAAATTGCCCCCATTGAAGTTCCTTTATTCTGTTGGTAATACTGGTCTTCAAACATGAAGTAGCTACGAGTTAGGCATATCTCCAAAAGTTGAAGTATGAAGAGGGTAGGAACTGGATGTGGTCTTGGACGTTTGTTTAGTATTGCTTCCATCACCAACAATGAGTCTCTTATAGGGATATTAGTGTAAAGCGACTCAACGTCAAGTGTACATAGGGTTTGTGAGTCAGGGTCAAAGGGAAAATTTTCAATGAGATTTATCATATTCATACTATCCCTGACATAGCAGATAGTGTCTGGTACAAAGTCTTTTAAGAAGAAATTGACGTAGTGCCCAAGGGGTTCTAAAACCGAGCCACACCCAGAAACAATGGGACGTCCAGGCGGGTTCTCTTGGCGTTTATGAATTTTGGGCAGTGTATAGATAACCGGTATTCATAGATGACTCACATTAAGATAGTTAAATTCATGTTTGGAAATGAATCCAGTTTCTAACGCCTCAGATGTTACTTGTTTTATTAGGGTTTGTAGTTCTTTGGTGGGGTTGGTGGGAAGTCTACTATAATGATCAGTATTAGAGACTTGGCGGAATAGTTCCGCTTTATAGCTGTCTATGATCTGCAGGACAATGCCACCCCCCTTGTCAGCTGGTTTGATAATTAATTCACTTTTATCGCGTAATGTTCTGATGGCATTTCTCTCATCTAAGGAAATGTTATAGGGGATAAACATGTGATCTTGTGATAGAATGTTAGTCTCCTTAAGAATGACCTTTTCGAAGGTAAGAATTTCCTTTGGTATCATGTTGGCCGAGGGTAAGAAGGTGGAGGGAGGTCTAAACGGTGTGATAGTGACCTTAGATGGAGTGTGATTCAATTCAAAGATGGCCCTAAGCCTAATTTTCCGGAAGAAGGCTAAAAGCTCAGACTGTATTTCAAGGAAATTTGGGTATGAGGTGGGCACAAATGAAAGTCCTTTGCTTAATAGAGAGATCTCTTGTGATGATAGATCATGGTCGGACAGATTGAACAACGGGATAGACATCGCAGGACCTTCAGGGATATTTACCATTTGTAAAATTTCTGTCTCGTTTGGTGTTCCCCGGGTGGGTTGTTCCAACGAGCCTGTTGTTTCACTCTGCCCCTCTTGGGGGCCTCTCCTATGCCTGTTCCTCGTCCTAAAAAATGAGGGTTAGGATTGCGGGCAGTGGTACTGGGGCCCTCACCTGCTTCTGAATTATCAGATGAATCAGCTGATGAATCAGTGAAACCTACCACTGTGTTTCTTTGGTTGTATCTACCCCAGGGCCTTGGATTATAAGGGTTCTGATTGAAGTTTCGATTAGTGTAAAAATCTTTCTGAAGATAAGGGTATGTTCTTTCAGCTGAATAGGATTTAATGTCCTTTTTGACTTTCACAAATTTTTTGTTTTGTTCGATTCGGTGATACTCAGAAATAGTTTTCTCAAGTTTTTCTAGTAACTTCTTTGCATCAGTGATATTGTCGTTTTCTGAAATCAGTTTTTCAAGGTCTTTAATATTCTCAGCAAATGTTTTAAGTTCTTCTCTGGCTGTCTCAATCCCTAGGACTAGCCAGTGTCTAGAGCACGTAGTGCCGATGTGGCTAAATCCAGTAATGTACCTAGGGTTATCAGTAAAGATAGCAGGAATATTGCGCACCTGAAGTCCCAAAGGTATTGTTTTGGATCTTAAATACTCAGTTAACATTAGGGTCATTAATTCCAATCTTACATATTTCTTCTTCTATTTTTCTAAATCCTCAAGTAAATTAGAGCTACCAGCTACTGTGGCCTCATCTTGGTCAGCGAAGAGTGAGGGACCTTCACAAATTTTATCAATGTACTCATCTGAATACAGAGGTGGTGGATCAGACATAACAAGATGTGTGTGTGTCAAAAAAAGGGGGGGTGAAGAATAAAAGGAAGGGGACCAAACAAGTGTTTTGTCAATAAGCCCACGGGAAGGCGGAAAGGGAAGTGAACCACTCCAAGGAATGGAAGGGCGAGAGAAGCCCTTGCAATCAAGAGATTGCGCTAGTTACATGGCTAAGGAACAACAAGGGCACCCAACGAGTCAGCACAGGACCTCGGGGAACATAGTCTATACTTGGCAACAGTGGTCCTATGCGTAAATAGTTACGACCAAATGAATATAGACACAATGGAGCTATATTTGACCCTGACTCACAAACCCTATGTACACTTGACGTTGAGTCGCTTTACACTAATATCCCTCAAAGAGACTCATTGTTGGTGATGGAAGCAATACTAAACAAACGTCCAAAACCACATCCATTTCCTACCCTCTTCATACTTCAACTTTTGGAGATATGCCTAACTCGTAACTACTTCATGTTTGAAGACCAGTATTACCAACAGAAAAAAGGAACTTCAATGGGGGCAATTTTTGCTCCCACCCTGGCCATTATGTATATGGACTACCTAGAATGTACTACCATTCTCCCTGCTACCAATCCTTTCCATCAGTGCGTCCTCATGTGGAAACGTTACATAGATGACGTGTTTATGATATGGGGAGGCTCTGTTGAAATGCTACCAACTTTTGTGCATTGGCTAAACAGTAACTGTAATGGACTGACTTTCACTGTAGATCATAGTAAAGTCCACATTTCATTTTTGGATCTTGATATCCAACACAAAGATGGCTTACTATTTACCTCTTTGTTCCGCAAGCCTACTGAGAGAAACAAGCTCCTGCGCTACGATAGTTGTCACCCCCGAGCTCTGAGGGACAGTCTCCCCTACTCACAGTTTTTAAGGCTGCGTAGAAATTGCTCTCAAAAACAGGATTACTTTAGGGAGGCCAACACTCTATCGGACAAACTGAAATTCAGGGGCTACCCTAAACGATTGGTAAGGAATGCTATGAAGAGAGCATGGTATTGCCCCCGAGAGACATTACTTGAACCCAAGGCCAAGAAGGAGTCTAATAAACTTGTATGCGTGACCACATTCTCTTCGGCCTTTAATAAAATAAAGAAGAGCATTAAAAAAACTGGCATATCATTAACTCTGGCAATCTGTCCCTTGAATTACCATTGTTTGTATTTAAACGCAACAAACATTTGAAAGACCAATTGGTGCGAGCGGCACTCCCGCCCTTAGCAAAGACCAATACCACTCTAAACGATCTTTGGTGTCTTCCCCCACTGAGAGGCCATTCCAAATGCGGTACATGTGTGGTGTGTGACTATTGCATTGAGAGCAAGGAGTTTGTGTTTAAAGATGTCAAAAATGTACTGAAAACCTTTACCAACTGCAATAGTTGCAATTTGATATATGCAATTCTATGCCCGTGTAACATGATCTATGTAGGCCAAACGAGACAAAAGATCAAACTCAGAATATCACAGCATCGAAGCAGAATCAGATGCAAGACTGCCAACGCTCCCCTGGTCGAACATTTTCTGGACAAGGGACACTCAGAGAAGGAACTGAAATGGACTGTAATCAGCCAAATTACGATACCAACCAGAGGAGGCGATCTATCCAGAATGCTGAACAGAGAAGAACTAAAATGGATACTAAGAACTGATAGTCTCAACTCCGGCCTTAATTTACAAGAGGACTGGACAAGCCTATTATAAATGGGTCCCAATGCAGAGACAATTCAGATACTTATGCATCTGTTTCCACCATACAAGTTGTACTACTACTGCATTACTAATCCAACGACATTTCAGATGGTTGTTTAACTGTGTCAATGATAAACGCTATTTTATTGCACGCACTGCACTACTGCATGTTTCTATTCACTTTCTTAAGATGGCCGCCACGTAATTTTCACCTACCCCTTCCTTAATTTTCACGGAAACCTTTTAGCCCTCTTAAGATGGCCGCCGTTACCAGTCCCTTGTCCATGTTTATTGCCAGCCCCAGACCAATCAGCAATTAGCACAAACGTCTTTACTTTCCGGCGTCTACTCACACCGGAACATTGCTGATTGCCACATCGCGGCTCTCCATTGACACAAAGCCATAGGTGAGTGCGGGTTCCTGTAGGGATTTCTTGCATGAACCGGCCCCGGAATCGATGCCTAAATTATTGCTTAACTGTCTTACAGGCTCGTCCTTCCACGCCTTATTTCTGGCGTTGTAATCATCCCCATTGCGGTTAATAGCCTCGCTTACCAATTCTAAGGGATACTAGTTCCCGTACTCCGAGGGTAAGTGTACACTTCCGCAGATCCCCGCGCACAACCCACTTACCACAACCCTTGTCTAACTTGCTATTTACATGCCCATAGGCTCATCATCTTGCGCCTATACCTTGACGCCGGGCTTTCCTCCCCGCCCTTCGCTTCTCTAAAGCGGGCAACTCAAGTACCGGTGAACACTTATTCCGGCTTCCGGTAAGTTCGGCTCTATGAGGCTAGTTGCGATCATGAACGGTACTTCCTTGCAAATCTCATTCACTCCCCTTTCTCCATCAGGCTCCACTATTAGGCCAATCTGAAGCGTCACCGTTACCTCCACCTACCTGTGAAACGGATGGACTACTCAACTAGTTAGTCCTGTCCCCCAGCAATTATCGCTGGTGAGTCTGGTCTGTAGCTTCTAAATGTTCAAAGTCACTCGGTCGAGAAGCATCACCACCTGCGCCGATGCACGCACTGTGCACTTACGATCGCATTACTAGTGGCACTACTGCTGACACACGCATGTCCATGTGTGATTGCACTCACAGACGTATTCCCAGCGGCACTCTCCATGTTTCAAGACTCTCCCGTTAGGCGAGCTCTTATTGTTCTGACCCATACTGGCAACAGGCCCATCGTTCTTCTCACTTACACAGTAGACAACACTCGCCGAACCTTTTATAGATCTATCACAAGTGCCACCACTAGTTGTTCCCTTGAGGAATTTTATTCACCCATTTCACATGATGTCACAAATGAAGGCTGTTATGTCTTTCCTTACTGATATATTCCACTTTTCCCTTCTTCTTTAGGCTATTGTGTTATGCAAATTTTAGGCACAAAACTTTTTGTCCTGATGATGATTCCTTGTATTTTGTTTATGGAATCGAAACGTCGTCGACCTCTTATGCCATATATGCAAATGTATATTTAAATTGAGATTAATGGTGTAACTGAATTTCTGTTATTTTCCCATTTCTCAGAAATCGCTCACTTTCTGCCTAACTTATCTCTCTCTTTGCCTTTCTCTATCACTCTACCTTGCCAATTTGTAAGCGTGAAGGCACAGGCTTGTGTCTCACTCTTTGTGAATGTAAGATAATCTCTCTGCTAACTTTTCAAATAGTAAAAATTCTTTGTGATCACTGTCCGGCTGGACAAATCACGTCAACTAATATAGCTCCATTGTGTCTATATTCATTTGGTCCTAACTATTTACGCATAGCACCACTGTTGCCAAGTATAGACTATGTTCCCCGAGGTCCTGTGCTGACTCGTTGGGTGCCCTTGTTGTTCCTTAGCCAGTTGGAGAAAACCAGCATCCATAGGGCAGTACAGGGATCTCTGACAGCCGTCCAGATTAAGATGTGAGTTTCCGACAACTCGACTGTGGCGGTCTGAACAACTGCCTCGAGTCATCGGAAACTATGGATTTGGGGTACATACTCACCCAAATGTGCTTCACTCAAGCAGTCTACACCGTGGACCCCTTCCTCCAGGTCCCACCTATACCTGAGCAGCTGCACCCTGATGAATACAATCCTGTGGGTGCCGGTATCCAGGTAAGTCCTTGTGCAGTATGTTTCCCCCATTGACTGTGCATATTCCACCACACTCCAGCAGTGGGATACAGAATGCACAAGGCATATCCCCACATATGTCATGCATGCCTGTACAATTCACATGTTTTCTATGATTTTGTACGCATTTGCAGTGACATATGTGCTCCACTGTTGGTATGACCACTGTGGTAGCAGTGGCTGCATCGCAATACGGCGGTGGGAAGCTTCCTGGCGCCGGCGGTTGGAAAAGGCCTGCGAAGACGGTCAGTCAGATGGTCGGTCCGACCGGCATCGTACTCAGGTCCTTAATGTTATTGCTAATAAGGATGTCATTTTGGTCAAATGTTCGCAAAGCATCGTGACCTTTAGATCAAGATGGTTGTTTAATTGTATTACTTGCTACAGACTTTGCAATAGGTTGGAAGCCAGTTCTGAGATCTCTCTGAATGTGTAAATAAAGGAGCTGTATCCATCGGATGGCTTTCACACTTCAAAATCAATACTTTGAGCACTGGGCCCAGATTGCTTTTTACATGGGTACACTCTGCAAATTTAGCATTACACGAAAGTTGCAAGATTTTGTGCTGGTGACATTTTATGTGATTTTCATCCACAAGACTAACCCGATCAGAAAGAAATTTGGGAGAGACATTTTCTGCTTGAACCAACCCTATGTTCGTGTTCCACATTAGTTTGGACTATACAATATGTTCTTGCATTCAAGTTTTACAGAAGATACTGGTAAACACATTTTGCATAATTCTACATCAGTTGATATAACTTTTGTGAAATTCCAGAACCAACAGTACATTTCCTAACAATGAGCACATGCCTGAAGTAATAATAGAGATAAAATACAAAGATGATACAAAGAAGCATAGATAGAAACCATAGCAGAGAATCCATCAAAGTGGAGGGGGGAGCAAGACCAACAATTTGGGTAACCCGACCTAGAACAAGTATAAAATCATATCTGATAAAATCAAACCTTGCACAAATACACATATATGATAAAGAACATGCAATTTATTTATGTAGAAGTATTTATGTATCTATGATTTTACGTATGTATGTATTTACCTATTTATTTATTTAACAACCATGACATTTAGACTAGAAATGTTTTATTAATGGAAAGCAGCAGACAAAACACACTAATCAAATAGGGTAGGTAACACAGTCTGAAATAGAATGATTCTGGGGTGAATTTGTGTGAAAGTTGACAGAGAAGACATACAGTCACCTTCACATGTTTCTAACACTAGCAGAAATAAGCATATGTTCAACATTTGAGGGTAATGTGAGCCGGTAATATGTTTTGCTGTTTAGTAACAAGAGGTGACTCTTTAAATTCTTGGCAGAAGTAATTTCTAGTAGAGGAGTCCTAACATTTAAAAGGATTGTAAGGCAGATGCAGCACAGGGTGGGTTGATCGAGACAAAAGGTTCTAATTGGCAGATCTAAGATTACAGATAGGAAAACAAGTTAGTTTATCAGAAAGGTAGTCCGGTAATATCCTTTATGAACTATTATCAGTGCCTTGTAAATTGTCCTGAATTTGCCAGCCAGCTAGTTTGGGGGCATTAGGATTAGGTGGGAGCGGGAATGTATAAGATAATGGTGCCAAAGTTTCTAACATCTTAAAAAGACGATAAAGAATAACAGCCTTCGTGGGCAAATCCTCATGTGGAAATGTAAACAGAATCTGCATAATAGCACGATTCAAGTTGCCAGATTAGAGATACTGCTCACTTCTTTCTGGTATGGGCTTAGTAAGAATGTGTTTTTTAAGTTATATAAATGTAAATGTTGTATTACTTGTATAGCGCCCGAAGCACCCCAAATGGGGTCTCTCCGGCACTTTTACGAATACCGCTGAGGAACCCTTCCTGGCTTTTGCCCTGTGAGGCGCCCATTCCTGGGCACCCTCCCAAGGTGCAGCCTGGCATCCTAGCGCTGTTGGGACCGTTGTGGAGATTAAGCAAGCTATTGCCCAGAGTTGCAGAGTGGGGCCCATGATTAGAATAGCCACCGAGGCAAGAATTATCAGGTCCAAGGAAATTGAGCCCAAGACCAGCCGAGGCAGGAATTGAACCCTGGTCCTGGGCCAGACCTCTGCATCAGGGTCTGCCGCTCCAACCATTGAGCCACACTTCTCCTATACAATTACTTTCACTAAAGAAGCACAGTAAAATGTCAATATTGGGTTGAATTGAGCTCCAATTTAGTGAAAACAGTTCAGCTACATCCACTTTAAAGCAGATAAGAGCTTTAAAGACGCCTTAGCCTCACCATGCAGGCAGCCAAAATTCCAAATTTGGAATGAAAATGTTAGTTTTGTAGATGTTGAGTATCAGAGACAGAAGCTACATAGAAACTAAGCACTCTTTGTCTTTGACACTGAGGGCCAGATTTATATCTTGGAAGTTAGGATAGTCCATTACGGCAGCAAAGTAGTATCCTTACTGCCAACATAATATTACGCCCGCTAAATTTATTTGTGGACGGACCATTGGTGTAACCCTGGTGGAGACTACTCCATATTCACCATGGTTACACCCCTCCGATGGCCCAAGTAAGTACCATCAGAGGCTGACCTCTATGTCTGCCTAACTAATTTAGATACAAAAAAGATATAGATGGAATGTTTGTAATAATCTCAGCAAATGGTAATTACTCTGGCCCATACCAGTGCACACCTAATTTTGATTGGTGTACATAAAAGTCAGTTTTCACTGACAATCACTGGCAGAAAAACCCTGGCATTAAGGGGTACTGATAATTGCTCAATGCTCCATTCCCTATGGAAGAGAAAACCCATAGCAAAGGGACCATTTTTTTTATTTTCAAAAAGAAAACCCCATTTCAATATTTTCTTTTTGAAAATAAAAAAAAATTATGTTTGGTGGACGGCTCTGTCATGTTGATGGAGCTGGGCGTTAACCTTAAATTAGATTTGTCAAGATCAACGGTTCATGCCTATGCTTCAGAAATGCTATAGAAATTGCCGCCAGCTTGGCAATAATTTCTAAATCTGAAAAGCAGGGTAATTTTGGCCTCTAAGACCTCCACCAGAGTATTCTCCGTCAGCAAAAATTTAAATCTGGCCCTAAATTTGCTAGGTGTGGGAGGTCTTTTCCCATATGTTTCTCACTTACCTGACCGGAAAATGTTTTGTGAATATATACATTTATATTTGGATCAATCCCTTATTTTCTTGTCCTGGCATGTACAAAACACAAGACAAACATTAAGAAATATTGGTGTATCCTAAATGTAAAAGGCTCCTGCTGTTATATTTTGTTGGATTGATTTTGTTATTCACTGCCTTACGCTGTCATTTCATTGAGTCAATATTCATTACGTTTTGTATAATATCTCGTCATCTACAATGAGTCTGCTGGTTGATATGCGTTATTTGAATGTGGCAATTGGGTTAGATAATTTTTTTATTGCCCTGCAAGAAGAATTTGTTTTAACTCAATGATTTCCTTTTCTATAGAAATCTAGTGTTCCTATCCATTTTAGGACTTTTTATAATTTTAGTATATTTTATTATTTAATAGGCTAAGGCCTCAATAAGCATAATTTAAAATCTGATCATGAATACTGAAGAAGGCTCATTGGTACCTTTGCTGTAGTCCACTTTACTGAGCATTAGAATGAAGAAATTAAAATTTTAGACGCTGTTTAGATGAGTTCTTCATGAGAGAATAGAACGAGCTAGCTTCTAATGAATAGCAGTTAAGGAATTAGATAGCCATAACAGTAGGAGTGATGAGAATTATGGGAGGGGGGTCACCTGTTTGTAGTTGGAATGTGAAACCAGATGAGGCAATAATATCACAAATATGCTAATGTTGCATTGTCTCCATCAAAGAAACCCAGGGCTGGCTTATTTGCTTCAACATTTTTGGTGTTTTTGGTCCTTCAAACAAGGCAGTAGAGAAGGTGTACCGAGGACAATGGAAATGAACGACCATTGGCTATGCAAATGCAGATTACATGTTTTGAAACCCTTTTCTGTAGTATATTATAAGCCCACATAGACCCATGTGCGTTTCAGATTTTACTGGGAGAAGCATGGGAATGCAGGATGGTAGGACATTTACTTTTATCATTTGACTTTTGCTCACATGGTGTGTCTCTATTGTAACAGAGTGTCCACCAAACATAGGGTATTCCAAATGACTGAGTGGTATAAAAAACAATTATTGCTAAACTCAGATTGTTCGGTCCAATTGAAATTACAATTACTTTTCTCTTCACCCTTGCTTGTTTGAATGTCATTTTTCATTTTCAAAAGATGCAAGATTGTTACACAGCAAAATAAAGGTTTAAGCCATGCTCAACTGCGAACTCTGGGCATTTTATGCTCTGGAAAGCTTCAAAAGCTATATTTATTTGTGACCAGTAGAGATTTCAGAACTTAACATTATGTTACCTTCATAGAATAGCCTTTAATAGATTTACCTTTATGTAATGATGACTATGAATGGGAACATCTTGTCCGATCCACACAAATGACCCGTACAGAATCCAGAATACTTTTGCAATTTTTTAGAACTGTATAGCTTTATCAAATGTTTCACCTCCACTTTAACCACAAGTTGCAAGCAGGTAAAAACCATAAAATTGAAAATAAGACCATTTCCAATAATGCAATGTACAGTCTTTCACGATGTGCTGTTTTATATATTTTTGTAATGCTTTTATGATATTTGCATATCGAAATAAAGCCATCAACCAATCAATAATGCAATCAGTGTTTGATATTTGATATGGCTTTATTTCAGTTAAAACCCATAAAAATCACACATGCATACCTCATGTAACACATATAATACATAATCATAGAGTACAGAGCAATTAAAAAACCATCAGTATCACTTACGCAATACCCTGTTATGTATCTATTTAAAAGTCAATTATCAATTATAAAGTTCAGACAACCTTTAAAAAGCATGCCTAGTCATCATACATGTGCATCCTGGGAGTACACAAGAGACTAAGGCCTTTTCATTTGTAAATATAATATGATCAACAAAAATGTATAAAACATAATGATTTTTCTACTACTCACTGTAAAATACAGTGTACCTTAAAAATGTATGCTCTTCTTCCTCCGCTCAAACCCAACTGCAAATAGATCTGCTTAGGCTGAAGACTATGGGCCCGATTCACAAAGGCAATTTAAGGGAAAGTCTAACTTTACAACTTGTGGTATTCACAGAGGTGAATTACGAGTCGTACCTTTACATCTACAGTCAGGCCAGAATCTCCGGCTGAAGCCATACTCTCCAACTCGGGCCGGAACGTTTGTATTGTAGTTCCTATATTCACAATAGGCTCTGCGCATTGGAATAATATACACTATAGATTTGACATAGGACTGAGGTCAATATGTCTCTATCTAGTATATTACACTTAATTGTGTGTGTGCCAGCTAACTCAGAGGTCACTAGAAACTTTCTCGAATAAACAAGAAGGGATTAGTCTCTGACAACCGCATAAACATGACAATTTTGTTTCCCCCTAGAACCGGAACAATATCTTCAGAGTCGTGGAAACAATAGATAACTATTTCACTCAGTCAATTGTGCATGCACCGTTTCTACAGAGTTGCATAGAAATAGAGAGACGGGTGTTTCAATAAAAAGGGTTTATTGAACTGTTTTCTTTCTCATGCAAGAGATATGAACTTCTACAATCGTTAGACAGAATGCAAAGTATAATGCGTGCAGCGTAAAATGTAATATAAAATAATACTCTAATAGTATTGTCTGTTGCTATGACATATAAAAATACATACATAAATAACAGGCTAAAATACTCAACTGGTGCTTCTAAAATATGCCTACCCCAGAGTACCTAACGTAGGCCTAGTACGAGGGAAGAAGTAGGTGCTAGTTTAGCATAGGTTTAGTTTTGCAAAGAATCCGCCTAAGGTTTCTCTAGGTTCTAATCAGCTCCATACCTTAGAATGAGAGCGGTTGATATCGCTTTCTTTGGACTCGATTTCCCAACACCCCGCATGGGGAGTCAGAAACATTGGGGCTGGATTCTCGGCAGGAAGATGACAGCGTCTAGACAGTGCGTCAGCTGGAGAGTTGGCTTCCTTCAGTACTTGTTGTGGCAAGCTACGTCGTGCAAGAAGATAGTCGAACTGCACAGAACCACACGTGCTTTGCCATAGCAAGTGAAGGTATATTTATACCTTGAAGGTGTTTAGGAATGCCAGTATTGACGTAAAGTTGGGCATATGCCTGTCATGAATTAACCCCTAAGGAATAGATGTTCATGCATAATAAATGAGTTCTTGGAGAAATCAATATCCAAGCAAGGGGAAGTCCCTAACGGCTTAAGAGTCTGTGGGGGGCCGTTGTAGACATGAGGCAAGCTAATGCCCAGAGTTGCCGAGGGTGAACCCTGGTTAGAGTAGGCACCGAGGCGAGCATTATCGAGTCGGCTGACCCTGGTTCACGACCCTGCCGCGTCGGGAATTGAACCCTGGTCCAGGGCCGTTCTCTGCTTCCGGGTCTGCCGCCTCTAACCAATGAGCCACACCACTCCACTCTGCCGCCTCTAACCAGTGAGCCACACCACTCCAACATAAGGTAACTTCCATTTGAAAGTTGTCAAAAAATTGGATCAATCACTGCAGCTGGTGAACCTTGCATGTAACAGGATAAGTTGTTAGAGGAACCATCGCAGGGCCCATGTAAATTAATACCCTGACAAAGGAGAGAACCGCTTATGCGTTTTCACAGTTTGAACCGCTAAGAAACACTTCATGTGTGTGTACGGTAATTCCCAGGATGTCTTGATGTATTCTTTATTTTTTTTTGTCCTCATACGCCATTAGATCTTTCCAGTACATTACTTATTTCCTCTCCTGTCCCCCTTTGTATTGGCACCATCAGGAACGTTCTGAACTTAATGGTTTGCACTTTACACAGAACCTCTCAAATTGATCTGTTCCACTCTTCTATCTATATGCCCCTGGAACGGACCCGAGTGGTGAAGTAAGTCTATGTAGAGGCATAATCATTGGACTAAATTACCCCCAATTTAGTCTAGAGACAATCCAGCCAACTTATATATGGTCTCCAGAAGGCAACCTTCTTAAAATTCTCTTTTCTTGTAGCTATCTCCAATTTCATTACGTATTTAATAGCATTTACCCAGGATAGAAAAGTTGGGGGGTACTTTTAATCCAACATTTTCAAATTTATCTTCTGGCCAATAAAATAAGATAAAAACACAGCTCATTAGAATCCAGAGGTAGCCTTTCATACCCATAGAAGAGACCAAAGAAGAATGCTCTCCTGTATATCGACCCCAAATATTCCTTCCATACCTTTTAATACAGGGTCACAGAACTTCTGAATTATTGGACAACTTACAAACATATGTTCATCATTAGCTTTTTCTTTTCAGCACTTTGGACAGCATGGAATGACACCCTTTGCAAATTTAGATAGTTTTAGAGGCGACCACTAGACGAGAGAAGAGATGATTTCTCTTTAAATTGGCAGCTTGAACTGTAACATATAGTAACTCAAAAGATACTTGCCATAATGTTTCCATATCGGCGTCTGACAAGTACTCTCCCCACAACCGTGCTGGAAGTGTAAAGTCGCCGTCTGCCAAATCAATCAGGCGCAAGTAGAGATTTGCTACTTCTTTTTTGTTTTGCTGCCTGGTTCTCAGTGCTGTCTCTAAATCGTTTGCATAGCCAATCAGCATTCCAATGTTTTGAGTCCAGCTTTATATTTGTAGATACTTAAATTTGGATATCTGATTGTCTGTCATCCGCTTCATCTCCTCCCAAGATATCAAATATCCTTCTGGAATCAGTTGGGCCCAGCAATTCACCCCGGCAGTTTTTAAAGGTACTGCTAGCGAGTCTTTAGTCCACTCAGGTGAACCAGGGGTGTCCCATATCGGCGCCATAGCGCTATAATAGCTGATTATTCTAATTTTGCTCCAAGTAATTGCTAGATCTTTTAAAACTTTCAATCGAACTTTCTTGAAGAAAGGTGGGTCTCCAAATTTATACAGATAAGCATGTTCGGTTTCTTTTAGGTCCTGGAGCATTTCCTTGAACATTTTCCCTATATCCGACAGGTCTGGTTCATTCATAAGCATTTTCCCTGCCTTCATTTGGAAAACCCAAGCATAAATAAGTAAGTCAGGCACACATAAGCCTCCCTTGTTCTTTCTTCTTCGAAATTTCTTCCAAGAAGTTCTGGTGCACTTGGATGCCCATATAAATGAATTCATTTTTGGCTGGATTTTCCTCAAACTTTCCTCCTTAAAAGCTAGGGGTACGTTTTGAAATAAGAAAATCAGCTTCGGTAATACCATCATTTTCACCAAATTGACCCTTCCTAATAATGTTAAGAGTAAATATGCCCAGCTTTTTAGGGAGTCGGAGATTTCCTTGTCAATTTTACAAAAGTTTGTGTTGGGTATATCATTGATGTCCTGAGTAATTTTTATTCCCAAATATCTCATTTCTCTTTATAATTATAATTGGGAGGAGGAAACAATAACATTCCAAGCCATGCACTCCTGAGATCTTACCAAATTCTTGAGCTAATCTATATACCATTGGAATAGTTCTTTCTAGATCTGACGTATATACATGATATAATCGGCATACAGTGAAATTTTTCCCTCCCATCTGCCAAATCTAAAAGAAAGTATGTCCTCATGTGCCCTAATGCTCTCTGCAAAAGATTCTATGTACAAATTAAAAAGCATTGGGGACAGGGGGCAGCCCTGCCTTGTACCTCTTTGCACTTGTATAGGAGAGGAGTGGTTCCCATTTATTAATATTCTAACTGTTGGGGCTTTATAAATTGCTGAAATAACTCCAGAAAAGTTTTCCTCCAAATTGCATTTCTCTAGTACCTTATTTAGAAAAGCCCAGTTCACACAGTCAAACGCTTTCATTGCGTCCAATGTAATAACAGCTAATGGTAATTTATATAGGGTTGCCATATCAAAAGAGCCAACCAGATTGTAAATTGAGTTTTGCATCCCTCTTCCTCTCACGAAACCCTTTTGATCCTGGTGTATCAGACCACTCATAATGCCATTCAATCTCTCTGCCAAGACCTTGACAAAGATTTAATAATCAAGGTTTAGCAGAGAGATCGGTCTATATGAATAGCATTGGTTTGGGGAGTGCAGTGGTTTTAATATCAAGGCCACCATTGCCTCACCCCAAGAGGGGGTATAGACCCACCTTCCTCAAAAATATGAAAGAACAATTTGTCCATTACAGGGATCAGAGGTAGCGCTAAAGATTTATATAGCTCAGCCGGTAGGCCATCTGGCCCGGGGGCTTTATCTTTCTTACCTAAATCTATTGATTTCCTAATCTCATACTGAGATATAGATTTGTTAAAGTTACCAGAGGACTCATCACTAATTCTTTTTACGGGATACCACTGTAACTATGCTTCTATTGTGCCTTCCTGTGGGTTAAATTCTTCCCTCTAGACTGATTCGAAATGTTTTCGGAAAAACTCTTCAATGTCTTCAGGATTATTACACATTTTCCCAGTAGAGTTACATATCACCTACTTTATATTGCTTCTAACTAAGTTCTGTTTAGTTTTCCAGGCAAGAAGCTTACCGGATCCTTCCCCATATTCAAAATGTGCCATCTTGTTCAACTTCCACCTCTTTTGTAGCCCGGCATCTACTATCCTGGTGTATCAGACCACTCATAATGCCATTCAATCTCTCTACCAAGACCTTGACAAAGATTTTATAATCAAGGTTTAGCAGAGAGATCGGTCTATATGAATAGCATTGGTTTGGGGACTGCAGTGGTTTTAATATCAAGGCCACCGTTGCCTCACCCCAAAAGCGGGGTATAGACTCACCTTCCTCAAAGATATGAAAGAACAATTTGTCCATTACAGGGATCAGAGGTAGCGCTAAAGATTTATATAGCTCAGCCGGTAGGCCATCTGGCCCGGGGGCTTTACCTTTCTTACCTAAATCTATTGATTTCCTAATCTCATATCGAGGTATAGATTTGTTAAAGTTACCAGAGGACTCATCACTAATTCTTTTTACGGGATACCACTGTAACCATGCTTCTATTGTGCCTTCCTGTGGGTTAAATTCTTCCCTATAGACTGATTCGAAATGTTTTCGGAAAAACTCCTCAATGTCTTCAGGATTTTTACACATTTTCCCAGTAGAGTTACATATCACCTACTTTATATTGCTTCTAACTAAGTTCTATTTAGTTTTCCAGGCAAGAAGCTTACCGGATCCTTCCCCATATTCAAAATGTGCCATCTTGTTCAACTTCCACCTCTTTTGTAGCCCGGCATCTAATATCACTGCCAAATCCCTTTTGAGAGATAATAGTCTTTTAGTGATATTTTCTTCTATATCATCTTGTGTCATAGAATGATATTCTAGCTCTTGAATTCTGTTCTCGATATCCATTATCTCATTTTTATATTTCTTCTGTCTTGCGATTTGAATAGAAGTTATACATCCCCTTAAGTAGGCTTTATATGAATCTCACACGATTTCTATAGAGGTCCTATCTAAATTATTTGAAAAGTAAGCCTCAGTTTCTGTCACTAATCTGTCTATAATCTCTTCCTCTGCCAGAATCACATGATCTAGGGTCCATCTTGCCTTAGTTGGGGCATTTGGAAGCTTCAACGTTAGCGTTACAGCCGCATGGTCCAATAGGTGTCCACCTAAGGGTTTTGTTTCCGATACCCCTGACCTCAACGCTACGCTTATTAAAAAAAGTCTAACCTAGACTTGTGACCATGTTCATGTTATGAAACGCATAGCTTCTTTTCCCTCCCTCTCTTTCTCTCCATATATCCGTCCACCCGAATTGCTTCATTGTATTTCTCACTAAAGCTCTCATTTTACAATTCTGTGGAGTTTTCTACTCTTTAGAGACCTATCCAGCACAGGATCCGAGACTAGATTGAAGTCTCCTGCCAGTATTAAGGGGTCTCGAAATAGCAGCAACTCAGCACATACATTTTTTAATGGGCCCGGGTAATCCAGGTTAGGACCTTAATAACCAGCAATCGTAAATTTGTTTGAAAAGAACTTCACATTTGCTATGGCCCATCTTATCCACTTTAGCCCCCTCTACTGAAATAGCTGGATGTTTCTTTATAACTATTGCTACCCCCTTCGCAGGTATTACGTCCCTCGGTGTGTTACTGTGGACTAGGTCGAGAAGTATTATGGTCATAACCTACTGAATTCGGGGGTACTATACTCACAGTATGTGTTTTTTTCTAAACCAGGCTACGCTAGTGAGAAATTACAGCAGGAATTTACTACATATTGTGGCATTATCGCGTATTCCACATATTATTTGGAAACAGAAGCTTTAACCGGTCCACGGATGTCAACCGGTGTGAGGTGACATCTGACTCTTACACTACCCGTGGATATCTTCTATTTTATATTTCAGGACCATGGACTGGCCTTCACACCAAATGACCGAATATTGATTGCACTATTGATTGAGACAGCGTGGTTATATTGTATGCCACCATAGTGACATTGGAGAATGAATCTAACCATCCGGACTTTTGGACATATGATACATATTTCGCTGCCTTGAAAAGGCCTTTGTAAGACGAAACACGTGTTGGCAAGCTGTGTGCTGGAACTTTTAATGAAGTGTTTTTAAATAAAAGAATATCAAGATCATCGTATCCTTTGGATCCCTTCATACAAGAATAATTTTCATGAGTGCCATTATGTGCGGGTTTAATGTAATTATATTGATTACAGTGGGATAGTGATATTATAACAAGAGGTGTGCTGTAAAACCCTTATTTGTTGTGTCCCCTTCGTAGTTGTTTGCTGTGTAGTGCAAATGACCTCCTTAATCCAGCTTTACTATTGCATAAACTCCTCATCTCAGCCTCTACTAGATGTGTTTCTTGTAGAATTAAAATTTGTTCAGGACTGTCTTTTAAATATCTAAATATCCTCTCCATCCTCTGTTTTACACTCAACCATTTAGATTCCATGTTGACACCTTCAAAAATTTCGAAGGGTCACCTAAAATCTGTGCCATATCTCATGAAAATTGAAGCAGCAGGTTTTTGTAATTTTATATGGCCAATGGATGCTTTTTTTTGTATTTTTTTTCCCTATGCTCCCCACCCAGTTACCCCCCATGTTCCACCCCTCCCACCCTTGTGCTCCCCAGGAGAACCTCCATTGTTTCTCTCATGGCCCTACCCTGTCCTTTGAGGCTAACCTTCCTGGTCAGGACGGCTCATACTTTATTGTTATTCAGGAAAAAAAAGAATTCTACTAACTTACATTTTTGGAAGAGACTCGATCCAACTAAAAAGAAAAAAAGAAACCATTGCTTAATTGACTCATTGTTCGTGGTCGTTGTTTATCCCTGGATTTGGTATAGTATAGCTTCAGCCTCCTCTACCCGTCTGAATATGTGCATTTTATTTTTAAATATTACTTTTAATGTGGCCAGGAATTTAAGTTGTGCCATGGCACCCAACGGTCTGAATGGATCTAACAATTTTCCCAGCTCCCACTGCCTAGATGCAGTAATGGAGGGGACATCCGACCTGATTTGAAAGGTAAACCCTTCTGCGCTTAATGTATTTACTTTTAAAGCTTTGTTTAATATCTCATCCTTCAAACTGTAGGTTAAAAAGTGGATCAGAATTTTCCTGGGTCGACTCTTATTTGGGCTCTGTCTGGAAGGGTCACTATGCACTCTTTGAATGTCAGCAGCAAGTGCTTTTTCGGAACATTCAATGTTAGTTGTTTGCTGAATTAATTTCACAACAAATTGTTTTATGTTGTCCCCCTCAACTCCCTCAGGAACTTTGAGCAATCGAAGGTTATTTCTTCCCTGGGCTTTTTCAATGGACTCCATCTTATCCTGAAGGCTAGATTCTTGAGCTTTTATTTTCATTAGATTCTTAACATTTTCATCTACTTTTGCTGTTAACTCAGCCACTGAAGTCTCCAAAGCCGTAGACGCAGAATATCTTAATGTCTGCTTGTTTCTTTTCCAAAACCCGGAAATCTATTTCTCATCTCTTCAGTGAAAACCTGTAAAAGTTCTATAGTTAAGCTCTGGGCTTTTAAATCAGTTTGATTGTATATTAACAATTCATTCTGGTTCTTTTCCTTTCCAAGTTCCCGATAATTACTTGAGACAGGCCCATCTTTTTCCGTACGTGACATATCGTTCAATTGGTCTTGCAGCAGGGGGATCTCAGACCTCTCTGTCTCCCTCGCTGCTGGATTTTCTGCTAATAGTTGATACTTGTTTGAGGTTAGTACAGCCTCAGGGAATTGGAGTAAATAGACCCTCTCATTCAAGTTACTATCAGTGCTTCCTTCCAGCATATTCTCTCGCTGTTTAAGAATCAGGGAGCTAGGGACTACCTTAAAATAATCTTTTAACTAAGGTGTCAGGCTTGTTGCTTTATTTATTTGATCTTATTTTGATGTCTTGGCCCTCTATTTTGACTTAGGTTTAGATTTCAATTTTACTAAGCCTATCTGGTCCTGGGTTTTGTCGTTAGGGGGAGAACCTGTCAGGGGCACTTTACAAGTTGTTATGCTATAGTCCCCTGAGCCCTCTGGGTCTAATCCCCTTGTTGGCCCAGCAAGCGAGTCTTGACCTGTACTCCTTAAAGTATATTGTGATAATGGTTTAGTATTAGCCCCACTCTTTTTATCTACTGTGCACCTTTTAGCCCAACCTCCTCCCCTCTGTTACGCATGTGTAGCACTTACTTGATTACTGTTGGCGGTGTCCGTATCTGAATTCTCTCCATGGGACTTTTGCTCCTCCCTCCTTCTTGTAGTGTGCCAGCTTCAGTGTTTAGGGTTCCCAGATACACCACCTCTACTCCTGCCACCATGTATGAGGAGCCTGGCTGAGGCTCTATGCCAAAGGTGTAACTCCAATGCAGCCCATGTCCAAAGAGCTGCCTGCTCCTCCCAAGGCTTTCCCACCTGCGGGAGAGACACTGTGCCTTGAATGGCCACAGCTGGCCCGCCACCTCTCGGAAAACAGATATTTCCACTGCTGCAGATGCAGTAGCTAAAAGGATATAGGATAGCTCTAGTTCTTCAAATATTATTTCCCTTTTCCAGGAGCCCAGTAGCTAAAACAGAAATACTCCAGGCAATGTATTTAGTGAAGTAAACCACTTTTTCAGAAGCAACATTCACACCCGGCTCACCACCTAACGCTACCACTATGTATACATTTTTTAATTTCCCTGGTTCTTCCCGCTGCTCCGATGCTCTTACCCCTGTCCTTTTCAAAATGTTACCGCAGCTATGTAATCTTCATAAAAATAGTTCACTTCGGCATTCCGTTACATCTCCCCGGAAAAGAGAAAGAAAAAACTCAGTGAAGGCCCTGCCAAAGCCACAGAACTATCCCGACAAGGACTCCAGGCTCAGCAGCAGCTAACCGTTGCGTAGAAGTTCTTCCCGCTCTCCGATGCTCACCTCCGATGCTGGCAAGAACCCTGCCTTCCCCGCCTTCTGAAGACTGACAGGAGATGGCGATTCGGCATTGCAGCGTCTCGTGCTGTACAGAACTCTGACTCTGGCCCGTTTAAAAAATGTTTTCCAAAATGTTACCGCTGATGCAGCAACTATGTTGTCATTTTCAAATTTGCTCCCACTTCAACATTCCGCTACACCTCCCCGCACAAACTGTCCGACCTTGCTGGAGCCCCCTGCGACCTGCTAACCGCCGGCCGCCATGTTCTCCTGCCCTTGATGTATTCTTTACCCAACCTTTCATATGTGCCTTCTGGTATGTGTTTTAGGCAATACTGAAAATTGAAAATTGTAACTGGCAGAGTGATTGTTCCATGTATTATCCATTCAATAGCTGGTTTCTCTGCTACCGTAAATGGCAATCTTTCCAATTTTTCAATGCTCAGCACCATATAGTCTGCTCCCCTTTGTGCCAATTTGATTTGTTTTTCAGTGGGATTGAATTCTGAAAACAGTGACGTAGGATTGATTAAACTCCAAGGCACAAAGCCTGAATGAAGATTTTGTAACTTCCAGCCTAATAGCATGATAGAACGTAATTGCGACTGACCATGTTGCAACATGACCAAGTCCTGTTCCATGATGTCTATGGCAGAAGACACTATGCTGTCCAATGAATATATCCTGGATGACAGAGTCGTTAACCCATTGTCAACCACAGTGAGAGATTTCTCTAAATTAATACGATCAATTTCTCGTATTCGTTCTGCAGTCTCTGATTGCGTAATCTTCCATATTTCATTACATGCAGCATATATACAGGCATATATAAAACGTTTTTGATGTGGTTTTCTAGGTCCTAGCAAGAATTTCCTAAGGTGTACGCCATCCTTAAGTAAAGATAAGTGTTGCTTTACATCCTTAAGTGTAGATCTTTGTAGCCAATCAAGGCAGAGCTTCCCTACACTGCATGTTGTTACTATTCCAGGATGCAGTCTTTGAACATATCTTGGGTCTGGCCTATAGAATGTGAAACCCTGTGTTTTGTTCCGGAATCTATCTTTTTTTTTCTATTTATTTTTTTAAAACAGTTTATTGCATACTGCTCAATTTACACTGCCATTTGCTTACAACCCTAAGGCCGGCGGCTTATTATCCCGATATCAGTACACAGCTTTGTCGGCCAACATCCCGAGGGGCAAGCAGCGAGGTTTCACCAGCGTGCATCACAACATGAAAAGCAGTGCACAATGTAAGTAAGTGTATTACAACAAAAAATCTGCTTAAACCGTTCAGCTCCCCCCAACTGCCATTCCATCAGTACAAAAGTTGAGCCTCATCAAACACACGTCACTCAGTCCTCTGCGACGCATCCATTGCAACAAATTTGCACACAAACAACGTCTCCCGTCCCGTTTAAACATTGCACTATGACACGCTTGTGTTCTGCCCCGACCATTTCGCCCCTAATGACCAGCCATATGAATCCGCAGCTCCGACATAGACATTCTATTCCCGCTGGAGGTCAGCCCCTTCCGATCGCAACCAGGCAGCAAATAGTTCCCAAATGTCAGACGGTCTAGACCCACTCAGCATTAGTTCCCAAATGACAGATAATTGATCCTTACAGTACGTAACAGCCCTTATCCACTCAGCTACTGTGGGTGGGTTCTGTTTCTTCCAATGTTTGGCCACTTGTCTTTTTGCTAACAGCAACATCATGGCCACAAGTTTGCGGTGTTCTTTTCGGATTTCCTGTACATATCCTAACAGTGCCACCATCGGCATAGCCGGCAATGGGGCATTTATTATGCATTCTATGTGTCTAAAGATGTCCGCCCAATATTGCGCCACAGGTCCGCAATCCCAAGCCAGGTGGGTGAACGTGGCGTTCCGGGCACCACATCTCCAACACCTCGCATCCGGGTGTAAGCCCATGCGAAGCAGTTGTAACGGTGTGCGATACAATCTATGCAGGAAATTAAAGTGGATTAGCCTAAGTCTGTAATTTGGTGAAAGGTGTGCCAGCTGTTTGCAGCAAAACTGCCACTGCTTGTCAGTGATAGTCAATCCGGCTTCCTCTTCCCATTCTGTTTTGTAAATAGTGTGTGTGGTTGGGGATTCTCTCTGTGTGATGCTGTAAATGAGTGTGAAGAGTTTCCGGGGTGATGGATTTGATAACACATTCTCCAGTGCAGGCAGGGTAGGTGGTTCGCTCGGAAACTCTTTGCATCTGGACCTGCACTCCGCTCTGATTTGATAATATATAGTAGCGTGTCAGATGCCGTAGGCGTCTGCGGGTCACACATGTTTGGCAATGTTAAAAGCCTGATTGCTTTGTCTAGTAGAGGGCTAATTAGAGGGTTGTCACCTAGGGGCATAGACGGTGCATAAAGCACCTCCTGTCACGCTCTCTTCGCTATACCTTTCCACACCTATCTCACCGCCTCAACTGTGTCTATTTCTTGTTGTGGACATTTATTAGGTTGATATATGGCCGTGTTAAGCAGGAGTGGAGCGATCCTGTCCATTTCTATCATCACGTGTGGTTGAAATGGTGTAGGATGATGCCAAAAAATTAGGAACTGCGCCTGTGCGCTGTAGGCATATAGCTCGAAATCCCGGGTGCCCAGTCCTCCCTGTGTTAAGGGCAGCATGAGTATGTTCCATGAAATGCGAGTTGCCTACCCGCCCACACCAACTCCAATATATTAGATCGTAGCCGCTTAAAGAAATGGACATTCAATGGCATAGGAATATTTACAAAGAGGTAAGGTATTTGGGAAAATTACCATTTTAGTAATTGCTATGCGCCCCGTCGAAGATAACGGTAGACTCTTCCATCTTGGTATCTTACTTTCCAACCAATCCATTGCCCTACCATAATTGGCCGTCCATATTTCCTGCAAAGACCTGCTTATGCGGATGCCTAGATACCTCGTCTCTCCCTCTGCCCACTGTATCGGGAATTCGGAGACAAAGGGAACAGTGGCATCAGTGAGCGGCAACATCACATATTTATTCCAGTTTATCTGGATTCCTGTCAGTCCTCCATACCGTATGAACTCCCTCATCAATGCATCGAAATTGTCTCTAGGGTTGGTCAGATATATAGTCATGTTGTCTGCATACATAGAGACTAAAATACTCCTGGTCGTGAACCCAATACTTTTCTGTGTGTGGTATTGTCAGAGTTTGGCCGCGAGTGCTTCCGTTGCTATGGCGAACAGCAATGGTGACAGTGGGCACCCCTGCCGTGTCCCTCTAGTGATGTTAAAAGGTTCAGATATCTGACCATTTATCTTTAACCTAGCTTTCGGTTTTGTGTACAATACTTGAATTTGTCTGATAAATAACAGGCTGAGGCCCAGACACGTCAGCACAGCAAAAAGAAACTCCCACTCCAGGGAGTCAAACGCTTTTGTAGCGTCCAACAGAGCGGTAGTGGCCTGTACATAGAGGGCCAAGTAGTGAAGTATACCAAAGATCGTCCTCAAGTTATGGGCAGTAGAGCGGCCCGGTATAAAACCCGACTGGTCCGGTAAGGCTATTTGCGGCAGTATAGGCTGTAGTATGTTTGCTATTAACTTGGCGTATATTTTAGCGTCCAAGTTTATAAGGGACTACGGACGATACGAATCTGGCTTGGTCGCATCTTTTTCTGGTTTCAATATTGTTATTATGGTGTCCTCACAGAGTGTCGGGGGGAGTACGCCAGTCTCCATGGCTTCCTTGTAAACTTGCAATAGTTTGGGGGCCAGAATGTCCACATATTCTTTATAAAATGCTGCCTTTAGGCCATCCGCCCCTGGGGCTTTTTCACTTGGCATGCTGTTTATGACTTGCTTAACATCCTCTAACGGAATTATTAGCTTCATGGTTTCCCGGGCCCCATCATTAAACCAGGCTAGGCCTATGTCATCCAGATTGTCAGCTATGTCTGTTTGCGACAGGTTCGTCTGAGCGGTATATAGTCTTGAGTGGGGGTGGGTGGAATTTGTGTAATCCGGTTACGCAAATCTCAGCGAAACGGTAAAAAATCTCTGTGAACACGCAGAAATTCAGCGAACACGCAGAATTGCTTGTTCGCGATGCTTTTTTACTGTTCGCAATCGCTGTTTGCGTGCTCAGGGGGAAATATCTCGCGAACACGCATTTGAGAACGCAAACAAACAAAAAATTTTGCAAAGTTGCGGAACGCAGCATTTTGGGCAATTTTGCGTTCTCCTCGGAACGCGAAATTACCTAAATTCTGCAAATTTAGCGAGCGAAACGGAATTTACTGCACAGGCCTAGTCTTGAGTAGTAGAGGGACATTTCATCCAGTAAGTCAGGCGGTGTTCTAGCCACGTCTCCACTATCTGTATGTAATTCAGTTATGTAGGTCGACCCCCTAGACGTGCTCAACAAGCTAGCTAGTGTTTTACCCGTTCTGCTCTCCTTACGTCTTGGCTTATTGGTGGCAACCTCTGTTTAATGAAGGGAATCTCGCTGGGCAATCTGTTCCTATCATAGGAGGGCCTTCCTCCCCGTTCTCGAGCCTACCAGCTGTCCCACAGTAGCGCTACGTGTTCAGCGCATCTTCTCTTGTCATTTAGACCCCCAGGCGCCGGCTCTATTTTCATCCGTTTGACACCGGATGTAGGCTTCTTTATGTCTGGCCCTGATCCTACCGGGATCAGGGCCTCATCCACTGTCTGCAAAATTGCGGCCGTTATTGTCGTTCACTTCTTGCACATTCTCTGGCAGTAGGAGACCCCAACTCAGTCCTCACACCTGGCCGATCCCTGTGGTGCTGGGATCTGAGCCGCACAGACCCACCAACAGTGCCAGGCTCCTCCGGCCACCTCACTGGGTCTCGCAGCCAGCACGGTCTGCTGAGCACCCTCCGTCACAGCTCTCAGTTCTCCTCACTCCGGGCCCAAGACAAAGCAATCCCGTTTGTCTATGTCTCCAGGGCCCATGCAGTGGCCTCGGGGCACCGTGCCACCTCCCATGAGGTTCCCTTGTTCCTTAGGGAGGTCTCATAGCGGAGACGGACATGCCCGCCTCTCTCACCCGAGATCCTACAGCGTGCGCCGCGGGGCAGATGGCTACGCAAGTCCCAGGCCTCACTCCGGACTCGGTCTCCCTCAGCAGTATCTTCCGTCTCCGTTGGAGTACGGCCGTCGGGTCTGCACCGATGTATTCAGGATCGGTCCCCATACCTGGCACTGTAGGTTGTTTCCCGGTGTTCAGCGTGTGGGATACGGATATTGACAGATTAATGGGCTCGGCCGGAGGAGCACCGTTAACAAGCGGTCATTCCGCTGCACGGCTAAGCCACGCCCCTTGTTCAGGAATCTATCTTGACAGTTGTTTGTTTCTGTGGGCTAGATCAACCATTTATTCCAATCTGGATCTGTTCTATTGTGACGTAAAATAGTATGTACGTTGACCTCCCCCTCGGAAGTATTATCACTATCAGATGTAGGTGTAGGTATGGACGGATTGTTCATGTCTTTGATCTTGGCTAACCCAAGGCAAGAGTCTGTTGGACAATGTCATTCAAAATCATAATTGCTCAGGGATGATACAGGCTCTAAACATAGCTTCTACACCCTGTACCTGCCAATTTTATGTACCTCAGACAGTTTTTGTCTGAGGTACATAAAATGTTCCGAAAGTCGAAACCTAATTTAGACTTTTGGGCATAAAAGGCTGCAGAATAAATCTGTTTGGTATTTGTTAACATACTTTTCATTCCTGTTTTGTTTACATTTTTAAAGTAAAAAGATTCAGCATTGGATACATTGAACCCTGAGAAGTATGGAAATTTCATAGCAAATGTTTTTGAGCTACCCTTTGGTGGTGTAGGACAATGTTCCCATTGGTTATACATTAATACATTTCTAGGATTTGCAGATTTGTGCAAGAAATGATTACCATAATGATTATAACAATACATTTCTTCCCAGTCTGATGAACCTTTTAAATATTCATGATTTGTGAATACTGCAGACATTTCCAGATCTGACATCATATTTTCAACAGTCTCGAAGTCCCAATCATCAGAAAAGGTACTAGATGAAACAAAGTCACTAATTAAAACTTGAATATGTGTGGAATCTTCAACAGCTCCGACGGGCCAAAAATGTCATATTCTGTTTTTTCCCAAGCTATACCATCTGGTATTGGAACGGCTGTGATGTTTACTGATGACAAGTCTCTTTGTTCACGATGGGATGATTTGTGTGCTTCAGGAGTAAGTTGAAGTTCTTCATTGCTGTGTCCATTTTGACATATCTTCCATTTATCAGCATACCCAGAGTTAATACCAGAGTCAACCAAAGTAGAAGAAAACATATTCCCAACACAATCCATAGCTCAATCCATGGTGAAATCAGATAAGTCTTTTCCAGATGATGAAAAAGGTCATTTGCTTGTTCTTTGACAGTTCTTTTTGCTGGCGTTGTTTCAGGTTCGCTGGGATCCTCAGAAAATGTATCAAAGTTAATGAAAAAGCCAGAGGCAGTCCTGTCAATGGTTGGATTTGCATCCAGATTTGTTGAAATCGCTGGAACCACTTGATCCTTTGGTACTTCATTGTAGACAGGTGCTACTTCGTTGTAGACAGGTGTTTCATGACAAACTGTTATTTGGGTATCAAGAGGTACACGATCCATAGCTTTGTTGCATAGTCCTTCTTTTTGAACTGCAGATTCCTCAAAGGTGATGAGTCTCTCAGTTTGAACCTCTTGGATTGTAGCTAGAAGTGTGCATCTGCTACATTGGTGGAGTCCACTCGGCCTACTGCTTAGTATCGGCCACATAATGTGGCTTGATCAGGTCGATGGACACAAATCTGTTCTCCTTTTTACCAGCAAGAGGCGGCAGTAATACTGTTTTTGATCCTTGGATTGCTAGGACAGGTACTGGTTGTCTGTAAGAAGGCCCAAATACATTCTTGTCCACAATCTTTTCTCTGACTAGATCACCAAGCTTTGGGATCCAGACAGGCCTTGCTGGGATGGTTGTTTTTTTCCCCAATGGCGGTTGGCTTCAGGAACACGTTGCTTTGTTTCGTTCTTAGTACATTTAAGTTCTGTGAAACAGCCAAATGATCTTTCATATCAAATGTTTTTTGTTCCACCACTGATGTCTGACAATCGCGGTCCCAGACCAAAATTCTTGTCCCAAAAAGGACTTCATGTGGAGTGATACCCCCTAGAGAACTTCTTTGCAAGTTATTAAGACTACGTTGGACACTTATTAAAGGTTTGACCCA
Organism: Lissotriton vulgaris; assembly: GCF_964263255.1. Classification (NCBI taxonomy): domain Eukaryota; kingdom Metazoa; phylum Chordata; class Amphibia; order Caudata; family Salamandridae; genus Lissotriton; species Lissotriton vulgaris. The sequence continues at coordinate 721,474,506 of NC_141691.1, forward strand.
CCCGTCACCCGAACCTAATACCTTAGCTGTTATACATTGCTTTATGTCCCGTTTTTTTCTCTCCACAACTGAATTTCCCTCAGGATGAAATGGACTGGAATACCACAATGCAACGCCCAAAGTGGCCATGGCCTCTTTGTAAGCTCAAGAGCTAAACACAGGACCCTGGTCAGAATGTAGCGTGCCGATTGCGTATGTGACGATAAAGACTCGCAAATCTTTTATAACAGTTCAAGCGTCAGCCTAGCGCTGAGGCCACATCCAAATGAACCTAGTACACGAATCCACTGCGATCATGATATATTTATAGTTACCATCCCTCTGTAAGGGACCGCAGGGGTCCAGGTAAACGCAAGCTAATGGTTTATACGAAATCAACAGGGGTGTCTGCGCAGGACATTTCACAGTAGGGACTTTCATCTTGTGGCATATTTCACATTCCAAAACATAGTTTCTGGTATGTTTCCTAATACCTGGCCACCAGTATCTCTGTTTTAACAATGACACTGTGGCGAAAACACCTGCATGAGCAGAGGAGAGCCCTACATTTGCAGCTAGGATTAGTCCTAATCTATGTTCCATGTTTGGAATTACCCTATCCCCCACTCCAGGGATTCGAGCAAACGGAACATTGTTCGCATCAGTTATATATGAGTATTTGAGTGGAAAACCTTTAGGTAATGTTTTACCGCTGCCTTTGCTTGAAGCATTGACAGCTAGCATTATTTCACTGTCTATTTTCGTTTTTTAACGAGTGATTGCAGCTACGGAAGCCATTTGCACAGCTGCCATCCTGACTTCATCAGCCAATGAATTCCCTTCAACGTGAACGCCATCACGTTGATGACTCAGTATATGTATCACGTGAGTGTTTTGCAGTCCTTCTCGTAACTGAACTACTTGTTCCCAAAGCGTTTTATGCTTAATTGTGCCACCTTTTGCACCTTTGAAACCGTTTTGAAGCCAACTCTGTAAATATTCAATGTAGGATTGGACACAGTAGAAAGAATTGCACACTATGAGTGTGGGGAATTTGCGATCCATATTTTCAAGTGCCATTTGGAATGCTTGTAGTTCAGCTTGCTGAGCTGTACAATCTCCTAGAGATTGCGTTTTTGTGACCATGGGTCTGAATTTGCCATCACGCATACGACCTTTAACGATCGCGCATGCAGCACTGTAAGCTTGTTTACCCTCCGTAGCGGGTTGTGCTGATCCGTCAGTATAAATTATACATCCGTACTGTTCTAGAGGTAGAATTTCAGTAGACAGAGGACATTCTTGTTCGTATTGCAGGAATGCTTGTGTTTTCAAATAAGGATCAAAAACGTATTCAACATCAGTTGCAGCAAGAGAATTAATCCATTGTATCCATGTCGGATGTAAAGTTTTAGCATTCGGAATGCTCGCTTTTGTCACTGCCTCTAAGGCAGGTACAGGTGTTACGACCATAATGCGTTTTCCTTGAGCGAGGGCTCTTTCTTTTGCTACAGCAGTTTGGACAGCTGTCAGAATTTTTTCTGTTGAAGTGAATTTCATTTCTGCTTGTGTGTACAAATGTGATTTGTATGCACATGGTACTTTTCCACCTTCGTTAAAATTTAAGTAGGTGAATCCACATTGTCCCGGAATGATTCGTATCACTAAGTTGCGTATGTTTATGTATGTTTGCAAATGTTTTGTTCCTAACATGTCTGTTTGAAGTGAACACAAAATTTCTGTGTGTTTTTGTGTCCTATTTACTGTTTTAAAATCAGGTTTGATTAATTCATAGAGAGGTTTAACCCATTCTGCGTAATTTAGAATGTAAGTTTTTTTCAAATTCAGGAAACCTAGAATCGACTGTACGTTTTTCAGCGTTTTTGGAGGTTGGAGCAGCGCACACTTATCTAAAAAGTTGGCTGCCAGGCTTTCACCTTCACTTGATAACTTATATCCTAGGAAAAGGACGTTGAGGTGGGCAATTCTTGAATTCTTAAAATTGAATTTGTACCCTTCAGAGGCGAAGCCCAGTATAATGGTGTTCACTCTGTTCAAATACCTAACCAAGTCATCGTCTGTCAGATAGATGTCATCGACATATGACAAGGCCTCGCCATCATAAGTTTGTAGTAACTCTATTACCCTTGCTGAGAGTAACCCAGGACTATTCTTGAATCCTTGAGGGAAATGACAGAAGTGATGTTGTGTCCCCATTATTGAGAAAGCGGTCAAATACCTACTTTCTGGTGCAATGTTTTGACAAAAGAAACCGTCAGAAATAGCTAATGTGGTTTTATATTTGTTACGCACAATGTTAATCATTAATGTTGTACTGTGTGCATTTTGCACTGTAAATGTTTCGCAACAAATGTTTAGATGTCTGTAATCCAATACTAGACGATATGTATTGTCTGGTTTAGAGACAGGAAACAAAGGATTGTTCATTGATGAGGTGCATGTTTCAATCACCCCCTGGTATTCAAGTTGATCTAAGATCTCTCTGACCCGTTTTTTTAGCTTCTTGCTTAACTGGATACTGCCTTTGTGCAGTTGGTTGATTTTTTAATTGGATTTTATGGTGAGGAGAATCCTCTTCCCATCCTACATGATTTTTGTATAATGCTAGAGCCTGGGCGACTGCCCATTTCCTGGCATAGGTATATTTTAAATGTATTGGAATATGATTAGAGAAGGCTGGCATAATGATGTCTTTGCCATGGGGGCACTCCCTGACAAATTCTGGTGGCCAGTCTTGTTCAGGTAGAAGAATTTCCTAACCCTTAGAAAGTCGCTCCCAAAAGAGTGCTTTTACTTTTCTTGGTATGTCTCCCTCCATCCGGAGTGTTATTTCATATAACCTATGTGGAAAACTAACCCTGGTTTATGCAGTTTCAACTTGAATGTCTTCATTCAAGTCCACTGTCTCCAGAAGACCCTTCAGGTTCTGGCGACCTATTGTTACTGCTGCTGTGCTGTCCAACATTGCCTGAGCCCATTCTCCGTTCTTGAGTTGTGTCCTCAAGATCCTCTACATGTCTGATTTTTAGACCTGCCACCTTCTTTTTAGTAAATTGACGTTTCTTGTTTTTCTGAACGTCCCCTTATTTCAGATTTCTGTGACAAAGTCTGAAAGGTATGAGAGGAATGTATATCAGTATCTATCAGTTTTTTTGTAATTATCCCTATCCCTGAGGTTATACCTCCTTTCAAAGGGCTCCTTTTGAGGAGACCTACCTCTGGAATGGGAATGCTTCTCTTTGGAAGTTTGTTTGCTATTTACCCACTTCTTTTTAGAAGTAGTAGGAGTGTTTTTAGTAAAGACCGTTTCAGGACTTTCAGACAGTTGGGGTTTCACTGGTTTCCTACCCAAACTGTCTCTACCTAATACCTCATAAGATTTTTCAATTATTCTGGCTAGTTCTTGTGGTTGCTCTGTTACATCAAATTCCCTTAATTTTTGGGGGATCGCTACTGATGCTGCTTCTCCTTTAATATTTGATAATATTATTGTAGAGACCTGCTTGAAATGATTCAGTAGTTTTATACCTAAATTTAGAGCAGGCTCTGACCCGTATTAGTTTTGAATCTGTTTCAGGACATCAGGTATTACCGCCATAGACGGAACACCATGTGTTTTAGTGTAGATTTCAGTGAAGACTGTGCCCCAAGTGTTGCAGTCCTCCAGATGTGATGAGATCATCATTGGTAGACAGATTGTTAAAATGCTGTGTTTTTCATGAGGGCTAGTATTAGGAAATACTGCTTCGATCTGAGTAATTTTTTGAGCTATCAAGAATGGAATTTGTTCACGTTGTGTGGGTAATTTTCCCATGACTGCATGTAACGTCTGTGGTGTAATTTTTAGTGTATTCCCCTGGTGAGAATTTTGTTGTTGTATAACTATGGTAGGTTGGACTGTAAGAGTCCGCATGACATATTGGACCAATTGTCTGTGGATTTTGAATAACTCCTTGAGTTGAACTAATAATTCTACATCTGACATGTCGTTAATGTCAGGATGTGGTGTATAGCCTGGTAATGTGATTTAAATGTTTTAGGGCGCCGTTAAACCAGAGCTCATGCTGCTGGTAAGTGAGTGGAATTTCAATATCCTCGAAAGAAATATATTCCTCTGGTGGATCATCTTCTTTGTAGAAGTGAAACATACGTGTTACTGGATTTGCTTCTGGAAAGACTATCCATAAATAGAATACCTCTGTCCTGTCTAGTGATACTCATGTTCCTCTATCACAAAAACTGCCCCACCACCTCTTGATGATAGGCCATGTATTATTAGTTTTATAGTGATGGCTTTCCTTAAATTTTGAGGGAGTTTCAAGGGAACAAAGATAAGGTGCACAATATTTTGGAACACTGTATCCTTCAACGGTGAACAAACCAAAAAAGGGGTGTCTGAGAAAAGCACAACTGAGTAACTCTAGTATCTAGCATTAAATTACTGCCTTACCAAACCATTGGGCACCATGTAGTGTAGTTCCTATAGTATCAATAGGCTCTGTGCATTGGAATAATACACACTATAGATTTGACATAGGACTGAGGTCAGTATGTCTCTATCTAGTATATTACACTTAATTGTGTGTGTGCCAGCTGACTCAGAGGTCACTAGAAACTTTCTCAAATAAACAAGAAGGGATTAGTCTCTGACAACCGCATAAACATGTCAACTTTGTTTCCCCTAGAACCAGAACAATATCTTCAGAGACCTGGAAACAATAGATAACTATTTCACTCAGTCATTCGTGCATGCTTCATTTCTACAAAGTGGCATAGAAAGAGAGAGACGGGCGTTTCAATAAAAAGGGTTTATTGATCAGTCTTCTTTCTCATGCAAGAGATATGAACTGCTACAATCGTTAGACAGAATGCAAAGTATAATGCGTACAGCGTGAACAGTAATATAAAATAATACTATAATAGCATTGTCTGTTGCTATGACATATAGATAAATACATACATAAATAACACAGGTTAAAATACTCAACTGGTACTTATAAAATACGCCTACCCCAGTGTACCTAAGCTAGGTCTAGTACGAGGGAAGCAGTAGATGCTGGTTTAGCATAGGTTTAGTTTTGCCAAGAATTTGCCAAAGGTTTCTCCAGGTTCTAATCAGCTCCATACCTTAGAATGAGAGAGGTTGGTATCTCTTTCTCGGGACTCGATTTCCCAACAACCCGCAAAGGGAGTCAGAAACACTGGAGCTAGATTCTCGGCAGAAGGATGACAGCTCCTAGTCAGTGCATCAGCTGGAGAGTTGGCTTCCTTCGGTACTTGCTGTGGCGAGCTGTGTCATGCACGTAGGTAGTCGAACTGCACCGAACCACACCGTGCCTTGCCATAGCAAGTGAAGGTATATTTATACCTTGAAGGTGTTTAGGAATGCCAGTATTGATGTAAAGTGGTGCATATGAACGTCATGAATGAACCCCTAAGAAATAAATGGTTATGCATAATAAATGAGTTCTTGGAGAAATCAATATCCAAGCAAGGGGAAGTCCCTAACGGCTCTAGAGTCTGGTTTCCAAGAACTCGTTGTGAAATAGATGAACGGATGGAAGTAGCCATGCCTGTATTTGGGTAGCATGGACTATGCCTAAATAAGGACTGGATATCTATGCCTATATACGGGCAATGTGAAATGTACCTTTATAAGGGCATGAATCGGGAAATTCAACAGAATCTAAATCGACATACAACACCTTCAGCTCGGATGAAGTGAAATTAATGGGCCAGAACACAACTTTTACAAAAAGGAACATTAGGAACATGAGATAAATGGTTGAGAAGGTCATGAAAATAAGTTTGGGCAGAGAAAAGGGTGTGGCCAGACACTGCATCACATCCCAGAAAAGTTTGCTCCATTGTATCATGGTACATGCAGTTCACATTTTGCACTCCCCTCAGTGTTGACTGCAGTGTTACACCACACTCAGTGTTGACTGTAGTGGTACACCAAACCAAATATGGTACATGAGTGACTGTATGAGTCAGTAAACACATATGTAAGTGTGTCTTTGGTTGATTGAGAGAGAATATTAGTTGTATGAGTATATAAATGGGTGTGTAAGTGCATATAAAACTAAATAAGTGGCTGTATGTGTGACTGTATGCTGAGGGAATGCTTATGTTAGTGGCTGCAAAGGTGAGTAATTGAGTGTGAGAGATTTTATGGCACAATATGTGCTTGTGTCAGTGACTGTACAGGTGAGTGAGTACATGTGTTAGTATATATATCAATAAGTGACTGAGTATGTGAGTAACTGTATGGGGAGAGAGTGGCTGTGTGAGTGACAGCATGGGTGATTGAGTAGATTTGTTGTTATTTGTATGAGTGAGTGAATCAGTGTGTGAGTGGGTGTATGAGTGGAGGTGTAAATGTCTGCATGTGTACATGAATGGATGTCTGAGTGGCTGTATTAGTTACTGAGTACAGGCATCAGTGATTGCATATGTGAGTTAGCCGTTGCGTTAGTAACTATATGGGTGAGTTCCTGTGAGAATGTCTCTATCAACCAGTGACTAAGTGTGTTAACTGTTTGTTTCTGTCTGTTATAGTGTACAGTGGTGGCCGCCACCTTCCTAAAGTGGTAGGGCGGCTGCAGGTGAGAGTGAGATGGGTTAAGGAGGGGGGAGAAATAAAATATAGGTTAAAAAAGACTTACCTGCTGCTCTTCTCCGCTCCCGTTGATGCCTGCCTCGCGGCACCTCTCTTTGGCCGGCTGAAAGGGGATGGGCCCTCAGGGTACAGACTTCACACCCAATTCTGATGCCACTCTCACATGAAAGCAGCGCCAGGATTGGTCTGAGTGGCCTTGTTTGCCACTCAGACAGTGAATTGGAGCCTGTGGCTTTTTTCCAACCGGGCTGTGTAACACAGCCGCCTTGATAAACATATGCGTGCATTTGTGTTTGCCGGCCTAGGATGGCCAGCCAAACACGCATTTGCACTTATGAGTGCACACGACTCCTCCTCCCTGTCATTCCTGTTCTTGCTCTAAACACCAGATGGTACCTAGTAGTCAAGAGAGTGAGTTATTCACCTGGAATCACAACGCAAGTACAATACAAATAACACCCGTGGGAACACACCATGCACGTTTTAAGCTCCTCAACCATCGTTTATGGTACATGGTTGAGCACACAACCTGGACTTTTCAGGTGATATCTTTTAATAATTATTTTTCATGAAAAGCAGTAGTTTCTGAAACAACTGGTCCTGAGGAATGCATGGAAAATCTTTTCACTATATGCAGAAACATGTCGACCACTACTGATTGCGGATATTATTTCTAACCCGCATTTGCACTTGTTTTTTACCCTTAGGGACTGGGAGACACTAATAAAGTCCCGATCTCTACCCAGCTCACCTAATTTTACAATCACTCATTTTTTCACCCCTTTCACCTCACACTGCTTTTTTTCAGTCGCCACTAAATCAGGTAATACTCTCCTCTCACATTTCCATTTCGGTCACGGTAACATCTAACCGGCCGTTTTGTTTTGTCTCCTGGGCAAGGAGATCCCAAATGATGCAAAAGAGGGCAGTACAGTGTGGCTTCTGATGGGAATTTTTCCAAACGTCCTTGAGCCCTTACTTGGCCAACATCACATTTAAAACGTGCATGGTGTGTTCCCACGGGTGTTATTTGTATTGTACTTGCGTTGTGATTCCAGGTGAATAACTCACTCTCTTGACTACTAGGTACCATCTGGTGTTTAGATATTGAGCTTGGGGCATGTACCTGGGTAGTCGTTAAACTTGCCCTTGGGCCCTCTTCTCAAATGTTGTTGTGTATGATTCCTGTTCTTGCCCCTTACCTATACCTATAGAATTGCGGGGCACAGACAGCATCAATAATTTGATAATAACATTTTGTTAATATAATTTTATTCATCGTCTCCTGCCAAGGGCTCGCGGGTGATGCTCCTCCGCCATTACGGAAGAGCCACCCCGATTGTATGTATGAGTGGTTGAGTGAGATTGGGTGTATGAGAGGTTGTATGGGGTGTGAGTGGGTGTATAAATAGTTCTGTGGATTATGTCACCAGTAATGCTGTTTGAGATGTCATCAGTGATGTCATTTGAGATGTCATCAGTGATGTAATCAGTGATGTTACTAACCATGTAATAAATGAGGTAATATGTGAGGTCATAAGCAATATACACTTCTTTGGCTCATCAATTTTGCTTTCCTTGAAGTCATATGTGCCTCTTAATTGTCAAACACCAGCCATAGTGAACAGTGAAAACAGACATTGACTTGATGTAGTATCATGGACATAGAAATCTGCTTGAGCATTACTTGCCAGGTTCATTATTAATTATTACAGTTCAATCAGTGTTAAGTAATGGTTTTGTACAATAAGTATTCATCCAGCAACCTAAAAATTGACCTTCCCAAAGGTTTCTTAGAGGTGTTTGGAAGTTGAAAATAAGTAAATATGTTTTGGCCATTCAAACCTTGCTCCCTCACAGTTCACATAATGAAAAATATCACTCAGTTTCTAAGTACTTACAAAGAACTCCTGAATTCAGTAATCCAGTTCAAAGAGAGGGCACTCCAAAGGTCAATTAAAAAAGGGATTCAAATGTCCCCCAAAAAATCCTGCTTTACTGCACATTCAATTCATATTCAAACAGTCAACGCATTCCGTTCCTTTAAATATAATGGACTCTTTTGAGCTGTGAAATAAGATAAAAACAACACAATATTTACACACATGATACAACAATAATTTTCCATTTGATAAATTAGATTCAAGCCCATTGAAAATCAGTACAATTCCTTCTTACCAAACAATTAGTGTAGAGAAGTGCATGATGCGAGTGACATCCTGGAAGACCATTCAAATATAATTTCCCATAACATGTTCTATTTGGTACATAAATGAGCAGACTTGGAAAAGCCCTCATTAATAATCTTTTGTTTTTATTACAAAGGAAAAGGATTATGCCTTTAGGCAAAAGGAATTACCCCTTAGTATAATAAGAAATCCCAGAATCAGTTCCGGAAGGCTAGCTCCGGTTCTACCGAAAATACATACAATGAAAATAACATAGTACAAACATCATAGGTTCTTTTGTTGTAAAATCCAATAGCCATTCCATGTTTTAACTGTCACAGTCTTTTTGGTAATTTGTCACATGATAATGACACTATCATCCAAAATATATACATAAATTCCAAATGTGATGATGGTGTAATACACGAGACCTTAAAAGATGTATGGCAATTGCCACCTTAGTATTAAACAGCAAAATACAAGTAGAAATATATAATAGTATAATTTGTATGTCTTGTAATGTAATAACCCTAATTACAAGTCTCATTGCTCATTGTTTACATCCTCTATAAAACTGGCATGATCCAACGTTTAATTGGTTGCTGAACTTAAAGTACTGTTATATTCATATTACAAAATTGACTAATCCGAGAGTACCATGAGTTAGAATGAAAAACCTGTATTATGCCCTATCCATGTCCAATCATTATTCCATTTAAATACTTTCTATTGTTCATGTGGAGAGAGCCACTGGCCAGCATCATATCAACGATGTACAGATATGAGTTACCATGCAGTTATTTATTTATCATACTTCAGAAAATATGTTATAAACTATTGATAATATCACAATCGTACAGCAACAGCCATGGAAAAGCTCCATCATGATATTGCAGGCAATATCAAATCCCCAATGGAACTTCGACTCCGCTATATCTAAAGGACAAAGAACCCACGCACATATGTCACACTCCGTGCCCCACTTTTATCCAAATCAAAACCAGTCACAAAATCACACCGTCCCAAGTGTTAAGGGTTTATGATATGTCCCATCTTAAAATGTTCTATAGATAGATAGATCCTTTCTTTGCTACTGCTGCTCATTTTCTACAGTCCATAATTCCTGATTTTGATGATGCCATGCCCAAGTCAAGTAGACCATTGGCTTTTACAATTCTATTTATCCCTGACTTATAAAAAGTTCTACATGATATCGTTCATTTTGCATCACTCCATAAATATGGTGTACTCAAATGTTCTCAATATGCTCAAACCCTGTGGTGACTAAACATCAGCTCATTGCAAATTATGGTTAAATCAGGCTCCTTAGCTTTTCTCTCCACCAACACCTCTAAACAAAAATTTTAAAAAACTGTTATTTACAAGGATACATTATACATCTCATCTCATATGATTAGACACTTTAAAAACGAATACCTGTATGTGGAAGAGACATTGCTTTTAATTTTTTTCTACTTATTCCTCCAGATGTACCATCAATTCT